>NC_080756.1:53537676-54162676 GCF_020826845.1 Diceros bicornis minor | reverse complement strand
GTTTCCAGGTATTTTTTTTTTATTTCTCTTTTGATCCAATGGTTATTCAGTAGCATTTTGTTTAATCTCCACATATTCGTGGCTTTTTCAGTCTTTTACTTGTAGTTGATTTCTAGTTTCATACCGTTGTGGTCAGAAAAGATGTTTAGTATTATTTCAATCTTAAATTTATTGAGACTTGTTTTATGGCCTAATATGTGATCTATCCTGGAGAATGTTCCATGTGCATTTGAAAAGAATGTGTATTCTGTGGGGTTTTTTTGATGGAATGTTCTGTATATATCTACTAAGTCCATCTGGTATAATGTGTCGGTTAAGCCCAATGTCTCCTTGTTGATCTTCTGTTTGGATGATCTACCCATTGATGTAAGTGGAATGTTAAAGTCCCATACTCTTATTGTATTACTGTCAATTTTTCCTTTTATATTTGTTAATAATTGCTTTTATATTTGGGTGCTCCTATATTGGATGCATAGATATTTACAAGCGCTATGTCTTCTTGTTGGATTGTTCCCTTTATCATTATGTAATGCTTCTCTTTGTCTCTTGTTTCAGTTTTTGTTTTAAAGTCTATTTTGTCTGAGACAAGCATTCTTATTCCTAATTGTGGTTTTTCTTTTCACCTTAAGTAAGTCCCTTTAACATTTCTTGTAAGGCCTATTTAGTGGTGATGAACTCCTTTAGTTTTTGCTTGTCTGGAAAACTCTTTATCTATCCTTGCATTCTGAATGATAACCTTGCCAGGTAGAGTATTCTTTTCTGTAGGGTTTTTCCTTTCAGCACTTTAAATATATTGTGCCACTCTCTTCTAGCCTGTAAGATTTCTGCTGAGAAATCAGCTGGTAGCCTTATGGAGTTTCCTTGCGTGCAACTTGTTGCCTTTCTCTTGTAGCTTTTAGGACTCTCTCTTTAATACTTGACATTTTAATTATAATGTGTCTTGGTGTGGGCCTCTTTGGGTTCATCTTGTTTGGTGCTCTCTGTGCTTCCTGTATCTGGATGTCAGTTTCCTACATTAGGTTAGGAAATTTTTCAGCTATTCTTTCTTCAAATAGGTTCTCTGCCCCTTTGTCTCTCTCTTCTCCTTCTTGACACCTATAACATGAATGTTAGTACATGTGATGTTGTCCCAGAGGTCCCTTAGATTGTCCTCATTCTTTTTAATTCTTTTTTCTGTTCTGTTTGGGCAATTTCCTCTTCTTTTTCATCCAGATCGCTGATCCATTCTTCTGTCATCTACTCTGCTGATGATTCCCTCTAGCAAATTTTTTATTTCCATTATTGTATTCTTCACTTCTGATTAGTTCTTTTTTATATTTTCCAATCTTTGTTGAAGTTTTCACTGTATTCATCTATTTTCTTCCCAAAATCAGTGAGCATCCTTATGACTATTAATTTGTTCTCTTTATCAGATAGATTATCTCTGTTTCATTTAGTTTTTTTTTTTTTTTAGGTTTTGTTTTGTTCCCTTATTTGGAACATATTCCTTGTTTCCTCATTTTGCATACTTTTCTGTGCTTAAATCTATGTATTAGTTGGATCAGCTATGTCTCCCAATCTTGGAAATGTGGCCTTATGTCAGAGGTGCCTTATGGAGCCTAGCAATGCACTTTCCTCTCATCACCCATTCCAAATGTTCCAAGAGTCTCCCCTGTGTGGGTTACATGTGCCCTTCTTTGTGGTGGGGTTGCTCTTGTGTGGGCACATGGATAGGCTAGGTTGGCCCCCATACTGACTGGTTGTAAGACTCAGCTCTGTGTGGCTGCTATGATCACTTTATTGGGCTGGGCACAGCTGGTTGTGAGGTCTAACAGCGCCAAACTACCTTTTTGCTGTTAAATGAGTCAGGCCTCCAGTGTGGCTGGGTGCTAGGCTCAGGGGCTCACAATTGCTGCAGGCCTCAGATGTGGATCTCTGCCATTGCAGCTTTTGTTGGCTCTCTCAGGAGCTCAGATGAGTGGGGCCAGCCCCAGGTGCAGCATCACACAATCATATCAGGTATTGGAAGGTGGGGAGGATCCCCTGTGTGGCTGTTTGAGATGGCCAGTGGCACAAGTCTGCTGTGGCCAACATGCCCCACCATTTGCAGGCCTACGCACCCCATCAATGCAGCCTACATACAGGCACACCCTACTGCATCAAGGTGGACCCACTTACCCACTGCAGATGTCCCACACACTCTGCCTATATGGACTCACAAGCTTGCCATGGGCTTGCTTGTGGGTGGGTCCAGTCCCTGGGTTGGACTGTTTGCCCTGGCTGTGCTGGATTAAACTGGTGCTCCAGTGGGCAGGCAAACCCCTGCACTAACAGGTTAGAGGAAGGAATCCAATGGTGTCTGCCCATGTATGTGTCAGCACAACTGAACTCGGTAACAATAATGGTGCTGCCAATGACTCAGTTCTTGGGGAGGTGGGCCCAGCTGCCTCCTACCTATCTAAGATGCACTCAGAGCTTAGTAAGTGAATCTCTTTTACCAATGGACTATGCACTTTTCTTTCTGGTGTTTTTGTGTTGGTTTCTAAAATGGGTGAATCTGTGCATAGGCCTTTTAAGAGCAGGGTTTCTTTCTCTGAAGTTTGATAGTTTTTCTGGGGATATTCCCTGTTGGTTTTCAAAGGCGGGTATTATGGGATCTCTTCTCAGTTGTGCTGAATCTAATTGCCGGGATGCTTATAATGGCATAGATCCCCCATTCAGATCCCTCTGTTACCCTGGAAAAAGCTTTGTACATTAAAGATTGCTCCCAGACATGACGCATCTCAACTAAGATGTGTTTCTTTCATCAGCAGAGGTTTATTTCTGCCTCTTCCACCCTTGTCAGTGTTGTCCCTTGTTGTGGGTGTTCTTTTTATCCAGTTTCCAGATCTCTCTCAGAGGAAATTGCCCCACAGGTAATTGTAGATTTGTTGTGTCCATGGGAGGAGGTGAGTCCAGAGTCTTCCTACACTGCCATCTTCCCAGAATCCCAATATCAAATGTTTTGAATTAGTTAATAATATTGTTTAGGTGACATCATCAAAATGGCAGACAAGAAGCAAAAGGCCCTCCTTCCCCCATAAATACACTGAGTTAACAACAACATACAGACCAGAATAACTCTGTGGGAACTCTAAAGACCAGTTGAAATGCTACAGCATCCAGGCCACAGTAAAACAAAGAAGATATTCCAATGAAATAATAGGAAAACTCATGGCATTTGACACACACATTCATGTCCCTCCCTCTATGTGGCAAAGAATGAAGCAACAAGCAGGAAATCTCCCATACTAGGGTTCCTCCCTTGGACAGAAACAAAAGAATGGACTGTCCATCCAATGTTCTGGCTTGTCTACGGCTGCCCCAGAGAATAGTTCCTGTCTTGCCTGACTTGGAGTGCTGAAAGGACCAGTGCCAGAATTTGGAAGTCACTGAAAACAGAGGTGAGCAACAGAGGCAAGAACATTTGAGCTGCAATTCTGTAGGCCAATACTAGAGAGAGCAAGAGATCCAAAAAGGTTTGAGAGGTCCTAGAATCTCCAGCTGGACCATAGGTGCTGGTCTTCCACTTCTCAAAGCCAGCACAGAAAGACTGGCAGAGGTGGTTGTTTTTTTTAAATACCCAAACCCAGCAAAAAGTTACAAGGCATACAAAGAAATAGGGAAACATGGCCCAATCAAAGGAACAAAATAAAACTCTAGAAACTGACCCTAAAGAAACACAAATATATGAAATACCTGATAATTTAAAATAATTGTCATAAAGATGTTCAATGAGCTAAAAGAGAACAAAGATACACAAATAAATAAAATCAAGAGAATAATGCATTAAAAAAAATGAGAATATCAACAAAGAGAAAATATAGAAAAGAACCCAACAAAAATTCTGGATCTGAAAAAAAAAAAATAGCTGAACTAAAAAACTCATTGGAAGGGCTCCAGAGAAGACTTGATCAGGCAGAAGGAAGAATCAGCAAATTAGATAGGTCATCCAGTCAGAGGATCAAAGAGAAAAAAATAATGAAGAAAAGTGAAGAATGCCTGAGGAGCTTATGAACCACTATCAGGTGCACCAATATATATACATTGTGAATCCCAGGAGGAAAAGAAAGAAAGATGCAGAGGGCTTATTTGAAGAAATAATGGCTGAAAACTTCCCAAATCTGAGGAAAGAAATAAACATACAGATTCAAGAAGCTTAAAGAATTCTGACTAGAATAAATTCAAAGAAAACTACACCAAGACACATTATAATCAAACTGTCTAAAATCAAAAACAAAGAGAGAATCTCAAAAGCAGCAAGAGAAAAGCAGTTTGTCACATATAAGGGAGTTTCATAGATTATCACTGGATTTCTCAGCAGAAACTTTGCAGGTCAGAAGAGAGTGGGATAATACTGTCAAAATGCTGAAAGAAAGAGAAACTGTGCACCAAGAAGACTGTATCCAGCAAAAGTTTCATTCAAAAATGAAGGAAAAGTTAAGACTTTTCAAGACAAACAAAAGCTGCAGTTCATTACCACTGGACTTGTTCTACAAGAAATGCTAAAGGGTGTCCTTCAAGTTGAAATGAAAAGACAGTAGATAGCAACACAAAGCCATATGAAAATATAGGATCTTCCGGTAAGGGTAAACACATGGACACATACAGTAACCTGTACTATTGTAATTTTGATGGACAGAATTTAAATGACAAAAACATTAAAAAAAACTGTTAATCTAAGTGAATGGGTATACAATATTTAAAGATATAATTTGTGACATCGATTACATAAATTAGGAGGTGTGGAGCTGTAAAGGAGTAGGAGTAGAATTTTTGTGTTCAATTGAATTTAAGTTTCCGTTAGTTTAAAATAGAATGTCATTACTTTAAGATATTTTATGTAATTGCAATGTTTACCACAAACAACTTATCTATAGAGTATACACAAAAAGCAATGAGAAGAAAATCAAAGCATATTGCTACTAAAAAGGAAAGAAACACAAAGGAAGGAAATAGAGCATAAAGGAGGGACAAAAAAAGCCACAAGGCATACAAAAAACAATTATCAAAATGGCAATAGTAAGCCCTTCCCTATCAGCAATTACTTTGAAAGTAAATGGATAAACTCTCCAATCAAAATACATAGATTTGCTGAATGGCTTAAAAAAACAGGATCCAACAACTCTATGTCGACTACAAGAGACTCACTTTAGATCTAAGGACACACATAGGCTGAAAGTGAAAGGATAGATAAAGACATTCTATGCAAATGATAACCAAGGGAGCAGACATGGCTAAACTAACATAAGACAAAATAGACATTAATTCAAAACTGTTACAATAGACAAAGAACGACATTATATAATGATAAAAGGGTCAATTCATCAAGAATATATAACAATTATAAATTTTTATGCACAAGACCTCAGAGTTCCAAAATATATGAAGTGTGAACTTTAAGAGACTTGAAGGGGGAAATAGACAGCAACATAATAATAGTAGAACTCTTCATCCCCAAATTCCATAATGGACAGACAATCAGACAGAAGATCAATAGAAAATAGAGGACTTGAATAAAACTTTAGATTAAATGGACCTAACAGACATAAACAAAACACTTTGCCCAGCAACAGCAGAATATACATCCTTCTCAACTGCATATGGAATGTTCTCCAGGTTCGACCATGTGGTAGGCCACAAAAAGAAGTCTCAACATTTTCAAGAAGAATGAAATTATACAAAGTGTGTTGCCAGTCACAGTAGAATTAAACCAGAAATTGGTAGAAGGAAAAAGAGAAAATTCATGCATGTGTGGAATTAAGCAGCATACTCTTAAACAACAAGAGTCAAAGAAGAAATCACAAAGGAAATTAGAAAATACTATGAGTTGAATGAAAACAAAACACAACATACAAAAATCATGATATGCAGTGAAATTAGTACTCAGATGGAAATTTATAGTTGTGAATGCCTGCATTAAAAAGAATAAATATCTCAAATAAATTACCTAACTCTGACCCTTAAGAAACTGGGGGGAAAAAAGGGCAAACTAAACTCAATGCTATCAGAAGGAAGGAAATAATTGAGATTAGAGGGAGATACATAAAGTAGAGAATAGAAAAGCAATAGAAAATGGACCTAACAGACATATACAGAACATTCCCTTCGACAGCAGCAGAATACACATTTATCTAAAATGCACACAGAAAATTCTCTAGGATAGTGAACATGCTAGGCCACAAAAAAGTCTTAACAAATTTAAGAAGATTGAAAACATATATATTACAAAGCCACGGTAATCAAAACAGAATGGTACTGGCATAAAAATAGACATATAGACCAAAAAAACAAAATATAGAGCACGAGAATACATCATCACACTTACAGTCAACTGATCTTTGACAAGGATGCCAAAAATACACATGGGGAAAGGATAGCCTCTTCAGTTAATAGTGTTGGGAAAACTGGACATCTTCAAGCAAAAGACTAAAATTGGATCCCTATCTTATACCACTTTCAAAAATTAACTCAAAATGGATTAAATATTTAAATGTAAGGCTTGAAACCCTAAAACTTCTAGAGAAAATGTAAGGAAAAACTTCTTAATATTGGCCTTGGCAATGCTTTCATGGATATGCACCAAAAGCACAGACAACAAAAGCAAAAATAGACAAGTGGGATTACATTAAACTAAAAAGCTTCTGCACGGCAAAGGAAACAACAAAATGAAAAGGCAACCTATAGAATGGGAGAAAATATTTGCAAGTCATATATCTGATTAAAAAAAGGTTATATCCAAAATATATAAGGAACTCCTATAACTCAAGAGAAATAAAAACAATCTGATTTAAAATGGGCAAAGGATCTGAATGGAAATTTTTCCAAAAAAGACATACAAGTGGGTGAGAGATATATGGAAAAGGTGCTCAACATCACTAATCATCAGGCAAATGCAAATAAAAACCATAATGATCACCTCACACCTGTTAGAATGGCTATTATCAAAAAACAAAGGATAAAAAGTATTGACAAGGATGTAGAGGAAAGGGAAGACTTGTACACTGTCAGTAGGAATATAAATTGGTACAGCCACTATGGAAAACAATATGAAGGTTCCTCAAAAAATTAAAAATGGAACTACTATATGATGCATAATCCCACTTCTGGGATTATACCCAAAGGAAAAGAAGCAACCTACACATGCACTGACAGATGAACGGATAGAGAAAATGTGGTATATTCATATGATGAAATATTCTTCAGCCTTAAAAGAAGGGAAATCCTGCTCTTTGTGACAACATGGGATGAACCTGGAGGCCATTTTGCTAAGTGAAATAAGGTAGACACAGGACAAATACTACATGATACCACTTACATGAGATATCCAAAATAGTCAAACTTATAGAAGAAGAGAGTAGAATGGTGGTTACCAGGGACTAGGGGGAGGAGAAAAAGGGAGTAGTAGTCAAAGGGTACGAATTTTCAGTTACACGAGATGAATTAGTCCTAGAGATCTACTATGCAGCACAGCGCCTATAGTAAACAATACTATGTTATATACTTACAAATTTGCTGAAAGTAGATGTTAAATATTCTTATCATAAGAAAGTAATAATAATAAGGAGGGCAAGAGGAATCTTTTGGAAGGGATGGATATTATAGCATAGATTGTAGTGATAGTTTCATGGGTATATATTTATCTCCGAACTCATTAAGTTTTATACATTAAACATGTACAATTTTTTTATTTCAGTTATATCTCAATAAAACGGTTTTTTAAAAGAAAAATAATAGAGAAAAATAACAGTAAAAATTTGCCTCTGAAAGTATCAACGAAATTAAAAAAACTTGTCTAGACTAAGGAAAAAGAGAAGACTCGAATCATTAAAATCAGAAAAGTGCAGATATTACTAACAACCTGACAGGAATAAAAATAATTAGAATGCTATAAACAACTGTACACCAACAAATTATATAACCTAGATGAAATAAACAAACTCCTAGAAACACATAAACTATCAAAACTGACTAAAGAATAAATAGAAAATTTGCATAGACAAATCCCTATAAGAAGTAAAGAGATTTAACTAGTAATCAGAACTTCCCAACAAATAAAAGGCCAGGACCAGATGGCTTCACTGGTGAATTCTACCAAACATTTAAAGAAGAATTAACACCATATGGAGACTAATATCACTTATGAATATAGATGCAAAAGTTCTCACTAAAATACCAAAAATTAACTCCAACAGCGTATTAAAAGGATTATAAACCATGACCAAGTGGGATTTATTCTAGGAATGTAAGTGTGGTTCAAAATAAGAAAGTAAATCAATGTAATACACCACATTAATAGAATTAATAGAATGTAATACATCACATTAATAGATCACATCTATGATCCTGTCAATAGATGCAGAAAAAGAATTTGACAAAATCCACCATCCTTTCATGATAAAAACACTCAATTAAATGTGAATAGAAGGTAGCATCCTCACCTGATAGAGTGTATTTATGAAAACCCTACAGCCAACATTATACTCAATGGTGAAAGAATGAAAGATTGCCCCCTACGATCAGGAACAAGCCAAGGATGTCTGCTTTCACCACTTCTATTCAACATTGTACTTGAAGTTCTAACTAGATTAATTAGTCAATAAAAAGAAATAAAAGCATCTAATTCAGAAACAAAGAACTACAACTATCTCTATTTTTAGATAACATGATCTTATGTATAGGAAATCCTAAAGAATACATGAAGAAAGTGTATTAGCGCTAATAAATTTGCAAAGTTGCAGGATACAAAATCAACACACAAAAATCCGTTGTATTTCTATACAATAGTGAAAAAAATTCAAAAAAATTAGGAAACCAATTCCATTTACATAGCATCAAAAGAATAAAATACTCAGGAATAAATTTTAGCAAAGAGATGAAGACTTGTGTACTGAAAACTATAAAACATTGCTGAAAACAATTTTAAAATATCTAAATAAACAGAAAGAATCTCATGTTCATGGATTAGAAAACTTTAAATCGTTAAGATGGTAATATTCTCCAAAATAATCTATAGATTCAACGCAATCTATATCAAAATCCCAATGGCGTTTGTTGCGGAACTGGAGAAGCCAATGCTAAATTCCCCCCATACAGAATTGCAAGGGATCCTGAATAACCAAAACAATCTTGAAAAAGGGCAAAGTTGGAGGATTCATGCTTCTCAATTTCAAAACTTACTATGAAGCTACAGTAATTAAAACAATGTGGTACTGGCATAAGGATAGATATAAAGATCAATGAAATAAGAGTGTGAGTCCAGAAACAAGCACATATATCTATGGTGTATTGATTGTTAACAAGGATGCCAAGAATATTCTATGAGGGAAAGAATAATCTTTTTAACATATTGTGCTGGCACAACTGGATATCCATATATAAAAAGATAAAGGTAGACTTTACCTCACACAATATACAAAAATTAATTTTAAATGGATCAAAGAACCAAATGTAAGGGCTAAAACTATTAACAGTTAGAAGAAAACACAGAGGTAATTCTTCATAACCTTGGGTTTGTCAATGGTTTCTTAGATATGACGCCAAAAACACAAGTAACAACAAGATAAATTGGACTAATCAAAATTAAAAACTTTTGTGCATCAAAGGATACTTTTAAGAGAGTGAGAAAACAACATTCCCTGTAGAATGGGAAAAATATTTGCAAATCATATATCTGATAAAGGTCTACTATCCAGAATATACAAAAACTTCTACCACTCAAAAACAAAAACACGAACAACACAATGTTAAACAGAACTTGAATAAACATTTCTCAAAAAAGATATACAAATGGCCAACAAGCATAAGAAAGGATGCTCAATGTCTTTAGTTATTAGGGAAATCCCAATCAAAACCACAATGAGATACCACTTTATGCCCACTAAGATGATTGTAATCAAAAAGAGGAACAAGAACAAGTCTTGGTAAGGATGTGTGGAAATTGAAACCCTCATATATTTCTGGTGGGAATGTAAAATGGTGCAACCACAGTGGAAAACAGTTGGTGGTTCCTCAATAAATTAAACATACAATTATAATTTGACCAGCAATCCTGTGAATAGGTATATACCCAAAGAATTGAAAACAGTTGTCCAAATAAAACTGGCACGTGAACGTTTATAGCAGTGCTATTCACAATAGCCAAAACCCCCAGTGTCCACCAACTGATAAATCAATAAACCTAATGTAGGATATTCCTGCAATGGAATACTAATCAGCCATGAAAAGGAATGAAATTCTGATACATCCTACAATGTAGATAACCCTTGAAAACATTATGCTAAGTCAGAGAAACCAGAAACAAAAGGCACATATTGTATGGTTCCACTTATATAAAATATCCAGAATAGGCAAGTCCATAAAGACAGAAAACAGAGACTAGGGGGAAGGTAAAACAGGGGGTAAGTGCTTAATGGATACAGAATTTCCTTTTGGGTGAAGAAAATATTCTGGAACTAGATAGTGGTGATGGTTGAACAACATTGTAAATATGCTTAATACCACTGCATTGTATACTTTAAAATGTTTAAAATGGTAAATTTTATGTTATATATATTTTACCACAATAAAAAAATAAATTTTAAAATCCTTTGACTTTCTCACGGTTTTCTGTAGGTCAGAATTGGAGATGTGAAATAGATCCTACCTCTTGCTAGGAGGAATATGAAAGAGTTTGCAACCATGTTTAATCCTCTACACTTAACTTGGGATGATTTAATAAAACTTTCTTTTATTGATCAATTTCCTTCATTGTGGATTTTACAGGGGTGTGGTGGAAAAGGAAAAGCCTGGTGATATGTTTGTGCTGTGATGGCAGTAAGCTTTATTCTTTTGTAAAGCAGAGGAAACATTCACTGTAATTTTACTAAATACTACTAAAAATTTTACCAAGATTAGTAAGAGGGCCAAGACCAAGCTTTTGTATTTTAGTAATTACAAAACCCCAACTAGAGAACTTCAGTGCCTTCCCTTAGATTAAGTTCAATTTCCAAAAATAAGTTTTCAAATCATCGGAAATTCTTCTTAAGGGAATAAATATGTTAAGGTTATATTGAAGTGTTTTGGGACAATTTAAGGAAGCAAATATGAATTAGAAAAAATTATTTAAAAGTCAGTGGATTATGCCAGGAGTTTAAAATGGTATTTAAAAAAATATTTGTATCATTAGCAATTATGTTATATTAAATGTTAGTGAATGTTAATAATAGTTTTTAAAATTAGTGTTAACTATTCATTTGAATTTATATATGCTTAAAATTGATATATCATGAAAATACCACCTTATTTAACCATCTGTCATTAATTCATATGTGCTGTCTTGCTTGTGGGGTTTGATGTAGCGTTACCTGATAAAATATAGAACATCCAGTTAAATACCAATTTCAGAAAAAATGAATAATTTTTAGTATGTTTCTTATGCAATATTTGGGATATAATTCTATTAAAATATTTATCTGAAATTCAAATTTAAGTGAGCATCCTATATTTTATCTGCCAAATTTGACAACTCTGGTTTAATGCTAAAAAGAAGTATAATTTTATGTTAAAGGTATTTAAAGGTTGAGGGAAGATTTGCAGGTTTAATTTCTATTTTAAATATTATTATTTATTTAAATTTGTTTATTATATATGAATATATGCATATATGTGTATAAGACACATACATGTCCATATATATGTGTGTGTGTGTGTACACGTGTACCGCTGAGTGAAAATAGATACTACTGGAGACTGCAGGCACCTTGGGTACTGCTGTAGCCAAAGGCACATACTTATGGCCCTCAGAAAAATCCAGTGTGATGCTTTAACTAAAGCTGAGATGAATGATGAAGTCAAATTTTACCACATTGGGATGCTTATGTAGAATACAATAGTTAAGACAAACAAATGTTAAATTTTAAAATTTATTTAAATCTTTAATAACTATTTTAATTTACATGGCTACCATAACAAAATACCCTAGACTGGGTGGCTTAAAGAGCAGAAATATATTTCCTCCCAGTTCTGGGAGCCAGAAGTCTAAGATCAGGGTGCCAGCCTGGTTAGTTTCCGGTGAGAGCTCTGTTCCTGGCTTGCAGTCCACTATCTTCTCTCTGTCCCCTCACATGGTTTTTTTTTTTTTGTGCATGCGTGGAGAGAGAGAGAGAGAGAGACAGACAGACAGACAGAGACAGAGAGCGAGCGCTCTCTGGTGGCTCTTCTTATAAGGACACTGACCCTTTCGGATCAGAGTCCCACCATTATGACCTCATTAACCTTAATTACTTCCTTAGAGGCTTCATCTCCAAATACAGCCACACTGGGGGTTAGGGATTCAACATATTAATTTGGGGGGGGGGTGGGAACACAAGCATTCAGTCCATAACAATAACTAAAATGAATTTATATTTAAAAGTGACTGAAAATTTATGTAACAGACTGAAATGTCATTAAGAGAGTCTACTATCTTGTGGGATAGAGGGAGTTTTGTGGAGAAAGTTACAGAAGTTGTTGAAAAAATAAGGCTATAATATGCTCGTATGTAAATGAATTAGGATACTTCAAATCCATCCGATTATATGTATAACTGTCTTGCCTATGTAATTTTGTGATTTGGTTGTAAAATATAATAGCATAAACTGTTAAGCCATATTGTTATTCCAAGCACTCTGAAAACTAAAAACCTCCTATGAGGCATATTACAAAAAGAAAGTAATACATTCAAACACAATGTCTCCTAAATGTTGCAGGGCCTCCAGACTACCTTCTTTCATATAACACACCTTATATGCTATAACTAAGTTATAGATCAAAAAATTTTTTATAGATGGAAAGATCTTTAGAAATCAATCTAGTCTAACATTATTTTCAATTGCATAGAATGAAACTCTTTGGATACAAGGACTTTTTCATATTTCCACTATCTATAATAGTCCTTAGCATTTAGTAAACATTTAATAATTTTGATAAAAGAAAATACATACTCACTGACTGATTGAATAAATCTGAATCTTAAAGATTGCCTAACATTTAGAACTTTAATTTCTTTATCCCTTTTACCTTTTTAAAATTCTTTCCATCTATTATTTTATTTTAACCTGTTTAGAAGTGCAGTTATAGCCATATTTTACAGAGAAGGCAACTACCATGTAAAAGGATAATTAAATGACTTGCCTAAATTACAAAGCTGAAAGACAGAATTAGGCTACCTATTCTTTTTTAACGTTTCATTGCAGCCTGAAACTTTACATTACAGCTTGGCAACCTTCACTCTCAATAACCTACTGTATACCTATAGGTTACCTGGCTAGCCCAATTTCAATATAGGACATTATTCCCTGATTTGGCTTCAGAAATTAGTTTTCTTGCTGCAGATCAGATATCATAACCAGTACTTTGATAAAACGATTCAATCTAAAGAAATGTGGAAAACTGTTCACAATCATTAAAAAAATAAAACTTGAACAGTCCTATTTGCAGTGCAGTACATTGAGTCAGGCCAGTAAAGACAAACTGTTGTGCTTGTTTCAGCAGAATGTCTTCTCTCTCTCATTCCTGCCTGTTCTTGGTGAATTTTTCCAATTAGAATTTCCTGTGGGCTTACGGAGTTTTGAGGAGGTGGGTGATGTTTCATTGCCCTCCCCTCCATTATCAATTTCTAGTACTATTACTATTCTAGGTAAAGGACATAGATTACAACTGCTTACGTAAATTTGAGAATATGAGCACAGTATTCCAGGATCTGTCTATCCCACTATACGGTGTGTGTGAGTGTGTGTGCGTGCTATCCCAGTCAACAGCATCAATCAGTTTGTCCCATTCAGTGTTTGATTCATGCCTCCACTTTGGATAGGCTACATTAATTTTGGCTTTATATATGCAAAATCTAACTTTGCAAGTCCTTCACACTTTAATGTACGATTTTTTTTCATCTTATCTAGCTTTCTCATGAAATTATTTCAATTATCTGAAACAACAGCCTTCTCATTCAAGACTTGCTGACAATGCAAGACATGAATTTATCGTCCTATAATTTTTCTATATCTCTAGGCTTGCAGAGGAATGAGCTTATCTCAGGGTAAACCTTAGAGATTCAGCCAATGGAAATATCTTCATTTATTATATCTATGTTAATTTGAAGCAGATGCAGAGCTAGTAGCTTCTGGAGTCTGTGATTACTGATATAAATGGAGAAGGAGATAACAGAGGGGAGTTAATCAAGTATTGCAAACTTGGTATCATTAGCATCCAAGTAAGAACTGCCAATTTTTCTATCATTTCACAACCAAGTCTTCGTATATATGCCAGTTTTAAGAAAAAATTTGCTAAAATGTGTACTTGAGTCATTAATCTCCATCTTTGTCCTCTTGCTCCATTTTGATGTCTTGCTTTACGTGTACCTTACTCATTCTGTATGAGACTGCCTTCTTCCCACTCATCTGCGACCCCTTATTTGAGCTTGTTGACTCCATTAGAACAGACAAGAGACATAGCTTCTTATAGTTTGATTAATCAGTGATTCACATAATTTTGGAGATTTTATTAGTTTCACAGATGATAGGAGTGGAGCCTTGATGAAAATGAACTGATACATAAACTTTATAGGGATTGCACTTTATTAGAATGGTCTTAAGGATACATTTTAATCCAAAGGCTACCACAAAATCTCAGGCTGGGCAATGTTCACTGAGATTAGCTCCTCTGGTCGCCCAGGTTCTCATTGGGAGCCAGAATTGCGTTGGTGTCCAATGACAAAGTCCTCTGGGTCACAGGAAACCTTGAGTAGGAGCTGATCAACTCTCTTATACCACTAAATTTGTCACCCTGCAACTCGAACATAATTATCTTACATTATTACAAAAACTACAATCAATTCTTGTTATTCATGGTAGTTATGTTCTTTATTAAATAAGATGTCTCTAAACAGAAGCACACATAAAACAAGATTGTGTGTTGATTGGTTGACAAAAATGTTGTGACCACTGGCTCACAAGAACTTAATCCTGTATTTCCCCTAGGAGCAATTTTTCAATATTCACTAATTCAGTGCTCACGGTGACGTTATAGAACATATGTTCAAGACTATTGTATAGTGTATATAGTTTTATATTGTTTTTTAAAGTGACATTTTGATATATTTCCATGTTATTAAAATTTTCTTAACATTTTTAGACATACGCACTTGATTCTTGTCATTCACAGCAGTTATGATGTATAAAGTCACTCTGAACACCGAATTAGCAAATAGTGAATAATTGCTCCGAGGAGAAATACAGGAGTAAGTTCTTGTGAGCCTCTGGTCACATTTTCACCAACCAATCAATATATAACCTTGTTATATGTGTGTTTCTGTTTAAAGACACCTTATTTAACGTATGTTGTTGATTCATTAACATTGAACTCAGGGCCAACAGCACTATAACCCACGCCTGAACAAAATTTGTATAACACATATTTTCTCTCTAAGGCACATTACAGTCTTCTTGCACTTAGGAACACTAGACAATACTTCAGCATTGTGTTCTGTGGCCAATTTAAACAGTAAAGTCGCTAAGAAAAATTTTAAAATGTGACACTAAAGAAACTGTGCATAGGATACTTATTTACAGTATGATGGCTGAAACAAAAAGGCAGAGTTTCACCTTGTTCAGCCTCAGCCAGGAATGTGCACATTGGGAGACTCAAATTTTTGCTATTCTGCACATGTCCATGACTGACCTTGAGTATTGATTTTGTGGTTACAAACAAATTTTAGCAGGTAGGCAAATTCGCAAATACAACATCCATGAATATTGAGCCACAGAGTCCTAATCTGCCATTTGGGTTTTGGATTCAGTATCTTATCATGCCTTTAGGGCCAACTTGCCATATTATCTACAGGTAAAAGTGATCAAGCATCAAACATACATGGTCACATTCCAACTACATAACAACTATCAGCCAGTGGAGATGCACAGGCAGTCATCTCTGATATTACAATGCCTGAAAGCAATTGAGCATGGCAGTTCTGCCCACGGTCTACGACAGTATGATAGAGATCATCCGGCTCAAAATTTAAATTTAGTTCATGTGTTGTAATCACCTTGAGAGTAAAGTTCCCTTGTGGCCGCTGTCAAAACCCATTATTTATTCCTCGAAGGTCTATTACTGGTACCTAACATATCAATTGCTTTAGTGTAAGGTGACCATGACTGCAAAAGGCTTATGTACTTCCTTTCATGGGTAATGTGTGTCCCATCTAATAGTACTATTTAAAACCTTGGTAGAGGGCCTGCCCGGTGGCTTAGCGGTTAAGTGCACGCGCTCTGCTGGTGGCGGCCCAGGTTCGGATCCTGGGCACGCACTGACTTACCGCTTCTCCGGCCATGCTGAGGCCGCGTCCCACATACAGCAACTAGAAGGATGCGCAACTATGACATACAACTATCTACTGGGGCTTTGGGGGAAAAAATAAATAAATAAATAAAATTATAAAACCTTGGTAGAAAGGCATAATTCAAGTTAAAGAAATGCCATGAGCTCTGGCAAGAGTGTGAAAAAAGAGTGCTGGATTGTAAAATTAGGGAGAAAGAAGGTGCACTGTTGCTTCTCATGTCATGCTATAGCTTATAGTTTACTTGCTTCTTATGAATCCCAGATCCCATTGTGACCTGCTCTTACTTGGACGGCCATCAATTTCCTGCAATTTTCTCTTCTGAGGAGATACATTAATTTCAAGGCGATTTGTACTGGTACTGTGACCAGTGAAACTGGATGGATTCTGACCCTTAATCATTGCCAATGAATTAAAGAGCTGAAGATTGCCTCATGATTTTGAGGGACATTACCCTTATTCTCATTATCATTTTTGTATCTGTTCATAAGCTGTTGTATTGTTAGAAGTTCTGCAGTAAATTATTGGTTTGAGAAGGTTTGGGATCACAGAAATTTGTTTTCAAGTTCATGTCATTTTTTTTCTGTTTGGAAACTCATAAAAAAGACATTTTAAGAAATAGAATAAGGGGCCAACCCGGTGGCGCAAGCAGTTAAGTGCGCGCGCTCTGCTACAGGAGCCCGGGGTTCACTGGTTCAGATCCCAGGCGCGCATCGACGTACCACTTGGCAAGCCATGCTGTGGCAGCATCCCATATAAAGTGGAGGAAGATGGGCACGGATGTTAGCCCAAGGCCAGTCTTCCTCAGCAAAAAAAAAAAAAAGAAGAAGAAGAAGAGGAAGATTGACAGATGTTATCTCAGGGCTGATCTCCTCACAAAAAAAAAAAAGAAATAGAATAAGAACTATTCTTAGAGTTATGGAATATTAAACAAATTTTTTTTTATTTTTATTTTTTTTATTTTTTCCCCCCAAAGCCCCAGTAGATAGTTGTATGTCATAGCTGCACATCCTTCTAGTTGCTGTATGTGGGACTCGGCCTCAGGATGGACGGAGAAGTGGTGCCTCAGTGCGCGCCCGGGATCCGAACCCCGGGCCACCAGCAGCGGAGTGCGCGCACTTAACCACCAAGCCACGGGGCCGGCCCAGAGTTATGGAATATTAAACCAGAAACAGAAAATTTTTTCCCCAGCTTTATTACATAATAATTGACAAATATAATTGCACATATATTTAAGGTGTACAATGTGGTGATTTGATACACATATACATTGTGGAAAGATTACTAAGATCAAGATAATTAACACATCCATTACTTCACACAGCTAACACATTTTTGGGGTGAGACTGCTTAAGACTACTCTCAGCAACTTTCCAGTGTGCCATACTGAATTATTAACTGTAGTCACCATGCTGTACATTAGACCCTCAGAACTTAATATTTTTATAACTGAAGGTTTATACCCTTTGACCTACATGTCTCCATTTCCCCCTCACCCCAACCTCTGACAACCACCATTTTATTATCTATTTCCTTGAAATTGGCGTTTTTTTCTTATTTCACATATACGTGATATCATACAGCATTTATCTTTGTCTTATTGCACTTAACATAATGTCTTCAAGGTTCATCCACTTTGTTGGAAATGGCAGGATTTCCTTCTTTTTTATGACTAAATAGGATTCCAGTGTGTTTGAGTGTGTGCGTGTGTGTGTGTGTGTGTGTGTGTGTGTGTATAATTACATTTCCTTTATTCATTCATCCATTGAAGGACATTTAGATTGTTTCTGTATTTTGGCTTTTGTGAATAATGCTGCAAGGAACGTGGATGTGCAGATGTCTCTTTGAGATAATGATTTTATTTCCTGAAATTTTATTTCTGAAGATATATACCCAGGAGCAGGATTGCTGGATAATATAGTAGCTCTATTTTAATTTTTTGAGGAACTGCCATACTATTTTCCATAACGGCTATACCAATTTACATTGCCACCAACAATGTATAAGGGTTCTCCTTTCTCCACATTCTTACCAACACTTCTTATCTCTTATCTTTTTGATAATAGCCAACCTAACAGGTTGTGGTTTTGATTTGCATTTCCCTGATGATTATTGATGTTGAACACCTTTTCATATTGCTATTGGTCATTTGAATGCCTCCTTTGGAAAATATTTATTCAGATCATTTGCTTGTTTTTTAATTGGATTGCTTTTTTGTTTTTGAGTTGTATGAGTTTTTTATATATTTTGGATATTAACCCCTTGTCAGATATATAGTTTCCAAAAATTTTCTCCCATTCTGTAGGTTGAATTATCAACTTATTGATTATTTCCTTTGTTGTGCAGAGCTCTTAGGTTTGATGTAGTCCCATTTGTTCATTTTAGCTTTTGTCACCTGTGCTTTTGGTGTCTTATCCAAGAAAGCATTGCCAAAACTAATGTCAAAGATCTTTTTTCCTAGGTTTTCATCAGTTTTATGCGTTCCATTTTTACATTTAAGTCTTTTTCATTTTGAGTTAATTTTTATGAGTGGTATAAGATAGAGGTCCAGTTTCATCCTTTTGCATGTAGATATTCGGTTTTCCCAGCACCATTTATCGAAGAGACTTTCATTTCCCCACTGTGTGTTCTTGGTGCCATGGTAAAAAATTAGTTGACTGTTTATGGTTGGTTTATGTTTGGGCTCTCTGTTCTATGTGCCTGTTTTTATGCCACAGTTATACTGTTTTTATTGCTATAGCTTTGTAATATAGCTTGAAATCAAGAAGTATGATGCCTCCACCTTTATTCTTCTTTCTCAAGATTGCTTTGGCTTTTCAAGGTCTTTCGTGGTTCCATAAAAATTTTAGGATTTTTTTTTCTATTTCTGTAGAAAATGAAAATGGGATGGGATTTTAAAAGGGATTGCATTGAATCTGTAGATTGCTTTGGATAGTATGCCATTTTAACAACATTAATTCTTCCAATCCAAGAACACAGGATATCTCTCCATTTATTATGTCTTCCTAAATTTCTT
The DNA here is from genome assembly GCF_020826845.1 of Diceros bicornis minor. Taxonomy (NCBI): domain Eukaryota; kingdom Metazoa; phylum Chordata; class Mammalia; order Perissodactyla; family Rhinocerotidae; genus Diceros; species Diceros bicornis. The sequence continues at coordinate 54,143,291 of NC_080756.1, read as the reverse complement.
TCATTAAAGCCTTGTAGTTTTCAGTGTACAGGACTTTCACCTCCTTGGTTAGTTATTCCTAAGTATTTTATTGTTTTTGATGCTAATTAAATGGTATTGCTTTCTTAATGTCTCTTTCAGATAATTTGTTCTTAATGTATAGAAATGCAACTGATTTCAGTACATTGATTTCGTGTTCTGAAACTTTACTGAATTCATTTATTTGTTCTAATAGTTTTTTGGTGGAGTCTTTAGGGTTCTCTATATGTGAGATAATGTCACCTGCAAACTGAGATAGTTTTACTTCTTCCTTTCCAACTTGGATGCCTCTTATTTCCTATTCTTGCTTAATTGCTACGTCTAGGACTTCCACTACTATGTTGTACAGAAACAGTGAAAGTGGTCATCCTTGACTTATTCCTGATCTTTAGAGGGAAAGCTTTTAACTTTTCACTGTTGAGTATAATGCTAGCTGTGGGTTTGGCATATATGGCCTTTATTATGTTGAGGTACATTTGTTTGATACTAATTTGTTGAGTTTTTATCATGAAATGACAGTAAATTTTATTAAATGCTTTTTCTGCATCTGTTGGAATGATCAGATGATTTTTATCCTTCATTCTGTTAATGTGGTGTATCACATTTATTGATTTTGTATGCTGAATCATCCTTGCATCCCAGGGATAAATCCCACTTGATCATGGTATATGATCCTTTTAATGTACTGGCAAATTCAGTTTGCTAACATTTTATTGAGGATTTTTGCATCTACTTCCATCAAGGATATTGGCCTGTATATTTCTTTTCTTGTAGTGTCCTTGACTGGCTTTGGTATCAGGGTAATGGTGGCCTCATAAAATGAGTTTAGAAGTGTTTGTTCCTAGTCAATTTTTTGATGAAAATGTTTGATGTTAATTCTTTTGAAATGTTTGGTAGAAATCATCCATGAAGCCATCTGGCCCTGGGCAAGAGGGGGAAGAGTTTTGATTGCTGATTCAATCTCCTTGTTCATTACTGGTCTCCAGATTTTCTATTACTTCATGATTCAGTCTTGGTAAATTGTATGTTTCTTGGAATTTATCTATTTCTTCTGTTATCCAGTTTGTTGGCATATAATTGCTCATAGTAGTCTCCTGTGACCCTTTATATTTCTGTGGTATCAATTGTAATATCTTCTCTTTTATTTATAATTTTATTAATTTGTCCTCTCTTTTCTTTTGATTAGCCTAGCTAAAGTGTTGTCAATTTTATCTTTTCAAAAACCAGCTCTTAATTTTGTTGATCTTTTCTATTTTCTTTCTATTCTCTGTTTCATTTATTTCTGTAGTAATCTTCATTATTTCCTTTATTCTGATAACTTGATCTTAGTTTGTTCTTCCTTTTCTAGTACGTTTAGGTGTAAGTTTAGGTTGTTTATTTGGCATCTTTCCTCTTTCTTCATGTAGGCATTTATTGCTACAAACTTCCCTCTTAGAACTGCTTTTGCTGTGTGTCATAAGTTTTGGTATGCTGTCTTTCCACTTCTGTTTTTTCAACACATTTTTATTTCTCTTTTGATTTCTTCTTTGACCCATTGCTTGGTCAGATGTATGTTGTTTAATTTCCACATATTTGTGAGTTTTCCACTTTCTCCCTGTTATTTCTAGTTTCACACCATGTGGTTGGAAAAGATACTAGATATGATCTAAATTCTCTTACATTTTGTGTCCTAACATATGATCTATCACAAGGAATGCTCTGTATATGTCTATTAGGTAAATTTGGTTTAAATTATGGTTCAAGTCCATTATTTCCTTACTGATTCTGTATGGATTATCTATCCATTGTTGAAAGTGGGTTAACGAAGTCCCCTACAATTATTGCATTGCTGTCTATTTTTGCCTTCAGATTTGTTAATAATTGTTTAATATATTTATGTACTCCAATGTTGGGTGCATATATATTTACAATTGTTACATCCTCTCTATGAATTAACACATTTATCATTATATAATGACCTGCTTTGTCTCTTGTTACAGTTTTTACTTAAAGTCTATTTTGTCTGATAGCTACTCCTGTTATCTTTTGGTTTCCATTCACGTGTTTTTCCATCCCTTCACTTTCAGCCTATGAAGGTACTTAAAACTTAAGTGAATCTCTCATAGGCAACATATAGTTGAGTATTGTCTTTTTAATCCATTCAGCCACTCTATCTCTTTTAATTGGATAATTTAATCCGTTTATATTTTCCATAATTACTAATAGGTAAGGATTTACTATTATTATTTTGTTAATTGTTTTCTGATTGTTTTGTATTTCCTTTGTTTCTTTCTTCTTCACTTGCTGTCCTTCTGAATTTATGATTTTTTTGTGGTGGCTTACATTCATCCTTTTCTCGTTACCATTTGTGTATCTATCATAGGTTTTTGCTTTGTGTCCATCATGAGACTTTCATAATACATCTTATAGCTATAATCTATCTTGAGCTGATAACAGTTTAACTTCAATTGCATAAAAACTTTCTACACATTTATCTGACAGCCTCCCATATTTTATGTTGTTGGTATCCCAATTTACATCTTATATTGTGTGTCAATTAACAAAATATTGTAGCTATAGTTATTTTTAACACCTTTATCTTTTAACATATATGCTCAAGTTCAAAGTGATTTACTCACTACTATTGCAGTATTATGGTATTTTTAATTTGATTCTATATTTACTTTTACCAGTGAATTTTATACTTTCATATATTTACATGTTATTAATTGGTTTCTTTTTGTTTCAGCTTGATAAACTCCCTTTAACATTTCTTGTAAGGTAGGTCTAGTTGTGATAAATTTCCCCACCTGTTTGTCTGAGAAAGTCTTCATTTCTCCATCATTTCTGAAGGACAATTTTGCTGGATAAAGTATTCTTAGTTGACAGTTTTCTTCTTTGAGCACTTTGAATATATCATCCCACTCTCTCCTGGCCTATGAGGTTCCTGCTGAGAAATTTGCTCATAACTTAACCAAGGTTTCCCTGAATTTGGTGAGTCTTTTTTCTCTTGCTGCTTTCAAAATTCTCTGTTTGTCATTGATTGTTGAGAGCTTGATTATAAAGTGTCTCAGTGAAGATCTCTTTGGGTTGAATCTGTTTGGGGATTTTTGAGCTTTTTGTACCTGGATGGCCATATAGCTCCCCAAATTTGGAATATTTTCAGAAATTACTTCTTTAAATAAGTTTTCTGTGACTTTCTCTCTCTCTTCTCTTTCTGGAACTCCCTTAATGTGAATATTGTTTCTCTTGATGGTGTCCCATAATTCATGTAGGCTTTCTTCACTCTTTTTCATATTTATTTTCTTTTCTCCTCTGACTGGATGATATCAAAGGATCTGTCTTCAAGTTCAAAGATTCTTCTGCTTGATTGAACCTATTGTTAAAGCTCTCTATTGCATTTTTCATTTTCTTCATTGTATTCTTCAGCTCCAGAATTTCTATGAGGTTCTTTTTTATAATTTCTCTTTGTTGAACTTCTCATTTTTTGCATGCGTTGTTTCCCTGAATTTATTGAGATGTCTGTGTTTTCTCAAATCCCATTGGGCTTTCTTAAAATGATTTTTTGGAATTCTTTTTCTGGTGACTCACAGATCTCCATCTCTTTGTGGTCAGTTATTAGAAAGTTATTGTGGTCCTTTGATGGTGTCATTTTTTTTTTTATTTTTCATGTTTCTAATGGCTTTGCATTGATGTCTGCGCATTTGAATGAACAGTCACCTCTTCCAGCCTCTGTGAACTGTTTTCTGTAGGGAAAGACTTTTACCTTAAGGTGACTGCAAGGGTGCTGACTAGGTGAGGTGCAATGTCTCTGATTCCTGAGAGGGCACAACAGCATAGTCTTCATGCAGGTCTGTCAGCTGAGATCAATATTGGCCAAGACTGCCTGGGTCTTCTGTGGCCAGGACTATAGAAGTTCTGTGGGTGACATTGGTGGCTAGGACTATTGAGGTCCTTGTAGGTGAAGGCTGGTAGGGTCCTTCTGTTTTCTTATGTTTCCCATGGGAGGAAGTTCTAGCCATGGGGATCTCTCTTGGCACCTGATCTGCCATACCGATATCCGAACAAAAGTGGAGCCAGGGTCTTGGAATCAAGTGCACACGGAACTATCACAGTGCCTGGGTCCTGTGACACAGGTGCACTTGCTGTGGCAGTAGCACTTGTATCTGAGGTGCAGGCCTGTGAGGATCTCCTCTGGAACAGAGTCTGGATCTGTGGAACTCACTGCAGTGACTTGGGCCAATGGTGATGCCACAGTGGCATGGGCCATGGTATATCAGGGTGCAGTGGTGGCTCAGGCCCCAGAGGCAGGATACAGTAGCAGCACAGCCTAGGATAATGGGTCAAAGTCTCCCCTGTCCTTAGGGAGCAGTTGCAGAACAACAGAAGCATATCCCTGGTAATGGCATATTAAAGCCATGTGTCAGGATCAAGTGGGTGGGGTGCAGAGTAGTGTCAACTCAGCCCAGGTAATATTGGGTCAAAGCCTCAACCTGGAACCAGGGACAGGGCTGAGAGCAGCAGCAGCTCAACCTCAGCAATGGTGGGTCAAAGCTGTGACCTGAGATCCTGGGGCTCAGAGCAGTGGCAGCTCAGCCGTGGCATATTGGGTCAAAGCTGCAACCTGGAACCAAGTTCAGGGCTCAGAGCAGTGGCAGCTGCTCTCCCATAGAAAGTGAGGTGCTATGGTGTCCCAATCCTGGAAAGCAGGGCACAGCCATGACTAGGGTCCCTGGGGGCAGGTCTTTCTGCAGCAACAGCTCCATCCCCTAAGAAGAGACACAGCAGCAGGAACTCTGAGCAGCTCCATCTGCTGGCTCAGCAATGGTGAAAACTGTGGGAGTCCTCAGTAGCAAAGGCTGTATGGGTCCAGAGTGGTGAGACTTGCTGGGTTTCTTCTGTTCTCCTTTTTTATATGTGGGGGAAATATCTCCAAGGGGATCCCTTTTTGTACCAAGGTGCTCTGGACTGCAGGATGGGGTGACATAGGTAAATTCTTCCTATGCTTTTCTATGTGGCCATCAATTTTTGAGCTCTAATGTGTTTCTGCTGCTCTATGTTGTAGTCCAGAGTTTCCCCAGAGCTTTCTTCACTGGTTTGTAGTTGTATTTTTTTTTTTTTTTTGGGAGAGGGGCATTAGGACCTCCTAGCTCTCCATCTTGCTAATGTCATCTCCCGTTTCTCCAGACACAAAAATTTTAGCATGGTACGTGATATGTAACATATCACACAGTTTCTATAATTACTAATAATACCTTGTTTTATAAATTAATTTATTAACTAATGCCCAAAGAAGATTTCTGCATGGTTAAAACTGTAGGTAGGGACACACTGACTCATTAGTAGCTGGTGAAAATATTTTAGTTGTTGGTATCCATTAGAAAAAAATAACTAGAGAACAATACAAAGGAAAATAGAGTGCATCCTATATAATCTTGGCAAGTATTGTTTAGTGAGATTTTTATTCAAATTTTATTTGTGAAAGTGTATCTGTGTGTATGTGCATGTGTGTGTGCACTGGGCCATGTTATAAAGTTTATTTCTTACTTTGGGCTGCATTAGTCAGAAAAGTTTGAAAATCACTGATCTAAATTAATTGCCAATAACACATAGCAAATAGGTAGCATATTAGGAAATTGGACTCAGGTTGCCTACTGCACATCTTGTGTAATTTGTTCTGCAGAAACATGCAGGAAAAAATACTATAAACTGTAATTTAAAAGATTTAGGTAATTAGATGTATGAAGTTAAAAGAAAGAAAGAAAACACTATAAAGTGGTGTAGTCAAAATGATTCTCTATAATTTTATAAATTATTGGTTCGAGTGTGAATTGATGTCACCTTTTGAAGTATTAATTTAACTACGTATATCTTTTGCCCAGAAATTTCACTTTCAACTCTACCTGACAGAGGCACACAAATAAGTAAGCATAGATTCACAAGGACACTTACTACAGCATTTATTAAGCAAGATAATAAAGAAAAAACAGGAGACCCATGAAGTATGCATCAACAGGTGTCATTGTGGGGCAATATAAAAACTCTGAAATTAGATGTTAGAATTCCATTCTCCAATATAGTTTGTGAAAAACAAAAGAAACACAATCAATTTTTTTAGAACACAGTTGATAAAAAGGATGAATAAACTCTTCTTGTGTATGCTTGTACCTTTCCTTTTGCAGAAAATTCTGCACAAACATGCTACATTGAGCAGACCCCTTTACAGAATGTACAATCTTGAATTGTGAAGACCAAAATCTGAGGACAAAAGTATTTATAAAATTAAGTTATCCCAAATAAATTAGACTCTGTTTTCTGTCCTATTTATTTGAGATAACTTAGTTTTATACATATAAATTCTGAAGTCCTGGTTTTTCCTTTAACTCTGAGCTTTATTGATTCCTGGAGTCTACTACAGAAAGAGATCTATTAAGTTTGTTGATTAATCCTAGGTTTAATAATTCCGTATAACTTTTGTTTATCTCCTGAGAAAATAAAACAAGCCATATACAGTTGAGGTTCTCATTTTTCCTTATTAGTTTACTGAAAAACTTCACCAAACATCTATGATTGAAACAGTCTGGATCTTTGAAACTCACAATCATCATAAAGAAATAAATATAGCAGCGACAACTTTAAAGTACGTGGTATGATGAAAGGAAAAGAAAAGAATTTGAGATAAGAATACAAAGAAATAGCTTAGTGACACAAATTCCAAGAATTAGGCAGTGATTGATAATGGGGGAATTGTGATATAAAATTGTCATGACAAAATACAGGGATTACCTCCTTGTTTTTTATTGTGAAACTTCTGCATGATTCTGAGGTAACAGGAAAATATTGCTGAATTGCATTTGAAGATGGTGAACTAGACACAGAATACAGAATCTTCCCTTCTGCATCAAGAGCTTCAGAATAACAAGGAAAGTATTTAAAGGAAATCTATAACCATGCTTAAATTCAGTTTGTGGAAACTCAGTAGACCTAGATCTATATACAGTTCTTAGGGAGAGAAAACATACAGAATGATATTGAATAAGGAAATCAATAGTATATTTAATATCATAAATCAATAGTATATTTAATACCATATGTATTAATACCATATATAATACCGCTATTGAAACACATGAGTAATAATTCCAAGAGTCCTTCAAATTTAGTGCCGGAAGGAACCCAAGAGCAATTGGCAGGGTAATCACATTCCCACCCTGAAATATAGGGATTCCAAAAGAAGATTTCAATTTGAAAAATTAGTGCAGGGTCAAGCAACACCAAACATTTGAAGAAAATAAACATTATGAGAAGGAGACAATAAATAAAACAAATGAAACATCTTACACCCAAGGAAATATTTTAAGAAAACAATCAAGATACAGAAAATAAGTATAAGTAACACAATCAAAGAGACATTAAAGGATATTTCATTAATAAAAAAAAATCCATAGATCATAAAGATTTGCCTAGTTGAAACAGAACAAACTAAACTAAAACAGTAGCTGAAGAGCAGAATGGACACCTCAGAAGAAAAACTTCTTGACCTGGGAGACAAAAATAAGTAATTGCCCCAAAATATGGTACATGGGGAGATAATAAAGATGGAGAATATAAAAATAAAGATAAGAAATATGAAGGATACATATGGAGACATTTCAGCATTTATCTAATAGGAGTTACAGAAATAGTGAATGAGAGAATAGAGAACAAGCAATAACAGTTATAATGACAAAAACAGATGAGAAATTTCCAGAATTTATCTAAAACATGAATTCTCCTTTAGCCTTCAGAGCAGGAAAACAGATTATACTGAAAGGAAATAGAATCATATTGAAAACTTACCATCGCCAACATTGGCAAGAAGAAACGTTAGGAAAAAAATCTTTGTCACTTTAAGTACACAGAGAGTTCTTAGACATGACACCAAAACACAATTAATGATAGAACAAATTGATAAGTTGGACTTTATGAAAAATGAAAGCTTTAGTTCTTCAAAAGACAGTCTTAAAAGATTAAAAAGACAAGCCACAGACTAGGAGAAAATAATTGCACATAATATATCTAACAATAAACTTGTATCCAAGATACATAAAGAACTCTCCTAACTCAATTGAAAAAAAAACAATTAAAAAGGGGCAAAAAGATTTGGACACTTTCCCAAAGAAGATATACAAGTGGAAAATAAACACATGAAAGGATGTTCAACATCATTAGTCAGAGAAATGCAAACCACAATAAGGTTCCAATACATACTGATGAAAGTAGCTAAAATAAAAAGACTTGACAATGTCATATGCTGACAAGGATGAAGAGCTATTAGAAATATCATTCATTGTTTGAATTCAAAATGGTACTAGCATTTGGAAAACAATTTGGCAGTTTCTTATCAAGTTAAACATAAATGTACCACATGACCTAGAGATCCCACTCTTAGGTATTTACTCAAATGAAATGAAAACCTATATTCACACAAAAACCTGTACATGATAGTTTATAGTGACTTTATGTGTAACTACTCCAGACTGGAAGCAACCCAAATACCACTCAAATGGCTAATGGTAAACAGGTCGCAGTACATCCATACAACAAAATACTATACAGCAATAAAAAGAAACAACCACTTATACATGATAAGATGTGGATGAATCTCAAATACATTATGCCAAATGAAAGAAGTGAGACTCAAAAGGTTACATACTGTATGAATCCACTTATATGACATTCTGGAAAAGACAAAACTATAGAGACAGGGCTGGCCCCGTGGCTTAGCGGTTAAGTGCGTGCGCTCCGCTGCTGGCGGCCCGGGTTCGGATCCCGGGCGTGCACAGAGGCACTGCTTCTCTGGCCATGCTGAGGCCACGTCCCACATACAGCAACTAGAAGGATGTGCAGCTACGACAGACAACTATCTACTGGGGCTTTGGGGGAAAAATAAATAAAATTATAAAAAAAAAAAAAAAAAAAAAACTATAGAGACAGAAAACAAAGAACACGGCAGAGGAGGAGTTGATTACAAAGCGGAATTCTTGGGCCGCCCGGTGGCTTACCAGTTAAGTGTGCGCGCTCTGCTACTGGCGGCCCGGGTTTGGATCCTGGGCGCGCACCGACGCACCGCTTCTCCGGCCACGCTGAGGCCGCGTCCCACATACAACAGCTAGAAGGATGTGCAACTGTGACGTACAACTATCTACTGGGGCTTTGGGGAAAAAAAAGGAGGAGGATTGGCAATAGATGTTAGCTCAGAGCTGGTCTTCCTCAGCAAAAAAAGAGGAGGATTATCATGGATGTTAGTGCAGGGCTGATCTTCCTCACAAAAAAAAAAAAACAAAGGGGAATTCTTTTTGTGATGAAATGGTTCTATATATTGATTTTGGTGATGGTTACATGACTGTATGCCTTTGTCAACATTGCAGAACTATACAGTAAAAAAGGAGAATTTTATGTATTATACCTTAATATGACATACAAAAAAAAGGTAAAGTAATAAGGTTTTCAGAACATCTTCATGATATTGGAGTAAGTTGTTTTCTTAAATAGGACACAAAACTACTAACTTGAAAAGAAATAAACACAAATTTCAACAATATTAAGATTAAGAATTTCTGTTTTTTAAAAGACACTATTAAGAGAGTAGAAAGGTATCCCCCAGAGTGAGAGAAGATATTTTCAATTCACATATCTATGAAAGACTCATATCCAGAATATATAAAGAACTCCTACAATTCAATAAGGAAAAGACAAGTAACTTATTAGAAAAAAATGGGCAAAAACCTTGAACAAGCACTTCACAAAAGACAATTTTGAAATGAGCAATGAGCATTTTAATATTGTTCAAGCTTATTAATTATCAGAGAAATACAAATTAAATCCATAATGCAATACAACAACAAATCTGCCAGAATAGATACAATGACAATGACAATGCCAAGTGTTGGTGACAATGTAGAGTGAACAAAACACTCATGCTTGTGGGAGTGTAACTAATACATGAAATGACTTGTACAAAGTAGTCAAAATAACACTGTTCATAATAACCCCAAACTGAAAATCACCCACATTAAATGAATAAATAAAATATGGTGAGTTTGGCAGATGGAAGCATAGAAGGACTCTGAACTCACCTCCTCCCATGGACACAACAAATCTACAACTACCTGTGGAACAACTTCCTCTGAGAGAGATCCGGAAAGTAGATAAAAAGAACTCTCACAACAAGAGACAACACTGACAGGGGTGGAAAAGGCAGACGTACACCTCTGTTGAGGGAAAAACCACACTCTAGCTGAGGTGCTTCATGGCTGGGAACAATCTGAAAGGTACAAAGCTTTTCCTGGAGGAATGGGAGGATCTGAGTGGAGGATCTATGCCAAAATATGCATCCCAACATTTAGATTCAGCACAACTGAGACAAGATCCCATAAAACCTGGCTTCGCTGGCTTTGCAAACCAGTGGGGAATACCCCCAGATAAACTACCAAGCTATAGAGAAAGAAAAAACTGATCTTAAAGGGCCCACACACAGATTCACCCATTCTGGAAACCAACTCAAAAACCCAGAAAGAAAAGTGCAGAATCCATTGGTAAAAGAGACTCACTTGCTAAGCTCTGAGCACATTGCAGAGAGGTAGGAGGTAGCTAGGCCCACACCCCCAGGGACTGAGATACAGGCAGCAGCCATTATTGTGACCTAGTGCAGTTGTGCTGACACAGAAACTGGCAGACGCCATTGGATTCCTTCCTATAGCCTGTTGGCATAGGAGTTTGCCCTGACCAGTAGAGCGCCAATTTAATTGAGCACAGCCAGGGCAGGCAGCCCATCCCAGGGACTCGCCCTACCCACCAGCAAGCTTACTTGTAGGCAGGGTGTGTGGGACCTCAGCAGTGGGGCAAGTGGGTCCACCTCAGCAGGGCATGCATGCAGCCTGTGTTGGCAGGGTGTGTGGGCCTGCAGACAATGTGGCATGTTGGTTGCAGCAGATTTGTGCCTCTGGCCAACTCTATCAGCCACACGGGGGATCTGTCTCACCTTCCAAAGCCTGAAACAATTATGCACTGCAACACTTAGGGCTGGACCCACCCATCAGTGTTCCTGAGAGAGCTGACAACAGCTGCATGTTGCAGAGAGCTGCAACAAAGGCCTGCAGCAAGTCTGAGCCCTTGAGCCTAGCAACCAACCACACTAGGGGCCTGACATTCTTAACAGCAGTAGTTGTGTGAGATTAGACCTTACAGCCAGCCATGCCAGGGCTTGCCCCACCCAGTGAAGCAATCATGGCAGCCACACAGGGCTGAGACTTACAATCAGCTGGCCCAGGGGCCAGCCTAGCCTAGTCATGTGTCCACAGCAAGAGCAACCCTGCCACAACAGAAGGGCACCTGTAGCCCAAACAGGGACACTCGTAACATTTGGAATGGGTGATGAGAGGGGAGCACAATGGTGGGACCCATAAGGTATCTCTGACACATTTCCAAGATTGGGAGATGTAGCTGATCTAAATAATATATAGATATAAGCACAGAGAAGTGGGCAAAATGAGAAGACAAAGGAGTAAGTTCCAAATAAGGGAACAAGACAAATCCTAAGAAAAAAACTAAATGAAACAGAGATAAACAACCTACCTGATAAAGAGTGCAAATTAACAGTCATAAAAATGCTCACTGATCTTGGGAAAAGAATAGATGAACACAGTGAAAACTTCAATAAAGAATTGGAAAATATAAAAACTAATCAGAACTGAAGAACATAATAATAGAAATGAAAAACTCATTAGAAGGAATCAATAGCAGAGTAGATGACACAGAAGAACAGATCGGTGATCTGGATGAAAGAGTAGAGGAAATTACTCAAGTAGAACAGAGAAAAGAAAAATCAATTAAAAGAATGAGGAAATCTAAGGGACATCTGGGACAACCTCCATATTAACATCAATATTATAGGTGTCCCAGAAGGAGAATAGAGAGAGAAAGGGGTAGAGCACCTATCTGAAGAAATAATAGCTAAAAAATTCCCTAACCTGAGGAAGGAAACAGACATCTAGGTACAGGAAGCACTGGGAGCACCAAACAAGATGAACCCAAAGAGGCCCACACCAAGAAACGTTATAATTAAAATGTCAAGAATTAAATATAAGGAGAAAATCCTAAAAGCTACAAGAGAAAAGCAACAATTTACATAGAAAGGAAATCCCATAAGGCTATCAGCTGACTTCTCAGCAGAAACCTTACAGGCTAGAAGGGAGTGGCATGATATATTTAAAGTTCTGAAAGGAAAAAACCTACAGCAAAGAATACTAAAACTGGCAAAGTTATCATTCAGAGTGGAAGAAGAGATAGAGTTTTCCAGACAAGCAAAAACTAAAGGAGTTCATCACCACTAAAAAGGCCTTACAAGAAATATTAAAGGGAATTATTTAAGTGGAAAAGAAAAGATCACAAATAGGAATAAGAAAATTATCAAAGAAAAAATCACTTGAAATGGCAAATATGCAGTAAAGGTAGTGGATCAACCATCTGTAAATATAGCTTGAAGGTCAAAAGACAAAAGTACTATAAATAACTATCTCCATGATAAGATGTTAAGGGATACACACACACACACACGCACACACACACAAAAGAGGTAAAATACAATATCAAAAACATAAAATGTGGGGGAGAGAAGTAAAAGTATAGGGCTTTTAGTAAGATGTCAAAACTAAGAGACAATCCACTTAATAGAGATTGCTATTTACATTGGTTATTATATATGAACTTCATGGTAATCACAAACCAGAAACCTATAATAAATAAACAAAAGATAAATAGAAAGAAACCCAAACATAATACTAAAGAAAGCCATCAAACCACAAGAGAAGAGAGCAAGAGAAGAAGAAAGGAACAAAGACGTACTGCTAAAACACCCAGAAAAAAAGTAACAAAATGGCAATAAGTACATTCTTATCAATAACTGCTTAAATGTCAACGGGATAAATGCTCCATCAAAAGACATAGGGTGGCTGAATGGATTAAAAAAACACAGGATTTACACATGTGCTACATACAAGAGACACACTTCAGACTTAAAGACACTCACAAACTGCTAGTGAAGGGATGGAAAAAGATATTCCATGCAAAAGGAAATGAAAAGAGATCTGGCGCAGCAATACTTATCTCAGACAAAATATACTTTAAAACAAAAACTGTAACAAGAGACAAAGAAGAGCATTACATAATGATAAAGGGAACAATCCAACAAGAAGACATAACACTTGTAAATATCTATGCACCCAATATAGAAGCACCCAAATATAAAAGCAATTATTAACAGAAATAACAGAAATTGACAATACAATAAGAGTAGGGGATTTTAACATTCCACTTACATCAATGGATAGTTATCCAAACAGAAGATCAATAAGGAAACATTGAACTTAACTGATACATTAGACCAGATGAACTTAATAGATATATAGAGAGCATTCCATCCAAAAACTGCAGAATATACATTCTTTTCAAATGCACATGGAATATTTTCCAGAATAGATCACATATTAGGCCATAAAACAAGTCTCAATAAATTTAAAATGATTGAAATAATACCAAGCATCTTTTCTGACCACAACGGTATAAAACTAGAAATCAACTACAAGAAGAAAACCGGAAGAGCCATATATATGTGGAGATTAAATAGAATGCTAGCGAATAACTACTGGGTCAATGAAGAAATCAAAGGAGAAATCAAAAAATACCTGGAGACAAATGAAAATGAAAACACAACATACCAAAACTTACGGGATACAACAAAAACAGTACTAAAAGAGGAGGTAGGTGATCCCCAAAAATAAAAGTCCAGGACCAAATGGCTTCTCCAGTGAATTTTACCAAACATTCAAAGAAGATTTAATACCCATCCTTCTCAAACTATTCCAAAAAATAGAGGAAGATGGAACACTTCCTAAATCATTCTACGAGGCCAACATCACCCTGATACCAAAACCAGACAAAGACAGTACAAAGAAAGAAAATTACAGGCCAATATCACTGATGAACATTGATGCAAAAATCCTCAACAAAATATTGGCAAACCGAATACAACAATACATTAAAAAGATCATACACCATGATCAAGTGGGATTTATACAAGGGACGCAGGGATGGTTCAACATCCGCAAGTCAATCAACGTGATACCTCACATCAACAAAACAAAGAATAAAAACCACATGATCATCTCAATAGGCGCAGAGAAGGCATTTAACAAGATACAACATCCATTTATGATAAAAACTCTCAATAAAATGGGAATAGAAGGAAAGTACCTCAACTTAATAAAGGCCATATATGACAAACCCACAGCCAACATCATACACAATGGGGAAAGACTGAAAGCCATTCCTCTGAGAACAGGAACGAGGCAGGTCTGTCCACTCTCACCACTCCTGTTCAACATAGTACTGGAGGTTTTGGCCAGAGCAATTAGGCAAGAAAAAGGAATAAAAGGAATCCAAATAGGTAACTAAGAAGTGAAACTCTCACTATTTGCAGATGACATGATTGTATATATAGAAAACCCTAAAGAATCTGTTGGAAAACTATTAGAAACAATCAACAACTACAGCAAAGTTGCAGGGTACAAAATCAATCTACAAAAATCAGTTGCATTTCTATATGCTAATAATGAACTAACAGAAAGAGAGCTCAAAAAGATAATACCATTTACAATTGCATCAAAAAGAATAAAATACCAAGGAATAAATCTTACCAAGGAGGTGAAGGACCTATACAATGAGAACTACAAGACATTATTGAAAGAAATCCATGATGACATAAAGAAATGGAAAGATATCCCATGCACGTGGATTGGAAGAATAAACATAGTTAAAATGTCTATATTACCTAAAGCAATCTACAGATTCAATGCAATCCCAATCAGAATCCCAATGACATTCTTCACAGAAATAGAAAAAAGAATACTAAAATTTATATGGGGCAACAAAAGACCCCGAATAGCTAAAGAAATCCTAAGAAAAAAGAACAAAGCAGGAGGCATCACAATCCCTGACTTCAAAACATACTACAAAGCAATAGTAATCAAAACAGCATGGTACTGGTACAAAAACAGACACACAGATCAATGGAACAGAATTGAAAGCCCAGAAATAAAACCACACATATACGGACAGCTAAGTTTCGACAAAGGTGCTAAGAACGTGCAATGGAGAAAGGAAAGTCTCTTCAATAAATAGTGTTGGGAAAACTGGACAGCCACATGCAAAAGAATGAAAGTGGACCATGTGCTATCACCATTCACAAAAATTAACTTAAAATGGATCAAAGACCTGAAGGTGAGACCTGAAACTATAAAACTCATAGAAGAAAATATAGGCAACACACTATTTGACATTGGTTTTAAAGGAATCTTTTCGGATGACGTGCCTACCCAGACTAGGGAAACTAAAGAAAAAATAAACAAGTGGGACTTTATCAGATTAAAGAGCTTTTATAAGACAAATGAAACCAGAATCAAGATGAACAGACAACCAACCAGTTGGGAGAGAATATTTGCAAAGCATACATCTGACAAGGGGTTGATCTCCATAATATATAAAGAACTCACACAACTGAACAACAAAAAAACAAACAACCCGATCAAAAAATGGGCAGAGGAAATGAACAGACACTTCTCCAAGGAAGATATACAGATGGCCAATAGGCACATGAAAAGATGCTCAACATCACTAATCATCAGGGAAATGCAAATCAAAACAACACTAAGATACCACCTCATGCCCGTTAGAATGGCTATAATCACCAAGACAAAAAACAACAAATGTTGGAGGGGATGTGGAGAAACAGGAACCCTCATACACAGCTGGTGGGAATGCAAATTGGTGCAGCCTCTATGGAAAACGGTATGGAGATTCCTCAAAGAATTAAAAATAGAGATGCCCTATGATCCAGCCATCCCACTACTGGGAATCTATCCAACGCACCTGAAATCAACAATCCAAAGAGGCTTATGCACCCCTATGTTCATTGCAGCGTTATTCACCATAGCCAAGAAGTGGAAGCAACCTAAGTGTCCCTCGACTGACGATTGGATTAAGAAAATGTGGTATATATATACAATGGAATACTACTCAGCCATAAAAAAAGACAAAATCGTCCCATTTGCAACAACATGGATGGGCCTGGAGCATATTATGTTAAGTGAAATAAGCCAGAAAGAGAAAGACAAACACTGTATGATCTCACTCATATGTGGAATATAAACCAACACATGGACAGAGAAAACTGGACTGTGGTTACCAGGGGCAGTGGGGGGTGGGGGGAGGGGGGAGGGGGGAGGGGGGTGGGAGGTGGGCACAAGGGGTGAAGGGAGTCATATATATGGTGATGGACAAACAAAAATGTACAACCCAAAATTTCACAATGTTAGAAACCGTTAAAACATCAATAAAAAAAAAAAAAAGAGGAGGTAGGTGAGCAAGAGGTGGGACAGGCCCGGGTGGAGACCCAGACTGGATTTGTTTAGCTTCCAGCACTGCCCTTTACTAGCTATGAGATCGTGGGCAAGTCGCTCAACTTCCTGAAACCTCAGTTTCTCATTTATAAACCTGGAAATACTAGTTCCTACCCTTCCTACTTTACAAAGTCATCATAAAGACCAAATAAGATGATGGATATAAAAATCACCTGGATTTACAAAGTCAAGATGGCAGTGTAGGCAGACTCTGAGCTCACATCCTCCCACGGACACAGCCAATTTACAACTGCTTGTGGAAAAATGAACCCTGAGAGAGAACTGAAAACTGGATAAGAGGACCTCCCGCAACAAACAACAATCCTAATTGAGGTGGAAGAGGCAGAAACTCCCTTCTGGAGAGGAAAAACACCACCTTCACAAGCCGCAGCACTTCATGGCTGCCCAGGAGCAGTGCAAAGGTATGCAGCCCTCCCTTGAAGAGGAGGTCCCTGAGCCAGGGAGTGCTCCTGCTGTAGGCATTTTGTGGACCCAGCACAATCGAGATGAGTGGCATAACATCTGACTTTGCCTGCTACTAGAACATTGGAGAGTACCCCCAGAAAAGCTAGTTCACAAAGAAATTAAAACTGGCTCTTAAAGGGCCCACAAACAAATCCACCCATTTCAGAAAGCAACCTAAAATCACCAGAAAGAAAGGTGCACAGTGCTTTGGTGAAAAGAAACTCACCTAATAGGTTCTGAGTGCATCTTTGTGAGAGGCGAGACTGCTCCAGGGACTGGGACATGGGCGGCAGCCATTGTTGTGGCTTGGTGTGGGCATGCTGACAGAGACACCAGCAGACACCATTGGAGTTCTCCCTGGGGCCTGCTAGCCCAGGGTCTGCCCCACCCACTAGAGCACCAATTTAATCCAGCTCAGCCAGGGCAGGCAGCCCACCCTAGAGACTGACCCCACTCAACAACAGGCCCTGAGGCAACTTGTGGGCCTGCATAGATGGGTGACTGGATTCTCTGCAGCCTGGCAACTGGGCTCACTTCAGTGGGGCAGGGTGTGTGCAAGGAGTGGGTGGAGAGTGTGGGGTGGTGGTGGATCATGTGGGGCTCCCACGTTGGAGAAACTGGGTCCACTTCAGGAGGTCAGGGCATGCACACGGGGCAGGATTGTGTTGACCGTGTGTGTGGACCTGTGGGTGGTGGGGCTTGTCAGCTACAGAAGACTTGTTCTTCTCAAAGACCCACATAGGGGGTTTGCCCCACCTTCCAAAGTCTGAAAAAATTGGGTGCTCCCATGCCTCAGGCTAACCCCATCCAGCTGCAATCATCAGAGAGCTGACAAGAGACCTAAGGCTGGAGGCTTATAGCAACTGTAAGCCCCTGAGCCTAACAACATGCCAGGCTGCGGGCCTACTCACTTAAAAGAGATACTGCAACACAAATGTGGTATTAGAACTTGCAGCCAACTGTGCTGGGGCTCCCCACACCTGATAAAGAGACTGAAGGGCCGAGAACAACTACAAGCAGCTGAGCATTACAACAGCTGGCCAGGAGCATAGTTCAGCCTTCCTGGGCACCTACAGGGAGAGCAACCAAGCCACAACAGAAGGACAAATGTATCCCACATAGGGGTCACTCCTGGAACATTCAGAACTGAAGGAAGCACACTGCAGGCCTCCTAAGGCATCACTTATATAAGGCCACTTCTCCAAGAGCAGGAGACATAGCTGGCCTACCTAATACATAGACACAAGCACAGGGAAAGAAGCAAAATGAGGAGGAGAAGGAGTACATTCCAAGTAAGGGAACGGGACAAAAGCCCAGAAAAGGAACTAAGTGAAACAGAAATGAACAACCTACCCATCAGAGAGTTCAAACAAAGAGTGTTAAGGATGCTCACTGATCTTGAGAGAAGAACGGATGAACTCAGTGAGAATGTCAAAAAAGAAATGGAAGGTATAAAAAAGAACCAATCAGAAATGAAGAATACGATGCTGGAAATGAAAAATTCACTAGAGGGACTCAAAAGCAGAGTAGAGGATACAGAAGAATGGATCTGCGAGCTTGACAAAAGACTAGAGAAAATCACCCAAGCTGAACAGGTAAAAGAAAAAAAGAAAAAGAGAGAGGACAGTCTAAGGGACCTCTGGGACAACCTCAAGTGCACTAACATCCGTGTTATAGGTGTCCCAGAAGGAGAAGAGTGAGACAAAGGGGCAGAGAGTCTATTTGAAGAAATATTAGATGAAAACTTCCCTAACCTAATGAAGGAAACAGATATCCAGGTACAGGAAGTAAAGAGAGCACCAAACAAGATAAACCCAAAAAGGCCCACACCAAGACACATCATAGTTAAAATGTCCAGAACTAAAGATAAAGAGAGAATCCTAAAAGCTGCAAGAGAAAGACAAGTCACATACAAAGGAAACCCCATAAGGCTATCAGCTGACTTCTCAGCAGAAACCCTACAGGCTAGAAGAGAGTGGCATGATATATTTAAAGTGCTAAAAGGAAAAAACTTACAGCCAAGAATAATCTACCCAGCAAGATTATCATTCAAAATGGAAGGAGAGGTAAAAAGTTTCCCAGACAAGCAAAAATTAAAGGAGTTTGTCACCAAGAATCCAGTACTACAAGAAATGCTAAAGGGACTTATTTAAGGGGAAAAGAGAAGATCACAAATAGGAAAAATTATCTATTTCCATGATAAGAGGGTAATGTATACAAATGCACAAAAAAGAGGTTAGATATGATATTAAAAACACAAAATGTGGGAGGAGGGGAGTTAAAGATAGAGCTTTCAGATAGAGGTCAAACTAAAGAGACCATCAACTTAATATAGATTTCTGTATATGTAGGTTACTGTATATGGACCTCACGGTAATCACAAACCAGAAACCAATAATAAATACACGAAAAACTAAGAGAAAGAACCCCAAACATAATACTAAGACAGCCATCAAACCACAAGGGAAGAGACCAAGAGAAGAAGAAAAGAACAGAGAAAAACTGCTAAAACACCAAGAAAAAAAGTTTTAAAAGGGCAATAAGTACATACTTATCAATAGCTACTTTAAACATCAATGGACTAAATGCTCCTATTAAAAGGCACAGGGTGGCTGATTGGATAAGAAAACAAGACCAATATATATGTTGCATACAAGAGACACACTTCAGACCCAAAGACACTCACACACTGAAAGTGAAGGGATGGAAAAAGATACTCCACGCAAATGGTAATGAAAACAAAGCTGGGGTAGCAATACTCATGTCAGACAAAATAGACTTTAAAACAAAAACTGTAAAAAAAGACAAAGAAAGACATTACATAGTGATCAAGGGAACAATCCAAAAAGAGGATATAACACTCATAAATATCTATGCACCCAACGTAGGAGCACCTAAATATATAAAGCAATTATTAACCAGACATAAAAAGAGAAATAGACAGTAACAGAATAGTAGTAGAGGACTTTAACACTCCACTTACACCAACGGATAGGTCATCCAAAGAGAAGATCAATAAGAAAACATTAGCCTTAAAGGACACACTAGAACAGATGGATCTAGTAGATATATACAGAACATTCCAACCAAAAACTGAAGAACACACTTTGTTTTCAAACGGACATGGAACATTCTCCAGGATTGATCACATATTAGGCCACAAAACAAGTCTCCATAAATTTAAGAAGATTGAAATAATACCAAGCATCTTTTCTGACCACAATGGTATGAAACTAGAAATCAACTATAGGAAGAAAATCAAAAAAGTCACAAAATGAGAAGATTAAACAAAATACTACTGAGCAACAATTGGGTCAATGAAGAAATCAAAGGAGAAATAAAAAAATACTTGGAGACAAATGAAAATCAAAATATGACATGCCAGAATTTATGGGATACAGCAAAAGCAGTTCTAAGAGGGAAGTTTATAGCAATACAGGTCTATCTCATTAAACAAGAAAAATCTCAAATAAACAATCAAACAATGCACCTAAAGGAACTGGAAAAAGAAGAACAAACCAAGCCCTAAATCAGTAGAAGAAGGGAAATCATAAAAATCAGAGCAGAAATAAATGAAATAGAGACTAAAAAAAATAGAAAAAATTAATAAAACCAAGAGCTGGTTCTTTGAAAAGATAAACAAAATTGACAAACCTTTAGCTAGACTCACCAAGAAAAAGAGAGAGAAGTCTCAATTAAGTAAAATCAGAAAAGAAAGAGGAGAAATTACAATGGATACCTCAGAAATACAAAAGATTATAAGAGAATACTATGAAAAGCTATATGCCAACCAATTTGACAATCTGGAAGAAATGGATAAATTCTTAGAATCATACGAACTTCCAAAACTGGATCATAAAGAAAGAGAGAATTTGAGTATACCAATAACCAGTAAGGAGCTTGAAACTATAATCAAAAACCTCACCAAATATAAAAGTCCAGGACCAGACGGCTTCCCTGGTGAATTCTACCAAACATTCGAAGAAGACTTAATACCTATCCTTCTCAAACTCTTCCAAAAAGTTGAGGAGGGGAGAAGCTCCCTAACTCATTCTATGAAGCCATCATTACCCTGATACCAAAACCAGACAAGGACAACACAAAAAAAAAAGAAAATTACAGGCCAATATCACTGAAGAACATCCATGCAAAAATCCTCAACAAAATACTAGCAAATCACATGCAACAATATATTAAAAAGATTATACACCATGATCAGGTGGGATTTATTCCAGGGATGCAGAGATGGTTCAACATTTGCAAATCAATCAACGTGATACAACACATTAATAAAATGAAGAATAAAAATCACATAATCATCTCAATCAATGCAGAGAAAGCATTTGACAAGATACAGCATCCATTTATGATAAAAACTCTGAATAAAATGGGTATAGAAGGACAGTACCACAACATAATAAAGGCCATATATGACAAACCCACAGCTAATATCATCCTCAATGGTGAAAAACTGAAAGCTGTCTCTCTAAGAACAGGAACCAGACAAGGATACACTCTCACCACTCCTATTTATTATAGTATTGGAAGTCCTAGCCAGAGCAGTCAGGCAAGAAAAAGAAATAAAATGGATCCAAATTGGAAAGGAAGAAGTGAAACTGTCACTATTTGCAGATGACATGATTTTATATATAGAAAACCCTAAAGAATCCACCAAAAAACTTTTAAAAGTAATAAATGAGTACAGTAAAGTTGCAGGATACAAAATCAACATACAAAAATCAGTTGCATTTCTATACACTAGCAACAAATTAGCAGAAAGAGAAATTAAGGATACAATCCCATTTACAATTGCAACAAAAAGAATAAAATACCTAGGAATAAACTTAACCAAAGAGATGAAAGATCTGTACACGGAAAACTATAAAACATTGCTGAAAGAAATTGAAGAAGACGCAAAGAAGTGGAAAGATATTCCATGCTCTTGGATTGGAAGAATTAACATAATTAAGATGTCCATACTTCCTAAAGAAATCTTTAGATTCAATGCAATCTCTATCAAAATTCCAAAAACATTTTTCACAGAAATAGAACGAAGAATCCTAAAATTTATATGGAACAACAAAAGATCCCGAATAGCTAAGGGAATCCTGAGAAAAAAAAAACAAAGCTGGAGGTATCACACTTCCTGATTTCAAAATATACTACAAAGCTATAGTAACCAAAACAGCATGGTACTGGCACAAAAACAGACACACAGATCGATAGAATAGAATCGAAAGCCCAGAAATAAACCCACACATCTATGGACAGCTAATCTTCCATGAAGGAGCCAAGAACGTACAATGGAAAAAGGAAAGTCTCTTCAACAAATGGTGTTGGGAAAACTGGACAGCCACGTGCAAAAAAATGAAAATAGACCATTACCTTACACTATACACAAAAATTAACTCAAAATGGACTAAAGACTTGAATGTAAGACCTGAAACAATGAAACTTCTAGAAGACAACTTATGCAGTACGCTCTTCGACATTGGTTTTAGCAATATATTTTCAAGCACCATGTCTGACCAGGCAAGAGAAACGACAGAAAAAATAAACAAATGGGACTACATCAAACTAAAAATCTTCTGCGCAGCAAAGGAAACCATAAACAAAATGAAAAGACAACCTAACAATTGGGAGAAGATATTCACAAACCATACATCTGATAAGGGGGTTAATCTCAAAAATATATAATGAATTCATGCATCTTAACAAGAAAAAAAGTAACAACCCAATTAAAAAATGGGCAAAAGACCTGAACAGACATTTCTCCAAAGAAGATATACAGATGACCAACAGGCACATGAAAAGATGTTCAACATCATTAATTATCAGGGAAATGCAAATCAAAACTACAATGACATATCACCTCATTGATGTTTTGTACATTGTACAGCCCGTCAGAATGGCTATAGTTAAATACACAGAAAACAGCAAGTGTTGGAGAGGATGTGGAGAGAAGGGAACTCTCATACACTGCTGGTGGGAGTGCAAGCTGGTGCAGCCACTATGGAAAAACAGTATGGAGATTCCTCAAAAAATTAAGGATAGAACTACCAAACGGTCCAGCTATTCCACTGCTGGGTATTTATCCAAAGAACTTGAAAACACCAATGTGTAAAGATGCATGCACCCCTGTGTTCATTGCAGCGTTATTCACAATAGCCAAGATGTGGAAGCAACCTAAGTGCCCATCAAGGGAAGAATAGATAAAGAAGATGTGGTATATATACACAATGGAATACTACTCAGCCATAAGAAACGATGAAATACAGCCATTTGTGACAACATGGATGGACATCGAGGGTATTATGCAAAGTGAAATAAGTCAGAGGGAGAAGGTCAAATACTGTATGATCTCACTCAGTAAGTAGTAGATAATAACAACAAACAAATACATAGAGACAGAGATTGGATTGGTGGTTACCAGAGGGGAAGGCAGGAGGGAGGAGGGTGAAAGCGATAATAGGCACATGTGTGCGGTGATGGATTGTAATTAGTATTTGGGTGGTGAACATAAGAACATGATGTAATCCGTGTAGAAATAGAAATATAGTGATGTACACCTGAAATTTATACAATGTTATAAACCAATGTTACCACAATAAACCAAAAAAAGAAAAAGATCAGTGAAACAGACTGTGACAATCAGGGAGCAATCTCAAACTAATACAAAACGTAGTTGAGAAATAAGTTCTTAGCTAATTGCATATATAGCTATCTCCTAAAATATCAAATGACGTAAAAAGGTGAATGAAATACTTACGTATCCCCCTCTATTTATACCCCTTCTTGTATATGAAAGATGGGTACAAAACAGCCAATTGGACAACTCTGTCCTTTTAAATGCTCAGGCCAGAGACCTGGGCTGTGAGAATTGTTCTTAAGTCTTTCCTTTCCCTGATAATTCATACCAATCTATCAGCACTCCTACTGGTTTATCCTTCAAAATACATCTGTGGTTTTAAAAGTTCTTATCACCTTTATTCTACCACCTTGGCCTAAGACGGCATCATGTTTCATATGGATTATTATTATGACAGTGTAAATTATTTCCTTGATTTGTCTTTTTTCCCTCAGTGCAGCAGCCGGAGTGGTCTTGTTAAGAGGTAACTACATTATAACACTGCTCTTTGCAAAACCTCCAATGGCTTCCCACCTAAGTCAGAGTAAAGGCCAGAAAGAATCCTTGAAACAGTCGACAAAGCTCTCAGAGATCGTGCCTCCATTAGCTCTTTGACCTCATTTGCTGCTGCTCTGCCCCTCACTCACTCAGTTTCTGCCTCTTACTCTTGCCGTTTCTCAAACCTGCCAAATTTGCTTCTGATTTGGGACTTGTATTTGTTGTTTCCTCTGCCTCTTCCCTCAGATACCTTCCTGGCTTGCTCTCCCAGTTCTTTCAAGTCGTTGTTGATTATCTCTTTCTCAGTGAGGCTCTCCTTGACCACTCTGTTTAAAATTTTACCTCTTTTCTTGTCTCCTTTC
The DNA here is from genome assembly GCF_020826845.1 of Diceros bicornis minor. Classification (NCBI taxonomy): domain Eukaryota; kingdom Metazoa; phylum Chordata; class Mammalia; order Perissodactyla; family Rhinocerotidae; genus Diceros; species Diceros bicornis. The sequence continues at coordinate 54,118,845 of NC_080756.1, read as the reverse complement.
CTGCTTTATTTTTTCCCCATGTTGTCATCTTCTAACTTACTACATAGTTTACTTAAAATTTTTGTGGTGCTGTTAATTGTTTCTCCACCCACTAGAAAATATCCACCATGAAGGCAGGGATTTTTGCCTGCTTTGTCACTTCAGTATTCCTAGAATAACCTAGAAAAACCTAGAATAACACCTGGATCAATAAAATTTTGTTGAATGGATAAATGGTAACTCTCAACTTCGTGTGTGTGTGTGTGTGTGTGTGTGTGTGTGCTGATGTGGATAAGAACCTGTTTCACATTTCCTTTGCATATCTCCAATGGACTTGTGAGTGGTCTTCTATCTCTTCCTCTCTATAAAATATGGGGATAACTGCCATCTCCCATTCTCATCAGTAATTAGAGAGTCCCTCTTAATATTATAGAGACTTTCCTTTCTCCATTGTATGTTTTTAGTTCCTTTGTCAAAAATTAGCTGTCCGTATACATGTGGTTTTATTTCTGGGTTTTCAATTCTGTTCCATTGATCTGTGTGTCTGTTTTTGTACCAGTACTATGCTGTTTTGATTACTAGAGCTTTGTAGTATGTTTTGAAGTCAGGGATTATGATGCCTCCTGCTTTGTTCTTTTTTCTTAGGATTGCTTTAGCTATTCAGGATCTTTTGTTGCCCCATATAAATTTTAGTATTCTTTTTTCTATTTCCGTGAAGAATGTCATTGGGATTCTGATTGGGATCGCATTGAATCTGTAGATTGTTTTAGGTAATATAGACATTTTAACTATTTTTATTATTCCAATCCACGTGCATGGGATATCTTTCCATTTCTTTATGTCATCATCAATTTCTTTCAACAATGTCTTGTGATTCTCATTGTGTGGTCACTCACCTGTTACGAGAGGTTCGGGGATTCAATTGGAGAAGTAAAAGACACTTTCCACTCCAAACAAATGGACTGAAGGTATATTTTATTATATAGAGGATAGTAAAGGCGACAGTCTGCAAACAGATCCAAATAGGTCAAATATTAAGAGGGAAAAAACATCAGCCCGACTGGAAAGGGAAAACACCCACATCGGCTGAAGAGAAATGACACAAATCAACCAGAAAGAGAAACACCAGGTTGACGAAAAGAGAACACATCAAATCAATTACTTCATATCAAATCAATTGCTTCACATCAAATCAGTTACTCACAACATCCACGCCCCACTGCCGGGAGAGCTCTGTCAATCGACACGGCAAGGATCACACGTCCTGGGCAAGGCGTCCCTTCCACAGGTGGAACTCTCACCGGGTCTCAGTTTCCAGCAGTTTTTATACCATCAGTAATTTTCAGAGTAAGCAATTACAGAGTTTGCAGAGCAAGCATTTAGTGTTCCCATGCACAAAATGGTTATCAGTGGCGTACGTGCACTGAGCCCCCTGGCTAACGTCCCAGCCCAGTAGTTGTGTACGTGCATTGTTCTCTTTAGTTATCGTCCCAGCCCGGCACAGATGGCCAGTCCATCCCGTGCTACGACGCTCCAAGAGCCTTGAAATGTTACAACTTGCAACTCCCTCCGTGAGAGAAGGGCCAGTTCCCACCACGCAGAAAGCAGCTTTGTATTTCTTTTTGTGCTGGTGGCTGTAGGTCAATGGAGCGGCCAAACATGGCTGCACTCATGTCAAGACATCACCTCATGGTAAGATTTATTCCTAGGTATTTTATTCTTTTTGATGCAATTGTAAATGGTATTATCTTTTTGAGCTCTCTTTCTGTTAGTTCATTATTAGCATACAGATATGCAACTGATTTTTGTAGATTGTTTTTGTGCCCTGCAACTTTGCTGTAGTTGTTAATTATTTCTAATAATTTTCCAATGGATTCTTTAGGGTTTTCTATATATACAATCATGTCATCTGCAAATAGTGAGAGTTTCAATTCTTCATTACCTATTTGGATTCCTTTTATTCCTTTTTCTTGCCTAATTGCTCTGGCCAAAACCTCCAGTACTATGTTGAACAGGCGTGGTGAGAGTGGGCAGTCCTGCCTCGTTCCTGTTCTCAGAGGAATGGCTTTCGGTCTTTCCCCGTTGAGTATGATGTTGGCTGTGGGTTTGTCATAAATAGCCTTTATTATGTTGAGATACTTTCCTTCTATTCCCGTTTTCTTGAGAGTTTTTATCATAAATGGATGTTGTATCTTGTCAAATGCCTTCTCTGTGTCTATTGAGATGACCATGTGGTTTTTATTCTTTGTTTTGTTGATGTGGTGTATCACATTGATTGATTTGCGGATGTTGAACCATCCCTGCGTCCTGGTATAAATCCCACTTGATCATGGTGTATGATCTTTTTAATGTATTGCTGTATTCGGTTTGCCAATATTTTGTTGAGGATTTTTGCATCTATGTTCATCAGTGATATTGGCCTGTAATTTTCTTTCTTTGTATTGTCTTTGTCTGGCTTTGGTATCGGGGTGATGTTGGCCTCATAGAATGATTTAGGAAGTGTTCCATCTTCCTCTATTTTTTGGAATAGTTTGAGAAGGATGGGTATTAAATCTTTGAATGTTTGGTAAAATTCACTGGAGAAGCCATCTGGTCCTGGACTTTTATTTTTTGGGAGGTTTTTGATTACTATTTCAATCTCTTTTTTGTGATTGGTCTATTCAGATTCTCCATTTCTTCTTGGTTCAGTTTTGGAAGGTTGTATGAGTCTAAGAATTTATCCATTTCTTCTAGATTGTCCAATTTGTTGGCATATAATTTCTCGTAGTATTCTCTTATAATCTTCTGTATTTCTGTGGTATCCGTTGTAATTTCTCCTCTTTCATTTCTAATTTTATTTACTTGAGCCCTTTCTCTTTTTTTCCTAGTAAGCCTGGCTAAGGGTTTGTCAATTTTGTTTATCTTCTCAAAGAATCAACTCTTTGTTTCATTAATCCTTTCTACTGTTTTTTTGGTCTCAATATCATTTATTTCTGCTCTGATTTTTATTATTTCTCTCCTTCTGCTGACTTTGGGCTTTGTTTGTTCTTCTTTTTTCAGTTCTGTTAGGTGTAATTTAAGGTTGCTTATTTGGGCTTTTTCTTGTTTGTTAAGGTGGGCTTGTATCGCTATGAGTTTCCCTCTCAGGACCACTTTTGCTGCATCCCATATGGATTGGTATGGAATATTTTCATTTTCGTTTGTTTCCAGATAGTTTTTGATTTCTCCTTTAATTTCATCAATGAACATTGGTTGTTCAGTAGCATGTTGTTTAATCTCCACATTTTTGTCACTTTTCCAATATTTTTTCATGGACCATTTCCAGTTTCATAGCATTATGGTCTGAAAAGATGCTTGTTATGATTTGAATCTTCTTAAATTTATTGAGGCTTGCTTTGTTTCCCAACATACGGTCTATCCTTGAGAATGTTCCATGCGTGCTTGAGAAGAATGTGTAGTCAGCTGTTTATGGATGGAGTGCTCTGTATATGTCTTCTAGGCCCATCTCCTCCAGTTTCTCATTTAAGTCTACTGTTTCTTTATTGACTTTTTTGTCTGGATGATCTATCCATTGATGTAAGTGGGGTATTAAAATCCCCTACTATTATTGTGTTGTTGTTACTGTCTCCTTTTAAGTTTGTTAATAGTTGCTTTATGTACATTGGTGATCCTATGTTGGGTGCATATATATTTATAAGTGATATGTCTTCTTGGTGGAGTGTCCCTTTTATCATATATTTCCCTTCTTTGTCTCTCTTAACCTGTTTTATCTTGAAGTCTACTTTGTCTGATATGAGTATGGCAACACCTTCTTTCTTTTATTTTCCATTAGCTTGGAGTATTGTCTTCCATCCTTTCACTCTGAGCCTGTGCTTGCCTTTAGTGTTGAGATGTGTTTCCTAGAGGAGGCATATTGTTGAGTATTGCTTTTTAATCCATCCTGCCACTCTGTATCTTTTGATTGGAGAGTTCAATCCATTTACATTTAGGGTAATTATTGATATATGAGGGCTTAATGTTGCTGTTTTGTCACTTATTTTCTGGTTCTTTTGCGTTTCCTTTGTTTCTTGTCCCATTTGTTTCAGACTGCCAATTCAGTTTGGTTGTTCTGTCTTTTGACTCTTCTAGTTTTCTCTTTGTTTATCATATGTGGTTTTGTTTTGATTATTTGTTTAGTGGTTACCTTGAGGTTTGTATAAAAAATCTTGTGTATGAGATAGTCCATTATCTGATGGCCTCCTATTTCCTTATACTAAGTCAATTCAATCACTTTCCTCTTCCCCTTGTAAGTCATTCTTGTTATACCTTATTCTATCTTGTGTTGTGGGTGTGTGTTTACAGTGATGAGGTTAAATTTATTTTTGGTGGGTTCCTTCCTTTGATCTTTGATTTTAGTATTTAAGTGGTTGCTAACCTATTCCGGTAAAGTTCTACTATTTTTCTGAGTTTATCTACCTATTTTTCTCCTTGCTTCAAGCTTTATATTCTCTTTCTCTTCTTTTTTTCAGGCCCGAGGGCCTTCTTGTGTATTTCTTGTAGTGGGGGTCTCGTGGCCATGAACTCCCTTAGCTTTTGTCTATCTGGGAGAGTTATTATTTCTCCACCATATATGAAGGATATTTTTGCTGGATAGAGTATTCTTGGCTGAAAGTTTTTGTCTTTCAGTATTTTGAATATTTCATTTTGGTCTCTCCCAGCCTGTAAAGTTTCTGTTGAGAAATCCGCTGAGAGCCTTTGTACGTTATTTTTTGTTTTTGGTCAGCTGCCCTTAACATTGTTTCTTTGTCATTGACTCTGGCTAGCCTCACCACTAGGTGTCATGGAGAGGGTCTTTGTCTGTTAATATATTTAGGTGACCTGTTGGCTTCGCTTACTGGTATTTCCTGCTCCTTCCTGAGATTTGGGAAATTCTCAGCTATTATTTCCTTGAATAGGCTCTCTGTTCCACTTTCCCTCTCTTCTCCCTCAGGAATACCTATAATTCTTATGTTACATTTCCTAATAGAGTCAGATATTTCTCAGAGACTTTCTTCATTTCTTTTTAGTCTTAGTTCTCTCTCCTCTTCCATCTGGAGCATATCTGTATTCCTATCCTCTAAAATGCTAATTCTTTCCTCCATATTGTCAGTTCTGTTCTTTAAAGATTCCAGATTCTCCTTTATCTCTTCCATTGTGTTCTTCATCTCCATCAGCACTGATTGGTTTTTCTTTATGATTTCAATCTCTTTTGTGAAGAAACTCCTAATCTCATTGAATTGTTTGTCTGTGTTGTCTCGTATTTCGTTGAGTGTTTTTATGATAGCTTTTTGAAATCTCTGTCATTTAGATTATGGATTTCTGTGTCTTCGGGGTTGGTTTCTGGGTGCTTGTCATTTTGTTTCTGGTCTGGTGATTTCATATATCTTTACATTGTGGTTCCTGTGTTGGCTTTGTTTTTCCTCATCCTGGAAATCTCTGGTTGCAATTTCCACCCTCTGCCCCGTGTGGTGGTAAAGTGCTGTGTAGTCTAAGCCCCCTGCGCTCTGCCCAGTTTTTTTACTGCAATCTGCAGTTTTTTTTTTTTTTTCCGCTGCGATCCGCGGGTTGGGTTGCTTGATCTGGTCTACCGCGGGTCGCTTGGTCTGGTCTGCCGTGGATCACTTGGTCTTGTCTGCCGTGGACCGCTTGGTCTGGTCTGGTTGGTTGAGCTACAGGGTCTGGTTTGCGGGGAGGGGGGGCTCTCTCTTTTGCCCTCAGGGTCCCTGACATGGGGTGCTTCTCATTGGCCTCTCGTTATGTGCTCTCTGGGGTGCTCAGATGTTGATGGTAGCCCTGTGGCTCCTCTGAGTCCTCTGTGCGGGAGTTTCCCGCTGGCTGAGAGAGCCCAAAGAGCTACGGTTTCCGCGCTGAGGGCCGCCCCTCCCCCCTCTCTGGGAGCCGCAGACCGGGATTGCTGATCTGATGGGGAGGGAGAGGAGTTCTCCTTACCTCTCCCCACTTCCTCTGGGGGCCCAGCACGTTCCACTCTCAGATGTGCGGCAGTGTGGATCTTTCCCATCTAGCTTTTCACTGTCTGGGATTCCGTTGTTGGTCTGTGACTGTTCCTTTTGTTGTATCTTATTGGGCGAAGAGTTCACGGGAAAGCTCACTCCGCCATGATGCTGACGTTTACCTGTTGGATAAACTTTCAATATAAATCAGTTAAAATGATGGATGTGCCATATTTAATTTTCAAACAGAAGGTATCAAGTTATGTTCCCACCAACACTATAGAAGTGTGCCCAATTTCCATTATCTTCTCCATTAACTTCCATAACCTCCTGGAAGTTATTATTTATTTTAAATGTTTCAAAACTGATAGAAAAAATGTTATTTTATTGCTATCTTAATTTACATTTCCCTCTTTACTGGTGAAAGGGTATATTTTCATCTATTTATTGGAAGTTTGCATTTCTATTTTTCTATTGAAGATTTTATTTTATTAATTCTAACAACTTTTTGTGCAATCGCTTTCATTATCTGTATATCACATTAATTTCAAAAAAAGAGATAATTTTGTTTTTTTTCTTTTTTGCAGTACCTTTCTATTTTCTCTTCAAACTACTTCCTCTTATTTTAGCTGAAGAGATCAAGACTTCATATCTCTATTGCCATATTGTTATTTTGACTGTGAATTTCTTATGGATCAATGTTTGAATGAGAATGCTAATACTTCTCCTAAGACAAAGTAACAAGTTCTAGTCACAAACTAGTCCAAAACCACATTTAGAGGGGTAATCATATACTTTAGACTATTAAGAGGGGGACGTCAGCGTCATGGCAGAGTGAGCTTTCCTGTGAACTCTTCCCCCAATAGGATACAACAAAAGGAACAGTCACAGACTAACAATGGAATCCCAGACAGTGAAAAGCAAGATCAGAAAGATCCACACTGCTGCACATCTGAGAGCGGAACATGCTGGGCCCCAGGAGGAAGTGAGGAGAGAGGACTCAGAAGAGCCACTGGGCTACCATCAACATCTGAGCACCCCAGAGAGTGGATAATGAAGGGCGTACGAGAAGCCCCCCACGGCAGTGACCCAGAAGGCAAGAGAGCCCCCCCCCCGCAAACCGGACCTTGCAGCTCAGCCGACCAGACCAGACCAAGCGATCTGACCCACGGATCGCAGGGAAAAACCATGGCAGAGCACAGGGGACTCAGATTACACAGCCTTTTACCCCCACACAGTGGCGGGAGGTGGAAATTGCAACCAGAGATTTCCAGGATGAGGAAAAACAAAGCCAACACAGGAACCACAATGCAAAGATACATGAAATCACCAGACCAGAAGGAAAATGACAAGCACCCAGAAACCAACCCTGAAGACAAAGAAATCCGTAACGTAAACAACAGAGATTTCAAAATAGCTATCATAAAAACACTCAACGAAATACAAGACAACACAGACAAACAATTCAATGAGATTAGGAGTTTCTTCACAAAAGAGATTGAAATCATAAAGAAAAACCAATCAGTGCTGATGGAGATGAAGAACACAATGGAGGAGATAAAGGAGAATCTGGAATCTTTAAAGAACAGAACTGACAATATGGAGGAAAGAATTAGCATTTTAGAAGATAGGAATACAGATATGCTCCAGATGGAAGAGGAGAGAGAACTAAGACTAAAAAGAAATGAAGAAAGTCTCTGAGAAATATCTGACTCTATTAGGAAATGTAACATAAGAATTATAGGTATTCCTGAGGGAGAAGAGAGAGAAAGAGGAACAGAGAGCCTATTCAAGGAAATAATAGCTGAGAATTTCCCAAATCTCAGGAAGGAGCAAGAAATACCAGTAAGCAAAGCCAACAGGTCACCTAAATATGTCAACAGACAAAGGCCCTCTCCACGACACCTAGTGGTAAGGCTATCGAGAGTCAATGACAAAGAAACAATATTAAGGGCAGCTAGACAAAAACAAAAAATAATGTACAAAGGAACTCCCATCAGGCTCTCAGCGGATTTCTCAACAGAAACTTTACAGGCTGGGAGAGACCAAAATGAAATATTCAAAATACTGAAAGACAAAAACTTTCAGCCAAGAATACTCTATCTAGCAAAAATATCCTTCAAATATGGTGGAGAAATAGTAACTCTCCCAGATAAACAAAAGCTAAGGGAGTTCATGGCCACGAGACCCCCACTACAAGAAATACACAAGAAGGCCCTCGGGCCTGAAAAAAAGAAGAGAAAGGGAATATAAAGCTTGAAGCAAGGAGAAAAATAGGTAGATAAACTCAGAAAAATAGTAGAACTTTACCGGAATAGGTTAGCAACCACTTAAATACTAAAATCAAAGATCAAAGGAAGGAACCCACCAAAAATAAATTTAACCTCATCACTGTAAACACACACCCACAACACAAGATAGAATAAGGTATAACAAGAATGACTTACAAAGGGAAGAGGAAAGTGATTGAATTGACTTAGTATAAGGAAATAGGAGGCCATCAGATAATGGACTATCTCATACACAAGATTTTTTATACAAACCTCAAGGTAACCACTAAACAAATAATCAAAACAAAACCACATATGATAAACAAAGAGAAAACTAGAAGAGTCAAAAGACAGAACAACCAAACTGAATTGGCAGTCTGAAACAAATGGGACAAGAAACAAAGGAAACGCAAAAGAACCAGAAAATAAGTGACAAAACAGCAACATTAAGCCCTCATATATCAATAATTACCCTAAATGTAAATGGATTGAACTCTCCAGTCAACAGATACAGAGTGGCAGGATGGATTAAAAAGCAAGACCCAACAATATGCTGCCTCCAGGAAACACATCTCAACACTAAAGACAAGCACAGGCTCAGAGTGAAAGGATGGAAGACAATACTCCAAGCTAATGGCAAACAAAAGAAAGCAGGTGTTGCCATACTCATATCAGACAAAGTAGACTTCAAGATAAAACAGGTTAAGAGAGACAAAGAAGGGAAATATATGATAAAAGGGACACTCCACCAAGAAGACATATCACTTATAAATATATATGCACCCAACATAAGATCACCAGTGCACATAAAGCAACTATTAACAAACCTAAAATGAGACAGTAACAACAACACAATAATAGTAGGGGATCTTAACACCCCACTTACATCAATGGATAGATCATCCAGACAAAAAATCAATAAAGAAATAGTAGACTTAAATGAAAGTTTATCCAACAAAAATAAAGTATCAGTATATAATGCAGTATTTATAAGAATCCTTATTGTAGCATTGTGCCAAAGAATAAACACAGCGTCACTCCATTTTTGTTGTCATCAATAGCATTATAGTCAAACAGACCTGTTGCCTGCTCCCCAAAACAAATCATTTTAAGAAAACATATAATCATTTTATAATGTATATGTATATTAAATCACCAGATTGTACACCTTAAAAAAAAAATCACACCGTACAACCTAGCAACATGCAATTGTTTGCTTGCTTGTTTATCATGGTAAATATGCCTGACATACTATTTACCATTTTAACTGTTTTTAAGTGTACAATTCAGTGGCATTAAGTACATTCATATTGTTCTGTAACTATCTTTACTATTTCCAGAACTTTTTCATCATCCTAAACAGAAACTGTACCTGTTAAACAATAACTCCCCATTCTCCTTTCCCCTCCAATCCCTGAAAAGCTCTATTCTACTTTGTCTCTATGAAGTTGCCTATTCTAGGTATTGCATAAGTAGGAGCATGCAATATTTGTCTTTTCATGTCTGGCTTATTTCACTTAATACAATGTTTTCAAGGTCCATCCATGCCATAGCATGTGTTGGAATTTCCTTCCTTTTTATGGCTGAATAATATTCCATTGTATGTATGACCATATTTTGTTTATCCATTTGTCTGTTGATGGACACTGGGATTGTTTCCACCTTTTGGCTGTTGTCAATATGCTACTATGAACATCAGTGTACAAGTATCTGTTTGAGTCCCTGCTTTCAATCTTTTGGGTATATATATACCTAGACACCCAGGTTTTTTTGTTTTATTTTATTTTATTTTTAATTTTTTGTTTATTGCAGTAACATTGGTTTATGACATTGTAAAAATTTCAGGTGTACATCATTGTACTTCTATTTCTGCATAGATTACATCATGTTCACCACCAAAATACTAATTACAACCCATCACCACACACATGTACCGAATTAGCCCTTTCACCCTCCTCCCTCCCCCCTTCCCCTCTGGTAACCACCAATCCAATCTCTGTCCCTATGTGTTTGTTTATTGTTGTTGTTATCTACTACTTGATGAAGGAAATCATATGGTATTTGACCTTCTCCCTCTGACTTATTTCACTTTGCATTATACCCTCAATGTCCATCCATGTTGTCACAAATGCCTGGATTTCATCATTTCTTATGGCTGAGTAGTATTCCATTGTGTATATATACCACAGCTTCTTTATCCATTCGTCCCTTGATGGGCACTTAGGTTGCTTCCAAGTCTTGGCTATTGTGAATAATGCTGCAATGGACACAGGGGTGCATGTATCTTTACAAATTGGTGTTTTCAAGTTCTTTGGATAAATACCCAACAGTGGAATAGCTGGATCATATGGTAGTTCTATCCTTGATTTTTTGAGGAATCTCCATACTGTTTTCCATAGTGGCTGCACCAGTTTGCACTCCCACCAGCAGTGTATGAGTGTTCCCTTCTCTCCACATCCTCTCCAATACATGTTGTTTCCTGTCTTGTTAATTATAGCCATTCTGACGGGCGTGAGGTGATATCTCATTGTAGTTTTGATTTGCATTTCCCTGATGGTGATTTTGAACATCTTTTCATGTGTCTGTTGGCCATCTGTATATCTTCCTTGGGGAAATGTCTGTTCAGGTCTTTTGCCCATTTTTTAATTGGGTTGGTAGTTTTTTTGTTGTTGAGATGCATGAGTTCTTTATATATTTTGGAGATTAAGCCCTTATCAGAATTATGGTTTGCAAATATCTTCTCCCAATGGTTAGGTTATCTTTTCATTTTGGTGATGGCTTCCTTTACTGTGCAGAAGATTTTAGTTTGATGTAGTCCCATTTGTTTATTTTTTCTATTGTTTCTCTTGCCCGGTCAGACGCGGTGTTTGAAAAGATGTTGCTAAGACCGATGTCGAAGAGCGTACTGCCTATGTTTTCTTCTAGAAGTTTCACAGTTTCAGGTCTTACATTCAAGTCTTTAATCCATTTGGAGTTAATTTTTGTGTATGGTGTAAGGTAAGGGTCTACTTTCATTTTTTTGCATATGGTTATCCAGTTTTCCCAACACCATTTGTTGAAGAGACTTTCTTTTCTCCATTGTATGTTCTTGGTTCCTTTGTCAAAGATTAGCTGTCCATAGATGTGTGGGTTTATTTCTGGGCTTTCGATTCTATTTCATTGATCTGTGTGTCTGGTTTTGTGCCAGTACCATGCTGTTTTGGTTACTATAGCTTTGTAGTATATTTTGAAATCAGGGAGTGTGATACCTCCAGCTTTGTTCTTTTTTCTCAGGATTCCTTTAGCTATTCGGGGTCTTTTGTTGTTCCATATAAATTTTAGGATTCTTCGTTCTATTTCTGTGAAAAATGTTGTTTGGAACTTTGAATCTATAGATGGCTTTAGGAAGTATGGACATCTTAACTATGTTAATTCTTCCAATCCAAGAGCACGGCATATCTTTCCATTTCTTTGTGTCTTCTTCAATTTCTTTCAGAAATGTTTTATAGTTTTCTGTGTATAGCTCTTTCACCTCTTTGGTTAAGTTTATTCCTAGGTATTTTATTCTTTTTGTTGCAATTGTAAATGGGATGGTATTCTTAATTTCTCTTTCTGCTACTTCATTGTTAGTGTACAGAAATGCAACTGATTTTTGTGTGTTGATTTTGTATCCTGCAACTTTACCATACTCGTTTATTACTTCTAGAAGTTTTATGGTGGATTCTTTAGGGTTTTCTATATATAAAATCATGTCTTCTGCAAATAGTGACAGTTTCACTTCTTCCTTTCCAATTTGTATCCCTTTTATTTCTTTCTCTTGCCTGATTGCTCTGGCTAGGACTTCCAGTACTATGTTAAATAGGAGTGGTGACAGTGGGCATCCTTGTCTGGTTCCTGTTCTTAGAGGGATGGCTTTCAGTTTTTCACCATTGAGGATGATATTAGCTGTGGGTTTCTCATATATGGTCTTTATTATGTTGAGATACTTTCCTTCTATACCCATTTTATTCAGAGTTTTTATCATAAATGGATGCTGTATCTTGTCAAATGCTTTCTCTGCATCTATTGAGATGATCATGTGATTTTTATTCTTCATTTTATTAATGTGGTGTATTACGTTGATTGATTTGCGAATGTTAAACCATCCCTGCATCCCCGGAATAAATCCCACTTGATCATGGTGTATAATCTTTTTAACATGTTGTATGCGATTTGCTAGTATTTTGTTGAGGATTTTTGCATCGATGTTCATCGGTGATATTGGCCTGTAATTTTCTTTTTTGTGTGTTGTCCTTGTCTGGTTTTGGTATCAGGGTAATGTCAGCTTCGTAGAATGAGTTAGGGAGCTTCCCCTCTCCTCAATTTTTTGGAAGAGTTTGAGAAGGATAGGTATTAAGTCTTCTTTGAATGTTTTAGACACCCAGGTTTTTGACTTGAACATGTTTGTAACCTTGCCAGCTGTGGACACTATAATTTGTTTTCAATTTGGGCAATTTAGTAGACCGAAAAATGGTGCATGTGCGTGCTTTCTTTTATATTATGCAATTTTCATTTGTCAATCATACCTCAATAAAGTTGGAAAAATGTTATATTTCCAGGAAAAATAAAACAAAATAAAAATAAACCTTAACATGTGAGTGGAAACCAAAGGTAACATCTCAAAGTGTAATAATCATGATTATATTATCTGACCATTCCTTCTAAAAATTTATTTAGTGATTATATACAAATGTAAATGACTGTAATTATTACAGAAATTCAAAGTTAACTCTAAATCTCTCAAAAACAGCCCAAAGAAAACTCTTTCTAATTGGATAACATTGCAACTTAACTATTTGTTAGTTAGCCCTCTTCTCAGCTGGAATGCGAACTTTGTAAGTTTAGGCACTTTGTTTTATTCACCCTTGAACTCTCTCAGTTTCAAGCAGGAAAACACAACAAAAAACTGCAGTCGTGTTTAGTTGTTTATGCAGCTAAACTAGGGCAGACATGTGCTGAGTGGTATATCCAGAAAAATTCCAGGACTTCTACATCCCATGTGTTTTCAGTGAATAGATAAAATCTAACATTTAGCTAAAGTAATGCAGATAAAACCTGTACCTTGAAAAGTCTAGCTGAAGGTAACTGACAACAGAGGTTACATTTTCCCCGTCATATGACTGCGGGTAAGGGGAAGAACTAGACCATTTTTAAATAACTTTGACATTTCATAATTATATTGAATGATTGGCTTGAGGGGTAAGAATCCTGTAGCACCCTCCCCACCAGGACATGTCTCAAGTTCTTCTCCATTTATGAATTCTCTTATGGTATGAAATAAGAAACTATGCTTTTTTTTTTACACTGAAGAGTTTTCTTTTTTTGTATATTATTCTTAAACATTTATATAGACCTCACTTAAGTCCTCAATGGTTATCTAATCAAATAGAATTTTACTCTTCACCTTCTCCAGCTCTTTCTCATATTCCTCAATCCTGGCCTTTGAGAGATAAAATACATTAAAAAATTATATCTAAGAAATACATTCTATATTGTTAATGCTGGGTAAAAATGATTTATACCCATCAAAGTATTGAAGTCCATTTCAACTCTTTCCAAGGGAGCTATTGGGTGTACCAGAAATTTAAGTTTATTACTAAGGTTGTAATTTTATTCTACTACTTGATGGAATGCAAAAACGAAAAATAAATAAAGTACATTCTTCTCATTGTCCAAGAAAAGAAAAAGAAAACATTAAAAAAAATTTTCACAAAGTAATTGGTAATAATGTCAATGTCTTTCATTAAGATTTCATTTTGCATGCTCTGATTGCTTGAGATATCTTGATAAAGTGCTATATTATATTGATTTTCTCTCATTTTATTTCGCAATGGAATGCCTTTTACATGTGTCTTAATTCCTATAAAACTTTATTTCCCCTGAGATAAGTGTAGTAATATCATATTTAAAATAGAGTATTATTAAGATAGAATTAAGATTGCCATTGGTATAGAACTGAATAACAGTTGGAAGTTTTATCCAGAAAAATTTATTTACTTCTTAAAGTCGATTCACACCTGAAGATTTAATTTCTGCTTGTTCTTGAAATGGTTAAAATATTGTATGATTTTCCAAAATTTATGCTTTTTTTAAATTCTCAACGCTTGTGCTGTTTACAAATTGTGTACAGAAAATTCGTTCTTTGCCATTAATTGTCCCTCTGTCTCAAGAGAACCCTGAGATTTATTATAAGGAATTGGCTCATGCAATCATGGAGGCTGAGAAGCCTCATGATCTTCCATATGCAAGTTGGAGACCCAGGAAAGCTGGTGGTGTCCAAGTGCAAAGGCCTGAGGACCAAGAAAGCCAGTGGTGTAAGTCCCAGTCAAGGGAAGGAGAAGACCAATGTCTCTGCTCAAGCAATTAGGCAGAAAATGCCAAATTCTCCCTTCCTCTGCCTTTTGTTCTATTCAGGTCCTCAATGGATGGGATAATGTCCTCCCACACTGGAGAGGGCATTCTGCTTTACTGAGTCCACCAATTCAAATGCTAACATCGTGTGGAAACACTCTCACAGACACACTCAGAAATAAAGTTTAGCCAAATATCTGGGTACCCCCTGACTCAGTCAGGTGACATAAAATTGCCATCACACTCTGTTTATATGCCTGCATTTACACAATCCTACTATTTAGATTCCCCATGCTTATGACAGCAATAACCTCCTGACAGGTTTCTCTTCATTTCTCCTTGTCTTTCTCTAGACTATTTCGACAGTGACATTTTTTTTGAAACTTAAGTCAGATTATATCACTCTTGCTCAAAACCTGTAATTGTTCCCTATTTCAGTCTGACAAAAAGCCAGTTCTTATATGGGCCTTCAAGTCTCCACGTGATCTAGCCCCTTCCCTCACTTTACTCCTCCTCTTTGGCTTCTTCAGTATTATCCACATCCCACTTACTCCTGCTTAACATAACTACTTGTTAGTCCCTCTGCCTGTAATGTTGTTCCCAACATATTCACACGGCTAATTCCCAGCAACTTTCTCCCAGTGATTTCAAATTCCATTGATAATTCCTGCCTGAAGCAATTATTAAAATGGGAAATTGATGCAAAACTATGATTTCCTAATTCTGTCATTCTTTGCATATTTATTAGTTGGCATTCTTCCATAAACAAGAGCTCCCTTGCTCTCTTCTTCTCTCCTCTATACTTTGAATAACATTATGGACTCATTGATTCTGTTTTTATTTAATATTTTATAATTTATAAAGTGGCTTTTTTTAATGTTTAAATTTCCCAAAATTTGTCCAGTATGACTCCCTTCAAGTTGGCTCCTTTGTCCTTTCCACAAGTCTCCATCAGTCATTCAACAACGCTTTGCTTTCTGGCACAAAAAAAGATGGGCCAGGCATACCTTATACCTTCCCTGTCTCAGACCTAGAACCTGCCATTTCTCCAAGAACTTCTAGTTCATTTTAGTGAGAAATAGTGCATAAGAGCCACTGTCTAGGGATCAAGTATCCATCAGAATATCACTGGTCTTTTTTCTTTATTCTTAAGAGCTTTTTATACTAGTTCTTCATTTATGAGATATTTTGCAAATATTTTTCTCTCACTTTCTCGTTTGTCTTTTGTCTCTGCTCATGGTGTTTTTATATATGTTATGTAGCATCTGAATTGTTAGTTGTAATTAATCATAGTTAAGTTCTCAGTCCTGGGTTATAAAACTGCACCTATGTTTTCTTCTTGTATTTGTATAGTTTCATTTTTTATATTTATATTTTTTATCTATTTGGAATTTATTCTGATGTTTGACATCTGAATCCAATTTCACTATTTTTCCAAACGGCTAGTTAGTTTTTCCAATTTCATTTATTTAAAACCCCATTTTGAAATGGCACTTTTATATTTTTATGAACTTGTATTAATTTCTGAATTTTTGTTTATTCCGTTCATCTGTGTGTCTACTTTTGTGCCAGTACCACAATGTTTTAAATTCAGGGGATTTATAATGTGCTTTAATATTTGGAAAGACTATTTCCCATTTATGGCTCTTTACGTTGTGGGTGTTCATATGTATTCTAGTATGTTTTTTGCAACATGAACTTTAGAATCAATTTGTTTTACTCAAGGAAAATAATATGCTATTTGTGTTGGGATTACGTTAAATTTCTTTGTTATGTTAAGGAAAACTGACATTCACAAACAAGGGCTATCTTTCAATTTGTTCATGTCTACTTCTAGGAGTGTGCTAAAATTTTTCTCATATTGGTTTTTCACCTATCTTTTTATGTTTATTCCTAGGAATTGTGTCTTATTTGTTCTTATTGTAAATGGGGTTTTCTCTTCCATTATATCTTCTAACTGGTTATTGTTGTATACACATCAATTTTATATGTTAATTTTCTATTCTATTCTTTTCCTAAACATTATTATTGTTTGTATCTTTGATTCTCTTGGATATTCCAGATATATTACCACGTCATCTGCCAATAGACATAGTTCTATATCTTCTTTTCCAATTGTTATGTTTATAGTTATTTTCTTTTTAAAAAAATTGCATTGGTACCTCTGTACTTTCAATACAGTTTTAAATAGTAATGGAAATAATGAACATTCTTGCCTTGTTCTTGACCTTAGTGAGAATTTCATAGTATTCCCCATTAAGTTAGATGCTAGCTCTAGGAATGACCAATTCATATTTTCCTATGTGGTTTTATTACGAATGGATATTGACTTTTGTCAAGAGCCTTGAATGTTGAAGGCATTTGTGGAGATAATGTAATTTTCCCTTTGATGAAAAACATAAAACAGAGTTTGAGACATTTAAAAATATAAAACAGAGTTTAAGAGGCATAGGATAACACTATCTATTATACCTCTTAAAGCAGAGGAGATAAAGACAAAGAGAGACAAAAAATTTGAAGAAATAATGTCTGAGAATTTTCCTGAAATAATAAAAGTGAATCTACGTATTTAGGAGGACCGAATATCCTAGAAAGGATGAAAAAAGAAATCCAAATTTAGTCTTATCATTGTGAAACTGATGAATTCCAAAGAAAAAGAGAAGTAAAAATGGCAATTTCATTATGAATCAGCTAATTGTAAGTTAAAACAAAATTAAATACCGTTTCATAATCTCAAAGCAACAAAATGAAAAGTCTGACAATGAGCAAGTGTTGGTAAAGATGTGGAGCAAGGAGAACATCTATACGCAGCTGTTGAATGTTCAAATTCCTACAAATAGAATTTAGAAAATAATTTGATATTTCCTGGCAAAGAAATATTCTATGACACAGATATTCCACTTCTAGAGAAATGGTACACATGTGCACCTGTAGACTTGTACAAGAATAAAAGAAACAGCATTGTTAGCAATAGAAGGAAAAAAAAAATAGTCCAAATATCTGTTGTGAGGAGAGTTAAGTAGTTATAGTTATATTCTTTTTGTTGTGGTTGTTAGTGCCCTTGAGTCATTCCAACTCCTAGCAACCCTGTATATGGCAGAGCAGAACTCCCAGTCTTTTTGTGCCATCTTCAGACACTACAACGGGCAATGTTCCGCTGCTATTCGTAGGATTTTCAAGGCCAATTTTTTCAGAAGTGGGTGGCCAGGTCCTTCTTCCTAGTCTGTCTTAGTCTGGAAGCTCTGCTGAAACCTATTTACCATGGGTGACCCTGCTGGTATTTGAAATATCGGTGGCATAGCTTTCAGCACCACAGCAAATGGCAACCGCCTGCCACAGTATGACAACCGATAGACGGGTGGTGATTCCCTCACAGGGAAGCAAACATAGCCAGGCCGTGAGAGTGCCAAATCTTAACCACTGGACCACCAGGGCTGGCGATATTCTTACATAGTGAGATACAATATGCAGCAGTGAAAAAGAATGGAATACAGCTACGTTACGTACAAGTACATGCATAAATCCTTAAAACAGGCTTAGGAAACACAGCAAATCACAGAAGAATACATACAATATAATACATTTATATAAAATATAAAAACAGGCAAAATTCAACGATATGTTATGTGGGGATAGCAAACTATTTTAAAAGCAAAGCAATAAAATGATTAACACAAAATTTAGAGTAGAGCTTCCCTCTTAGAGAACTGCAGGGGGCAGAATGTGCTTGGGAAAGGGCATAGAGGGAACTTCAAACCTTCCGATATTTCTTAAGCAAGGTGGTCATATAAAGCTGTTTATATAATGAAAATTCTTTAAACAGTATGTGGACATTATTTATACTTTTTATAATATATTACAAAATAATAAATTTGGATACTTTGTAATGGATTGTTGGGTGATAGCTTATTCCACACTAACCACGGCAGCAGTTGCTGCACAGCATAGCCACTTAACAATCTGTTTCAACTTGTGAACCTTTGGTTTGAAACATATATTGGATGATTATTCACTTAAACACTTGGTTAAGCTCCTGCAAGAGGGTCAAATTTCTGCCATTTATTTGGAAATGTTTCTGAAGACATTCTATTCCTTCTGTCAATACCATACATTTTCATTGCTTGGATCTCTAATATAATGATATACAACTTCAACACAGAAAGATTTGCTCTATAAAACATGGCCTTACATTGGCATACTTGTGCTGATTTTCCTTCCAGTTTTTAAAAACTAAGCTTCTCTCCCTTTTTAAGTAATAAGTTCTCATGAATGAATGAATAAGATAGTTGCAAAAACTTTCCAACACAACTTCTACAACACAATCTTTTCCATTATCGTCAGGTAATAAACTGACTATAATTTGGTTTATTCACATCAAAGCAGATTCCAATGGAATATTTGTTCCCTTTTCTACTAATTTTATGGTCGGATAGAAGCAACTCAGTCCAATATAACCAAGGTAAACTATATATCTTAATTTTAGTTAGAAATCTATTTTGTTAGGGAAAGAAAAAAGGTAGGTGATAATTTAGGATTGAGATAGGCTAAGAATATCTGTACTTCAATGTTCCTTTTTACAGTACATTTTTAAAGTAATGACAAATTATAATTTATACAGAATTTGTCAAGATGTGGAAGGACAGCAAACCATGTTACATGTGGATAATTTTCAGAAATTTGATATCTTTTGGCTGGAAAAGTGTGAAAGGCATGTAGTCATAATTGTTAAGTATAGTGGGCAAGACGAGGAGCAATTGTGAAATAATTAATTCACTAGATGCTATTAAATAGTTTCTTAATTGCATAGTGATCTCTAAGATCCTTTTAAATACTCCAAATGCGTATATCTAAATCTGCCACATGATCTTTCTTAGCCTAACGTTAGCCTGACAAGAATATTGAGCACCTTATAGTAATATAAATCCCAATCTTGCTTTGTATGTTCCTTCAAAGGTTCCTAAATTTGCTGAGATTTTCAGTAAGTTCAGTCACAAGGACAGTTCAAATGATCTTCCAGAACAATGCATATTTGCTATATTTTATATGTGTGTGTATTTATTTTGCTTTCATTGGACATGCATTCACTCCTCAAGGATGGATTCTGCAACTTATTACGTATGTAAAAATGTCTTATAAATTATGCAAACAACTGAGAATTGCCACAATTACTTTTGTTATTGATTATACCATGATAGATTTTCCTTCTTTTTTTCTATTTTCACATAGAATTTCTGTTTTATATTTATTGAATGAGCTCTTGGAGATTGATTTAGACATAATTATAAATTATATTTTATGCTTTTGCATAAGTCAAAAAGTAAATAAATAAAATGAAGCGTCCACATGGAATATTGTTAATGCAGTAATTATATGTTTAATATTTCTTTTTAATTTTTAAATAAAAATTGTATATATTTAATACGCCTAACATGGTGATTTGATATACATATACATAGTGAAATGATTGCTACAGTCAAGCTAGTTAACATATCCAGCTCCTCACATAGTTACAGATTTTTGGGGGATGGTGAGAGCACCTGAAATCTACTGTTGTAGCAAATTTTGCGGTATTCCATACATTTTTATTAGCTCTAGTCATCATGATGTACACTAGGATCTCTAGACTTATTCATCCTACATAACTGTGACTTGTACTTTTTAACCAACATCTACCCATTTCCTCCACCTTCTTGCCCCTGGTAACCAATATTCTAATCTTTGCTTCTATACTTTCAATTATTTTTAGATTCATGTGAGATCATGCAGTATTTTTCTTTCCGTGTCTGGCTTATTTCTCTTAGCATAATGTCCTCAGGGTCTATCTATGTTGTCACAAATGGCAAGATCTCTCTTTTTTTAGGGCTGAATAATATTTCACTGTATATATGTACCACAATTTCTTTAGCCATTCATTCATCAACAAACATTTAGGTTATTTCTGTATTTTGGCTATGAATAATGCTGAAATAAAATTAGGAGTACAGGTAGCTCTTCAAGGTACTGATTTAATTTCCTCTGGTTATATACTCAGAAAAGATATTGCTGGGTCTTAAATGCTATGTAAGCAGAGATGAATGGAATGATTACTCTCCAATGTACTCTATAGAAACATAAACTATTTGTGATCTCCAGTAGGCAATTTTTAGAAGTACATTTTTAAAATTTTATCCTAAAGCAAGTCATTCATTTATTTTTGAATCAATCTGTGAATAACTAAGGTTTAACAGCATTATGCATGGCCTCCTGTCTCTCCCTATTTGCAGGTGAAGGCGAGTAATAAAAACAAAAGTGTCCTAGGCTAGAAGGTGTTCAAGTACTCAAACTTAAAAGTCGTGTCCTTTATAATTGCTTCCATTACTTTTATAACTGAAAATTTATCATATGTTCCAAGATATTTAGATATAAATTTCATTCAGAATTTAACTTTAAATATAGTTCTGTTCAAATAGGCAATGTGGTGATTATATTTTTAAGCCCTTATACATCAAATATTTTTTTCCTTTTGCTTTGGCCCATAAAGAATAATAAATTTATTGAATCACAACGTTTCTTCTCAATTTTACCTTAAAATTATTTTATTGTTTTCTTTGATCTAGAACATGGGAAGAAGTTGGAGTTCAACCTGATAATAGTCCAGAACAGATAGGCAGTTTTCCCTGTTTTAGTTCTTAGAAGATGCTTGCTCCTTCAGTAATTCAATAAGCTGGAAATATCTACGTTTGAGATTATTGTGATCTGTAGGCATACTATTTCCTCTCAAGAGAATTTTTTCCTATTTTCTTATCACTTCTACTTCCACAAAAAAAGACAAAAATTATCCATATGTCTAGTTCTATTGCATGTTCATTTCATTCTTATCTTGAATACTTAATTTTATTTCATCTTTATTTTTTTCCAGCTTTATTGAGATCAAATTGACATATAACATTACATAAGTTTAAGGTGTACAATGTGATGATTTGGTACATGTATATATTGTGAAATGATAACTACAACAAAGTTAGTTAACACCTCCATCGCCTCACATAATTACCATTTTTTAAAAGATCTACTCTCCTAGCAAATTTCAAGTATACAATACAATTAACTATAGTCACCATGCTATACATTAGATCCCCATAACTCATTCCTCTTACAACTGGAAGTTTGTACCCTTTGACCAACATCTCCCCCTGTCACCCACCCCCTAGACCCTGGCAACCACCATTCTACTTTCTGTTGCTATGAGTTTGGCTTTTTAGATTCCACATATAAGTGAGATCATATTGTGTTTATCTTTCTCTGTCTGATTTATTTCACTTAGCATAATTATCTCTAGGTCCATCCATGTTGTCACAAATGGCAAGGTTTCATATTTTATGGCTGGATACTATTCCATTGTATATATACCACATTTTCTTTATCCATTCATCTGACAATGGATAGAACTTCTGTTCATCAGAAGACACCATTAAAAGGAAAAGGTAGGGTTCGGCCAGGTGGCGTAGTGGTTAAGTTCATGTGCTCCACTTCAGAGGCCTGGGGTTCACAGGTTCAGATCTAGGGCACAGACCTACACACCACTTATCAAGTCATGCTGTGGCAGGCATCTTGCATATAAAAAAAAGTAGAGGAAGATGGGCAGGGATGTTAGCCCAGGGCCAATCTTCCTCAGCAAAAAGAAAAGAATTGGCAACAGACATTAGCTCAGGGCTAATCTTCCTCAACAAAAAAAAAAAAAAAAGGAAAAGACAATCCAAGTCTGGCAGAAAATATTCATGATGCACATAGCCAACAAATACTAAGAGAAAGACAACCCAGTGTTTTAAAATGAGCAAAATACTTGAACAAACACTTCACAAAAGAAAGTATAGGAATGACCAATAAAAACATGAAAAGATGTTAAAACCACAATGAAATTCATTTTCACACCTACCAGAAGAGCTAAAATTCATAAAGGATGACCATATCAAATATTGGTGAAGATGTGAAAAGCACCTAGAACTCTCATACATTGCTGGTGGGAATGTAAAAGGGTAAAATGACTTTGGAGAACTTTCTCACAGTTTCTTAAACACACATCTATTCTATGAATCAGCAATTTCACTCCTGGATATCTACCCAAGAGAAACAAAACATATGTCCCAAAAAAGACTTGTACAACAAAATATAGTATATTTGTGCAATGGAAAATCATCTGGCAATATAAAGGAATGAAGTTCTGATCCATGCTATAACATGGACAAACCTTGAAAACATTGTGCTAAGTGAAAGAAGCTAGAAACAAAAGACCACATATTGTATGCTTCCATTTATATTAAATGTCCAGATTAGGCAAATCCATAGAGACAGAAAATAGATTAACGGTTGCTAGAGCCTAGAGGAAAGGAAGAATAAGTGACTGTTGAAGAATATGATGTTTTACTGGCTGTGATAAAAATGGTTAGGGATTAGTGGTGATTGCTGCACAACTCTGTGAATATACTAAAAACCACTAACTTGTACACTTTATTTATGTACTTATTTATTAACTGTGATAGGAATACTTAACATGAGATCAACCTTCTTAACAACTTTTTAAGTGTACAATACAGTATTGTTAACTATAGGCATGGTGTCACACCAGACCTCTAGAACACACTCATCTTGCATAATTGAAATTTTATACCCATTGGACAGCAACTCCCCATTTCCCCAGCCCCTGGCAACCACTATTCTACTCTATTTCTATGAGTTTGACTATTTTAAATATCTCGTATAAGTGAAATCATGCAGTATTTGCCCTTCTTTTACTAGCTTATTTTATTCAGCATAACATCCTCCAGGTTCATCCACGTTTTTGCATTTGGCAAGATTTCCTTCTTTTCAAAGTCTAAATAATATTCTATTGTCTTTATATACCACATTTTCTTTATTCATTCATCTGTCAATGGACATTTAGGCTGTTTCTATATCTAGATTATTGTGAATAATGCTGCAATGAATATATGACTGTATATATCTCATCGAGATCCTGATTTCAATTCTTTTGGACATATACTCAGAAGTAGGATTAGTGGATCACAGACTAATTCTAATTTTAATTTTTTGAGGAACCATCATTCTATTTTCAATAGCAGTCGCACCATTTTACATTCCCACCAACAATGTACAATGGCTCCAATTACTCCACAACCTCAACTTTTTGTTTTTTAGTAATAGCCATGGTGACAGGTGTGAGGTGATATCTCACTGTGGTTTTGATTTGCATTTCCCTGATAATTAGTGATGTTGAGAACCTTTTAATGTACCTGTTGGCCATTTGTATGTCTTCCTAACAGAAATGTCTATTCAAGTTCTTTGCCCATTTTTTGAGTAATTTGTTTTTTTGCTATTGAGTTGTATGAGTTCCTAAGGTATTTTGGATGGTAATCCCTCATCAGACACATAGTTTGAAAATACTTTCTCCCATTCAGTAGATTGTCTTTTCACTCTGTTGATTGTTTCCTTTGCTGTGCAGAAGTTTTTGGTCTGATGTAGTGCCACTTGTCTAATTTTTCTTTTGTTGCATGTGCTTTTGGTGTCATATCCAAGAAATCGTTGTCAAGCCCAATGTCATAAAGTTTTTCTCTTATGTTTTCTTCTAGGAGTTTTACAGTTCTAGGTCTTACATTTAATCTTTAATCCATTTTGAGTTGATTTTTTTGTATAGAGTAATACGACCATCCAATGTCATGCTTTTGCATGTGGATATCAAATTTTCTCAAAACCACTTGTTGAAAAGACTGTCCTCTTCCCATTGTATATTCATGGCAACATTGTGAAAGATCAGTTGTCATGTATGCGTGGATTTATTTCTGAACTCTCTGCTCATTTCCATTGGTCTATATGTTTGTTTTTACTCTGGTACCATACTGTTTTGTTTTGCTTTGTCTTGTTTTGTTTTGTTTTGTTTGTGAGGAAGATAAGCCCTGAGCTAACATCCATGCCAATCCTCCTGTTTTTGCTGAGGAAGACTGGCCTTGGGCTAACATCTGTGCCCATCTTCCTCCACTTTATATGGGATGCCACCACAGCATGGCCTGACGAGCAGTGTGTCAGTGCGTGCCTGGGATCCGAACCCCAGCTGCCAGCAGCAGAGAGCATGCGCTTAACTGCTATGGCACAGGGCCGACCCCATACCATACTGTTTTTATTATATAGCTCTGTAATATAGTTTGAAATCAGGAATTGTGATGCCTCCAGCTTTGTTATTCTTTCTCAATATTGATTTGTCTGTTAGGAGTCTTCTGTGGTTTCATAAAAATTTTAGGATATTTGTTTGTTTGTTTCTTTAAAATTGACATTGGGATTTTGAATGGATTACATTGACTCTGTAGAATGCTTTGTGTAGTATGGACATTTTAATAATATTGATTCTTCCAATCCAAGAACATGGAATATCTTTCCATTGATGTCTTCTTCAATTTCTTCCACGAATGTCTTATAGTTTTCTGAGTATAGGTCTCGCACCTCCTTAGTTAAATTTATCCCTAAGTATTTTAATGTTTTTGATGCTATCGTAAGTGGGATTGTTTTCATTATTTCTCTTATGATATTTCATTGTTAGTGGACAGAAATACAACTGATTTTTGTATGTTGATTTTGTATTCTGCAATTTTATTAAATATTTATTAGTTCTAAAACTTTCTTGGTGGAATTTCTTGGTGGAGCTGTATGTAAGATCATGTCATCTGCAAACAAAGACAATTTAACTTCCTCCTTTCTTAATTTTATGTCTTTTATTTCTTTTTCTTGCCTAATTGCTCTGGTTAGAACTTCCAGTTCTACACTGAATAGAAATAGTGAGCTTGGATACCCATGTCTTGCTCCTGATCTTAAAGCAAAAGCTTTCAGCTTTGCACATTGAGTATGATGTTAACTGTGGGCTTATCATATATGGCTTTTATTGTGTTGAAGTCATTCCTTCTATACCCAATTTGTTGAGAGTTTTCGTCATGAAAGGATATTGAACTTTGTCAAATGTTATTTCTGCATCTATTCAGATGATCGTATAATTTTTATCCTTCATTTTATTAATGTGGCGTGTAACATTTATTAATTTTCATATGTTGAACAATCTTGCATCCCAGGGATTAACTTTCACTTGATCACAGTGTATAATTCTTTTAATGTGTTGTTGAATTTGATCTGCTACTATTTTGTGTAGGATTTTTGCATCTATGTTCATCAGGGATATTGTCCTATAATTTTCTTTTCTTATAGGGTCCTTATCTGGCTTTACTATCAGGGAAATGCTGGCCTCATAAAATGAATTTGGGAATGATCCCTCCTTTTCAATTTTTAAAAAGAGTTTGAGAAGAATTGGCATAATTCTTTATTAAATATAGAGTAAAATTTACCCGTATAGCCATTCGCTGCTGGGCTTTTCTTTGTTGGGAGATTTTTGATTACTGATTCAATCTCTTTACTCATTATTAGTCTGTTCAGATTTTCTGTTCCTTCGTGATTCAGTCTCGGTAGGCTGTACGTTTCTAAGAATTAATCCATTTCCTTTAGGTTGTTCAATTTGTTGGCATATAATTGTTCATAGTAGTCTCTAACAATCCTTTATATTTGTGTGGTATCAATTGTAATGTCTTTTCTTTCATTTATACCACCATAGCACTAGCTAACACCTCCATCAGGTCACATAATTATGATATCTTTTTTGTAGCGAGAACATTTACCAACTAGTCTGTTAGCAACTTTCATGTATATAATACAGTATTGTTAACTATAATCACAGTGCTGTGCAATAGATCCTCAGATTTATTTATCTTCTAACTGCAAGTTTGTACCCTTTTACCAACATCTCCACAATTCCTCTCTCCCCCACTATTAGTAATAGTGTAACAACTATCCTAATCTTTGATTCTACCGGTTTGGCTTTTTTAGATTCCACACACAAGTTATATCATATAGTAGCTGTCTTTCTCTATCTAACATCTCACTTAGCATAATGCTCTCAAGACCCATCCATGTTGTCACAAACAGCAGAATTTCCTTCAATCTCATGGCTGAACAATATTCCAATGTTCCAATATTCCACACACACGTACATATATATATATACATGCATATATATATACATACACATATATCACATCCCCTTTATCCAGTCATCATTTGATGACACTTAAGTTGTTTCCATATCTTGGATATTGTGATTAATACTGCAAGAAACAAGAGGGTGCAGATATTATTTTGATATCATGCTTTCATTTCCTTCAAATATATACACAGAAATGGGACTGCCAGGTCATATGGCAGCTCTATTTTTAATTTTTTGAGGAACCTCCACTATTTTCCGTTGTGGCTGTACCACTTTACATTCTCGCTAATACTGCACCAGATTCCCTTTCCCCACATCTTCAACAGCATTTTTTATCTTCTGCTTTTTTGATAATAGCCATTCTAATAGGCGTGAGGTGATGTCTCTTTGTGGTTTTGATTTGCATTTCCTCATGATTTGTGATGTTTAGCACTTTTCTATATATCTGTTAGTCATTTGTATGTCTTCTCTGAAATATGTCTTTTCAGTTTCTTTGCCCATTTTTAAATTAAATTGTTTGCTTTTTTAGTCTTGAGTTGTATGAGTTCTTTATATATTTTGGATATTAACTCCTTATTATATATATAGTTTGCAAATATATTCTCCCATTCCATATGTTGCCTTTTCATTTTGTTGATTGTTTCCTTTATTGTGTTGAAGCTTTTCAGTCTGATGTAGTCCCACTTGTTTAGTTTTGCTGTTTTTGTCTGTGCTTTTGGTGTCATTTTCAGGGAATCACTGCCAAGGCCAATGTCAAAGAGCTTCTTCCCTATGTTTTCTTCTAGGAGTTTTATGGTTTCACATCTTACATTTAAGTCTTTAATCTATTTCAAATTAATTTTTGTGAAAGGTGTAAGATAGGGGTCCAATTTTATTTTTCTACATGTGGTTACCAAGTTTTCCAACACCGTTTACACAAGAGACTATAATTTCCCCTATCAAGTCTTCTTGGCTCACTTGTCAAATATTAGCTGATTGTATATACAGAGGTTAATTTCTGGACTCTTGATTCTATTCCATTGGTCTATGTGTCTGTTTTTATACCAGTACCGTATTGTTTTGACAACTATATCTTTGTAGGATAGTTTGAAATCAAGAATTATGAGACCTCCAGCTTTGTTCTTCTTTTTCAGCATTGCTTTATTAGGGGTCTTTTGTGGTTTGATACATATTTTAGGATATCTGTGAAAAATGCCATTGGAATTTTGATAGGGATTGCATTGAACCTATAGATGGCTTTGGGTAGTAGGGACATTTTAATAATATTAATTCTTCTGATCCATGAACACAAAATATCTTTCCCTTTGTTTGTGTCTTCAATTTCTTTCATCAAAGTCTTATAGCTTTCATTGTCTGGATCTTTCACTTCCATGGTTAAATTTATTCCTGGCATTTAATCATGTTTGATGCTTTTGAGAATAGAATTATTTTCGTTACTTTTTTAGATATTTTGTTTTCACGTGTAGAAATGCAACTGATTTCTTTTGTGTGTGTGTGCGTGAGGAAGATCAGCACTGAGCTAACATCTGATGCCAATCCTCCTCTTTTTGCTAAGGAAGACCGGCCCTGAGCTAACATCCATGCCCATACTTCCTCCACCTTATATGGGACGCCACCACAGCATGGCTTAACAAACGGTGCGTCAGTGCACACCCAGGATCCGAACCAGCGAACCCAGGGCCACCGCAGCGGAGCGTGCGCACTTAACAGCTTGCGCCACCAGGCCATCCCCACTGATTTCTATATGTTGATTTTTTATCCTGTAATTTTAATAATTTGTTGATTAGCTCCAACAGTTTTTCGATTGCATCTTTAGGATTTTTTATATATAAGATCATATCATCTGCAAATAAAGACAACTTTACTGCTTCCTTTCTGATTTGTATGTCTTTTATTTCTTTATCTTGCCTGATTGCTCTAGTTAAAACTTCCAGTACTATATTGAATAAAAATGATGAGAGTGGGTACTCTTGCCTTATTCCAAATCTTATAGGAAAAGATTTCAACCTTTCACCATGAATTATGGTAGCCCTGGGTTTGTCATTTATGGCCTTTATTATGTTGAAGTATGTTCATTCTACATCCAATTTGTTGAGGGTTTTTAATCATGAAAGTATCTTGTATTTTTGTCTAATTTTTTTGCATCTATTGAGATGATGATATGATTTTTATCATTCATTTTATTAATGTGGTGTATCATATTTATTGATTTGCATGTGCTGAACCATTCTTGCACTCCAGGGATAAATCCCAATTGATCATGATATATGACCCTTTTTACGTGCTGTTGAATTGGTTTGCTAACATATTGTTGAGAATTTTTCCATCTCTATTCATCAGGGTTATTGGCTTGTAGTTTTCTTTTCATAGAGTGTCTTTTTATGGCTTTGGTAGGTGTAATGCTGGCCTTGTAAAATGATTTTGGGGGTATTCTCTCCTCTTTGATGTTTTGGAAGAGTTTGAGAAAGATTGACATTAATTCTTTAAATGTTTGATAGAAATCTCCTGTGAAACCATCTGGTCCTGGGCTTCTCTTTTTTGAAAGGTTTTTGATTACTGATTCAAACTCCTTATCCATTATTGGCCCGTTCATGTTTTCTATTTTTTCATGGTTCAGTCTGGGTAAGTTGTATGTTTCTAGGAATGTATCCATTTCTCCTACGTTATCCAATTGGTTGGCATATAATTGTTCATAGTAGTCTTTTATGATCCTTTGTATTTCTGTAGTCTTAGCTTTAATGTCTCCTCTTTTACTTCTGATTTTATTTATTTGAGACTTCTGTGTTTATTCTTAGTTAGTCTACCTAAAGGTTTGTCAATTTTTGTTTATCTTTTCAAAAAACCAATTCTTACTTTCATTAATCTCCTCTATTGTTTTTCTGGTCCTTATTTCATTTGTTTTCACGCTGATCTTTGTAATTTCTTTCATTCTGCTAAATTTGGGCTTAGTTTGCCCTTCTTTTTCTAATTCCTTGAGATTTAGAGTTAGGTTATTTATTTGAGATCTTTCTTTTTTCTTAGTATATGCATTTAGCACTATAAACTTCCCTCTAGGAATTGCTGTTACATTATTCTATACCTTTTAGTATATTGTGTTTCCATCTTCATTTGGTTCAGATTTTTTTAATTTCTCTTTTGATTTCTTCTTTGACTCATTGGTTGTTCAGGAGTGTGTTATTTAATTTCTACATGTTTGAAAATTTTCCAGCTTTCCTCCTGTTGTTGATTTCTAGTTTCATACCACTGTGGTCAGGAAAGATACTTGGTATGATTTCAATCTTTCTATATTTGCTGAGATTTGTTTCGTGTCTTATCATATGATCTATTTTGGAGAATGTTCCCTATGGACTTGAGAAGAATGTGTAATCTGGTATTGTTGGATGGAATGTTCTCTATAGGTCTATTAGGTCCATTTGGTCTAAAATACACTACAAGTCAATTGTCTCATTGTTGGTTATCTGTATGGATGATCTATTCATTGCTGAAAATAGGATACTGAAGCCCTCTACTTTTACTGTGTTGTTGTCTATTTCTAACTTCGGATCTTTAGTATTTGCTTGATATGTTTGTGTGCAATGTTGGATGCATATATATTTACAATTGTTATATCTTTTTGATGAATTCATCACTTTATCATTATATAATGATCTTCTTTGTCTCTTGTTACTATTTTTGGCTTAATGTATATTTTCCTGTATAAGAATCATTACCCTCACTCTCTTTCAGTTTCCATTTTCATGGAATATCACTTTTTCTCCCTTCACTTTGAGCCTATGTGTGTCCTGAAAGTTGGACTAAATCTCTTGTAGGCAGCATATTGTTGGATCTTGTATTTTTTTAATCCATTCAACCACTCCGTGTCTTTTGATTAGATAGTTCTATTTATGGTTAATTATTGATATGAAGGAACTTACTAATGCCATCTTATTCATTACTTTCTGGTGGTTTTGTAGTTCTATTGTTCCTTTTTTCCTGCCTACCCTTGTGGATTCGTGATTTTTCATGGCTGTATGCTCTGATTTACTTCTCTTTACCTTTTGGAAATTACTAAAGGTTTTTGCTTTGTGGTTAACATGAGGCTTACATAAAATATCTTACTGATATGGAGTCTATTTTATGCTGATAGCAATTTATCAATTCAGCATTTACTATGTGCTCCCAGACCACAGCGTATAGGGGCTAAAGCTGGCTTACAGGTTCCTGCCAATACCAAGCCCATACTGAGGTCTGTCTGCCCTTACTTGGTGCACAGGTGGATGAGATTCCTCCTGGGTTGCTTGGCATGTGGTACCGGATTCCACAACTCCCAGGGAGTTACTTTTGTAGGTGAATGGATGCTGGATTTTAGTTTTAGTTTTTAAAGAGGGGACAAAAATGAGGGACACCTTACACCAGCATGAAACTGATATCACTCCCACTATATTTATCTTAATACTGTTCTCTTTTAACCTTTATACTAGAGATAAAAGTGATTTACACACCAACATTGCAGTATTGGAGTATTCTGAATTTGACTATATGTTTACCTTTACCAGTGAGTTTTATGCTTTTGTATGTTTTCCTGTTTTTACTTGGCATCTTTTTATTTTAACTTGAAGAACTCCCTTTAGCATTTCTTATGAAGTGGGTTTAGTGGTGATGAATACCATTAGGTTTTATTGATCTGGTAATGTCTTTATTCCTCCTTCATATTTGAAGCACCATTTTCCCAGGTATAGTATTCTTGCTTGACAGAGTTATTTTCTATCAGTCCTTTGAATATATCCTCCTTCTTGGCCTTCAATTTTTCTGCTCAGAAATCCAATGATAGATTTATGGGGGTCTTATTTGTGATGAGTCATTTTTTTCTTGCTGCTTTCAAAATTCTCTCTTTGTTTTTGACTTATAACATTTTGATTATAATCTATCTCAGGGTAATCGTCTTTGGGTTGATCTTGCTTGGAGTACTTTGACCTGAATTTCCATATCTCTCCCTAGATTTGGGAAATTTTCAGCTATTATTTCTTTAAATAAACTTTTAGCCCTTTTCTCTCTGTTTCCTCCTTCTGAGACGCCACTGGCGTGAATGTTAGTTCACTTGATGGTGTCCCATAATTCATGTAGGCTTTCTTCATTTTCTCTTCATTTTTTTGTTGTTGTTGTTCCCGTAACTGGATAATTTCAAATGACCTGTTTTTGAATTTGTTGATTCTTTCTTCTGCATGATCGAATCTGACGTTGAAGCTGTATATTGAATTTTTCAGTTCTGCCGGTGTATTCTTCAGCTCCAGGATTTCTATTTGGTTCTTTTTTATGTTTTCTATCTCTTTATTAAATGTCTCAATTTTTTCATGCATTGTTTTCCTGATTTTGTTTAGTTGTCTCTGTGTTCTCTTGCATTTCATTGAATTTCTTTAAGATTATTATTTTTAATTATTTATGAGGTAAATAATAGATCTCCATTTCTTTGGGGTTGTTTACTAGAGCTTTATTAGCTTCCTTTGGTGGGGTCATATTTGCCTGATTCTTCATGATCCACGTAGCCTTGTATTT
This sequence comes from Diceros bicornis minor, assembly GCF_020826845.1. Lineage (NCBI taxonomy): Eukaryota > Metazoa > Chordata > Mammalia > Perissodactyla > Rhinocerotidae > Diceros > Diceros bicornis. The sequence goes on along the minus strand of NC_080756.1, from coordinate 54,086,695 downwards.
GTGTCTGCATTTGAAGGAGGAAACACCTCTTCTAGTCTTTAAAGACTGGTTTCAGCAGGTAAAGACCTTCTCTAATTGGTTCCCCAGGCTGGTGGGATTACCTCTGGAATTACAGTCATGCTGTGTTGGACCTAGATCATCAGGCTGTTGTTGGGTCTGCAGTGGAGTTTGAAGGTTGATGGTCCTATTACCATAGGCTCTGGTGGGCATCAATTCTGTCTGGTCTTTGGGTGGATGAGACTGCCTCCATGACCTTGGCATTGGAACAAGGTTTGTTTCAGGGCTTGCAGCTGGGTCTGCATACAGCAAGCTTGTTACAAATGCATGGATGGATGTGGTTCCCACCAGGTCCCTGGGAGGGCTCCTGCTGAGTTCCTGGGTGGGTCCCTGGGTGGGCAAGACTGACCCCATATTGTGACTGAGAGGGGCTGGAACTGAGTCCCAGGGCTACTCTAGGGTCCACAGCCAGGATCAAGGTCTGCAGACCTGGATCTGGAGGCACAGATGGGTATGTCTCCCTCCAGGTCCCTGAATGGACAAAACTGCTCCTTGCCCATGGCTGGAAGGCTGAGATCAAGTCACATAGTAGTTTCAGGATTTGCTGTCAGACAAAGGGTGACTGGTCTCCCTCCAGTGACACTGATGGGCATGTCTCCCAAGGGGTCCCTTGGCTGGCAGAACTGCTTGTATGCAGCAGCTAGGACAGGCTGGAACCAAATATAGGTATACTTTAGGATCTCTGGGGGCACAGACAGGTGTGTCTCTTCCAGATCCCTATGCTGAGAAGATTGCTTGTGGACCATAGATAGCAGGGGCTAGAGCCCAGTTACGGGGTCATTTCAGATTCTACAATTAAAATGAGTTTGGCAGTGTTGCCTTCAAGGGCTCCAGACAGGTCATGGGCCACTTCAGGGTCTAGAGCCAAAACTGAGGTTTGCAGGCCTCTTATCAGAGGCATGAGTGAGTGTGACTCTTCCAAAGTCCCTTGATGTATGGTGCTGGTAGGAGGACAAGGCCAAATGAGGTTGTAGCTGAGTTCACAGGGATACAGAGCTCTTTCTGGGTCTGTAACCAGGACCACGATCAGCAAGTCAGCCACTGGACATGAGCCTGCCCTCTCAAAATGGCCCTCATCAGTCTTGACCAAGAAAACTTGGATTTTACAATCTTCTACCTCAACCCCAAAGCTCCCACAAAGGCACTTTTGTCTGTGGATGGCTGCCGAATTATTGTTAGTGAGGGAGGATACAACTGGGGGACCCCCTATTCCACCATCTTGCTGACATCACCTCTTTGCAGTACTGTGTTAAATAGAAGTGATAGTGGGCATCATTACCTTCCTATGGGTCTCAGAAGGAAATCTTTCAGCTCTTCCATTAAGCATGATGTTAGCTGTTGGCTTTTCATAAATGGCCTTTATTGTTTTGGGGTAAGTTCCGTCTACACCTAATTGTTTGACAGTTTTTATCATGAAATAATGTTGAATTTTGTCCAATGCATTTTCTGCAACTATTGAGATAATTGTGTGATTTTTATCCTTCATTCTGTTAATGTGGTGTATCACATTTATTGATTCACATATATTGAACCATCCTTGCATCCTAGGAATAAATCCTATTTGGCCATGGCATATGATTTTTTAATGTGATCTTAGAGGGAAAGATTTCAGTTTTTCATCATTGAGTAAGATATTAGCTGTGAGCTTTTCATATATGGCCTTTTTAAGGGTGAACTTTTTGATATATAATTATATCTCACTAAAACTGTTATTTAAATTTTAAATAAACAGCTTTCTGTAAACATTAGAAATAAGGATTAAAGAACAATATTAAAGAATAATCCTATCCCCCAGAAAAGATTTAAGAAAGCTATATAATGTCAAACTGCTCTAAGGTATATGTTTCTGCAATAATAAATCTGAAATACAGATGGGGTAATTTATTTTCAGAGGAAAGGGTGATGACTTAGATGACTTAGAATGAATCTGCTGTAAGAAAATGAAATGACTCTTTGCATGCCATAGATAAGGCTTCAGATTTATTTCATGTACAGCTTTCTTTTGCTTATTTTTTAATAAAATATCACTTCTGAAGTTTATGAATAAGAGTATAGTTAACATCAGAGTCATAGTTAGGTCTTTTGCATCAAATCTTATCCCAACAATCTAAGGACTGACTTGCCATAATGTTATATTATTCATATTGAAAGCCCTCCTAGAAAAAAAGTTTAAAATACCTATTTTTTTTAAAGATTTTATTTATTTATTTTTTCCCCCCAAAGCCCCAGTAGATAGCTGTATGTCATAGTTGCACATCCTTCTAGTTGCTGTATGTGGGATGCGGCCTCAGCGTGGCTGGAGAAGCAGTGTGTTGATGTGCGCCGGATCCGAACCCGGGCCGCCAGCAGCGGAGTGCGCGCACTTAACCTCTAAGCCACAGTGCCGGCCCTAAAGTACCTATTTTAAATGTTACATTTGACAATCAAACACTATCATATTTTCTGTAAAAAATGTCCTGAAAAGATTTAGGCTATTCAGAAATCGAGAGCAGTCTTTAAAAACAGGAATTTTTCTAGATAACCGAAAATGTCAATGAATTTTTGAAATACTTCAGTTGTTAGTTGAATAACTTCTGTTTCTATAATTAAATAATTGATTAATGGATTAATACAATGTTTCTCAACTTTGGCACTATTGAAATTTTGGATTGGATAATTCTTTGATTTGGGGGCTGGTCTGTGCATAACAGAATGATTAGCATCATCCCTAGTCTTTACCCACTGGGTGTCAGTAGCACCCCTCTCCAAGTTGTAACAACCAAAAATGTCACCAGATGTTACCAAATGTCCCCAGAGGGAGGGGGACCAAATCACCACCAGTTTTGAACCACTAGACTAAAGTAAATACAGGTTAATCAAAAGCCAATGTCATCCAACCTGTATTAAAGATTAAAAAAATAAATACTTGACACAATTTCATTTACTTATTCTTTCAATGAAAAATTATTGAATGCTTATGATGTCTGAGCTATTTTCTGCTCTATGAATACAGTGATAGACAAAATAGCTAATTCTCTACCTTTGTGGAACTTACATTCTAGAGGAGGGTGGTGTAATTGTTCTTGGAAAAGCTTGACATATATTCCCTATAATTTGATGATAAATTTATAATAAAAATTAGTAGCTTCCTAAGGCAAGAGGCTGCTGGAGCAGTCTATGCCAGCAAGGGAAAATGTTTCATGATGTAGAGTGCCTGGGAAGAAGAGAAGGAGGAAGAGGAGGACCCCTGATTTCCTTGGCTCTGTGTGAAGGAACTCAAAGTGTGGACAAGAAGAAAGGAGCCATATGGCTGCCCAGAGAGCTCCCAAGCAAAAGAATTTCCCACCCTGAGCTAGGGATACAAATTTCTAACAGTGGATCCATTTCTCTGAGGTAATCCTAGGTGATAGAGATGAAACTGAAAACTGCCCCTATGAAAATTAGGCACCACCACCACCATGCAGTGAAACCAAAATAAGCCTAAGCAAATGCTTCCTCGTCAGCAATCATTAACCAAAAGCATAAAATGACCTCTCTCCTCTCTGTTTCTCTTCCCTGTCCCCTGAAACAGAGAGGCCAAATGCAGAAGAGGAAAGGAAGGAGCTATTCCAAAGAGTAAAGATATTCAAAAAGCAGAACATACTTCGTTTCTCTGCTACAGATTCCTCAGGCCAGGCCCCATGCCTGTAGTGCAGTGGGCTGGAAGAGTAATGGGAAAAAGTGAAAAGAAATATAACCAAGAAATATAAAATCGGCTTTAAGATAGATTAGACTAGAGTGGAAATTTAACAAGTAAAAGTGACCTGAAAACTATGGAATCTGCCAAATTAGTATTAAAATATTTGCTACCCAGTGGGAAAGAGAAATTTGACACAACACAGCAGAAGGCATAGTTTGGCAATAACGCAGCCATATCATGTGTGTGCCGCCTCTGGGTTTTGGCTGCTCAATCACCTGATTGAAAAGTTGACAGTTACCTAAGTCTCTCTTTCCTCTTTCCTTCCCACAGAGTCTATGGAAATGCACAGTACCTCTCTCCACTTACAAAAAGATGCCTTGACAATCTGTTGGCAAACATCTCAAAATTTTTATGAGTTAAATAAGTTGTTGTGTTGAGGGGAAGTCCAGATGGTGGGGTAAGCAGACTCGGAACTCACCTCCTCCCGTGGACACAGCCAATTTACAACTACTCGTGGAAAAATTACCCCGAGACAGAACTGAAAACTGGTTAAGAGGAACTCCTGCAACAACGGACAATCCTAACTGAGGTAGAAGAGGCAGAGACTCCCTTCTAGAGAGGAAAAATGCCGCCTTCACAAGCCGCCAGCTTCACGGCCACCGGGAGCAGCTCACAGGTGTCCCGGAAGGAGTAGAGTGAGACAAGGGGGCAGAGAATCTATTTCAAGAAATAATAGATGAAAACTTCCCTAACCTAAGGAAGGAAACAGACATCCATGTAAGGAATCACAGAGAGCCCCAGACAACATAAACCCAAAGAGGCCCACACCAAGACACATCATAATCAAAATGTCCAGAATTAAAGACAAAGGGAGAATCCTAAAAGCCGCAAGAGAATGTCAAGTTACATACAAAGGAAATCTCATAAGGCTATCAGCTGACTTCTCAGCAGAAACCTTACAGGCTAGAAGAGAATGGCATGATATATTTAAAGTGCTAAAAGGAAAAAACTTACAGCCAAGAATACTCTACCCAGCAAGGTTATCATTCAAAATGGAAGGAGAGATCAAAATTTTCCCAGACAAGCAAAAATTAAAGGAGTTTGTCACCAAGAAACCAGTGCTACAAGAAATGTTAAAGGGACTGATTTAAGGGGAAAAGAGAAGACCACAAATAGGAAAAATTATCTATTTCTATGATAAGAACGTAATGGATACAAATGCACAAAAAAGAGTTAGATATGATATCCAAAACATAAAAGCAGGGAGGAGGAGAGTTAAACAGTACAGCTTTCAGACAGAGGTCAAACTAAAGTGACCATCAATTCTGTATAAAAGAGGAAAGGAACAGAGAAGGAATATTAAAACATTGGGGGAAAAAAAGTAAAAAAATGGCAGTAAGTACATACATGTCAATAACTACTTTAAACGTCAATGGACTAAATGCTCCAATTAAAAGGCATAAGGTAGGAGGCGGAGTCAAGATGGCCACGTAAGCAGACTCAGAACTCACCTCCTTCCATGGACACAGCCAATTTACAACTACTCGTGGAAAAATTACCCCTGAGACAGAACTGAAAACTGGATAAGAGGAACTCCTGCAACAACGGACAATCCTAACTGAGGTAGAAGAGGCAGAGACTCCCTTCTGGAGAGGAAAAATGCCGCCTTCACAGGCCGCCAGCTTCACGGCCACCGGGAGCAGCCCACAGGTACACAGCCTCCCTGCAGGCGCAGGGCCCTGAGCCGGGGAGCGCCCCCGCTGTGGGCATTTTGTGGACCCAGCACAATCGAGACGAGTGGCATAATATCTGACTTTGCCTGCTACTAAAGCATTGCAGAGTACCCCCAGAAAACCCGGTTCACAAAGAAACTAAAACTGGCTCTTAAAGGGCACGCGCGCAAACTCACCCGTTTCAGAAAGCATCCTAAAATCACCAGAAAGAAAGGTGCACAGTGCTGTAGTGAAAAGAGACTCACCTAATAGGCCCTGAGTGCATCTCGGTGAGGGGTGAGACCTCTCCAGGGACTGGGAGATTGGCGGCGGCCATTGTTGTGGCCCAGTGTGGGCGTGCTGACACTGACGTCATTGGAGTTCTCCCTGAGGCCTGCTAGCCCAGGGTCTGCCCCACCCACTAGAGCACCGATTTAATCCAGGTCAGCCAGGGCAGGCAGCCCACCCTAGAGACTGGCCCCACCCAACAACAAGCCCTCAGGCAACTTGTGGGCCTGCATATATTGGTGACTGGATTCTCTGCAGCCTGGCAACTGAGCCGACTTGAGCGGGGCAGGGTGTGCACAAGGAGTGGGTGGAGAGTGTGGGGTGGTGGCGGAGTGTGTGGGGCTCCTGCCATGGAGAGACTGGGTCCGCTTGGGGAGGTCGGGGTGCTCACACGGGGCAGGACTGTGTTGACTGTGTGTGTGGACCTGTGGGCGGCAGGGTTTGTCAGCTGCAGAAGACTTGTGCTTCTCAAAGACCCACATAGGAGGTTTGCCCCACCTTCCAAAGCCTGAAACGATTGGGTGCTCCTGTGCCTGAGGCCAGCCCCACCCAGCTACAATCCTCAGAGAACTGACAAGAGACCTAATAGGCTAGAGGCTTACAGCAATTGTAAGGCCCTGAGCCTAACAACCTGCCACGCTGGGGGCCTACTCACTTAAAAGAAATACTGCAACACAAATGTGGTATTAGAACTTGCAGCCAACTGTGCTGGGGCTCCCCACACCTGATAAACAGACTAAAGAGCCCTCAACAACTACAAGCAGCTGAGCATTACAACAGCTAGCCAGGAGCATAACTCAGCCTCCCTTGGCACCTACAGGGAGAGCAAACAGGCCACAACAGAAGGACACACGTAGCCCACATAGGGGTCACCCCTGGAACATTGAGAACTGAAGGAAGCACACTGGAAGCCTCCTAAGGCATCACTTACATAAGGTCACCTATCCAAGAGCAGGAGACGTAGCTGACCTACCTAATACGTAGACACAAGCACAGGGAAAGAGACAAAATGAGGAGGCAAAAGAATACATTCCAAGTAAGGGAACAGGACAAAACCCCAGAAAAGGAACTAAGTGAAACAGAAATGAGCAACCTACCCGACAGAGAGTTCAAACAAAGAGTGTTAAGGATGCTCACTGATCTGGGGAGAAGAATAGATGAACTCAGTGAGAATGTCAACAAAGAAATGGAAGATATAAAAAAGACCCAATCAGAAATGAAGAATGTAATACTGGAAATGAAAAATTCATTAGAGGAATTCAAAAGCAGAGTAGAGGATACAGAAGAACGGATCTGTGAGCTGGATGAAAGACTAGAAGAAATTACCCAAGGTGAAAAGGTAAAAGAGAAAAGAATTAAAAAGAGTGAGGACAGTCTAAGGGACATCTGGGACAACATCAAGCACACAAACATCCGTGTTATATGTGTCCTGGAAGGAGAAGAGCGAGACAAGGGGGCAGAGAACCTATTTCAAGAAATAATAGATGAAAACTTCCCTACGTAAGGAAGGAAACAGACATCCACGTACAGGAAGCACAGAGAGCCCCAAACAACATAAACCCAAAGAGGTCCACACCAAGACACATCATAATCAAAATGTCCAGAATTAAAGATAAAGAGAGAATCCTAAAAGCCGCAAGAGAATGTCAAGTTACATACAAAGGAAACCCCATAAGGCTATCAGCTGACTTCTCAGCAGAAACCTTACAGGCTAGAAGAGAATGGCATGAAATATTTAAAGTGCTGAAAGGAAAAAACTTACAGCCAAGAATACTCTACCCAGCAAGGTTATCATTCAAAATGGAAGGAGAGATCAAAATTTTCCCAGATAAGCAAAAATTAAAGGAGTTTGTCACCAAGAAACCAGTGCTACAAGAAATGTTAAAGGGACTGATTTAAGGGGAAAAGAGAAGACCACAAATAGGAAAAATTATCTATTTCCATGATTAGAATGCAATGGATACAAATGCACAAAAAAGAGGTTAGATATGATATCAAAAACATAAAAGGAGGGAAGAGGGGAGTTAAGAGTACAGCTTTCAGACAGAGGTCAAACTAAAGTGACCATCAATTCTGTATAGAAGAAGAAAGGAACAGAGAAGGACTACTAAAACACTGAGAAAAAAAAAGTTTAAAAATGGCAGTAAGTACATACTTATCAATAGCTGCTTTAAACGTCAATGGACTAAATGCTCCAATTAAAAGGCATAGGGTGGCTGACTGGATAAAAAAACAAGACCCATATATATGTTGCATACAAGAGACACACTTCAGACCTAAAGACACTCACAAACTGAAAGTGAAGGGATGGAAAAAGATACTCCATGCAAATGGCAATGAAAAGAAAGCTGGGGTAGCAGTACTCATATCAGAAAAAATAGACATTAAAACAAAAACAGTAAAAACAGACAAAGAAGGGCATTACATAATGATCAAGGGAACAATCCAACAAGAGGATATAACACTTGTAAATATCTATGCACCCAATGTAGGGGCACCTAAATATATAAAGCAATTATTAACAGACATAAAAACAGAAATAGACAGTAACACAATAATAGTAGGGGACTTTAACACTCCACTTATACCAACTGATAGATCATCCAAACAGAAGATCAAGAAGGAAACATTGGCCTTAAATGACACACTAGAACAGATGGACCTAGTAGATATATAGAGCATTCCATCCAAAAACCGAAGAATACACGTTCTTTTCAAATGCACATGGAACGTTCTCCAGGATTGATCACATATTAGGCCACAAAACAAGTCTCCATAAATTTAAGAAGATTGAAATAATACCAAGCATCTTTTCTGACCACAACGGTATGAAATCAGAAATCAATTATAGGAAGAAAATCAGAAAAGCTACAAATACATGGAGATTAAACAAAATGCTACTGAACAACGACTGGGTTAACGAAGAAATCAAGGAAGAAATCAAAAAATACCTGGAGACACATGAAAATGAAAATACGACATGCCAAAATTTATGGGATTCAGCAAAAGCGGTTCTAAGAGGGAAGTTTATAGCGATACAGGCCTATCTCAACAAACAAGAAAAATCTCAAATAAACAATCTAACAATGCACCTAAAGGAACTGGAAAAAGAAGAACAAACAAAGCCCAAAATCAGTAGAAGAAGGGAAATCATAAAAATCAGAGCAGAAATAAATGAAATAGAGACCAAAAAAACAATAGAAAAAATTAATAAAACCAAGAGCTAGTTCTTTGAAAAGATCAACAAAATTGACAAACCTTTAGCTAGACGCACCAAGAAAAAAAGAGAGAAGGCACAAATAAGTAAAATCAGAAATGAAAGAGGAGAGGTTACAACAGACACCGCAGAAATACAAAAGATTATAAGAGAATACTATGAAAAGCTATATGCCAACAAATTCGACAATGTGGAAGAAATGGATAAATTCTTAGAATCATACAACCTTCCAAAACTGGATCAAGAAGAAGTAGAGAATTTGAATAGACCAATCACCAGTAAGGAGATCGAAACAGTAATCACAAACCTCCCCAAAAATAAAAGTCCAGGACCAGACGGCTTCCTTGGTGAATTCTACCAAATATTCAAGAAGACTTAATACCTATCCTTCTCAAACTCTTCCAAAAAATTGAGGGGGGGGGGCAGCTCCCTAACTCATTCTATGAAGCTGACATTACCCTGATACCAAAACCAGACAAGGACAGCACAAAAAAAAGAAAACTACAGGCCAATATCACTGATGAACATCGATGCAAAAATCCTCAACAAAATACTAGCAAATCGCATACAACAATACCTTAAAAAGATTATACCCCATGATCAAGTGGGATTTATTCCAGGGATGTAGGGATGGTTTAACATTCACAAATCAATCAACGTAATACACCACATTAATAAAATGAAGAATAAAAATCACATGATCATCTCAATAGATGCAGAGAAAGCATTTGACAAGATACAGCATCCATTTATGATAAAAACTCTGAATAAAATGGGTATAGAAGGAAAGTACCTCAACATAATATGGACCATATATGACAAACCCACAGCTAATATCCTCAATGGTGAAAAACTGAAAGCTATCCCTCTAAGAACAGGAACCAGACAAAGATGCCCACTCTCACCACTCCTATTTAACATAGTACTGGAAGTCCTAGCCAGAGCAATCAGGCAAGAGAAAGAAATAAAAGGGATACAAATTGGAAAGGAAGAAGTGAAACTGTCACTATTTGCAGATGACATGATTTTATATATAGAAAACCCTAAAGAATCCACCAGAAAACTTTTAGAAGTAATAAACGAATATGGTAAAGTTGCAGGATACAAAATCAACACACAAAAATCAGTTGCATTTCTGTACACTAACAATGAAGAAGCAGAAAGAGAAATTAATAATACCATCCCATTTACAATTGCAACAAAAAGAATAAAATATCTAGGAATAAACTTAACCAAAGAGGTGAAAGGTCTGTACACTGAAAACTATAAAATATTTCTGAAAGAAATTGAAAAAGACACAAAGAAATGGAAAGATATTCCGTGCTCTTGGATTGGAAGAATTAACATAGTTAAGATGTCCATACTTCCTAAAGCCATCTATAGATTCAATGCAATCCCTATCAAAGTTCCAACAACATTTTTCACAGAAATAGAACAAAGAATCCTAAAATTTATATGGAACAAGAAAAGACCCCGAATAGCTAAAGGAATCCTGAGAAAAAAGAACAAAGCTGAAGGTATCACACTCCCTGATTTCAAAATATACTACAAAGCTATAGTAACCAAAACAGCATGGTACTGGCACAAAAACAGACACACAGATCAATGGAATAGAATCAAAAGCCCAGAAATAAGCCCACACATATATGGACAGCTAATCTTTGACAAAGGAGCCCAGAACATACAATGGGGAAAAGAAACTTTCTTCAATAAATCCTGTTGGGAAAACTGCATAGCCACATGCAAAAAAATGAAAGTAGACCCTTACCTTACACCATACACAAAAATTAACTCCAAATGGATTAAAGACTTGAATGTAAGACCTGAAACTGTGAAACTTCTAGAAGAAAACATAGGCAGTACGCTCTTCGACATCGGTCTTAGCAACATCTTTTCAAACACCACGTCTGACCGGGCAAGATAAACAATAGAAAAAATATACAAATGGGACTACATCAAACTAAAAAGCTCTGCACAGCAAAGGAAACCATCAATAAAACGAAAAGACAACCTAGCAATTGGGAGAAGATATTTGCAAACCATACATGTGATAAGGGCTTAATCTCCAAAATATATAAAGAACTCATGCATCTCAACAACAAAAAAACTAACAATCCAATTAAAAAATGGGCAAAAGAGAGGGTGACATCAGCATCACGGCAGAGTGAGCTTTCCCGTGAACTCTTCCCCCGACAAGATACAACAAAAGGAACAGTCACAGACCAACAACGGAATCTCAGACAGTTAAAAGCTAGATGGGAAAGATCCACACTGCCACACATCTGAGAGTGGAACGTGCTGGGCCCCCGGAGGAAGTGGGGAGAGGTAAGGAAAACTCCTCTCCCTCCCCATAAGATCAGCGATCCAGGTCTGTGGCTCCCAGAGAGGGGGGAGGGGCGGCCCTCGGCGGGGAAACCATGGCTCTTCGGATTCTCTCAGCCAGTGGGAAACTCCGGCACAGAGGACTCAGAGGAGCCACAGGGCTACCATCAACATCTGAGCACCCCAGAGAGCGGATAAAAAGGGGCAAACGAGAAGCCTCCCACCTCAGGGACCCAGAGGGCAAAAGAGAGAGCTCCCCCCTCCCCGCAAACCGGACTTTGCGGCTCAACTGACCAGACCAGACCTAGCGTTCTGCGGCAGACCAGACCAAGTGATCCGAGACAGACCAGACCAAGCGATCCACGGCAGACCGGATCAAACGACTGGACCCGTGGATTGCAGCGAGAAAAAAAACACAAAAAAAACAAAACTGTGGATCACAGCAGAAAAACCGGGGCAGAGCGCAGGGGACTTAGACTACACAGCACTTTACCACCAGACAGTGGCGGCAGGTGGAAATTGCAACCAGAGATTTCCAGGATGAGGAAAAACAAAACCAACACAGGAACCACAACGCAAAAATATATGAAATCACCAGACCAGAAACAAAATGACAAGAACCCAGAAATCAACCCCGAAGACACAGAAATCCATAAACTAAATGACAGAGATTTCAAAATAGCTATCATAAAAACACTCAACGAAATACGAGACAACACAGACAAACAATTCAATGAGATTAGGAGTTTCTTCACAAAAGAGACTGAAATCATAAAGAAAAACCAATCAGTGCTGATGGAGATGAAGAACACAATGGAAGAGATAAAGGAGAATCTGGAATCTTTAAAGAACAGAGCTGACAATATGGAGGAAAGAATTAGTACTTTAGAGGATAGGAATACAGATGTACTCCAGATGGAAGAGGAGAGAGAACTAAGACTAAAAAGAAATGAAGAAAGACTCCGAGAAATATCTGACTCTGTTAGAAAATGTAACATAAGAATTATAGTTATTCCTGAGGGAGAGGAGAGGGAAAGAGGAACAGAGAACCTATTCAAGGAAATAATAGCTGAGAATTTCCCAAATCTGGGGAAGGAGCAGGAAATAACAGTAAGCAAAGCCAACAGGACACCTATATATATTAACAGACAAAGGCCTTCACCACGACACCTAGTGGTAAGGCTAGCCAGGGTCAACGACAAAGAAACAATATTAAGGGCAGCTAGACAAAGACAAAAAATAACGTACAAAGGAACTCCCATCAGGCTCTCAGCGGATTTCTCAACAGAAACTTTACAGGCTAGAAGAGACTGGAATGATATATTCAAAATACAGAAAGACAAAAACTTTCAGCCAAGAATACTCTATCCAGCAAAAATATCCTTCAAATATGATGGAGAAATAGTAACTCTCCCAGATAAACAAAAGCTAAGGGAGTTCATGGCCACGAGACCTCCACTACAAGAAATACTCAAGAAGGCCCTCAGGCCTGAAAAAAAGAAGAGAAAGGGAACACAAAGCTTGGAGCAAGGAGAAAAAGTAGGTAGACAAACTCAGAAAAATAGTAGATCTTTACCGGAATAGGTTAGCAACCACTTAAATACTAAATTCATAGATCAAAGGAAGAAATTCACCAAAAATAAATTTAACCTCATCACTGTAAACACACAGCCACAACACAAGATAGAATAAGGTATAACAAGAACAACTTAGAAGGAGAAGAGGAAAGTGACTGAATTGACTTAGTATAAGGAAATAGGAGGCCATCAGATAATGGACTATCTCATACACAAGATTTTTTGCCCAAACCTCAAAGTAACCACTAAACAAATAATCAAAACAAAACCACATATGATAAACGAAGAGAAAACTAGAAGAGTCATAAGACAGAACAACCAAACTGAATTGGCAGTCCAAAACAAATGGGACAAGAAACAAAGGAAATGCAAAAGAACCAGAAAATAAGTGACAAAACAGCACTATTAAGCCCTCATATATCAATAATTACCCTAAATGTAAATGGATTGAACTCTCCAATCAAAAGATACAGAGTGGCAGGATGGATTAAAAAGCAAGACCCAACAATATGCTGCCTTCAGGAAACACGTCTTAGCACTAAAGACAAGCACAGGCTCAGAGTGAAAGGATGGAAGACAATACTCCAAGCTAATGGCAAACAAAAGAAAGCAGGTGTTGCCATACTCATATCAGACAAAGTAGACTTCAAGATAAAACAGGTTGAGAAAGACAAAGAAGGGAAATATATAATGATAAAAGGGACACTCCATCAAGAAGACATATCACTTATAAATATATATGCACCCAACATAGGATCACCAATGTACATAAAGCAACTATTAACAAACCTAAAAGGAGAAATCAACAACAACACAATAATAGTAGGGGATCTTAACACTCCACTTACATCAATGGATAGATCATCCAGACAAAAAGTCAATAAAGAAAAAGTAAACTTAAATGAAAAACTGGACGAGATGGACCTAGTAGACATATACAGAGCACTCCATCCAAAAACAGCTGGCTACACATTCTTCTCAAGCACGCATGGAACATTCTCTAGGATAGACCATATGTTGAGAAACAAAGCAAGCCTCAATAAATTTAAGAAGATTGAAATCATAACAAGCATCTTTTCAGACTATAAGGCTATGAAACTGGAAATGAACCATGAAAAAAAAAACTGGGAAAGTGACAAAAATGTGGAGATTAAACAACATGCTACTGAACAACCAATGGATCATTGATGAAATTAAAGGAGAAATCACAAACCATCTGGAAACAAACGAAAATGATAATATGCCATATCAAACCATATGGGATGCAGCAAAAGTGGTCCTGAGAGGGAAACTCATAGCGATACAAGCCCACCTTAACAAACAAGAAAAGCCCTAATAGGCAACCTTAAATTACACCTAACAGAACTAGAAAAAGAAAAACAAACAAAGCCCAAAGCCAGCAGAAGGAGAGAAATAATAAAAATCAGAGCAGAAATAAATGAAATTGAGACAAAAAAAACAGTAGAAAGGATTAATGAAACAAAGAGTTGGTTCTTCGAGAAGATAAACAAAATTGACAAACCCTTAGCCAAGCGTACTAAGAAAAAAAGAGAAAAGGCTCAAGTAAATAAAATTAGAAATGAAAGAGGAGAAATTACAACGGATACCATGGAAATACAGAGGATTATAAGAGAATACTATGAGAAATTATATGCCAACAAATTGGACAATCTAGAAGAAATGGATAAATTCTTAGACATATACAACCTCCCAAAATTAAACCAAGAAGAAATGGAGAATCTGAATAGACCAATAACAAGTAAAGAGATTGAAATAGTAATCAAAAACCTCCCAAAAAATAAAAGTCCGGGACCAGATGGCTTCTCCAGTGAATTTTACCAAACATTCAAAGAAGATTTAATACCCATCCTTCTCAAACTATTCCAAAAAATAGAGGAAGATGGAACACTTCCTAAATCATTCTACGAGGTCAACATCACCCTGATACCAAAACCAGACAAAGACAATACAAAGAAAGAAAATTACAGGCTAATATCGCTGAGGAACATTGATGCAAAAATCCTCAACAAAATATTGGCAAACCGAATACAACAATACATTAAAAAGATCATACACCATGATCAAGTGGGATTTATACCAGGGACGCAGGGATGGTTCAACATCCACAAATCAATCAACGTGATACATCACATCAACAAAACAAAGAATAAAAACCACATGATCATCTCAATAGACGCAGAGAAAGCATTTGACAAGATACAAAATCCATTTATGATAAAAACTCTCAATAAAATGGGAATAGAAGGAAAGTACCTCAACTTAATAAAGGCCATATATGACAAACCCACAGCCAACATCATACTCAATGGGGAAAGACTGAAAGCCATTCCTCTGAGAACAGGAACGAGGCAGGGCTGCCCACTCTCACCACGCCTGTTCAACATAGTACTGGAGGTTTTGGCCAGAGCAATTAGGCAAGAAAAACAAATAAAAGGAATCCAAATAGGTAACGAAGAAGTGAAACTCTCACTATTTGCAGATGACATGATTGTATATATAGAAAACCCTAAAGAATCCGTTGGAAAACTATTAGAAACAATCAACAACTACAGCAAAATTGCAGGGTACAAAATCAATCTACAAAAATCAGTTGCATTTCTGTATGCTAATAATGAACTAACAGAAAGAGAGCTCAAAAAGATAATACCATTTACAACTGCATCAAAAAGAATAAAATACCTAGGAATAAATCTTACCAAGGAGGTGAAGGACCTATACAATGAGAACTACAAGACATTATTGAAAGAAATCCATGATGACATAAAGAAATGGAAAGATATCCCATGCACATGGATTGGAAGAATAAACATAGTTAAAATGTCTATATTACCTAAGGCAATCTACAGATTCAATGCAACCCCAATCAGAATCCCAATGACATTCTTCACAGAAATAGAAAAAAGAATACTAAAATTTATATGGGGCAACAAAAGACCCCGAATAGCTAAAGAAATCCTAAGAAAAAAGAACAAAGCAGGAGGCATCACAATCCCTGACTTCAAAACATACTACAAAGCAATAGTAATCAAAACAGCATGGTACTGGTACAAAAACAGACACAGATCAATGGAACAGAATTGAAAGCCCAGAAATAAAACCACACATATACGGACAGCTAATTTTCGACAAAGGTGCTAAGAACATGCAATGGAGAAAGGAAAGTCTCTTCAATAAATAGTGTTGGGAAAACTGGACAGCCACATGCAAAAGAATGAAAGTGGACCATGTGCTATCGCCATTCACAAAAATTAACTCAAAATGGATCAAAGAACTGAAGGTGAGACCTGAAACTATAAAACTCATAGAAGAAAATATAGGCAACACATTATTTGACATTGGTTTTAAAGGAATCTTTTCGGATGACATGCCTACCCAGACTAGGGAAACTAAAGAAAAATAAACAGGTGGGACTTTATCAGATTAAAGAGCTTTTATAAGACAAATGAAATCAGAATCAAGATGAACAGACAACCAACCAGCTGGGAGAGAATATTTGCAAAACATACATCTGACAAGCGGTTGATCTCCATAATATATAAAGAACTCACACAACTGAACAACAAAAAAACAAACAACCCGATCAAAAAATGGGCAGAGGAAATGAACAGACACTTCTCCAAGGAAGATATACAGATGGCCAATAGGCACATGAAAAGATGCTCAACATCACTAATCATCAGGGAAACGCAAATCAAAACAACACTAAGATACCACCTCACGCCCGTTAGAATGGCTATAATCACCAAGACAAAAAACAACAAATGTTGGAGAGGATGTGGAGAAACAGGAACCCTCATACACAGCTGGTGGGAATGCAAATTGGTGCAGCCTCTATGGAAAACGGTATGGAGATTCCTCAAAGAATTAAAAATAGAGATGCCCTATGATCCAGCCATCCCACTACTGGGAATCTATCCAACGCACCTGAAATCAACAATCCAAAGAGGCTTATGCACCCCTATGTTCATTGCAGCGTTATTCACCATAGCCAAGAAGTGGAAGCAACCTAAGTGTCCCTCGACTGACGATTGGATTAAGAAAATGTGGTATATATATACAATGGAATACTACTCAGCCATAAAAAAAAGACAAAATCGTCCCATTTGCAACAACATGGATGGGCCTGGAGCGTATTATGTTAAGTGAAATAAGCCAGAAAGAGAAAGACAAACAGTGTATGATCTCACTCATATGTGGAATATAAACCAACACATGGACAGAGAAAACTGGACTGTGGTTACCAGGGGCAGTGGGGGTGGGGGGTGGGCACAAGGGGTGAAGGGAGTCATATATATGGTGATGAACAAACAAAAATATACAACCCAAAATTTCACAATGTTAGAAACCATTAAAACATCAATAAAAAAAATAAAAAAAAACTCTCAAAAAATAAAAGTCCAGGACCAGATGGCTTCCCTGGTGAATTCTACCAAACATTCAAGGAAGATTTAATACCCATCTTTCTCAGACTCTTCCAAAAATTTGAAGAGGAGGAGAAGCTTCCTAACTAATGGTATGAGGCCAATATTACCCTGATAGCAAAACCAAAGACAACACACAAAAAAAAGAAAATTACAGGCCAATATCACTGATGAAAATTACAGACCAATTTTTGTATCATTGATGCAAAAATCCTCAACAAAATAGTAGCAAATGGAATAAAACAATACATTAAAAAGATCATACACCATGACAAAGTGGGATTCCAGGGAATTAGGGATGGTTCAACATTTACAAATCAATCAACACATTATGTCATACACCACATTAACAAAATGAACAATAAAAATCACAAAAAAAAAAATGGGCAAAAGACCTGAACAGACATTTCTCCAAAGAAGATATACAGATGGCCAACAAACACATGAAAAGATGTTCAACATCACTAACTATCAGGGAAATGCAAATCAAAACTACAATGAGATATCACCTCACGCCCGTCAGAATGGCTATAATTAACAAGACAAGAAACAACATGTGTTGGAGAGGATGTGGAGAGAAGGGAACTCTCACACACTGCTGGTGGGAGTGCAAACTGGTGCAGCCACTATGGAAAACAGTATGGAGATTCCTCAAAAAATCAAGGATAGAACTACCATACGATCCAGCTATTCCACTGTTGGGTATTTATCCAAAGAACTTGAAAACACCAATTTGTAAAGGTACATGCACCCCTGTGTTCATTGCAGCATTATTCACAATAGCCAAGACTTGGAAGCAACATAAGTGCCCATCAAGGGACGAATGGATAAAGAAGATGTGGTATATATACACAATGGAATACTACTCAGCCATAGGAAATGATGAAATCCAGCCATTTGTGACAACATGGATGGACATTGAGGGTATAATGCAAAGTGAAATAAGTCAGAGGGAGAAGGTCAAATACCGTATGATTTCCTTCATCAAGTAGTAGATAATAACAACAATAAACAAACACATAGGGACAGAGATTGGATTGGTGGTTACCAGAGGGGAAGGGGGGAGGGAGGAAGGTGAAAGGGCTAATTCGGTACATGTGTGTGGTGATGGGTTGTAATTAGTATTTGGGTGGTGAACATGATGTAATCTATGCAGAAATAGAAGTATAATGATGTACATCTGAAATTTTTACAATGTTATTAACCAATGTTACTGCAATAAACAAAAAATGTAAAAAAAAAATAAGTTGTTGTTTTATTTGAAGACATACATATTTCTATGGGGAAATATTTTACATATTCTAAATACCTTAGACAATGATTACTTATGTCGACCCCAAATAACTAATAACCATTCTATAGATAAGAGAAATAAGGTGAATTTACTTGAGCCAGAGTGAGGATTATAACCGGGGAAGGCCTCAGAATGTGTTCTGGAGAAGCATGGTTTTCATTACAGTCATATCTTTTTAGAACAAAGAACATACATTAAACAAAACCAGGATACATTTTCATCAAAATTTCAAAAGGTATTCAGTTGCAAATTAGCAGGTCAACATGACCATGGTGTCAGGAAAGGGACTAATCTGGCCGTCACCAATAGAGTGTTACCAATAAGATGTTACCAACAGGGAGTAGGAGGGGAAGTATGCATTCTTATCTTAAGAGTGTGTATTCTTTACTTTAGTGGTTAAGCGGATGTACAATGTATGTTTGATAGGCCATAAGTCAGGTTTTTTTGTTCAAGCTGAATTAGTTTTGAACTGGAATAGTTATGCCATATACCTCAATATGTGAGAATCTCAAGCACACACAGTTATAAATTAATAATTCCTTGTATCTGTGGGGGATCAGAATTGGACACCTCAAAATATGTCCCTTTGGCTTGATTAGTTTTAAGAAGAAAAGACTCTGAAAGAAACTTTGATCTCACCCCCAACTGCCTAAAAGTATTTAAAATAGAAGGGCCTGTTCCAGGAAGGAGCTAATACCATAAGATAACTGTAATATAATGTAAAATGTGTCTCTCAGGTCACATTGTCTTGTAGTTGGCCCACTTACATTTCCATCTCCATGTAAATTGCCTTCCTCCCCCTTAAAGTCCCAAACCACTACCCCCAATATTCTCCTTTGTCTTTAGCTGAAGGTGATATTTAGGCTGGCAGCTCAGCCATTCTGGCAAGATACTTATTTTTCCTGGGTTCCTCCCATGTATAAATCTTATAAAGCTTTGTTTGATTTTCTCCTGTTATTCAGTCTCTAGTCAATTTGATTCATAGCCCAGCCAGAAGGACCCAGAGTGGGTAGAAGAATTATCTTCCTCCCCTACATATCCATCCTAACTTAACTAAATATAGCCATTTCTGCGCTCCTTAAAAACTCTGAACTCTTTTTTTTTTTCCTTGAGACATTCTAAATCTTTGCTCTTAGCCTCTGAAATTTCCAAAGATTTCATCTGTTCATTGACAGCAGAACAGACCTGGGGAAACTAGAATTCCTGAGACGTATGAAACACTCTCTAATTTACACATCAACATGTCTTTCTACAAGTTGAAATTCACAACAAATTTTATTGTCGTGAGACAATATAACCAAAGCGAAAGGAAAAGAATTCAGAAGCCATTTGCAACCATATTCTGCCTTAAGAAAGAACTGAATCAGACTGTTCACAGGCATTGATTAAATATTATTGTAAAAGCCTGTTTTACTCCTTAGAAACATGTTCCAGAGTTTGGAAACAATTGCAGTAGGATGTTGTACACACTAATTTATTTTTAAAATATCTTTTACTCTAGCTTTCTGTTAATGTTGATTATAACACTCTATTGGAAAAGATCCCATGCCTCAAAATTAATCTGAACAGGGACAGCTATTTAAGAGATTTCTATGATTAAATGATGCAAAGACAAATTTTAAAACTTTCTTCTCTCGAAATTCTAACATAACGAATAATTTTGCAATTTAAAACAAATGAAAAGTGAACACTCTAAAACATAAAAATCAAATGGCAATTAACAACAACAGCAACAATAAAAGTCAACCAGGGCCCCTATAGCTGCTTGAAGGCCCATATCTGGCCCCGTCACCTTTCACTGGCCTGCAGCACTAGGCTCATCTACAGCTGGCCCCTGCATCTATGCATCTGCATGCCCCTAGGCTAACCTCTCACTGACCTCCATGGCCATGTGCATGCCCATGAAGAGATCATATAGCCACAGGAGGGCATGCTGATAGTCATGGCCTCCTCAGTTGCTGGGGGGCCCAAATATGACCCTGTCTTTTGTCACTGGGTGCACCACTGGGCTCACCTGGAACTAGGCCCTCTAGCTGTGCACCCACATGTCCACGGCCTAACCCCCATCACCAGAAACCACTGCCATGAGCCTGTGGTGAGAATCTGCAGCCACAAGAATGCACACCAACAGCCAAGGCCCCCGCAGCTGTTTCCCTGCAGTTGCCAGTACAACCAGCCTTTGCTATTAGCCCTGGCCCCCACTACTACATGTGTGTTTAGAACCAGCCCCTGACACTACACAGGCACCTACAGGTGGCACCCGTAGCTGAGTGTGTGCACACCACTGGCTCCAGCCACCACAGCTGCCAGTCCTGGCCCATGCTGCTCAACCTGGAGGTGCCACTGAGCATGCAAGTAGCCTTTGCAGTCTCTGTAGACCCACCCACAGCGCTTACCAAAGACCACACAATTGTTGATAATGTGGACTTCGGTGATCTGAGCTGATGAATCATACGGCATATAAAATACTGTTATATCTGTAAGATATTTCAAGTAAGTCTCTGGGTAACACAGAACACAAACCTATAATAGTACACACAAAATAAAGACAAGTGAATCAAAGTATACTACTTCACAAAGTACACTACTTCACAAAGGAAGACAGCAAGAGAGGAAGAAAGGGACAAAAGAACTACAAAACAGCCAGAAGACAATTAACAAGATTGCAATAGTAAGACCTTGCCTATTAATAATTAAATGTAATAGATTAAATTCTCCTATTAAAAGGCACAAAGTGGCCAAATGAGTAAAAGAACAAGTCCCAACTATATGTTGCCTACAGAGGCTCACTTCAGCCTTCAGGACACACAGAGGCTCAAAGTGAAGGGATAGAAAAACACATTTCATGCAAATGGAAACTAAAGAGACTAATACTTATATCAAACAAAATAAATATTTATTCAAAAACTGTAATAAGAGACAAAAAATGTCATTATATAATGATAAAAAGTCAATTTATCAAGAGGATATAACAGTTGTAAATATATAGGCACCCAACATCAGAACCCCTATATATAGTAAACAAATACTAACACATCTGAAGAGAGTAATAGACAACAATACAAAATATTAAAGGACTTCAATATACAACTTTAAACAATGGATAGATCATCCAGACAGAAAATCAATAAGAAAACATTGGAGTTTAACTACACTTTAGACCAAATGGACCTAACAAGAACAACAACAACAAAAACAGAATATTCCATCCAGCTGCAGAAGAATACACATTCTTTACAAGCACACAAGGAACATTCTCCAGTATACATCATATGATAGGTCACAAAACAAGTCTCAGCAAATATAAATAGATTGAAATATACCAAGTATCTTTTCCAACCATAACAGTATAAAATAGAAATCAATAACAGAAGGAAACCAGAAAATTCACAAATGCATGAAAATTAAACAACACACTCCCAAACAACAAATGGGTCAAAAATGAAATCAAAAGGAAAATTAAGGAGCCAGCCCAGTGCCACAAGCAGTTAGTGCGCACGCTCCGCTGTGGTGGCCCAGGGTTCACCAGTACAGATCCTGGGCGCTCATTGACACAACGCTTGGCAAGCCATGCTGTGGTGGCATCCCATATAAAGTGGAGGAAAATGGGCATGGATGTTAGCCCAGGGCCAGTCTTCCTCAGCAAAAAGAGAAGGATTGGCAGATGTTAGGTCAGGGCCAATCTTCCTTACAAAAAAAAAAGGAAAATTAAAAAATATCTTGAAACAAACAAAATGGAAACACAACATACCAAAACTTATGGGATGCAGCAAAAGCAGTGCTAAGAAGGTGGTTTAGAGCAATAAATGTCTATATAAAGAAAAAAAAGAGATATCTCAAATAAACAACCTAACTTTATACCTCAAGGAACTAGAAAAACAAGAACCAACTAAGCACAAAGTAGCAGAAGGAAGGAGATCACAAAGATCAGAGCAGAAATAAATGAAATAGAGAATAGAAAAACAAGAGAAAAGATCAATAAACCTTAAGAGTTGGTTTTTGAGAAGATAAATAATACTGAGAAATCTTTAGCTAGACTTACCAAGAGAAGGAGAGAGATGATCAAATAAATAAAATTAGAAATGAAAGAAAGGACATTACAAGTGATACCACAGAGATACAAAGGATCAGAAGAGAATACTATGAACAATTGTATGCCAACATATTGGACAGCCTAGGAAAAATGGATAAGTTCCTAGAAACATACAATATACCATGTCTGAATCATGAAGAAATAGAAAATATGAACAGACCAATAAGACTATGGAGATTGAATCAATCATCACAAATCTCCCAAAAAGAAAATTGCAGGACCAGATAGCTTCACAGGTGAATTCTATCAAATATTTAAAGAGGAATTATGCCAATTCTCTCAAAGTCTTCCAAAAAAACTGAAGAGGAGGACACACTCCCAAATTCATCTTATGAGGACAGCATTACACTGATACCAAAGCCAGATAAGGACACTATAAGAAAACTACAGGCCAATATCCCTGATGAATATAGATACAATAATTTCAACAAAATACTACCAAATGGATTTTAATGGCACATTAAAAGGATCATATATCATAACCAAGTGGGATTGATCCCTAGGAAGCAAGGACAGTTCAACATATGTAAATCAATAAATACAATACACCACATTAACAGAATGAAAAACAAAAATTGTATCATCATCTCAATAGATGTAGAACAGTCATTTGACAAAATTCAACATCCTTTCACGATAAAAATGAACAACAAGTTGGGTATAGAAGGAATGTACTTCAACATAATAAAGGCCATATATGACAAACCCACAGCCAAGGTCATGCTTAACAGTAAAGGTTCAAACCCTTTCCTATAAAATCAGGAAAAAACAAGAGTGCCCACTCTCACCACTCCAATTCAATTTAGTACTGAATATCTTAGCCACAGCAATCAGGCAAGAGAAGAAAAGGCTTTCAAATCAGAGAGGAAGAAGTACAATTTATCAAGAGGATATAACTGCTTACTGATGACATGATATTGTACATAGAAAAACCTAAAGACTCCACCAAAAAATGTTAGAACTAATAAACGAATTAAGAAAAATTGCAGGATACAAAATCAACATATCAAAAGAAGTTTAGTTTATACATTAAAAATGAACTATCTGAAAAAGAAATAAGGAAAACAATCTCATTTACCATAGAATCAAAAACAATAAAATGCTTAGGGATAAATTTCACCGAGGAAGTGAAAAATCTATGCACTGAGAACTCTAAGACATTGATGAAGTAAATTGAAGAAAACAGAAATAAATGGAGAGATAGCTCATGTTTATGGATCACAGGAATTAATATCAGTAAAATGTCCATAATACCCAAAGCCATCTACAGATTTAGTGCAATCTCTTTCAAAATGTCAATGGCATTTTTCATAGAATAGGAAAAAAACTTAAAATTCATATGTACCACATAAGACCCTAGATAGCTAAAGCAATCCTGAAAAAGAAGAACAAAGATAAAGGCATCATGCTTCCTGATTTCAAAGTACATTACAAAGCTATACGAAAACAGTATGGTACTAGAATAAAAACAGACACATAGACCAATGGAACAGATTTAAGAGAATAAAAATAAAATAATATCTTTAATAAATGATATTGGGAAAACTGGATATCACACACAGAAGAACGCAATCAGACCCTTATACCACTCACAAAAATTAACTAGATTAAGTTAAATATAAGTAGATTAAGTTAAAATTAAATATATTAAGGACTTTAATGTAAGACTTGAAATTGTAATACTCCTAGAAGAAAACATAGGGAAGAAGCTTCTTGACATTGGTCTTGGTAATGATACCTTGAAGGTGACAACCAAAGTACAAGCAACAAAAACAAAAATAAACAAGTGGGACTGCATCAAACTAAAAGGCTTCTGCGTAGCAAAAGTAGCAATAAACAAAATAAAAAGGCAACCTACAGAATCAGAGAATATATTTGCAGACCATATGTCCAATAAGGAGTTAACATCCAAAATTGTAAGGAACTCACACAACTCAATAGCAAAAAAACAAATAAACAAATTAAAAAATAGGCAGAGGACTTGAATAGAGATTTTTCCAAAGAAGATATACAAATGGCCGACAAGTACATGAAAAGGTGCTCAACATCACTAATCGTCCGGGAAATGCAAATCAAAACAACAATGAGATATCACCTCACACCTGTTAGAACAGCTATTGTCCAAACAACAAGAGATAACAAATGCTGTGAGCATGTGGGAAAAGGGAAACCTGATGTACTTTTGGTGGGAATGTAAATTGGTACAGCCACTACAGAAAACAGTATGGAGGTTCCTAAAAAATTAAAAATAGTACTACCATACGAGCCAGTACTCCCACTTCTGGGTATATATCCAAAGGAGATGAAATCACTCCGTTGAAGAGATTTCTGCACTCCTATTTTTATTGCAGCATTATTCACAATAACCAACACATCGAAACAACCTACATCAGATGAATAGATAAAGAAAAATGTCGTGTACATACACACACACACACACACACACACACACACACACACACACAGACAGTGGAATATTATTCAGCCATGAAAAAGAAGGAAATCTTGCCATTTGTGACACCATGGATGGACACTAAGGGTATTTTGCAAAGTGAAATAAGTCACAGAGAAAGACAAATACTGCATGATCTCACTTATATGCAGAATCTAAAAACACTGAACTCATGGAAAGAGAGTGGAATGGTGGTTGCCAGGGGCTGAAGGGTAGGGGAAATGGGGAGATGTTGGTCAAAAAGTACAAACTTCCAGTTACAAGATGAATAAGTCTGGGGATCTAATGTACAGCCTGGTGACTACAGTTAACAATACTGTATTATATACTTGAAAGTTGCTAAGAGAAGAGTTTTAACATTCTCACCATAACAACAACAACAAAATGGTAATTATGTGAGGTAAAGTATGTGTTAACTTTATTGTGGTAAAAATAGTTTGCAATATATACATGTATCAAATCATCACATTGTACACCTTAAACTTACACAATGTTATATGTCAATTATATCTCAATAAAACTGGGAAAAAACAATAAAAGTTGTTTTCACAAAGTGTAATGGGCACTCCTACAATTTTGAAAAGTGTCACATCAGCCAGAGACAGGGTGACAGCAGATTGAAAGAAAGCGATTTTCAAATCTCATTCCCTGCACATTTCCCCTCCAAAGCTATCACCTCTCAATACCAGGAAGAAGATAAGTAGGCAAAATTCTAGAATAATATCACTCATGCCACTCTATAGAAAGAAGCAAACATAGGTGATAGAAGGAATGCAAGAAAAAATTGTTAAATAAGCCTTTAAAATAATATCACCTTCTCAGTTCAGTGGCGCAAAAGGGGCAGAATATATATGTTGGAATATGACATGTTGTCACCTCGACTGGGAGAAAGAATAGAGAAAGAAATGAGATTGATCGTGATTTTCCAAAGCTATTCATATCCAACTGTGGAAAACAGGATTTATCACAGAAAGCCCAAAGGAAAAAAAAGAAGACAGAAATCATGGAACCCACTTTGAAAACTCACAAAGTTAAACTTAAATCTTCTTCTCCGCTGTGGACCAAACTCCTCATATATCTTCTCCTTTTACTATGAGTGGAATGGAAGGGATGCTCAGGAGAAATAGATAACTCCAGATGATTGAAGTGTAGCCTGTAATGAGAGAAAATCCAAAGACTTATGCTTTCTCTCTATCTCAATCTGTTACCACACAAAATTGGGGTTCTCTGCCCAATGCGCATAGAAAAGCCAACTAATTATGGCATCAGCCTTTGGAGGAGAAATCAGCTTTGTTCTATGAGATCAATCTGCAGGGAGACAGGGGGGACGTGCCCTGAGATCTGTCTCCCTGATTCAGGATTTGGGGTGAAATTTAAGAGGTTAGGGAGAACAGACTGACACGCGGAAATGCTAGTGGGACAGGTTTTGATCGGGGGGCTTCAAGCATTTTTGGTAAGGTTTTAAATATTTACGACAGAGTTCTGAATGTTTATGAAGGGGTTCTAAACAGTTTTGATGAGGAGAGGAAGGAATTTTAACACCCGATCTTCCTGAATGAGGGACCCCTCAATACTGATACGAGTCTGACTTTCAAGTTCTGGTCGTTCCCAGTTCTTGGGTTCCGTGGGGAGGAGGATCTTTAGTTCCAAGGTCATTTCAGGTCACAATTTCTTCTTTTATACACCCCCTGGCTACATGACTTTGCAGATTTTCTGAAAGACAATTCTTAATCACTCTGTTGACAAGAGATGGGGTCACTTGAACTGGTCCTGGAGGGCCCACAGTTACAAATATTTCTCTATGTCTCTTTCTCTGTCTCTGTCTCTGTCTCTCTCTCTGTCACTCTCTCTCTTTCTCTTTCTCTCTCTCACACACACACACATATGGGGTTACTCCCTGGTGTGTTAGAATGATACCAGGTACAGGAATTTTAATAAATTACAGTAAATAGAGCAGAGAGAAAATATACCAATCACAAATGCCCATAGCACCAGTTCTCTTGTCTTCCACTAGAAACAGAAAAGCACATAGATCACAAGTCAGATATTATCAAACCTTACATTAAAGCTCTGAGAGGAAAACAAATAGTTCTCACAATAGGTGGATAGAGAGTCAAGGAGAAATTACCTATGCTATAGTTGGACAAAAACAAGTTCCAGGTAGAGCTGCCCACATCAAATATAAGTAAAATGAAAAATAAATTACCAGCCAAATACCTATAAAAATATTCCAAGATAGAGAGAGAGAGAACAAAAGAAAAAAAGATGGAAAGGAGGGAAGGAACAAAGGAAGGAAGGAAGGAAAGAAAGAAAAGAAATTAAAAAGAAAAGAAAAGGAAGAGAGGGAGAAAGAGGAGACAACGGGAGGAAGGAATGTAAAAGACATCTGAAAGAGGATATATTCCTAAAAGCAAAATAATTTTTATGCAAATATTTACCATTGATGAATACATGAAAGAAAACATGCCTAGAAAATGCTAACCTTAGAATGCCGTACTCTCTACTTTCTATTTGCCTCCACCCAGGCAATTGACCTTTATAAGAGAAAACTACAAATTTTAGCCATTTTCATTTTGCATTCATAACCTCAAACTGGCCTTCTGATTAAAATGCCTGGTAATCCTACTACATTTTCTAATAAGCTCCTTTTCTCATTTTGGAGTTTACTAGGTCGAATCTCCTTTATCCTCACCTTCTGCTATTAACCTTGCCTCATAATTCTTTAAAAACAAAGAGTGGAAAAATTCCATTATCTTGTTACCAACAAACTTAAACAGCTATGTATCATCTTTCTCTTCTGTCTGGTTACAAACTCTGATCCCTCTCTTTGTGTTTTTTATTTCCCTTTCTCCTCTGGGATGTAAATATATCAGTTTCCCCTCTCTTTCCTACAACTTCAGTCTCTCCATCCCTCTGAGATCATTCCCATAAGTGTAAAAAAACTGCTCTACTTTTACCATCAAAAACACCACCAATAACAACAACAACAAAATTCTCCCTTCTATCCACATATATGTGTTGACACTATCCTATTTCTCTGATACCTCTTTCTATAACAAAAGTCTCCACATAGTTGTTGGCACTTGCTATCTTCATTTCCCATTCTCTTTTGAACCATTTTTAGGCAAAATTTTGCCTCTTCTTTTCTATGAAAATGGCTTCCTTTCAAGGTCACCAATGACTGCCATGTTGTCAAATCAATAGAAACACCTATGTCCTCATGTTACCTTTCAGCAGCATTTGGCATAGCTGATCTCTCTTTCATTCTTGAAACAGTTTCCTCTTTTGGTTTTCATATCACCAATCTCTTCTGCTTTTCTTCCTGTCTCATAGGCCTCTCCTTGTCTGTCTCCTTTGCTGACTCCTCCTCTTCAAAGCAAATTTTAAATTTTGGGTTCCTCAGTACTTCCTAATACATCATCTCCTTGTATCCTTTTCTACTTTTTGCCTGGTTATCTCATCTACTTCCATGCAAACACATCCATTTTAATTTTTATAACTTCCCCAAACTTATATCTCTAATGAATAACTCTCCTTTGAACTCCAAATTCCAATATCCCATTACTTACTTGATATTTCATTTTTCACAACAAATACACTTGCCAAATTTATAAAATCCTAAAATGAACTCTTAATTCATTCTTTACAAATCTGTTTCTTCCTTGTCTTCCTCATGTCAGCATAGTGCATAATCTTCCTTGTACCTGGACAAGCCAGAAATCGAAAATCATTCTTAACTCTGCCTCACCTCCACAATGCAAACCATCAGGTGTTCTCTTAGGACTCAGAATTTTAACTCATTGGCAAATTTTTTTTTTTCCCCAAAGCCCCAGTAGATAGTTGTATGTCATAGCTGCACATCCTTCTAGTTGCTGTATGTGGGACGTGGCCTCAGCATGGCTGGAGAAGCAGTGCATCGGTGCGTGCCCAGGATCCGGACCCAGGCCACCACTAGTGGAGCGCACGCACTTAACCGCTAAGCCGCGGGGCCAGCCCTCATTGGCAAAATTTAACAAGCCAGCATTCATCCTGTCTAGATTTTCCCAGAAAATTTAAAGGGCAGATGGTCCCTGACTCACAATGATTTGACTTACAATTTTTCAACTGTACAATGGTGCAAAAGAAATATGCATTCGGTAGAAACCATACTTCAAATATGAAATTTTGATCTTTTCCTGGGCTAGGAATATGTGGTACAATACTCTCTCATGATGCTGGGCAGCAGCAGCAAGTGGTAGCCACAGTCAGCCACATGATCACAAGCATAGACAACCGATACACTTACAATCATTCTGTACACATACAACCATTCTGTTTTTCACATTTAGTACAGTAGTCAAAAAATTACATGAGATATTCAACACTTTATTATAAAACAGGCTTTGTGTTAGATGATTTTGCCCAACTGTAGGCTAACATTAAGTGTTCTGAGCATGTTTAAGGTAGGCTAGGCTAAGCTATGATATTCAGTAGGTTAGGTGTATTAAATGTTCTTTTGACTTATGATATTTTCAACTTATGATGGGTTTTTCATGGCATAACCCCATCATAAGTCAAGGAAGATGTGTATTTTGTGATACTACTTTCAAACTCAATGTCATCATAGCTCAGTAGTGACTTCTGATACTCGACTTCATGCCTGCATACCAATTTTGTAATAGATCCTGGCTATTGTCTTAAAATGACTTGTACATGATTCTCATTTATGTTTTCTAATCAGTCTATGATACAGAATGAACTGTATAAAGAGTTCCTATACTCTGTACAAATCCCAAATGTACTTATATAAGTCAGAGTTTCTGCAGAAAGAGATGGTATATTTAAAAGAGTGACAAGAGTTTAATGAGAGGACTATTTACAAATGTGTGGGCAGAGTTAAGGAAACCAAAAAAGATGATGAAGCATCCTGGATCTAGCAACAGCTAGAGACGCATTATCCATACACCCTAAGACCTGAAGAGCAAGGGCTGCCATCACCGCTAAATCTGGAGAGAGGATTTATAGTTGTAGGCCAGAGACTTGGCTTGGATCTGTACCTTTCAGTGAAAAAATACAGCCCCTTTCTAATCTCCTAAAGATGTTTCCCATGGTCAATCCTAACCAGGAAGCCAGAGAGCAAGGAAACGTACTGATGCTCTCGATAAAAGTCAGCCACTCAGGGCACAGAACAAGGTGGAGAAGGTAGAGATTAGATCTGAAAATGCAAATGGACAATATTCACACAGAGTTGTATATTATAAAAGTATCAGTTCTCCCTAAATTAATTTATAAATTCAATGTATTTCTATTTTAAAATATTTTCTTGAAACATGACATTAAATTTTTCTGATAAACCTGTGTAGCAGAGCAAAACTGTGGAAAATAAAAGCAATGAAAGGGTATATGTCCTACCAAATATTTTTAAACAAAATACTACAATAATAACTTAATTTTTTGAATCTAGTGAAGGAATAGTCCAGTAGTAATGTAAATATCTAAGTGAGAATTTGATATACAAAATTGGTATATATTTCAATTATATGTGTAGAAATTCAATAACTACTTATAAAACAGCAAAGTTGGATTCCTATCACTTCTTACATAAAATGAATTTCAGTATCATTTTAAAATATTGGTGAACAATTAATCATCTTGGAGTGCAGAAATCCTTTCTAAGCACAGCACAACATAAAGAAATCATAAAGGAGATCTTAACAAATTTTATTATATTAAAATGTAAAAGCTTTTCTACCACCACTAAGTAAATAAATAAAGCCAAAACACAACAAACTGTGGAAAATATTTGCCACATATATGAATAATATATGGATAATTCCTAAATATGCAAAGTACTTTTACAAATCACTAAGAAAGAGATGCAGCATACCCTCCCAAAAACAATCTAAAGATATGAACAGTTTCTAAGAAAATAAAGACAAACAAATTAAGCTCAAAGATTATTGACTTCATTCATAATTAATGAAATGCAAAAAAAAGATTGAGATACCATTTTCTGCCTCTCAGGTTAGATATTTTAAAGTTCAATAAGTCCGGTGTTGGTAAGGGTTTAGGGAAACTTGCATGTTATATACTATTAGATAAGCATGTAATTAGGTACAATATTATTAGATGGTAATGTATTGCTATCTATTATAAATTTTAAACATGTGTACCTTTTAGTGAGGCAATCCTACTCTTAGCCTGTCGCTATAATCAAACAAGTATACAAAGTTAGGAGACATACCTGTGGCTCTAGACTATTTTATCAGCCAGAATCTGCATTTTCACAGAAGCTTTAGCCTCTAGCTATTGAAGGCCAAGTAGCTGAATGTCTACCTGTAGGTTATTTCTAGAATCCCTCAACTTGTTTGTGACCATTTTTCACATAATCACATAGGTGATCATCTTATTTAATCAATGTCAATAATGCAACCTTAGCATTCATTTGGATTTATTGCTAATATTTGGATACTTGCTTAAATATAATCAAGCATTTGTCATACAAATTCAATTAAAGAATCTCTTTACATGATATATATGTTCAAACTCCTTTCAGTGTGATGAAATATAAATCTATATGTATTATCAAGAATAAAATTCTACAGAGGATTGCTGGGAAGATGGCAGCATAGGACAACTCTGAACTCACCTCCTCCTATGGACACAACAAATTTACAAATACCCTTGGAACAACTACCTCTTGGAGAAGCAGAAACTGGATAAAAAGAACCCCCACAAAAAGAGACAGTGCTGACTGAGGTGGAAGAGGCAGAAATTCCTTTCTGGAGAGGAAAAAGCCACATTCCAGCCACGGTGCTTCATGGCCGGGAGAAATCTTAAGGTACAAAGCTTTCCCTGGAGGAGTGGAGGATCTGAGTGGGAGAGCTTTGCCACAGTAAGCAGCTTTTGAACTCAGCACAACTGAGATAAGCATCATAATATCTGGCTTTGCTGCCTGTTAACAACAATGGGGAATACCCCCAGAAAAGATATCAAGCATAAGAGAATGAAAAGCCTGCTATTAAAGGGCCCTCATGCAAATTCATTCATTTTGGAAAGTATCTTAAAATCACCAGAAAGAAAGGTGCACAGTCCTTTGGTTAAAAGAGACTCACTTGACAGGTTCTGGGCACATCTCAGTGATGCAGGAGGCAGCTGTTATCAGCTATAACAGGGACTGAGACATTGGCAGCATCCATTATTGTGACCTAGTACTGGCGTGCTAACACAGATGCTGGCAGACACCATTGGAGTTCTTCCCCTGGCCCATTACGCCAGGTGTCTGCCCCACCCACTAAAGCACTGATTTAATCCAGCTCAGCCAGGGCAGGCAGCCCATCCTAGGGACTAGCCCCACCTAACAGCAAGCCTTCAGGCAACTTGTGGGCCCACATAGGCAGGGTGTGTGGGACCTCTGCAGCCAGGTGAGTGGGTCTGCCTCTCCAGGGCAGGGCGTGCATGAGGGGCAGGCTTGCATTGACAGAGTGTATGGGGTCTCTGCAGCAAGACAAGTGGGTCCACTTCAGTGGGTCTGGGTGTACACAGGGGGCAGGACTGTGTTGATGGGATGTGTGGGCCTGTGGGAAGTGGGGTTTGTCAACTGAAGCAGACTTGTGCTTCACAAACAGCCACATAGGGGATTGGCCCCACCTTCCAACACCTGAAACAATTGTGTGCTGCCACACCTGGGGCAAGGTCCACCCAGCTGCACTCCTGATAGAGTTGACAACAACCTTGCAGGACAAAGACCTATAGCAATTGTAAGCTGCTGAGCCTGGCAATCAGCCATGCTGGGGGCCTACTCACTTAACAGAAAAACTGCAGCAGGTATGTGCTATTAGACCTTGCAGCCAACACTACTGGGGCTCCCCGTGCCTGATAAAGTGACTGAAGGGGCCATAGCAGCCACACAAAGCTGAGCATTACAACCAGCCAGTCAGGGGGACAGCCTAGCATCCCCATGCAACTGCAACAAGAGCAACCCTACCACAACAGATGGAAGCATGTAGCCCACACAGGAGACACTCCTGGAACATTTGGAACTGGTGACAAGAAGGAAGCATACTGCTGGGCCTTATAAAGCTTCTCTTACATAAGGTCACTTCTCCAAGATTGGGAGACATAGTTGATCTACCCAATACATAGATATAAGCAAAAAGAAAGAGGCAAAATGAGGAGACAAAGGAATACATTATCAATAAGGGAACAGAACAAATCCTCAGAAAAATAACTAAATGAAATGGAGATAAACACTCTACCTGATAAAGAGTACAAATTAATAGTTGTAAGAATGCTCACTAATCTTGGGAGAAGAATGGATGAATACAGTGAGAACTTCAACAAAAATCAGAAAATGTATAAGAGAACCAATCATAACTGAAGAAAACAATAACAGAAATGAAAAATTCACCAGAGGGAAACAATAGCAGAGTAGATGATACAGAAGAAAGGATCAGTGAGCTGGATGAAAGACTAGAGGAAATCACCCAAGCTGAACAGAAAAAAGAAAAAAGAATTAAAGAATGGGGACAATCTAAGCAACCTCCAGGACAACATCAAGTGCACTAACATACATATTATAGGTGTCCCAGAAGGAAAAGAGAGGGACATAGGGGCAGAAAATCTATTCAAAGAAATAATA
Organism: Diceros bicornis minor; assembly: GCF_020826845.1. Classification (NCBI taxonomy): domain Eukaryota; kingdom Metazoa; phylum Chordata; class Mammalia; order Perissodactyla; family Rhinocerotidae; genus Diceros; species Diceros bicornis. The sequence continues at coordinate 54,052,963 of NC_080756.1, read as the reverse complement.
GCCAAAAAGTCTCCTAACCTCAGGAACGAAACAGACATCCAGGTACAGGAGGCACCAAACAAGATGAACCCAAAGAGGCCCACATCAAGACATTTTATAGTTAAAAAGTCAAGAATTAATGATAAAGAGAGAATCATAAATGCTGCAAGAGAAGGACAACACATTACACACAAAGGAAATCCCATGAGGCTATCAGCTGACTTCTCAGCAGAAACCTTACAGGATAGAAAGTAGTGGCATGATATATTTAAAGTGCTGAAAGGAAAAAACCTAGAGCCAAGAATCCTCTACCCAGCAAGGTTATCTTTCAGAATGGAAGGAAAGACAAAGAGTTTTCTGGACAAGCAAAAAAAAAAAAAAAAAGGAATTTATCACCAATAAGCCAGCCTTACAAGAAATGCTAAAGGGACTTATTTAAGTGGAAAAGAAGAGACCACAAAAAGGAATAAGAAAATTATTAAAACAAAACAATAAAATCACTGGTAAAGACATATATATAGTGAAGGTAGCAGATCAACTACCGATGAAGCTAATATGAAGGTCAAAAGACAAAGTACTAACATCATTATCTATTTCTATGATGAGATGGTAATGGATATACATGCATAAAAAACAGGTTAAATATGATATTAAAAACAGAAAATGTGGGAAGAGGGGAGTTAAAGAGTACAGCTTTTAGCAAGAGGTCAAACGTTAAGAGACCATCAACTTAATATAGATTGCTATTTATGTAGGTTATTATATATGAACCTCACGGTAATCACAAACCAGAAACCTATAATAAATACACAAAAATATTATGAAAATGGAACCCAAACATAATACTAAGGAAAGCCATGAAACCACAATGTAAGAGAGAAAGAGAAGAAGATAGGAACAGAGAAGGACTACTAAAACACCCAGAAAAAAAGTCACAAAATGGCAATATGTACATACTTGTCAATAGCTACTTTAAATGTCAATGGACTAAATGCTCCAATCAAAAGGCATAGGGTGTCTGATTGGATATAAAAACAAGATCCATATATATCCTGCATACAAGAGACACACTTCAGACCTAAATGTACTCACAAACTGAAAGTAAAGGGATGGAAAAAGACACTCCATGCAAACGACAATGAAAAGAAAGCTGAAGTAGCAATACTTATATCAGAGAAAAAGACTTTAAAACAAAAACTGTAACAAGAGACAAAGAAGGGCACTACATATTGATCAAGGGAACAATCCAACAAGAGGATATAACACTTGTAAATATCTATGCACCTAACATAGGAGCACCCAAATCTGTAAAGCAATTATTAACAGACATAAAAGGAGACATAGACAGAAACACAATAACAGTAGGGGACTTTAACACTCCACTTACACCAAAGGAGAGGTCATCCAAACAGAAGATCAGTAAGGAAACATTGGCCTTAAATGACATATTAGACCAGATGGTCTTAGTAGATATATGCAGAACTTTCCATCCAAAAACCAAAGAATACACAATCTTTTTGAACGCATATGGAATATTCTCCAGGATAGATCACATATTAGGCCACAAAACAAGTCTCAATAAATTTAAGAATATTGAAATAATACCAGCCATCTTTTCTGACCACAATGATATGAAACTAGAAATCAAGTACAGGAAGAAAATTGGAAAAGCCACAAATAGGTGGAGATTTAAAAAAATGCTACTGAATAACTATAAAGTCAATGAAGAAATCAAAGGAGAAATCCAAAAATACCTGGAGACAAATGAAAATGAAAATGCAACATGCAAAAATTTATGGGATACAGCAAAATCAGTACCAAGAGAGAAGTTTATAGCAATACAGGCCTATCTCAATAAACAAGAAAAATCTCAAATAAACAATCTAACAGTGCACCTAAGGGAACTGGAAAAAGAAGAATAAACAAAGCCCCAAATCAGTAAAAGGAAGGAAATAGTAAATATTAGAACAGAAATAAATGAAGTTCAGACTAAAGAAACAATAGAAAAAAGTCAATGAAACTGAGAACTGGTTCTTTGAAAGGGCAAACAAAATTGGAAAACTTTTAGCTAGACTCACCAAGAAAAAAACAAAGAAGGCTCAAATAAGTACAATCAGAAAAGAAAGAGGAGAAATTACAATGGACACCACAGAAATATGAAAAACTATAAGAGAATACTACAAAAAACTATATGCCAACAGATTGGATAATCTAGAAGAAATGGATAAATTCTTAGAATCATACAACCTTCCAAAACTGAACCAAGAAGAAATAGAGAATTTGAATAGAGCAATCACCAGTACGGAGATCAAAACAGTAATCAAAAACCTCCCAAAAAATAAAAGCCCCAGACCAGATGGCTTCCCTGGTGAATTCTACCAAATAATCCAAGAAGACTTAATACTTATCCTTCTCAAACTCTTCCAAAAAACTGAAGGGGAGGGGAAACTTCTTAACTCATTCTACGAAGCCAACATTACCCTGAACACAAAACCAGACAAGGACAAAACAAAAAAAGGAAATTACAGACCAATATCACTGATGAACATTGTTGCAAAAATCCTCAAGAAAATACTAACAAATTGAATACAACAATACATTAAAAAAATCATACACCATGATCAAGTGGGATTTATTCCAGGGATGCAGGGATGGTTCAACATCTGCAAATCAATCAACATGATAAACCACATTAACGAAATGAAGAATAAAAATTACATGATCATGTCATAGATGCAGAGAAAGCATTCAACAAGATACAACATCCATTTATGATAAAAACTCTGAACAAAATGGGTATAGGAGGAAAGTGCCTCAACATAACAAAGACCATATATGACACCCCACAGCTAACATCATACTCAACAGAGAAAAACTGAAAGCTATCCCTCTAAGAACAGGAACCAGACAAGGATGCACACTTTCACCATTCTTATTTAACATAGTATTGGAAGTCCTCGCCAGAGCAATCAGGCAAGAAAAAGAAATAAAAAGGATCCAAATTGGAAAGGAAGAAGTGAAACTGTCACTCTTTGCAGAAGACATGATTTCATGTATAGAAAATCCTACAGAATTCACCAAAACCATTTAGAAATAATAAATGAATACAGTAAAGTTGCAGGATACAAAATCAGTTGCATTTCTGTACACTAACAACAAAGTAGCAGAAAGAGAAGTCAAAAATACAATCCCATTTAAAACTGCAGCAAAAAGAATAAAATATTTAGGAATAAATTTAACCAAAGAGGTGAAAGACCTGTACATTGAAAACTATAAAACATTGAAGAAGAAATTGAAGAAGACACAAAGAAATGAAGAGATATTCCAGGCTCTTGGATTGGAAGAATTAAGAGAGTTAAAATTTCCATACTTCCTAAAGCAACCTGCAGATTCAATGCAATCCTTATCAAAGTTCCAAAGACATTTTTCACAGAAATAGAACTAATAATCCTAAAATTTATATGGAACAACAAAAGACCCCTAATAGCCAAAGGAATCTTGAGAAAAAAGAACAAAGCCAGAGGTTTCACAGTCCCTGACTTTAAAATATACTACAAAGCTATAGTCATCAAAACAGGATTGTACTGGCACAAAAATGGCACATGGATCAATGAAAAAGAATTGACAGCCCAGAAATAAACTCACACAACTATGGACAGCTAATTTTCAACAAGGGAACCAAGAACATACAATGGAGAAAGGAAAGTCTCTTCAATAAATGGTGTTGGCAAAACTGGTCAGCCACACGCAAAAATATGAATGTAGACCATTAATTTGCACCATGCACAAAAATTAACTGAAAATGGATTAAAGATTTGAATGTAAGAACTGAAACAATAAAACTTCTAGAAGAAAACATAGGCAGTATGCTCTTTGACATCAGTCTCAGCAGCATATTTTCAAATACCACGTCTGATCAGGCAAGGGAAACAGTAAAAAAAAATTTAATTTAATTTAATTTAAAAAATGGGACTACATCAAACTAACAACTCTGCTCAGTAAAGGAAACAATAAACAAAATGAAAAGACAACCTAACAATTGGGAGAAGATATTTGCAAACTATATATCTGATAAGGTGTTAATATCCAAAAAAATGTAAAGAACTTATATATCTCAACAACAAAAAAACAACCCAATTAAAAATTGAGCAATATCTGAACAGACATTTTTCCAAAGAAGATATACAGATGGCCAACAGGCACATGAAAAGATGTTCAACATCACTAATTATTAGCGAAATGCAAACCAAAACTGCAATGAGATACCAGCTCACACCCATCAGAATTGCTATAATTAACAAGACAAAAAAATAACAAGTGTTGGGGAGGATGTGGAGAAAAAGGGACCCTCATACACTGCTGGTGGGAATGCAAACCGGTGCAGCCACTATGGAAACCAGTACGGAGATGCCTCAAAAAATTAAGAGGAGAACTACCATATCATCCAGCTATTCCACTACCCGGTATTTATTTAAAGAACATGAAAACACCAAATCAAAAGATATTGTACCATGTTCATTGCAGCATAATTCACAATAGCCAAGACTTGGAAACAACCTAAGTGCCCATCGATGGACGAAGGGACAAAGAAGGTGTGGTGTACATATACAATGAAATACTACTCAGCCATAAAAAAAGATGAAATGTTGCCTTTTGTGACATCAGAGATAGACCTTGAGGGTATTATGCTAAGCAAAATATGTCAGACAGAAAATCAAATACTGTAGGATTTCACTCTTAAGTGGAAGATAAAAACAACTCCAACAACAACAAACAAACAAACACATTGATATAGAGATTGGATGGGGGTCACCAGAGGGAAGGGGCTGGGGAAGGCAAAATGAGTAAAAGGGCACATGTGTATGGTGACAGATGGTAATTAGTCTTTGGGTGGTGAACATCATGTAGTCTATACAGAAATAGAAATATAACGGTGTACACCTGAAATTTATATAATGTGATAAACTAACGTTACCTCAACAACAAAAAAGACAAGAAATGCTAGGATAAGCATAAAAAAAGAATTAAGAAGATAGATGTCCAAATACATTGATGAATATAAAGGTAATTTTCAAAACATAAAATTACGCACAGTATGATGTTATGTGCATAAAAATGAATAAAAAATATATTATACAAACTGCGTTTATATAATGTTAAAAATATCTCAAATTATATACAAGAAATCATTAAGTGTAGTTGACTTTAGAAGAGCGTGCTAAGGATAGACGGGAAGTTTTTTACTTGTCACTTTCTTGTCATATTGTTAACCATAAAAATATTATTTTTATAATTTGGGAAAAAGTGATAAAGCAAAGGATAAAAAGATATACATAGTTTGCCTGGTAAATAGTATTAATTTATTAATTATTAATATCTAGCTAATTGCATATTCATAAAATTATTAATGTATAATTGTTTATTATTGTTAATGTTGATTATCGATGATTGACCATAATTAATAAATAATTGACTGTGGTCATTATGATTCATCATTTAATAATTCATATAATTTATCCACTAGATAATTTCTTTCTTTTTACTGGCCAAAAGCCATTTGCTGATAATACACATATTAAATATGTGTATAGGGCTGACCCAGTGGCTTAGCGGTTAAGGGCGTGCGCTCCGCTGCTGGCGGCCCGGGTTCAGATCCCGGGTGCGCACCGACACACCACTTCTCCGGCCATGCTGAGGCCGCGTTCCACATACAGCAACTAGAAGGATGTGCAGCTATGACATACAACTATCTACTGGGGCTTTGGGGGAAAAATAAATAAATAAATAAAATCTTTAAAAAAATGTGTATATTTTATAACATGTACATGTATAATTTTTAGACATTCTTTAATAAATCTACATAACTGTAAAATGGAGAATGCAGAAGAAACTGACCAATGTATTGAAACAATGAAAAGTCCCTTTGAGAACAGGAATATATTCTAACACACAGAAAACCTATGAGTCATTGGGTGTGGGGATTACCAGGTCATATATTTATATTACTAACTCCTCCTGACACTTTTGAATTCAAATCAACTGAGACCAGTTTGAACTTATTCTTAAGTATTTTTAAGGAAGGAGATGGAATATTACTATATCTAACTAAGCTTTCAGAGAAGTGTTATATCTTTTTTCTGTTTTTTTCATTATTGAGGTCACATTGTTTATAACATTATATAAATTTCAGGTGTACATCATTATATTTCAACTTCTGTATAGACTGCATTGTGTTGACTACCAAAAGTCTAGTTGCCAATCATCACTGTACACAAGTGCCCCTTTACCCCTTTCACCCACTCTCCATTCTCTCCCCCTCTGGCAACCACCAATCTGGTCTCTGTATCTATGTGTTTATTTGTTTGTATCTTCCACATATGAGTGAAGTCATACAGTAATTGTCCTTCTCTGTCTGACTTATTTTGCTTAGCATAATACACTCAAAGTCTATTCTTGTTGTCAGAAATGGCAAGATTTCATCTTTTTATGGCTGAGTGGTATTTCATCATATATATATATATACCACATCTTTATCCGTTTGTCCATTGATGGGCACTTGAGTTGCTTCCAAGTCTTGGCTATTGTGAATAATGCTGCAATGAACATACTGGTGTATATTATCTTTTCAAATTAGTGTTTTCCTGTTCTTTGGACAAATACCCAGAAGTGGAATAGGTGGATCATATGGTATTTTTATTTTTAATTTTCTGAGCAATCTCCATACTATTTTCCATAGTGGCTACAACAATTTACATTCCTACCAGCAGTGTACAAAGGTTCCTTTTCTCCATTTCCTCTCCAACACTGTTATTTCTTGTCTTTTTAATAATAGCCATTCTGATGAGAGTGAGGTGATATCTCATTGCAGTTTTGATTGAGAAGCATTATATTATAACATCTAATTGAAATTGCTTCTTCTGACACTCAAATTTATTTCTCCTAATGTAAGTTACAATATAAAACAAAAACACCCAAATGATTCAGAACAATAGAATCATAGAATCTACTGAGTCTCTACGGCTTCAGAAGCTGTGTTATGATGTAAGGAATTGAGCTGAGTTTTAAAATAGTCATACTACATGAGGCTGTTCAACTGAGGTGGACCTGTGAAACAGCCTAGTAGTCAGCACTTTGATAAAACAGATATAATTCTGCAATAATAGAATGTTCAAGACCTGCAAATGAAGGAGTGTTACCACCCAAAAGGGGGTTCATCTGCCTGCTGCAAGACATGCCAATAGTCAAGAGGCAAGGTGGTAGGAAAGAAAGGACTTTTTATTACAGCTTGCTAGCAAGAGGGAAGATGGCCGACTAATGTCCAAAAAAACCATCTGAAGGGGGCACAAAATCTTACAGCACTTATATAGGCCAGTGGGTAATAGGGGAGGGGTTTAGGAATGTTGACCCTCGTGTATTACAGGCTGGGAGTCACCACAACGTATATTTCATTTTTCATTGATGATGGCTATCAGCATAGACTCTCTGTTCAGGGGTCATCACATTCCTAAGGAACTCAAAAGAACAAAGTTATCATCTTATCGCAGCTGGGAGGTACATGCACAAGCAGGGGTTGTAAAATCTACAAAGCAATTAGATCTCCTGGAGGGTGCATATCCATCTGGGTTAGTTAGAGGTCATTCAAAGTTACAATAGGGTTTCCTTTCTACAATATGGCTTCCCTTATGTCAACCTTGTCTTGAGCCGGTATCATGAGGAAGAAAAAACATATAAGATGAAAAGATGAAATTTATCCCTTCACATTGCTAAGGTATAAATACATACACTATACACCCAGCTCTGTGCTAAGTGTTGTGGGCGATTTGGAGTTTGTCTCCTTTTCAGTTAATGAATATGTGTGATATTGAAGATTGAAAGTGAAATTGGGAGTGCAGAGGTAGGCTCCAGAAGTGTCAAGGAAAAACTGAGGGATGAGTTAGGTCTGGAAGAAAGAAGAGACATTTTATTCACCAAAATAAAACAATATTTTTTAAGCCCATCACATTTCCCAACAGTAAGTCTATTTCTGTTAACATTTCATCACTTCCCCATTTTGTTGCTTCCTGGAGTGGAGACTGATTTGTTGCCCAGTAAATTCCCTTGTCCTCCTTATGCAAGAAAAGAAATTCTGACCTAACACACAGCCACAGAACAAGTTAACAATATTTTTATGTCTTAGAGTTGAGCTTCCTAAAATACAGATAAAGTATTCAACCTTCAAGATTCATTTTCCTTGAATCTTACCAACAAGACACTCCTGGATCCAGAAATTGAAGAGAGAAGGAGAGAGAGAGAGGAGGAAAGAGAAAGAATGAATTCATCCAAATCACCTGCATCACAATGCACAGGTAAAATTTGCAGCTCTCCCTTTTCTTTCACAGATTTTTTTTTTTTGAAAGAAGTGATAAATATGTTGAAGGACAGGATGATAGAAAAGTAACCAGTAAAGTGAAATAAGAGAGGTAGAGAATGAAAGAAAGAAAAATAAAAGAGAATGGTTAGAAGACTATATGTTACACTGGAAAAATTGCTGGAGATGGAGTTCGAGAGAGCTACCAGAGTGCTGTTCCCACTCTTTCTATAGTTCCCTGTGCCCTGCTGGGCAAGTCACTTCATTTCTCTGGGGCTCACTCTCCTTGTCTGTAAAATGTGTATTGGGAGGGAGGAGGAGAGGAACTACCAGATGATTGTCAGTGTTTTATCTAATTGATCTACAAAGGGCTTGGAAAACTAGACACTGAAAAGAAGAGAGCAGGAGAGAGACAAGAGAAACAGAGATGGTGAGAGAGAGAAAAGCAGAGAGAAAGATAGAGAAAGAAGAAAAAAAAATCTTAGAAACTATGAAAGTATTTTTTTAACTGGATGACTTAGAAAGCAAAAATGGCACATCTGTCTGAGTTCATGAATCAGAGTCATAAAATTAGTAAAAGATTACTCCAGTGGTTCTAAAAGTGTGATCCCCAGATCAGCAGCAACTGGGAATTTGTTGGTTTCATAGCAGCTCTCTGAGGCTGAGGCCACATAATCTGTGTTTTAACAAGCCCTCTAAATGATTCTGATGCATGCTGAAATTTTAGAATTACTTAATATAGACAAATCAAATGGCAGGAAATAAGTAAGTTTGAATAAGAATCTCATATCTCTTTTGTATCTTGCTTAAGAAATATTGACCAAGTTTGTGTCTTTCTTCCTACAGAAAAAGGATACTTCTCTTCCCAAGTGTTCTTATGGACTGTTGCTGGGGTCTCCATCCTACTACTCAGTGCCTGTTTTATCACCAGATGTGTTGGTGAGTTCTGAAGGTCAAATTCAATCTCCCTGGTGAATATTAGGAGTAAATTCTTCCTTGCTGCTTGTGGATTCTCTTCTCTTCTATTCACTTTTTTCCTCATATATCTCCAGGTTATTCCTCAAGCCAGAAACCCCAACTAGTACAAAACTTTTACCAAATTTCAGTGATCTCTGACACACTTTTCATGATAGACATTTTTCGTCTCCTTGGTAGCCCTGAGTCCTCTCCCAGTGTACTCATAACATTATGTGTAACCCTCCCTATGAAGTCTGTTAACCTACAAAAACAGAAACCAGTTTAAGAGGCAAAGCATTTATTTGGGATCAAAGAATTGCAATCCAAGGAGCACAGATTCAGGTAGAAACCCAAATAGTGTCTCGATTACAGGAGAGGTGCTCAGGGATTTTCTGGGAAAAGAGAGGAAGATGAGGTAAGTTTTATTAACGAAGAGTTCATTAGTGCTAGATGAAGTAAGGCTAGACTTATACTTTGTTAACTGGGTTAGCAATTCAGTCATCAGAAAAGTCCACTTTCACCAGTCCTTTCAAACAGGATAGTCTTGTCCCTACTGACTTCTTGGAATTTTGGTAGTTTGGTCCAGTTTGGAAGGTAAAGAAAACAAGACACGCAAGGCAATTCCTCTAAAATGGCTGCTCTGGCTCTATTTTAATATGGCTCCATTCATGTCATCTTTCACAAGTCCTAGCCAGAGACATGACAAATCACTTTTTGGAAGGCAGAGTAGAAAGAGTTAGACTCGGCATAAGACAGAGTGCAAATACATTTGTTTTCTCTGGGCCTTTGGGCCTGAAATAAAGTACATTCATCCTCATAAATCAGGAAAATCCTGAAATGTGAATGCCCTCTTCTTTCTTTGAGTAAGTGAATCCATACAAAAGGAAATGTAATAGTAAGAAAATATTATGATAATTATTGTCTCTTTTGTTATAAGTACAAAAATGATAAAATTTATTTTTTATCAAAAGAGTAATGAACATTAACTGTGCCCCTTTCCTTACAGTGACATATCACATCTTTCAATCCTGTGATGAGAAAAAGTTCCAGCTACAGGAGGATTTCATAGAGCTCTCCTGCTATAATGGTGGATCAGGTATAATAGTCCTCAAATTTGAACATCAAAATTTACATATCTGGCTTCTGGATTGATTTTGGGAGAAGTAAAGTAGTCGGATTAGGTCCTGTTTTTCAAAAACAAAATGTACAATCTTGCCTGTGCTGTAAGAGAATGATGAGAAGTTAGGAAGAGGACAGGAACAGAACTTTGGAAATGCAATTAGCTTCAGGGCAGGACATCTTGGGGACATTATAGCAAACTTTTAGAATAAATCTGAGGTATCTGTCTGAACAGTGAATCTAGAAGTAGAAGTTTATCCCAGGAATACACTTTTTTTTTTTTTTTTAATTTATTGCCTGCTTCCAAAATGAGATGAAAGAGAAAAAAAAATGTATAGAGTAGGGAATTTGGAAATACCTCAGAAATACACTCCCTATACTCTTATATACAGTCCTGTTCCAAGACTTAGCAAAATGCTACCTGACACCAGAAAATGACTATTTTCTCTGGGCTACAATTTCCTCACCATTAAATTGAGAGAGATTAGACTATTTATTTTTAATAAACTTCAAAGTGTTAAATTCTGTAATTCTAAGAAATTTAGCCCATCTGCACAACCAGTCTGAAGATTTTCTTGAGGGTCATTGTTTTGGGCAACATGAGAAATGGTTGCTTAGAAGTCACTCAGATAAAATGCATAACTTTCTCCAACCTTGGCAGTCTAAGAACAGATAATAGGGTTCTATATCAAAAGCTACCTGAGATAGATTGTATATATGGTTACATTTACCAGCACTGACATCTAGAAAATAAGGATTATGTCTCAAAAGACAAGAAAATTGCTGTTTGTGTTTACTGACATAGGAGTTATCTAAAGTCTTAGATAGTAAGATGTGGGACATGACCAAAGCATTCCAAGGCTTCTGACTGTGGACTTTATGGGTCCAGATGAAGGTTTCTGTTTTCTTACTTAGTTCATATGGGACACTCACAGAAACTTCTCCTCCTAGGTTCAGTCAAGAATTGCTGTCCATTGAACTGGGTACATTTTCAATCTAGCTGCTACTTCTTTTCTACTAACGTCATGTCCTGGACAGCAAGTTTAAAAAACTGCTCAAATGTGGGAGCTCATCTGGTGGTTATCAACACCCAGGAGGAGCAGGTAGTTGGAGTATAGCTTCCTCCAGCATCAATGTAACATTCTTCACAGGATCTATCCCTTTCTTCATACACGTGTACAATGTTTGGCCCGCATTACTACTTGTTAAATGAATGTACTAAAATGTATGCTGTTTCTACTATTTCTGTAAGTCAACACCTACTCTAATTTATTTTCATTACCAGAAGGGTCCAAGAAAAATGGAATTTCCATGTTCAGGTCCTTTATTAGTAAGGCAGGAAAAAAAGGATTGGGAGTTCATTTTAGAATGACCATTATATTTACGAACATATCATATGAACAAAGGAAAGAAAGTCTATTATCTTTAAGCTACTGTTAGTACTGGTTTGTGCTAGATATATACAGTATATTTTGCTACATATAACAGTAGATAAATTTTACATGAGTTATTGAGAATCTCCTTCTCTGCTGAAGGTTCTTTTTTGTTGGTTTAATTTTATATTATGTATATTTCTGTCACAATAAAAACATCAAGAGATAATCCTCCATGACCTTACAATTTCAGGGCCTTGATCTATCATCTTTAGTCCAGATTCTACTTTATCTCTTTTAATAACAATTAGCTTCAACATTTGTTCAGAATTGAAATCACTGATATATTTTTTGATTGTGTATCTTCTATAGGAATTCCTTTTCCGTGAGAAACCTAGAGAGAAAGAGTTTTATATTGGACTGACTGACCAGGTGATCGAGGGTCAATGGCAATGGGTCGATGGCACACCTCTCACAGAGTCGCTGAGGTAATTTTTCTTCTTGTAGGAGAATTGTACCACTACCCCAAATCCTAAAGTTAGACCACTGTTGAGGGGAGTTCTCAGAACCTCCTTCTGTTCCATGAGATATATTCAGGTCCATCCTTGGTGATATTAGAAACAAGAAGAGAGAAAAGAAAAGAATGAGGATCTACTGCTCTCATTTCCTAAGGCTATCTCAAGAATAAAGAGGAAATAACAGATGAAGATGAGAAGAGGATTAAAATTGAAGACTAATTTCATTAGAAATGCAGCAGAGACGGAGAGTGAAATTCAGAGTCTTATGCCCTCAAACTGTAGTGAATGAGACAAAAATAGTGATTTGGGAAAGATAGCAGATTCTTATGGAGTGAAAGCAGGAACTCCCTTCATAACATCTCTTTTCTCCTTAATAATGGCCTTACATCATTAGAGCACAGCATTTTGGAGTTTTCCAAGTTTTTATCTCATTCATCATTTCATTTTACCTAAATGACACCTTTCTGAGATACACTGATATTATTAACTTTCACTTAGTGTTTGAGGAAACTAAAGGCCAAGGAGGTTAAATCAGTTCTGAGAATATAGCCCAGATGCTCTGATACTTTAGAAAGTTGCTTCACTATAGCACTGTAACACCACTCAAGTATGCACCTAAGTTAATACAAACTCTGTGTAGAATAAAGGGAACAAAACATGACACAGGGTATGAATGCAAAGGAAACAAATCTATCAGGATATCAATCCTTCCAATAACTTCTCATTCTGGGTCTAAAGCTATGAGGGAGCACGACAAAATAGAAAATCAGAAATAGCCAGTGCGGCTTCACTACTCATAAACTCTATGACTCACACAAATGATTGAGCTTTTCTGAGATTCTTTTCTTTCATCAATAAAATGGAAATTATACTACTTATCTCACAGGGCCCACTTCATGGCACAGTGATTAAGTTAGATGTGCTCTGCTTCAGTGGCCCGGGGTTCACAGGTTTGGATCCCAGGCGCGGACTTACACCACTCATCAGCCATGCTGTGGTGGCAACCCACATACAAAACAGAGGAAAATGGGCACAGATGGTAGCTCAGGGCAAATCTTCTTCAACAAAATTAATAATAATAATAATAATATCTACCTCACAAAGTTGGTGTGAAGTTAAATAACGCAAATGTAATTCACCTAACATATTAGGTCACTTTACCTCCTGTAGCTGAGATTTAAAATCTCCCGTGTTGCTCTCTTTCAGCTTCTGGGATATAGGGGAGCCCAACAACTTAGCTACAGTAGAGGACTGCGCCACCATAAGAGACTCTTCAAACTCAAGGCAAAATTGGAATGATGTGCCCTGTTTCTTCCGTCAGTTTTGGATTTGTGAAATGCCAGAAATTAAAACCTGAACAAAGAAAAACCTCTAAGAACGGAAGGCAGAACTTAAATGTATAAATGAGGAGGAACAAGAGCATGAACACAGCCTCGCCTCCAACACAAGAAAAGTGTACACTGCACTTCCTAAGGACTTCACAAGTGTTTGTTGCTCTGACATAAATAAAAATGATTAGTTCTGAATGTCATAATTCATTATACTAACTGAAGTGCATTTTTCTTTACATTAGTCTCAGGACTTCTCAGAATTTACCAAGCAATTCTCCAGCAAATGCTAGAAGAAAGAAATGCTTTTTTTGGTACATTTGCTTCATTTGTGAGCATATGAAACTACAAGGACATAGAACAAGTACAGAGTCCAGCAAAGGAGATTTTGGAAAGTGCCTTTGAACAACTGCCTAAATTCAGGCTCTGTGTCAATTCCTCTTCTTTCTAGCTCCTGAAAAATCTGTCTTCTCATCTTGATTTCATACTGTTTTTATCCCCTGCCCAAGCATATATCCTCACTATGTTCTTCTCTACAATGAGCAAGAAACTTCCTCAAGCCATGGAACTTATTTCTGCTCGAAAGACTGATGTAAATTTTCTTGCCAAAGGCCTTTATTGCACCTTCTTAGGGAAAGGCTATGCTAACTTTTAGCTCCAAATCGACTGAGATCCAGTCCACTCATTGCAGGAACTCCCTTTTCTCTCTAGTCTCTGCCATTGACTAACTGGATCTCACCTGAATTTGTGTCTATTGCTCAGCTAGATCCGGAGTCGAACAGTCAAATTATTCTAAGGAGACATTCAGCTTGACATTTTCCTGTCTAAGACTATTCATTTATTGCATAATATTCTATCAATACTGATAATGTTATACAAGAATATGTAAATAACTTGGCAGCTTTTATAACCATGTTTCTTGCAGACTGTACCATAAAGAGACTCTCAAAATTCATACATTGGAATTAATGTGTAATTATTGAATGGGAAAATTCAACTAAACAAGTAAATATAATATATTAGCTTTCCTTATAAATGTTTATTTCCCCTAGACATAAGTGACAACCTGTGGTTTTGAAATCAACACACCTTTAAATCAAAAGTCATTCAACCTAAAAGTAATCCAATAAGTATATCTTCAACTTTCTAATTCCCTTTTTTCAAATCATAAACATCAATGAGGAAACACTGAAAAATATAAACTTGCTTTTTTCATTGTTGTTTCCTTGCAGGTGGCTATAATTTGATTATTTTGAGTTTTATTTCATTATTAAAAGACATGAAAATGTTAGTGTGTATTATTTCACCATATATTTATCATTTAAGTTATACAATTAACTTGGTCTTCAAAGTTTGGCAAGAAAAGAAACAATTGCTAAGGGCTTAGTGGTTAAAGATCATTGGAACCTAAATTATTTATCTGGAAAATTCTTGTTTGAGAAGTAAATTATCCAGTTGAAACTGTTTTAAAATATAATATTTTATAAATGGGGCTACACAAATATTTAGGCACCCAGAAAGTTACAAAAACCCAGAAAGTTACAAAAAATAAAAGAGTAAGTAATCACCCATATTCCCTAGACCATGTTCCCAAAACAAACCACTGTTAAGACTTAAATTTTAGCATTTGGGCCCCTAATTTTTTTAAAAGAAAAATCACTCTACTACATTTTGTAAAAATGGTACATATTCATTATCAAACATTTCTAAAGAGTACAACTGCATAAAGATGAAAGTGAAAAAAATCTAAATATCAAGTTGCAGAAATAATTATCATGAACATCACTCCAGAAAACTTTTTTTGACTTCAAAAATTAGATAAAAGGATGGAAAGACAAGGAGGTGGAAGATAAATATTTATACATATATATGAAAATATATATATATACATACATATGTAAACATATATACATTTAGAAAGAAATCATATACCAAATGATACTTTTAAAATATTAAACTTAATTTTACTTGAATTTAACAAACGAAAAATTGAAGTGAAATTAAAGAATTCTTGAACTTCAAGAATTTTATAGGCTTTATAGGTTACCACAAAAAATTACTTCCTAAAAGGTCCCTCTGATGTACAGAAAAATTATGAAGAATCATGTAAAATATTCTTGCTCTTTTACATCCTCTTCTTCTCAATCCCCTTTCCTTTTTATCCTTTCTTAACAGCACAGTCCTAAAATCATTTACCAAATGGAGCAGAGCAAGGTAGCGCTTACACGTGTATGCATGGATGTATGGGGGCGAAGTGTGCACGGGGGTGCATGATTATTCCACAGGGAGTGAGAGCCTGAGCAAGGTGAGTCTGCGTCAAGCGGAGGGCGGAGGCGGGAAGGCTAGTAAGGGTGTCGGAGCCCCAGCGGATTCAGGAGAGCATCCTGGCGGAGGCGCAGACTGCCTGAAGTGTCAAAGCCTGAGCTAACGTGAGGAGCGCTGGCCTCTGAGTCCAAGTAGGAGCACCGCGTAAGAGAGGCCGCGTAGAAGCGTCGCAGGGTGGAGCACGCAGACGAGCACTCATTGCAACCAAGTTTCATCGTTTTCTCCATAGAACTTGCACATTTGGTTGAGTTTATTCTTGGGTGTCTTACAGTTGTATTGCTATGGTAAATGTAACATTTGATGTAGAAATACATTTTCTATATTTTGCAGGTATTATACAGGAATATTGTTGATCTTTGTATATGGATAATTTATCCAGAAACATTGCTGAACTCTGCTGTTATTTTTTAACGCTTTGGCTGTAGATTCCCTTACATTTTCTTTGCAGATAATTATGTTGCCTGTATACTGAGGTATCTAGTACCGTAGCTACTGCACACTGAACACTAGTCCTCCTTGAGGTATGCTGGGAACTGTAAAATAAATACACCACATTTTTCGAGGACTTATTTTGAAAAAAAAGTGAAATATGTCACTCATAGTTTTATATTGATTACGTGTTAAAATGATAATATTTTGGATATATTGGTTTAAATAAAATAAATTGTTACAATAATAATTTATTTTTACTTTTTTGATGTAGTTACTGGAAAATGTGAGCATACATGGCTCATATTTTTGACTTGCGTTGTATTTCCTTTGCACGGTTCTGGTCTGCAAATAATGATGGTTTTGTTTTTTCCCTTTCCAGTTCTTCTGATCATACTAAGCTAGCTAGGACTACCAATATATGTTTAGATAGAAGCTGCTGTAGTGGGCATCCTTGTTTTCTTCTAGACTTTAAAGAAAATGCTTCTAATGGTTTACTTTTAAGTATAATGATTGCTGTAGGTTTGGAGTAGACCCTCTGTAGAAAATTGTTTTTATTTCTTATTTGTTAAATATTTTACACTGAATGGTTTATTGATTCTATTAAATGATGCTTAAGCATCTCTTTTTAAATGTCAATATGATTAATTACATCAAAAATTTGCATACAATGTACATACATGTACATTGCTTAAAAAAAAAACAATTCTTCTACAAGGATTATAGCTAAAAATAGCTGTTTTTAGCCAACTCCTGATTCCCATGTCCAAGAGGCAACCATAGTCAACTCTTTAGATGTTCCTTCTTCTGTTGAGTTCCATGTTACTAAATAGATTGGCTATTTCTAATAGTTTCTAAAAACACTTTAAACTATAAAGCTTTGATTTTTTTCAATTTTAGATAATTCAATAATTTCTCCACATGAAATGAAATGAAACAAGAATCTCCCTCTCACACACACACAAAATTCCCATCCTTCTGATATCACTAAATCATAATTTATTGTTAAAACAATATTCAACATTTACATTTTTATGAATATGTAAATATTATTCACAGTTGAATCATGTACTATATCATGATTGTGTATTCTTAAACACATTTTTCTTTTCATGTAGCTAATATTGGCATCATTTTTCATATTTATCTAGTTTTGTATGCACTAATTAATAATTCATCCCTTAACTCTCCCGGAATCATACATCACCTCTCAATGTATTAAGCGCATTTTATTAGTCCTATATTTTCATGGGGAAAAGAAATGTTCTTGGAACTCTGTCTTCCTTTTCTGATCTGAACTGGGATTGCTCTTGTAGTTTGTTTCACAGCCATTATTTTGTTGATTTTTATTACCTAAAGGAAATATTTTGTCATTTTAAGGTTACTTCAAATTGTAATACACCAATACAGTGAAACACTATTTACTTATAAGGAACAAGGTATGAAAGATTTTCTAAATTATATTGTTAAATTAAAAAATGTAAAATGTTCAAGATTATGTAGGCAATGTTTCCATTAGTGTAAAAATTGAGGGTTATATATTTATACGTGTTTATATAATACATGTAAACATATATTGAAATACATAAAAGAAACTGATAATCATAGTTACTCTGAAGACGCATTTAGGGGACTGGATGGAGTTCAGGGTGGAAGGAAGATTTATCTTATACTTTAATAAATGTTTTTACTGTTTGTCTTTCTAACATATATATACATTTCTTTTTCAAAGATGGAAACAGTATTTAAACTTTTTCTGTTTCAAACTTCTAGGACTACCACAATGTACTAAAAAATTAGTATTTATTTTTATGAAATTACTCTCAGCTGTCTTAAAGAAATTGTGAAGAATAGGAGAGGGGCCATGAGGGTTGAGAATAGACTGAAGAACTAAGGGTGGAAACAGGGAGACCAATCAGAAGGCCATTGCAGTAGTCTACGTAAGAGAGATGGTACCTTGGTCTGTGGTGGTCACCATGGAGTTAGTGAAAAATGGGCAGCATTGGGAGAAGCAGATTAGAGATAGAGATGGAGACATAGATGTATAACATCACAAAGAGGTCACATTTTATTGACAACTGAATCTCTATCTATATACAGTTTTATACAAATTAAAAATGGATAATATTATCTCTACAAAGCTTATTAGCATTTACATAAAGTTATTTCAACAAGTTATTGTTATTTTCAACAAATCTACAAAGATTTTGTGCTATGGAATTTAGTGAATATGGCAAACACAATTAAAATCACCTAGCACCACTTCACTTAAAAGTATCAGCTTAAACACAGACACATATACACACACACACACACACACACACTTAATCTATCAAATGTTAATATTCCAAACTCAGAAAATCACTAATTATTTACATAATAAATACTGTTTTTAAAAATAGTGGTAAGGAATTTAAGTTAAAAAGCTGTTGCTTGAATTTTTTTTTAACTTAGATCCAGGAAACAGCAGCTAATTGAGAATTTTAAGAAAGACCAACATATTGTGTTGACATTGGATGTGACCGCTTCATAGTTAGTACTGCATATATCACAAAATCATAATTTCATGTTGTTAAAACAATGACTTCCTTGTTAGTTTGAACTATAGCTTTATAGCTCTAAAGAAACATGTTAACAATTTACATCAATGAGTTGAAAATATGATTCTTTCTGATTCAGATTAAAAATATAGAAACACTAATACAATGTTACTTCGAATAATTAAGAACTTTTATCTGTTAGCCAAGAGGCCAAGTCAGCCCCAGTAACTTTTCCATAATACCAAAGGGAATACGTTTCACCACTCATGAAGGTAGATCTGGGTCATAGTCCTGTTTCTGTCATGAACTAGCGACGTGAAGGTGAGCTCATTGGCTCCCTGAGGGTTTTGTTTCCTCGGCTATACAAATTGAAGGAGTTTGGTTAAGGTAGGCCATAAGAGACTTTTCCACTCAAAAAGACATTAAGTTCAACTTGAGACAAAATATTTGTGATATTTGGGTTAAAAAAAATAGTATACCACTACCAGTTGGAATATCCTGCCTTTGAATTTTAAGTGCTAAGAATCTGAGCAGAGGAAAAAATGACTAAGAGATTACACCCTTTAAGCCATTCTGTTAGATATGTAGCCAATGCACACCAATCAAAAAGTAAATGCTTTGAAAAACTATCAAGAAAGCAAAGTTAGGGCCAGCCCTGTAGCTTAGCGGTTGAGTGCGCGCGCTCCATTGCTGGCGGCCTGGGTTTGGAACCCCAGGCGCACACCGACGCACTGCTTCTCTGGCCATGCTGAGGCCACGTCCCACATACAGCAACTAGAAGGAAGTGCAGCTATGACATACAACTATCTACTGGGGCTTTGGGGGAAAAAATAAATAAAATTAAAAAAAAAAGAAAGCAAGCAAAGTTAATGAAAACTGATTTTCACAGAAAAGATGATTCTTTCCACTAAACCACCAGACAAAAACACATTATCTTGAATGAAATGAACAAAAATAAATAAGGCCATCATGACTGAAAATGTTCTATGACTCAGCATGTTTTCTCTATTCCAATGATGCACCTACATGCTGCCCTAGTCTCATTGGTTCTTCTCTGTCCTCAACACAAGGACGCCTTCATAGGTTTCTAGTTGAATGCTGTTCCAGGTATCTTACAAATCCTTCTTCTCGCAGCATTACAGGGAAAATCATTCCAGGCCCATTTGTCTTGAGCATTTACAAGGATAACACAGTTTTCTTTCTGATAGTTGTTGGGTTCACCCTCATGCCAGAATCTGAAATGAAAAAGAAAAAATTATGTGTGTGTGTGTGCGTGCAAGTGTGTGTGGAGGTCAGGGGACAATGCAGAGGAAATGCCCCTGATGAAAAACTTACAGCTGCACTATCCAATAAACATATAGTAGTAGACTAGTATAGAGGTTACTCAATACATACTGCTCTGTTCTAAATAAGCATTTTTATACTGTTATATTCCATCCCGAAATGAATCCTGCTTGCTACCTTCTTCTCGCCTTTGCCTGTAAAGCTCTTTCACCCAGTCAATATACTCACGCTATATGTGGGTTAAATGGTGTCTTGTCCACCCAATGCCACTGGCCCTCAGGGTTCTCATTCGTAAGTCCCAGGAAATACGAAAATCGTCTATCCAAATATTGAATAATAAAGTTCTGCATAAAAAATGTAAATTATTATAAATATATTTGCATCTATTATATGGTAGCTGTTATATTAGAAAAAGAGGGAAGAGATCAAATAGATTATAGTTAAGCAGAAAAGCATTGGCATCAGACAGACGTGATTTCATATCCTACCTCTGCTCTTTATTGTGTAATGTTAGTAAGTGCTTTAGTCTCACCAAACCCCAGTTCTCATCTCCAAAAGGGACACCTCCACTTCTTCATAAAGTTACTGTGAAGATTAAGTGAGATTGTATTTGCAAACCACTTAGCACAGTGCTTAATAGGATCTGATTTTTAGGAACTTTTTTTTTTTAAATTGCCTTCTTTGTGTATTTCATTAAATTCCGTTTTATTCAAAGAGTGAACCCGTGGATTGCAAGGCCGTGAAAACAGAATCCTCCAGGAAACCATGCTGATGAAGAAAAGAGTAGAATCAGAGTCATGGTACATATATGGAAAGATATTATGTGAGGAAATAAATTTCAGTTTTTAAAGAATTGAATTTACCTTAAGATTTTTTTAATTTAGAATTATAACCATACATCTGAATTATTTTTCCTATGCTTGATCCTGAGAAGCTATTTCAGTCCTGATTAACCATTCCTTTATTCACTTACTCACCAAACATTTATCAAGACCTATCCAGTTTGCCTAGCACGGCACAGGACATTGGAGGTGCAAAGATGAGTAAGGCATGGCCCCAGCCCTCTGCAAAGTAGGAGTCAGTGGAAGAGACGGAGCAGCGAGCAGACAATTGCAGTCCACTGCACAGAGTACCACGAAAGTACCTCCAACTTAGAATAGGGAAGATGGAGGAGGGAAGGTGGTCAGGGTAGTTTTCTGGAAGAAATAACATGAATCAAATCTGGAAAAACAAAGGAAGTTGGCCATATGAAGAAAAATGAAAGAGGAAGAGGATGCTTTCCAGGAAGATGGAATAGATGAAGTAAAGGCTCAGAGGCAGAGCAGGGAAATTTCTTTCTTAGGAAAGAGATTCAAACCCACAGAGAAACTGATGTGAGCCTCCCAACCTACCTGCTCAGCTTCTGTGCTGATGGTGGCCAGATGAGCCCCCATCCCTGTGCAGTTCCTTTCCCCCTCAGCCCAGGTCTTGTTGTCATTAAGAGGAAGATAGCAGTTGGACTGGAAAGATCTCCAGCCAACAGGACAGCAATTCCAGGCGCTCTCTCATGTGAAAATTGAAATGAAAATTAGCTACAAAGGAGCATTTCATCTGTAACAGATTGCATGACTATTCTACTACCTGATATTTAATTAACATTTATGGGAATAATACAAGGATTACCAAAATCATTCTGTTCCTCCTTTTAAAGATTCTGAAAGTCACATTTTTAAATAGCTTCTAAACAAAAGTATCTGAATCACATAATGACTGTGAGAAAATTACAGGGTATTCTCTTAGAAAACATGATATTTTTCAATGTCCCTACATCTATTTACTTTCATATTTAAAGTATATCCATAGCAAAGCCTTTGGCAGGATATTTTATCTGAAGGGGGCAAAGAACCTGCTAAAACTCTCAGGCATTTCTCCGTTCTCCCTTATTTGGGGAGAATTTGACTTTATAAATTCCAAAATAATTAAAAAGATAAAGACACTATATATTCTAGGAGGAAACAGTCCTTATGATATGTCTAAATCAAAAGAAAATGGAATTAAATTAACGTTATGTTTTGGATGTCAAAAATGGCCCGTAAATGTATTGTTACGTTCTCCAGTTATAAAACTGATTACAATCATGAGAAGCAATTCCATCTCAATTTACTGATGTTCACTTTTGTGCCGGATTCTCATCTTATGTTATTTTGATCTCTGCTGGTTTACTACTGATATTCTTTAAATCAAATTATGAATTTGAATAAAAATGGAAATAAGGAAGAAATTCTCTTATGCTCTCTGCTACCTGTACCTTTCAGTTCTGATTTCTCTCTGATGCACGTCAGCTTTGTGTGCTGCTCTGGTAACTGGAACCCACTCATGCTTCTTCTGCAGCGTACAAAGTTTCGATGAGACACTGTCAAGGAGAAAAAAAAAGTTAGTTTCCTTTTCCTGTATAACCACTTAATTAGGGAAATGAGGGCCAACCTCTCTATCTTTTCTTCTACCCTAATAGTTAAGACCCCTACATTCTCTTTTCTTACTTACGCAGTTCCTTTGTTCCAGCTCCAGGTGAATTAATTGAAAGCAACGTTTGAAAATTAATACTTTTATTATCATATTGTCCATTTTGTGCTTTATGGGAGTGTTTGTGCTTTGTGGAGGTTTATGTGCATGTGCTTTTAAGAACTTTTTTTTAATCAGAATCTGTGTTAGAGTGGAGATTTTTGGTGAACACTGGGATAGTTCTGCAAAGTTTTATGAGCCTTTTACATTTATCTTTTAAATATTTTTACCTTGAAATATAACCAAATGTAAAAGGGAAAACATAAATGTCCAGTTTATCAAATTATAGTAAAGTGACCACTTCAGGTGACAGCTACCCAGCTCCAGAAACAGAACATTGCCAACACCCCAGGTGGCCCTCACATTCCAAACGTAGCCCAGTCTCTCTCTCTTAAGGTAACTGTGTCATGGCTTCCAAAGTAATCACTTTGTGCTTTGCTCCACAATTTTACCACTTAATAACATATCTCTAAACCATGTAGATCAGATTTGCCTGCTTTTGAACTTTATGTAAATGGAATCATACAATATGTATTCTTTTGGTTCTGTCTTCGGCTCAGCATTGAGCCGAAAGCTGAAATTTTTCCATGTTGTTACATGCAAATATAAGCACCCCTTTTTATTGCTGTAAAGTGATCTATTGTTTTAATGCACTAAAATGTATTTCTCTATTCTTCTGGTAGTTATTTGCATTGTTTCCAGTGTTTGGCTATTGTGGGCTGTGCTGCTGTGAGCAATTTTGACCATGCATCCCAGGGCACATAAGCATGCATTTCTGTAGGGTATATGCCTAGGAGTGGGATTGCTGGCAATAGGATATGCATATTGTCAACTGTGATAGTGGCAAACTTTTCCAAAGTGGTCGTGCTGCTTTACACTCCCACCAGCAGTAATTCATTCAAGTCCACTTATTTCACGGCATCATCAATATTTGGTACTGCCAGACTTTTTAATTGTTGCCATCCTGGTATGTTTGCAAGGTATCTCGTTGTGAATTGATTTTGCATTTCTCTGAAAACTAATGAGGTTGACTCTTTTTTATATGTTTATTAGACATTTCATTTTCTCTTTTCTATAGTGCCTATTCAAGACTTGCCCCATTTTTCTGTTGTATTGTCGATATTTTTCCTGTTGATTTGAAAGAGTTGTTTATATATTCTGTACACTAATCTTTTATTAATTGTATGCACACAAACATCTCCTGTGCCTTTCTGTTTTCACTCTTAGTGGTATCTTTTGTTGTATAGTAATTCTTACTTTAATGTAGTATAATTTTTCAATGCTCTCTTTATTGGGTAGCACATTTTGTGACTTGTTTAAGAAATCATTCCCTGCCTGAAGGTCATGAAGATATTCTCCATTTATCTTCTAAAAAGTGTTACTGACTTCCTTTTCACATTTTGGCCAATAATCCACCTCAGATTGGTTTTTGTACGTGATATAAGACAAGAGACCAATTTACTTTTTTAAATATAGATAATCAATAGTCTCTACCACATTAATTGAACAAAACTATTCTTTCCCTATAACTCCGCAATATCCCCTTTTGTGTTATGTAAAGAGTTCATATGTGCTAAACTCTCTATTCTTTTCCTCTGGTCTATTTGTCCATACTTGCACCTACACTATATTACTTTAATTACAGTAACTTTATACAAGGCTTCAATATCAGAGAGAACAAGTCTTCCAACTGTTCTTTTCAAAGGCAGACTGCAGTCCACAAGAAAGTTGGTCTTTTGTTGGTTACTCTTTACTCATAAAATGCAGTTCTTTGTAATCTCAGCCAAAATGGGGAATGATTTACTATGGTCAACAACCTTCACATGTATAGAAAAGGGTCTGAATTCTCTTTCATTCCCTGACACAAGGCAGCACCAGCAAAGAACAGAAGGTTAATTATGTAGCTCTTAATTTTAATCCAAGACCCTGAAGGCATTATAGATTGATATGCTGGGGAAAATCAAGATAATAAAAGGTTTAGAGCAACTTTATGAAATTTGTTTGGGAAAGTTATTCAAGGAGGGTTCTACTTTTGCTGATAACTTACCCAAACAACTTGTAATAAAACAGACACTGAGAACTGAGATGAGAACAATGGCAATGGCCCAAGGGATGAGCTGGGAATGGCAGCCTCCTTCTACTAGGATGAAGAGAAAGATAAATAGGTTATCCCCTTCTCAGCCACAAGAACTAGAGAAGCTAATTCTACCAAGAAGCAGGTAAATATGAAATCACCCAAAATATTTTAGATCTAGAGGAGTGCTTAAAGATTTCCCTTGAATAAATTAATTTTAGAGCTTACTGATGAATAAATAAATAAGAAAAATGTAAACAGTTTTTTTTCTTGGAATCAAAAGGCTTTTTATAAGCAAGACACATAACCCCAAAAAATTCATTAAAAAATTGATAGTTTGGGTATATAAAAATTAAAATTTCTATATAACAAATAATGTTAAAACACAAGGAACTCATGAAAGAAAAATCTTGTTACAGTATTAATATCCAGGCTGTATACAGAATTATAAAAATCAATTAGAAAACTGAGCAAAAATTTGAGCAGGAAATTTGCTGAAAATGTAATTTGCTGACATTATGACTGGCCATTAAATAAATAAAAGTATGCTTAATCAGGGAAATGTAATCTAAAATATTATGGTATGATTTTTCACATATCAGATATTAAAAAGTATATTGAAAATATGTAGTGTTGGCAAGGATGAGGGGAAATAAGCACTCTTGGTGAGGAAATAATTGCTGCTGTTGAACCGTAAATTAGAAAACCTGTTATATCAATTTAACAGCATTTATCAATTTTTAATGCATTACGTTTGTCACAAGAATTTCAGTTGTAGGAATCTATCTTATAGAAATAACTGAACTTATTTATATAAAAGAATATTCACTGAAGTACTTTTAAAAATAGAAAAAAACACTATAAACTAATACTTGCATGGATTAGCAGATATTTGGTCCTGTTCAAAACATCCAGAAGACATTTGGTCCATGCCAAAACGTCCTTGACATTTGGTCCTGTCCAAGACATCCATGAGCATATTTGGTCCAAATGGTTTTGGACAGGAGTAAATATCAAGGACTTTTTGGCATGGACCAAATGTGTTATGGATGTTTTGAACAGGACCAAATGTCCTGCAAGGCTTGCATGCGTATTATCAATAGTAGAAATTCTAAATTATGCTGAATCCATATGATTGAAATCAATATAGCAATTAAAATAATCGTGTATATCAGTATTTACTGACATAAAAAATCTCCAAGACATATTTTTACATAAAAATGTGTTTTTTTGGACCATTGTACATTGTGGTCCCATTGAAGTTTGCCATGGAAGAGTGACGAGGGATGAAGAAAAACTTTAATTTTAAAATTATGTATTTTTGCATTTGTTCTTTCCAGTTCTCAAAAATGTTATTTAATGTTCTCATAATACAAATCTATTTGTGTCAATTAAGTAAAACACAAAATGGAATAAAGTTTAAGCCTCAGGCACACTGTGAGCCTTAGTCAGTGTGTTTTCTATATCTTCCTTCTCTCTCTTCCCTTTAAAAGAATCTTCCCAAATTACTCTATTTCTTTCCATCTTATTTCTCTTATGTATACTTTATCTCCTCTCTTGGCCCAATTTACATTTTATAAAGAAGTTGCTGTTACCCAATTTATTTGAATCTATCTAGGGCCTTCCTCTTCACCAAAATCATCCTCATTTCCTTCCACCTCCTCCTCCCCGTCGTTATCATCGTCAATCTTCACAACTACAACTACTGTCAACTCATATATTTAAATCTTAGTTTCTATCTGCCTCTTTCAAGTTGAAAGGAGAGAAAGTACTCACGTTTACTTTGAGGTTCTTCTCCCCTCATTGTGTGTTAACTCTCTTGTTTTCCAGTGATTGGGAGGACCAGAAGCCTCTTATTTTTTTCCCCAGAGTATATTTCTGTGAATAAAGGAATCATGAGAAATACTTGAGATTGAACATCAATCTTACCTACTCTGGTGAGATTAGAAAGTTCTCAATGTAAAAGACTTAACCAAAAGAAGAAGTGTTTTTAAAGACAGAGGTTTCCTTTGATTCACTCTGGGAGATGGAGCAAAGAAAAAAGGAAATTGAGAAAGCAATGCCCAAAAGTAGTTAGTAGAAATTTCCATTAAGTATGTTGAGGTCACTAGGTCAGTGTGTCTTGTGGAATGTCTCAATTTTTTTATTCATTCAAACAAAAAATATAGCAATGCCTTAAAAGAATAATCACTATACCTAATAAAAATTTAATAAATATTCCTTCATCTTTCTTTTTTCCTGGATATTATATTTTCAAAGGCAGTTATATGCTTGAGGTAAGCTCCACCTTAGAAAGTTCTCCAAGTTGAGTAAGTTGTGTGCAAGATGGCAAAAGACAACGTGAACAGTGAACAAAAGCTATTAATATACACAGAGTATGTACATTGTATGTAAAGACACAAGAACCTCTGTTTTAGAGTTGAGGAAGAGGTGGTGGAGCTGTTGATTAAACCCTAAGATCTTCCTAGATAAAACAGACTTATTAAGGCAAAGGTAGAGGAAATGTGAAATTCTGTGGTAAATACACAATCTTTATCAAAAATAAAATGTACTAAAAAGTAAAGTGGTTAACATGTGTCAAAATTAACTACAGTGGAACAATTTTAAAATGGAGTCAGAGCTGCCTTTCCAGAGAAACTGCCTTGCTGTCTTGAACGTTGGACTGGGCCAAACCTTTGGACTGGGCCAAAACAGCAATTGTTTTACAAGCAATTGTTTGAGAAGTCAGCAGGAGAATGGACATTCTGATGACAAAGACTGAGGATTCTGGACTTGCTGAAGATAGAATCAATAGTCAATCAGTGTCTAGCCAAGATTGGCTCGCTGCCTCCAACTCCGACTAAAATTCTTTGTACTACAACCTCCCCTCTTTGCCTTTAAAAGCCCCTGACTTTTACTCCCTAGAGGGACACTATTTGAGTTCCTACCTGAGTCTGTTCTCCCTGAATTGTAGTTCTTTGATCCCAAATAAACACCTGGCCTCTTAAACTGGTTTCTGTTTTTGAAGGTTAACATTTGCAGGGACAAGTTTAAATAATTTTGGCATAAATATAATTTCTTTTTATGATGATGATTAATTAGAACTATTTGAATATATAAAAATCCATAAATTCCCAATGATTCAAAATATAAATTTTGAATATAAATATATTCAAATATAAACTATGAATAAATATTAGTAGGCTTGTTTATTTTTAATTGATTTTAGCAAACAAAGAAATTATTATGGGGGGACATCAGCACCATGGCAGACTGAGTTGTTCCCTTTGTCTCTCCTCTCTAAGTTACAACTAAATCGACATTCATTAACCAACAGAGGATTCCCTAAACAACACAACAGGATGCCTGAGAGATCCACACAGGTATACACCTGAAGGTGGGTGGACTGGACCCCTGGGAAGCAATAGAACTAAGGAAGTGGACCCCTGCCCCTCCCCAGCAGCAGCAATCCAGGTCACAGATCCTCACACAACAGCCAGCAGGACTATGGGTGGAGGTGGGGCAGCCTGGCCTGCGTGGAAATGCTTTCAGAGTGGTAGCCCAGCCCTCAGGGGCATCCACCTACTGCGGCGGCCCCATCCACATGAATGGTGGCAGCTCAGCTCACACGAAGGTGCCTCACCCACCAAGTGCAGCACTTGGCCCACAAAGGCACCCTGCCTGGCAAGTGCAGCAGCCCAGCCAGACCCACCCACCAAATGCAGCACCCAGCCCATGCAAAGGCGCCCTGCCCATGCTAGCATGACCTTCCTGCCAAGCACAGTGACCCCACCCATGCAAGTGCAACTTGCCCGCTGAGTACATCAGGCCTGCCCACATAAGCACAACCTGCTGAGTGGCTGTGGCCAGCCCACCCAAATGTAGAGCGGCACAACTATGAGGAAATGAGGTGAGAACAGAAAACACAGCCCCTGCCTCCGCAGTGCTGGTAGGTGGAATCCGTGACCAGACACTACCGCAAATCCTACCGGCAGAGGATCAATTCATCAAACACCATGAAGAACTACCATAACATTGCAGAACAGAAGGAAAATAACAACTCTCCAGAAACAAAACCTGAAGTCACAGAAGATTACAATCCAAATGACAGAGAATTCAAAATAGCTGTCATAAAGAAACTCAATGAATTACAAGAAAATGCAGAAAGACAGTTCAATGAGCTCAGGAAAGATATTAATGAACAGAAGGAATACTTTACCAAAGAGATTGAAGCCCTTAAAAAAAACCATACAGAAATTCTAGATATGAAGAACACAATTAATGAGATAAAAAATAATGTAGAAAGCATAAAAGATAGAGCAGACTTTATGGAGGAAAGAAGTAGTGACCTAGAAGATAAAAATCTACAAATGCTTCCAGTGGAAGAGGAGAGAGAACTAAGATTTTTTAAAAATGAAGAAATTATTCATGAAATATCTGACTCAATTAGGAGAAGTAACATAAGAATTATAGGTATCCCAGAGGGAGAAGAGAGGGAGAAAGGAACAGAGAGCTTGTTCTAAGAAATAATAGCTGAGAACTTCCCAAACCTGGGGAAGGAATGGGACTTACAAGTACATGAAGCAAATAGAAGTCCTAATTGCATCAATGCAAAAAGACCTTCTCCAAGGCAGATAATATGACAAAAAATATTAAGGGCAGCACAGCAGAAGAAAATAACCTACAAAGGAACCCCTATCAGGCTTTCAGCAGATTTCTCAGCAGAAACCTTAAAAAAAAAAAAGAAATTATTATAATATGTACATTAATACATGTGAGTGTTTGTTTTTTCCAGTAAGAGTATATACATTTCCAAGCATAGGTATTTCCTTGTTTTGTCTTGTAAAACTAAATAATAGACACCAGAAATGATAAGAGAAGTAATCCTGGGAAAAAGTCAATTCTGCATCAACAACAGGAAAGACTAATATACATCAGTTGTTACATTTAATAACCAAGTGGAAAGGGAAGCCAAGAGTTCAAACAAAATAACTGAGTAGAAATAGGGTTCGCAAGGCAATGCAAAATTATGAATTAGTCAGATATACTAAGCAAAAGAGCTAAGAATATGGACTCACTTATATCTTAGAATAAAACCCCAATATGAACTTACTGATATTGATGAAATGAGGAATACATGGTTTTGGAATATTGCTAACAGATGAAGCTAGTAAGTTATGTAACAGTAGCCAAGCAAGATAGTAGAAGTACAATATTTCTGGGAGACACATCTGGTGGCAAAAAAATAAATCCTATGAAAAGTACAGACTAAAATGGACTAATATCACAAGTGAAGTTTATAAATGAAAATAATTATCAGGTTCCAGTCCAAGATGGAGACACAGGAGGCTCCTGAACTTACCTCCTCCCATGGACACGATGAATCTACAGCTAGACAAGGAACAACTCCCTCTGAAAGAAATCCAGAAACTAGCTGAAGGACTCCTATACATCAGGCAAATGAGGAAAAAACCCATATCAAAATGGTTCAGAAAGGCTAAGACACACTCTCTCCATAAACCCCACCCCTGGCACAGCGATGTGCAATCAGGAGGGAATGTCCAACTCCCAGCTACACACTGAAGAGGAAAGGGTTTGAACCCAACATCTAGCACTTCAACTTTTGAGACTTCACTTGAGGGATAGACCCCCAAAACACCTACCTCTGAAAGCCAGTGGGGCTTGGGTCCATGAGACCCACAAGACTATAGCAAACAAAGAAACAGTTCTTAACTGGCTATCTTCCTAGGGCTCAATGCAAAGACAGCAGACAGAAATGCTCCCAGTCTTTCCATGAAAAAGGTCTACTTGCATACTTTAAAAGTTGCTGTCTGAGGGTCAGACTTGTAATCAGCCCACTTCTAGGTGTGGAGATCCTCCTCTTTGGGATACTATCAGGTCTTTGCACACCCTCAACTACTGGGAACCACTAAGAACAAAGAAGGTGGCTTGGTTAATCACAAAAGTTTGAGAGACAACCAAGAGCTAAGGCTGAGCTGAACAATAAGGTTCATCTCCTACAAGGCCATTCCTTTTATACTGGGAGAAGAGGCTGTTTCATCTAATGCACCAAAACCAACACAGAGATCAAGGAAAATTAAAAATAGACAAATATATTCTAAACAAAAGAACAAGATAAAACTCCAGAAATAGACCATAATGAAATGGAGATAAGTGATTTACCTAATAAAGAGTTCAAAATAATGGTCATAAATATGCTTACTAAGGTCAAGAGAACAATGCATGAACACAGTGAGAATTTCCACAAAGAGATAGAAAATATAAGAAAGTACCAAACAGAAGTCACAGAGGTGAATAATACAATAACTGAACTAAAAAATTCAGTATAGGGGCTCAACAGCAGACTAGATCAAGTGGAAGAAAGGCTCAGTGAAATCAAAGACAGGGCAGTGGAATTCATCCAATCAGAGGAGCAAAAAGAAAAAAGAATGAAAAGTGTGAAGATAGTTTAAAGCAGTTATAGGATACCAACAATTGTCCTTTGTAGGGGTCCCAGAAGGTGAAGAAAGAGAGATTGGGGTAGAAAGCTCATTTGACTAAATAATGGCTGAAAATTTCCCTAATCTGGAAAAGGAAACTGACATCAGATCCAGGAAGCCCAAAAAGTTCTGCACAAGATGAATCCAAACAGACCCCCACCAATACACGTTATAATTAAATTGTCAAAAGTTAAAGACAAGGAGTGAATCTTAAAAGTGGCAAGAGAAAAACAACTTGTGACATACAAGGGAACCCCCATAAGACTATCGGCAGATTTTTCAGCAGAAACTTTGCAGGTCAGAAGGGAGGGGCATGATATATTCAAAGCACTGAAAGAGAACAACTGCCAACCAAGAATACCCTACCTAGAAACTTGCCCTTCAGAATTAAAGGAAAGATAAAGAGTTTTCCAAACAAGAAAAAACTGAAGGTGTTCAATATCACCAGACTGGACTTACAAGAAGGGTTAAAAGAACTTCTTTAAGCTAAAATGAGAGGACACTAATTAGTAATGTGAAAACATATGAATGTATAAATCTCACTGGTAAAGGAAATATATAGTTAAATTCAGAATACTCTAATGTTGTAATGGTGGTGAGTAAATCACTTATAAATCTAGTATGAAGGTTAAAAGACAAAAGTACTAAAAGTAACTATAACTACAATAATTTCTTAATAAAAAATGTAAACAGATGTAAATTGTGACATCAAAAACATAAAATGTGGGGAGGCAGGTAAAAATGTAGAGCTTTAGTATGTGTTCAAATTTCAGTTGTTATCAGCTTAAAATAGACTGTTCTAAGTATAAGTTGTTTTATATAAGCCTCATGGTAACCACAAAGCACAAACCTATAGTAGATACACAAAAGATAAAGAGAAAGGAATCTAAGCATACCCAAACAGAAAATCATCAGATCACAAAGGAACAAAGGAATTACAAAACAGCCAGAAAACAGTGAACAAAATGGCAATAGTAAGTCCATACCTATCAATAATTACTTTAAATAAAATGGACTAAATTCTCTAATCAAAAGACATGGAGTGGCTAAATGGATTAAAAAAACAAGACCCAATTGAGTCCCCCCATAGGAGACTCAATTCAGCTTCAAGAACACACACAAACTGAAAGTAAATTGATGGAAAAAGATATTCCACACAAATGGAAACTACAAGAGAGCAGGGGTAGCTATACTTATATAAGACAAAATAGACTTTAAGATAAAGACTGCAATACAAAGAATGTCATTATCTGAATAATGGGAATCTGGTCAATCCAACAAGAAAATATAACATTTACAAATATTTATGCAACCAATATAGGTGCACATAAATATATAAAGCAAATATCAATAGACCTGAAGGGAGAAATAGACAGTGATACGATTATACTAGGGGACTTCAGTACTCCACTTTCAACAACGGATAGATCATCCAGACAGAAAATCAATA
Organism: Diceros bicornis minor; assembly: GCF_020826845.1. Lineage (NCBI taxonomy): Eukaryota > Metazoa > Chordata > Mammalia > Perissodactyla > Rhinocerotidae > Diceros > Diceros bicornis. The sequence goes on along the minus strand of NC_080756.1, from coordinate 54,020,220 downwards.
CGGAAACATTGGCCTTAAACTACATATTAGACCAGATGGACTTCACAGATATTTACAGAACATTCCATCCAACAACAAAATATGCATGCTTCTCAAGGGCGCATGGAACATTCTCCAGGCTAGATCATATATATGTTAGGCCACAAAACAAGTCTTAATAAATCTAAGAAGATTGAAATCATATCAAGCATCTTTTTTGACCACAACGGTATGAAACTAGAAATTAATTACAAGAAGAAAACTGGAAAGTTCAGAATTATGTGTTGATTAAACAACATGCTACTGAATAATCAATGAGTTAAAAAAGAAATAAAAAGAGAAATCAAAATATACCTTGAGACAAATGAAAATGGAAACACAGCATACAAAAACTTGTAAGATGCAGCAAAAGCAGTCCTAAGAAGGAAGTTAATAGCAATAAATGCCTACATGATAAAAAATATATTATTTCTTTGAAGTAAAAACAAGAACAACAAAAAAGACAAATGTCCTTTTAAAAATTGACATGAAAATCAAATCAGCCTACTAAATTCATTAAGACATTGGTCAGACAACTCTTCCAAATAAGCAAACTAATTTGCAGCAACCAAGCCCGGAAATGGAGATGAGTCTATGGAAAGTAAGCCAGAGAAGTTTGCCAGAGAGATGGATAGTCTGCTATTCAAAATCTCACAATGCATTGCAAAGTTTGTTAGTTAAAAAAATTCTAAGCTGCCCATTCTTTTGGGCTGTGCAATCTCTTCCACACCATGAGTTTCTGTTTTTTGCCATTTTCCCTTTAATGGCCGTTGTCAAAGATTCTCCCACAGTATCTTACAGGTGAATTATTGCTTTGAAGTGCAAGAAACATTTCAGCCTCAAATCTTATGTCAAAATTTAGCAAAGAAACAATTTTTTGCCTTCAGAGTTTTGGGACTTGTCCTAATGATAGAACCTGAGTAAGGTATATAGACAATAAACATAACAGGGAAATTCCTGATGAAGAAACCAGGGCCAGGAAGGAGATGGAAACAAAAACTAATCACTAATTAGTCACAAATATTTAGTGAGCATCTACTATATGCAAAGGACTATGTAGGTTGTGGGAAAATAGCAGGGAACATGGTCTTTCACCAATTCCACAATGTACCTATTTATGTGCCAGGACTTTTCCAGGCACTATGCAAAAGGCGGTGGGCAAAATAGGTAAAAATTACCTGCCCTCTTGGTGCTGATATTGTATTAGGGAAAACTGATTTTTCAACGAATACTTATATAACTGATGTGGGTTACCCAGAAGTAATTACTAAGTAATAGTGAAGAAAAATGGGAGAACATAACCCAGTCTGGGGATAGAGTAGGGATGCAGAGGGAGGAAAGAAGTCCTCCTGGAGGAAGGGATGACCTAGAAGATAAGTAGAAGTTGTCCCCCTATGTCCCACCATGTCCTACCACCTGCTGGGAGACTTAGAAAGAGGCAATACAATGTTCAAGATTGCATAGTTAGTAAATGACTCACTAATTAGGTGAAACAGGGTTCCTTTCAAATGTGAGAGTCTCAGTATTTTACAAGATATTCGTTTCAATCTTATGAAATGGAGTTCCTTTCAAATGTGAGAGTCTCAGTATTTTACAAGATATTTGTATCAATCTTTGTTCTAAGATAATGTTAGAAAAAGTTAGTACATAAAAATGACAAACCATTGCTCACAGACTCAAAATATTTTAAAAGACCGAGCATCAAGAAAGGATGCTGAACTCTTCCCGAGAGAAAAAATACAGATCTCCTCAAAAGAAAGAAATGAAATTGATATTTGACTTCTTACCAATGTAACTGGGTACTTGAAATAAATGAAATTACACTTTCATAGGCCACCAGGCCTGTGTTTCCTCACCTCAGAGAAGGCCTGTGGCACAGGGCCAAGAAGAAAAATTCCTTGTAACAAACAGTATCCTTTCTCCCCTTTGTTTTCCAGAAGATGGAGATTCTTGGGCTGATTAGGCTAGAGGGCAGATAAAGAGATAGAGGAGAGCTTTCCAAAGACTTAGATGTGAACAAAAGTTGTCACATTCCAATTATACTAAGAACTTGTACTCTGCACCCTGACAGGTCCCCAAAAGCGGATAGACTTCAGAGAAGAAAAACTGTTCAGTTCCCCTAGAGAAGCTGGACTGTCGTCACAGGAAATCTGATGCCATCCACCTCCCAGATCCCACATAGACTTGAATGAAGGGACAATGACTGGTGACCCTGAGGCACTGAAGATTAAGAGTCCTTCCTCCTTTCACTAGACAACACATAAGCTTCCTGGATTCTCCTGCAATTGCGATGAGGAGAAAGGAGCCCCAGGTTGACTGAGATGGGCTTTCCTACCAGGCTGGCATAATAGTCTTAGAATCAGATATTTTTTTTACTTAAAAAAAATGTGAATTTTTTTGCACACTCAAGTTTGTAGACAAAGAGTTATACCCACTGCAACAAAGAGAAAGGTGCAGGATACAAGAAACAGTAGATACAAACCTGGAGAGCCAGGATGGGGAGTCTGACAACCGTGAGCAGGCCTAGAGAGCAGTGAGTACAGTATGGAGCAGCAGAAGGAAGGCTTCGAGAAAACCAGATTAAAGATGAACACCATGTAATAGACAAATTGGAAGGATTGAAGAATAAGGATATAACAGAAACAGATTATTTAAGAAAAGATAATTAACAATATCAGGAAAAAAAAAGCTATATGAGAGAATAGGGTCTAATTAGAAAGCAAATTAAAATGTGGTTTGAATTAAAACAATTTATGGAATCTAAGAAAATAGAATCCGTTTGACCTTAGTAATAGGACCAATCTCCTCTTAACAAATCAGAATTGAGACATGGGACCCACAGAGAAGGAAACATAATCTTCAACAATTTCTTGGCCCCAAAGAGTCATGGTCATGTAAAAGTTCGTTGGCTAGAGTTAGTCTTTCCACAAAACTGGGCACCTGATCATGGCTGTTGTAGAGAATGTAAGTGTCAAAAGCTTTGACAAGGTAAAATTAAAAGTGTGGCTGACAAAAGGTAGGAAGTAAAAGTGAGCAGAAAGGTGAAGGGAGTGCAGAGGCAGCCATCCTCATTCTAATAGAGATATAAAAAAATGAATGAACAAAATATTATTTACAGTTACAAAAGTAACCAATAAATTAATAACTAAAAGTAATAATCATCATCATTTAATTATCAAAATTCAGAAGAGGCTGGGCCGGCCCTGTGGCTTAGCGGTTAAGTGCTCGCGCTCCGCTGCTGGCGTCCCGGGTTCGGATCCCGGGCACGCACCGACACACTGCTTGTCTGGCCATGCTGAGGCCACGTCCCACATACAACAACTAGAAGGATGTGCAACTATGACAAACAACTATCTACTGGGGCTTTGGGGAGAAAAAGGGAAAAAAAGGAGGAGGATTGGCAATAGATGTTAACTCAGAGCCTGTCTTCCTCAGCAAAAAGAGGAGGATTGGCATGGATGTTAGCTCAGGGCTGATCTTCCTCACAAAAAAAATAATAAAATTCAGAAGAGGTAAAAATAGAGGAGGGAGTAAAAAAGAATTAGTGGAGCAAGAAGTACAGGATTGTAATGTTCAGAAATAGAGATACAAGCATTATTTAGAGTCATGGGAAAGAAATCACCAGAACTTAAAAAAAAACAAAAAACAGCTAAAACAATTTACCTCTGCACAATAGAGTTAGGATAGGGAACAATGACGTGAGAGATTCTTGCTTTTCATCATGAACTCTTTTATCTGTTTGAATTGTCTTCTTGTGCACATTTTATTTGACAATAGACATTTATGATTTCAGAGTTTGCATTCTTTTTTATTATTGCATACTACCAATATTGGCAAAAGCATATAAGTCAGTACAAGTGAATAGAGAATTACAATGGCAAAATGCACCCTTTGAGTGCATTAAAGCACAGGGATAAGAATGAACAATCAATTATACAACGTCCAGAAAGCATTTCTAACTCAGCCATGGTTGAACATATTGTCAGTCTCTGAGGAAGTCAAACTCTGGAGTCAGGACTCAGCCACAGGAGAATGGTCAAGCCATTGGTCATACTTGAAATCAGATGAGTAACAGCACTGACAGTCTTCATACTAGATGATTTTAGGTACAGAGAACAGCCAGAGGAGGGGATCAGAAAGGATAGGATTGAGCGTCAGTTGAACAGTTTCAACCCAGGGTCCAAAACTCAGCAAGAAACCAGAGTCGTCAACAGAAAAACTGAGGCAGAAGCCTAATCATATTAAATGGGTCAAAAATGGATGTATTTGGGGGGTAGTATGATGATAGGGTAAAGAATTTCAAAATTCATAGGCAATGCAAATACTTCACACTGTAGATATCAAGTCTATCCGCAGCAAAATTAATTTCAGCCCTACAAATGAGGCGAGTTGACATCCTTTGTGATTTCTCAGCTCAACTCAAAGACTAAGCAAGGCTGAGTTTGCAGTAGGTTAACATTGGTGAATACAGCTGGAAGATGCTGGAGAAGTGAGTGGCCGACAAGTATGGATGCTTTGTAGACTGATTCCTAACAAGGTGGTCTTACAGGTTGTCTTTGATTTATTATCCACATCTTTTGTTGGATCATTAGTGTGTCTTCCGCCCCACCCCCAATACCCCTTGGTCTAAAAAAGTTAATACAAATAATACAAGTAACCTAAGCAATACACCTGGGAGAAAATGAGTGCCAGTTGATGCTAGCTATAACCTGGGAGCATTATGAAAAACATACCTCTAAAGCAATAATAGTTAGCATTTGTTGAGAAGCCAGGCACTATTCTAAGCACTGAACAGAAATTAACTTGCTTAATCTTCATAAAATGAGGTAAGTACTATCATTTTTCCCCCCTTTACAAATAACATATCCAAGTCTTTGAAAAGTTAAAAACTTGCCTGAGCACTCATAGAGAGTGTGCTAGAACTGGAATTCAGATCTAGGTAACACGGCACTCAAGCCCATACTCTTAACCACTAGGTGATAGTTCTCAGAGAAAAGAAGGACATTTTATCAAGTAAAAAGCAACTGACAAAATAAACATTAGCTGGCAGATGAACTAAAAACATAGACTAACAGGGAATAAGAACATATCAAGTACGGAAATCATGACTGGAGTACACTAAAAAAGGAATCTGTGCAAGAAGCAGAGAAAGGAAAGATGTATACTAACCACGATGGTGATGAAACCAGCACAGGCAAACAGGATGACAACTAGCAGCAATCCAGTGACTCAGTGGGGACCCACAGCTTCCTGTTTTGGTGGAGCAAGTGAAAAATACTCATCTGGGGTTATATGCTTCTCAGAGGTCAGACAGGCCAGAGTAAACCAGAAATGTTTACAAGTGAATGTGTCTAGACCAACAGTAAAGAATTGCCTTTATTCTCGTAAGTGCTGCTGACGCATCTTAGAGGCCAGACTGCAGTCGAGGACGTTAACCAAAGAACTTTCTTCAAGTAGGGTAGACAGCATCCATGCTTCTGGGCAACTGACTGGGTTTATATACAGAAGATGAAATCCTTGGGAAATAAGAGATTAGACACTTACATCTGTATTGCTTTTATAGTCAAGGACATACTTAACTTTCCTTTTAAGGTTGTAGCTATTCCCCCAAACCAATATATTTTTAGATTCCATTCTAATCCTTCTCAGGTTGTCATTGTCCTGCTTCTTGTTTTCCGTATGACCTGTGTATTATGGTAAGTCTTTTCATTTGCAAATAATAGAAATAAGCCCACTTAAAACTGCTAAAGAGGGGCCCGCCCAGTGGCGGTGGCGTAGTGGTTGAGTTCAAGCACCCTGCTTCAGCAGCCTGGGGTTTGCAAGTTCAGATCCCAGGCATGGACCTATGCACTGCTCATCAAGCCATGCTGTGGCATGCGTCCCACATAAAACAGAGGAAGATGGGCACAGATGTTAGCTCAAGGCCAATCTTCCTCAGCAAAAAGAGGAGGATTGGCAATGGATGTTAGCTCAGGGCTAATCTTCCTCACAAAAAAAAAAAAAAACCCTGCTAAAGAAAAAACTTTATAAGAAGGCTGTTCATGCATTTCACAGAATCCAAGAGGTTGTTGAACAACTAGCCTCCCCCAAGAGTTTGAATCAAGGTAGCTTGCGGAACCTCAGCCACAAGCGTATTTGGATCTTAAACCTAGGGCTCTGCTATCAACAAGGTTGATTCCTAAAACACAGGCCCTATGTCTCTCAGCTCATATTTAGAATCTCTGAGAGAGAGAATTTGATTTTTGTAGCTTAGACCAAGTATAGCCAAAGGAGGATAGAGTCAGGTAATCATAAATGTGATTAGTAAACTCTCTGGGGACAAATCCCAAAAGAAATGAAATAGTGGAGAACGGGGGAGAATAGCCTTAAACTCCCTATCTCATCCCAGTGTTTCTCCTTATGCAAAAATCTTCTTAGAAAATGAGTACAAGTTATAATCAGCTCACTCAATTAGATACAGGGTACCTTGGTCGGATTTTTGAGATGACATAAAGTGGAGTGGAGAGGTTAATCCTCCTATGACCAGAGTCAGGAATCAAAATCTCAAAAGCTTAGATAGGTGGGCCAAAAGTAACAAGAAGCAACTGAACAAGAATGAATATTAAAAATTGTGTTTGTGTCCGGAGATGTAGTTGTTATGGTAAGCAGTGGTTTGGGGAAACACCCTTAACACGCTGGAGGCTCTGCTACCATTTCCTACCCACAATGGAATTGACTTCACCCCCACTTCACAAGCACTATGGAGATAATGATTGTTTTATATACAAATTATAAAGCAGAAAATTATTTTCATTATTCAATAAATATATATCGTATTTATATATTCAGAATTTATTTTCCTATAAAAGAAGAGACTGATTATATAACCAAGAAGGCTTACCTTAACCTTTTGCACATTCTTATTATTAGCCAGTTGGACAAAGGACAACATAAGTCTTTTAGGGAGTAATTAAACACTGGATCATACATCTCCTTAGTTTATGACAATTTTATTTTATTGGATTTTATTGCAGAGTGGTCTAGGATTTTATTGCAGTGTGGTCCAATTTTAACTTTATAATTCACTTCAATTAAAAAAAAAAACCTCTAGGGGCCGGCCCGGTGGCGCAAGCGGTTAAGTGCGCGCGCTCCGCTGCGGCGGCCCGGGGTTCGCTGGTTCGGATCCCGGGCGCGCACCGAAGTACTGCTTGGTAGGCCATGCTGTGGCGGCGTCCCATATAAAGTGGAGGAAGATGGGCACTGATGTTAGCCCAGGGCCGTCTTCCTCAGCAAAAAAAGAGGAGGATTGGCGGATGTTAGCTCAGGGCTGATCTCCTCACAAAAAAAAAAAAAAAAAAAAAAAAAACCTCTAAATTACAACCATAAACACCAAATTATAGGAAAACAAACAAACAAAAATCTTGATAAACACATTGTTTTCTATATATGCCCACCTTGGCATTATGTTATTAATACCTCAGAATCTTCTGATTGGATCATTTTGTGCCAAGGGCAATTAAAATGTTTAGATAATTAAAGATTCTGAGTTTAACCAAGTTATGCCTTTTTCCTTATAAATCTTGTTTTACAATTGATAACAAAAAACAAAATCAGCTATTTGCACCCTAAATATGCCCTCTTTTAGACCTCATCAGTACCAACTAAATTACAGAAATATCTCAATTTCAGAAAGCAGAAAAACAAAATTAGATTTTAAAAAAATTTTGCCTCGGGGCCGGCCCGGTGGCGCAAGCGGTTAAGTGCGTGCGCTCCGCTGCGGCGGCCCGGGGTTCGCTGGTTCGGATCCCGGACGCGCACCGACGCACTGCTTGGTAAGCCATGCTGTGGCGGCGTCCCATATAAAGTGGAGGAAGATAGGCACAGATGTTAGCCCAGGGCCGTCTTCCTCAGCAAAAAAAGAGGAGGATTGGCGGATGTTAGCTCAGGGCTGATCTCCTCACAAAAAAAAAAAAAAAAAAAAAATTTTGCCTCATTCATGGAAAGCCAATAAAATGGGGATCATTTCAGAGAACATTAAGAGTTTCTCCACAAGATTCAAAAGCAAAAGTTTGGAGAAATATTTACGTAATTCATTTACTTAGAAAAATTTTTCAGTCCCAGCTATAAGACAGACATTGGGGATACAGAGATTAATACCAAATGGTCACTGCCATCAGGGGTCATCTGGTCAACATAAAAATTATTCCACTTGGAATTATTGCATTTCAAAAGTCACTGATGAGGAGTGGAGCCAGAGTTCAGCAAAGTCGCTGTCCAAAATTGTCATACTTTTTATTCTAAACTCTGTGTATCCAAATTTCCTCTCCTCCTGAGTAGGGTGCCATATGTGCTTATGATTTTAAAAGTTTTATTATTTTAAAGAGAGAAATAATATTTATCTATTTTTTTATTCATTCTAGAAGTATAGATTGAGTCCTTATTTTTCCAAGCCAAAGCATTACCTAAATTTTCTAAGAATTAATTCCTGATATCTCTACTTGAAAGCTTCATAGTGATCTCAAATTTAGAATGTCCAAAAACAAACTCCTGGTTCCCCCACCTAAAATATTCTCATGCTGTAGGCTTGTGCATATTCAAAAGACAAAAATTTTTTAAGGATAAGTTGAAATCACATCATTCCTCAACTCAAAAGCCTCCACTGGCTTCCTATCTTGCCCCGAATAACATTTAAAAATCATTATCACTGCCTACAAAGCATCACATAGTGTGGCCCCTCTACTTAACTGACCTTCTCCCTGCAAATGCACCTCCATTCACACTGGCCTCTTATTTTAAACATTCTCAAGCTTCAGAGTCTTTGTCCTCACTATTGCTCAGCCTGGACTCTTCTCCTCAGATATCTGCCTGGCTCGATTTTTCTCTTCCATGAAGTTGTTGCTCAAATGTCACCTTAACAGGAAGGCTTCCCTAAACACTTTATGTAAATTAGCATCCCACCATCACTCTATTTCTTTATCCTGTTTTCATGTTTCTCCAAAGCACTTATCATATGATATATTATTTGTTCTTTATCCCTACCTGGGAGAAAACTTGGCATACAATAGGTTTTCAATATATGTTTTTGAATGAGTAATAAATGAGGCATTGGGTTAGACATAGTTTGTATTGACAATGTTTGTTTGTTTTAAGAATTACATGTTAAATTCTGCTTTGTCATACATGCTTAAGCCTCTAACTTCTGCAGCCTACAGCAGTGTTTCCCAAACAGATATATCACAGAACACTATCGTGGGAGTTATTTCTAAGTGTGCCACAAAAATATTAATTGGAAAAACCCTGCATATCCCACTTTGGAGATTTACAATGCATGTCATCATGTCAAGAAAAGTCTTGAGATTTTTTTCATGAAGAAATCTTCTGAAAGTTGAATAAGACAGTATTCTGAAACTAATTTGAGTTGTGCACACTTTTTTCTTTGGCATAGCCAGGTGGTAACTGTATCCTGTAGAGCTGTTTTTAACAAACCACAGAGTTTTGGTCATATGGTCTAGGTTAGGCCATCAGTTTCCCAAGGAGGCAACACTCACAGATTTCCTCGTGAGTTCAGCTCTGAGCTCCAGCGATGGTTACAAGAACCACCTACTCTCTTCTGAGTTGATCAGGAAACCCATAAAGAAGAGTCAAGCAATCTTAGTCATTAAATTAAAGTGGTGAAGAAATGACGACCACCTCATTTATATTGCAGATTTGTAGGCAAAAATTTGCTCACTTCCTCCCACCCACAAGTAATCGGGCCTCAGAGGCACAGGTTCTTTTTTTTTTTATTTTATTCTAAATTTTGAGTTTGTAATTGTTCTATTGGGTTTTGCTCTTTCACTGTTCCCCAAAAGATGACTCATCCCTTATAAAATAAAGTCATCCAACCACTTTTTGTCATTTGTTCAAGTGGTAAAATGCCTCGTGATTTTGTAGTTGAACCCACAATCCCAAATTCTGAAATAAGCAACTTTAGCCCAAAGTTATGCTCATAGCCACCTTGAAACCATATGATGAGGAGAAGACTCCAGAATCCTGTAGAGAAATCCCATGAATCTAAGAGGTTATTTTCTCTGCAGTTCTCTCATCGGGACAGAATATGAAACAGATAATTTAACACTACCTATGAATACCCAGCATTAGTAATATAAAGCCTGCAATAGACTAGCTCATGTGGAACCCCTTTCTCTTTCCAATTTCAAATTTTAGCTTGCATTTCTAGTTGAGAAAGGCAATAAATCAAGTTAAAAAAATTCCAACCTAGAAGCTTCTAGTTCCTGCCTAGGTGGATGACAAGCACAGGATACTGGCTTCTTCAATCAAATCCATATAAATTATAAAAGTCAAAGGAAAACATGTAGTCTAGGAGCTTAAAAAAACTGCAATAAGTCCTAGAGGGCCTGAAGGTTGTCTATGATTGCATGTGTAAAGTCAATTGCCTGACCAAGGGTGGTCAGAGGAGCCAGTAAAAGGATAGTTTGAAGAAAGTTTTAAAAGTTCTGATCCTACCTCCCCTTTGCATTATGATGGAGGGATCCAATCTCCATTTGTTCCTTTGCAGCAAAAATCAAAGTTAAAATCTCAAGCTGCAGGTGCCGTGGGGTAATAATAGGGCAGTGGAGATCAGGGTAAAGAATCAGTGGAAACAGATTAGGGCTGACAAATGAGTCTCAGTCATTCAATCCTGCAACATTTCTCCTCAAAAAACCTAGAGCTGTTGAATTCAATCTAGTGAGATGACATCCTCCCAATGTTGCTTTTCCCTAAGTACTTAAAGATGAAACCCTGACAGAAGGAATTTCCTGCTGCAGAGGCAGCAAACAGGGGGTCTCAACAGAGGTTCTGTGTTGCTTGGGGAACTCCATTCTGGGAATCAGTCCCTCTTCTTCTTAAACTCATTAAAAATGACATAAACACATTACAGACAAGGTAGCTGATATTCTTAGGGGAACTTCAGCTTACAGACCAGAATAACTAAACATATTTGCATAAAAGTAACTGATTAACAGAAAGATACCAAATGAACAATATGTACCATCTGACGGGGAATTATTGAAACAGAGTTTGCATAACTTATTTATTCCTAAACATTTTATTTTTGACACTATTATAATTGAATTTTTTATTTTCCATTTATTTTCTGCTAGTATATAAAAATACAATTGATTCCTGTATATAATCCTTGTATCCTGCAACATTGCTAAATTCACTTACTAGTATTAGTAGTTGTTTTGTAAATTCTTTTGGATTTTCTATGTAAGCAATCATGTCCCCTGCAAATACAGTTTTACTTCTTCTTTTCTGTCTTTTCTGCCTTTGAATTCTTTTTCTTGCTTTACTGCACTGGGTAGGACTTCTAGTATAATGTTGAATAGAAGAAAGGTAGTTGCCAGGGGCAGGGCAGAGGTGGGAGAGAATGAGGAGATTTTGGTCAAAGGGTACAAATTTTAAGTTATGTGAGATGAATGAGTTTTGGAGACTTAATGAACATGGTGATGATAGTTAACAATACTGTATTGTATACTTGAAATTCGTTAGGAGGATAAATCTTAAATTAAATCTTCTCACCAAACACACACACACACACACACACAATGGTAACTACACAGTGGTAATGAATAAGTTATTTAGCTTGATTGTGATGATCTTCTCACAATGTATACATATATCAAAACATCACAATACACACCTTGAATAATACAATTTTTGTATATCAGAGATATCTCTACTGAGATTACTTTATTAAGTAACTTTTAAAAATAAAGCTAAGTTGGGGTTAAAAAAATAAGTGGTGAGAGTAGGCACCCTTGCCTTGTTTATAATCCTAGGGAAAGAGTCTCCAATATTTCACCATTACATATTAGCTGTAGGTTTTTATAGTCGCCCCTTTTCAAATTGATGAATCTTGCTTCTATTTTTAGTTTGGTATTAGGTATTGAATTTTGTCAAAAGGCCAAAACACTTAAAATAGGCTTAAGAAATATGCCTGGGGGGAAATTAAAGAAATACGCTTAAGAAGATAAGGAAATACATTGCAATGCAAAGCAAAAACAAAAACAGTATAAACCAACAAAATAGAAAAATAAAGTATGAACATGTAACAGCTGAAATAAACAGCAGTTGAAATAAATAACAGATATAAATAGCAGAACTAATTGAGTGGAAGAAGGGATAAGAAAGCTGGAAGACCAAACATAAAACTTCTCCCAGAAAGCAAAAGAGACAATATAAATCTAAGGGATATGGATTGGAGACAAGCCACCATATAGATATATAAGAAAGTCCAGAACAAAAATAAATGAGAATAAACACTATTTGAAAAATTAATGTAGATAAGTTTCTTAGAGTTAAAGAAAGAAGAAAGACTTAAGATTGAAAGGGCTTATAGTGTAATAAAAACTAGAGATAAAATCAACTAGTGAGGGGCTAGCCCAGTGGTGCAAGCAGTTAAGTGCGCGCGCTCTGCTGCAGCGGCCTGGGGTTTGCTGGTTCGGATCCCGGGCGTGCACCGATGCACTGCTTATCGAGCAATGCTGTGGCAGCGTCCTATATAAAGTGGAGGAAGATGGGCACGATGTTAACCCAGGGCCAGTCTTCCTCAGCAAAAAAAGAGGAGGATTGGCAGATGTTAGCACAGGGCTGATCTCCTCACACACACACACAAAAATCAACTATTGAGACAAATTACCATAATTTAAGAATAACAAAGATATAAGTAACATTTTAAAAGATTCCAGAGAAAAGGAACAAATCTCCTACAAAAGAATAAGAATCTGATTGACCTCAAACTTCTCAACAGTAACACTGGAAGCAAGAAGACAGTGGAATAATATTTTTTACCCATTAAAAAACGTATTTGGAATCTAAAATTTATATCCAGCCAAAAAGTCTTTTATATACAAGGACGTTATAAGAATATTTTATCCAAATAAATCCCTCACTGAAAATACTCTTCAAAGAGGTCCTTAAACAAATATATAAGTAAATGTAGAAGAGTGCTGCCAGAGATGTGAGATATAAGGGAGAATCAAACATTTCAATAAAGTTTATTGTTTTATAAAATGACCCAATACATTTAGTAAAGTTTATTGTTGTCTATAAAACCTAAGACCAAAGAAATTTTTAAAGGAATGTATATTCATAACAATCTAAAAGTTTAACTATACACAATAGCAACATGGAGCACAGGGAAGAACAAAAGGACCTAAGGATGTGCTAACATGCTTGTCTTTTTAGGAAAAATATAAAGATATTGATAAGTGTGTTAGTTATTACTTATGTTTACCAAATATTCTAGTTTTACTGTCTTGTGGTCATACGGGAGGATTGTACTTCTCAGTTACTGGGGTTAAGTGGAGCCTAGTGGCTCATTCTGGTGTTGTGACATGTGTCACTTTCAGGTCAAAGCATTTAATACTGAGGAGAGACCCTCCAGAGCTCTCTTTCCCCACAATCATTGCCATTGTTCCATATAGTGGTTGCTCCATCTGTTTTGGCTCCCAAGTGAGGGAAAAGGTAACATAGAGCCTAGCCAACTAGGAATTGACATACAGCATGAGAAAGAAATATCTTTATTTTGTTTTGGTGTAATTGTTTTTCACAGCATAATACAGTCTATCCTGATACAACAAGTCTAAGACATTGATAAGAGCAATAAGCATAAGTAAAAATCTGAGGTTAAGAGTATCCACCATAGGACAAAAATAGAATATAACTTTTAAAATCAGAAAATATTTTCACTTATTCAATGAAAAGTAGGAAGCGATTTTTAAAAACAAACAAAATTGCAGAATAATACATTGAAAACATGATATAAGATGGCAATGATGACTTAATATGAGATAATCACAATAAATAGAAATGGGTTGAACTCACTATTTAAAAGACAGAAACTCTCAAGTAGAATCAAAGAATGGCTACAGGAGGCATACTTAAAACAAGTAGCAGAAAAAAACCACAAATGTTGAAAAAATGAAAGGGAATCAAAAATGAAAGAAAGAAAAAAGATAAAGACAAAAATTCAGGCAATATGAATGAAAAGAAAGCTTGAGTATCAATTTGAAGTTCTAATAAAAATGGAATTCAAGGTAAAATAATGTAAGTGATGAAGAAGGATGTCACATATTATTAAAAGAAACCAAGATTTAATCATAATAGGAGAGAGAGACTCAAAATATGTAAAGAAACAACTGATAAAAATAGAGGGAGAAATAGATAAATCAACATTTTTAGTTGCAGATATTAACACATCTTTCTAAACTGATAGATTAAGCACACTAAAAAATAAGCAGAGATATCAAATATCTAAAAAATACAAAAAATAAGTTCAAATCATTAAGTATATTCTTATTCACACACAACAGAAAACTATTTTTCCTCCTATAATTCTTTTTTTATAATTTAATAGATTTTATTTTCTAGAGCAGTTTTAGTTTCACAGCTAAATTGAGTGAAAATACAGAGTTCTCACATACTTCCTCTCTAGATACACACACAGCATCCCCCACCATGAACATCCCACACCAGTGTGGTACATTTGTTAAAATTAATAAACCAACATTGACATATTATTATCAACCAACTTCCATAGTTTATATTAGGGTTCACTCTTTGTGTTATACATTTTAAGGGTTTTGACAAATATATGATGACATGTGTCCACTATTGTCATACAGAATAGTTTCACTGCCCTAAAAATCCCCTGTGATTCACTCATTCATCATTCCCCACCCTCTGAACTCATGGCAACCACTGATCTTTTTACTCTATTCATACTTTTGCTTTCGCAGAATGCCATATAATTGAAATCATACAATTAGTCTTTTCAAATTGGCTTCTTTCATTTAGTAATGTGACTTTAAGTTTCCTCCATGTCTTTTTATGGCTTGGTAGCTCATTTCTTTTTAGCTTTGAATAATATTCCATTGTCTGGATGTACCACAGCTTATTTATCCATTTGTATATTGAAGGATATCTTGACTACTTTCAGTTTTTGTTGATTATGAACAAAGCTGCTATCAGCATTTGTGTGCAGGGTTTTGTGTACACATAGGTTTTCAACTCATTTGGGTAAATACCTTGGAGTCTAATTACTGGATTATGTTTAGTTTTGTTTAGTTTTTAGCTTTGTAAGAGACTTCCAAACTATCAATCAAAGAGCCCAGCAGTAAATCTTCGTATATATACTCAGAAGATTCTCAACAATGATGCCAAGACCATTCAACAGAGAAAGAACAATTTTCAACAAATTGTGTTGGAAAACTGGATATTCACAAGGAAAAGAATGAGATTGGACCCTTGCCTTATGCTGTATAAAATTTACTAAAAATATATCAAAGACCTAAACATAAGAGCTACAAGAAAATGGAGAAAGCTTCATGACCTTGGATTTGGCAATGATTTCTTAGATATGACACCAAAAGCACAGGCCACAAAAGTAAAAATAGATAAATTTAAAACTTCTGTACATCAAGGACATAATCAACAGAGTGAAAAGGCAACCCATAAAATGAAAGAAAATATTTGGAAATCATATATCTGATAAGGGGTTAATATCTAGAGTATATAAAGAACTCCTAAAGCTCAACAACAAAAAAACAAACAAACAAATTGAAAAATGGGCAATGGACTTGAATAGATATTTCTCCCAAGAAGATATACAAATGGCCAACAAACACATGAAAAGATGCTCAACATCACTAGTTATTAGGAAAATGCAAATCAAAAGCACAGTGAGAGATACCACTTCACACCCACTAGGATAGCTACTATCAAAAAACCAGAAAATAACAAGTGTTGGCAAGGATATGGAAAAATCAGAACCTTTGCACACTCTTGGTGGGAATGCAAAATAGTGCAGCTGCTATGGAAAATAGTATGGCAGTTCCTCAAAAAATTAAAAATAGAATTACCATATAATGCAGCAATTCAACTTTTGGGTATATACCCCAAAGAATTAAAAGCAAGGTGTCTAAGAGATATTTGTACATCCATGTTCATAGGAGCATTATTCACAATAACCAAAAGGTGGAAGCAACTCAAGTGTCCATCAGTGGACAAACGGATAAACAAATTGTGGTATATACATACAGTGGAATGTTATTTAGCCTTAAAAAAGGAAGAAAATTCTGACACATGCTACAACATATATGGACCTTGAGGACATTATGCTAAGTGAAATAAGCCAGTCAAAAAAAGACAAATAGTATATGATTCTACTTATATGAGGTACCCAGAGTAGTGAAATTCATAGAGACAAAAAGTACAATGGTGGTTGCCAGAGGTTGGGGGATAGGAGGAATGGAGATTGACTGTTTAATGAATATAGACTTTCAATTTTGCAAGATGAAAAGAGTTCTGGAGGTTAACAATGGTGGTGGTTGCCCAACAATGTGAATGTATCTAATATCACTGAACAGTACACTTAAAAATGGTTAAGGTGAGTAAATATTATGTTATGTGTATTTTACCACAGTTATTTTTTATAATTTTTAAAATTAAAAAAGCTAAATTACAATACAACTCAAAATGTATGAGAAAAAAACTAAAAATGCACCTAAATGTAAATTTATAAAGTACTTAGAGTACTCTTTAAGAGAAATTTATAAAATGATGATTAAGAAAACAATCTGAAGCCAGACAGCCACTAACTGGACAGGTTTGACTCTAACTAGCTTTTTCTTGGAGAATTTGCTTTCATATATTTATCAAGAAAGTCAAAAGATTAAAAAAGAAGTAAAACATTCATCTTAAGTTGGAAAAAAAACAGGAAGGAAGGAGGGAAGAGAGAAGAGGTAAGGAGGGAAAAGGGGAAAGAGAGAAGGAAAGAAGGAGGGAAGGAAGGGGAGAAAAGGAAGAAGAAAAGAAAGAAAGAATAGATTAGATGAGGGGGTACAGTGTAAGCACCTGATAGTTGGGTTTTTGTTGTAATGCAAATGCCTGATTTAAGCTGTTTATTGCCAAGGCATCTACTTCAAAGATGGCTATTTTGAATAAACACATTGCCAGCCACCAACTAGATAAAGACCCAGGCCACCCACCCCCACCCCCTTTCTTTGTTTTAGAGATCTCCCGTTGACTTCGATAACTGACCATTTGGCAGCTTCTTTTCCCCTTCCCACATTTTACTTCCCACTGATGTTTTAAATTCACCAATAGAAATTGAGCCCACAAAACACTAGGACCCCTTACCCCCTACTCCCAACACCCATAAAAGCAGAACCCCAGGCCTGTGCTCCCTCCCTCTCTCTAGCCTGCAACCTTGCTGTGTGGTCCCAGGTGTGCCATGTACCCTGCAGGACTTGTGAGTTATAAACCTTGGGTTTTTTTTTTTAAAGTTTCCTGATGGTTATTGCTGAGAGCATCTTGGAATCATAATAGGAACCACAAGGGGTAACTCAGCCATAACAGTGGTTCCAAAGAGAGGAGATATCTGTGGGGGCTTGCCATGGGCCCAGGTGAGTGCCGCCAGGCATTTCTAGCCAAAGGCTTCACTATTGATGAGTTGAAACTGGCACAAAACAGGGAGTAAAGAGAGGAAAATTGTTGAGAATGATTCTTAGATTTATAGTTTGAGCCCCAGGGTATATGTTGAAGCCATGTAATGAAATGAGGACCACTAGAAGAGGCATTTTTTTGGTAAAATCTAGGGCCCCACTTCAACATGTTAAGTTTCAAATACCTATTTAAGATCTCCAAGTAAAACAGCAGGGCTTACTCATTTGCAACTCAGAATGGAGATCAAACTGAATATGAATTTAAACATTAAAGCAGGAAGTCTGATTACTCATGGCAAAGTGATATCTTTTAATAGGATTGGATTTCACAAGCCAGTCATAAAAAACCCTTGTCAACTTTCCATTATGCAGACTTTCGAAGAGTCATTGAGAAAGAGGAAGAGGGATTAGTTCCCTTACACTTCATTATGTCTTTGTCAAGCTAGAGAGCTTCATGTTCTTACGAATCACCAGAACACAACCCTCTCACACACCAGCTTACTCCTCTTCTTCCACATTTATTGTCTCTCGTGTGTTTTTACAACGTTATAAACCAATGTTACTGCAATAAACAAAAAATTATAAAAAAATAAAATAAAATACTAATCTTTCAGCAAAAAAAAAAAATGGTGGCATTGGGCCGGCCCCGTGGCTTGGTGGTTAAGTGCACGTGCTCCGCTACTGGTGGCCCAGGTTCGGATCCCGGGTGCGCACCAACGCACCGCTTCTCCAGCCATGAGGCTGAGGCCGCATCCCACATACAGCAACTAGAAGGACATGCAGCTATGACATACAACTGTCTACTGGAGCTTTGGAGGAAAAATAAATAAATAAATAAAATTAAAAAAAAAAAAAGATTAAAAGTCTTAGAGATTTAGACTTACCCAAAAAAAGAATTCAAAATAATCATTTTAGGAAGCTCAGCAAGATTCAAATGACACAGATAACTCAATGAACTCAGGAAAACAAATGTATGAACAAAATAAGAAGTTCAATGAAGAGACAGAAATTTAAAAAAAGTAGAATTCTAGAGCTGAAGAATATAAAGAATGAAATGAAAAATGCAATAGACAGCTTCAACATCAGGCTCAATCAGGCAGAAGAAAAAAATCTGTGAACTTGAAGAAAGATTCCTTGATGTTATGCAGTCAGAGAAGAAAAAAAATTAGA
This sequence comes from Diceros bicornis minor, assembly GCF_020826845.1. Lineage (NCBI taxonomy): Eukaryota > Metazoa > Chordata > Mammalia > Perissodactyla > Rhinocerotidae > Diceros > Diceros bicornis. The sequence goes on along the minus strand of NC_080756.1, from coordinate 54,001,561 downwards.
ATGAAAAAGAGTGAAGAGAGCCTATATGAATTATGGACACCATAAGAAAAACAATACTCACATTATGGAAGTCCCAGAAGAAGAAGAGAAGAAAGGAATAGAAAACATATTTAAAGAAATAATGACTGAAAACTTCCAAAACCTGGGAGAAAACTCCCCAAACATATTCAATCCAAAGAGATCTTCACTGAGACACATTATAATCAAGTTCTCAAAAATCAAAGACAAAGAGAGAATTTTGAAAGCAGCAAGAGAAAAAAGTCTCATCACATACTAGGGAATCCTGATAAGGCTATCAGCAAATTTCTCAGCAGAAACTTTGGAGGCCAGGAGAGAATAGGATGGTATATTCACACTACTCAAAGCAAAAAACTGTCAGCCAAGAATATTTTACCCAGCAAAGTTGTTTTTCAGATAAAGAAGAGGTAAAGACTTTGCCAAACAAAAGCTGATGGAATTCATCACCGCTAGACCTGCCTTGCAAGAAATAGTAAAGGGAGATCTTCCAGCTGAAATGAAAGGAGGCTAATTAGTGACACAAAAACATATGAAAGTATAAAATTCACTGGTAAAGGTAAATACATAGAAAATTCAAAATACTCTAATACTGCAATGGTGGTGTATAAACCACTTTGAGCTCTAGCATATAAGTTAAAAGATAAAGTTTTAAAAACAACTATAGTCAGGATATTTTTTGTGTGTGTGTGAGGAAGATCAGCCCTGAGCTAACATCTGCCAATCCTCCTCTTTTTGCTGAGGAAGACTGGCCCTGGGCTAACATCCACGCCCATCTTCCTCCACTTTATATGGGATGCCACCACAGCATGGCTTGACAAGCAGTGCATCAGTGCGTGCCCGGGATCTGAACTGGCGAACCCCAGGCTGCTGCAGCAGAGTGCGCACACTTAACTGCTTGTGCCACTGGGCCGGGCCCCAATATTTTCTTAACAGATACACAATATAAAAAGATGTAAATTGGGACATCAACAACATACGTTGTTGGGAAGTGAGTAAATGTGTAGAGCTTTTTTATGCAATTGAAGTTAAATTGTTATCAGCTTAAGATAGATTTTTAAAAGTATAAGATTTATTATGAAAGCTTCATGGTAATCACAAAACAACAATCTATAATAGATACACAAATGATAAAAAAAGATTCAAAGTTTACCACTACAAAATATCATCAACTCACAAAAAAGACAGCAAGAGAGGAAGACAGAAACAAAGGAACTACAAAACAATCAGTGAGCAATTAACAAAATGGTGATAGTAAATCATTACCTATCAATAATAACTCTAAATGTAAATAGATTGGACTCTCCAAGTCAAAGACATAAAATGGCTGGATGGATTTAAAAAAACAAGACCAAACTATATGCTGCCTGTGAGAGACTCAATTAAGATTTAAGGATACTTATAGGCTGAAAGTGAAATGGAAATGGATGGGAAAAGATATTCCATAAAAAGACAAACCAAAAGAGAGCAGGCATAGCTACACTTAATATCAGACAAAATAGACTTTAAGTCAAAAACTGTAACAAGAGACAAAGAAGGTCATTGTAAATGACATAGCGATCAATTCATCAAGAGGATATACCAATTGTGAATATATATGTATCCAGCATTGGTGCACCTATACATATTACAGAGTTTTAACAGACCTGAAGGCAAAAACAGACTGCCATGCAATAGTCGTGGAGAATTTCAATGCCCCACTTTCAATAATGGACAGATCATCCAGACAAAAACTCAATAAGGAAATAATGGACTTGAAATACACTTTATGAAATGGACCTCAAGACATATGCAGAACATTCCATCCAACAGCAGCAGAATACACATTCTTCTCAAGCACATACAGAACATTCTTCACAATGTTAGGTCACAAAACAAGTCTAAACAAATTTTAAAAGACTGAAATTACATAAAGTATCTTTTCCAACCATAATGATATAAACTAAAAATCAATAACAGCAGGAAATCAAGAAAATTTATAAGTATATGGAAACTAAACAACAAAGCTAAAGGGAAACAAAAAAGAAATCTTGAGACAAAAAAATAAAAACACAACATACCAAAACTTATGGGATACAGCAAAAGTGGCTCTAAGAAGGAAGTTTATAACAATAAATGCTTACATTAAGAAAAAAAAGAAAGGTCTGAAATAAACAATCTAACCTTATACCTAAGGAACTGGAGAAAAAAGAACAAACTAAGCCCAAAGTTAGCAGAAGAAAGGAAATAAAAAAAGATTAGATCAGAATTAAATAAAATGGAGACTAGAGAGACAAAAGAAAAGATCAATGAAACCAAGAGTTGGTTTTTTGAAAAGATAAGCCAAATTGACCTTTAGCCAAACTTACCAAGAAAAAAAGAGAGATGACTAAATTTAATAAAATTATAAACAAAAAAGGAGACTTTACAACTGATACTACAGAAATACACAGAATAGTAAGAGACTACTCAGAACAATTATACTCCAAAAATTAGATACCTTATAAGAAATGAATGAATTCCTAAAACACACAGCTTACCGAGAATGAATCATGAAGTAATAGAAAATCTGAACAGATCAATAATGAGCAAGGAGATTGAATCAGTAATGAAAACTCTCCCTACAAATAAAAGCCCAGGACCAAATGGCTTCACAGGTAAATTCTACCACACTTTTAAAAAGAATTCATACTGATCCTTCCCAAACTCTTCCAAAAAATTTGAAGAGGAAGATACATTTCCAAACTCATTTTATGAGGCCAGCACTACCTTGATACCAAAGTCAGACAAGAACACTAAAAAAAAAGAAAATTACAGGCTAATAACCCTGATAAACCTAAGATACAAAAATATCAACAAAATACTAGCAAACCAAATTTAAAAGCACATTAAAAGTACCATCCACCATGATCAAGTGGGATTTATCCCTGGGATGCAAGCATAGTTCAAGATATGCAAATAAAAAAATGCAACACACCACATTAACAGATTGAACAAAAAAAATAATATGAACTTATGAACCAGATGATCAAGAGGAGTACTCTGGGCAGCAGCCAAAAAAACTGGGCTACCAAATGTGTGCATAAGTTCCTTTCTGGGATATACCAGTGACCTGGAGTGAGGTAGAGGGAGAGCGTGAAGATAGTGTTTGCCCTCTGAGGTCTCTGGAGAGAATTACAGTCAGCTCTTTGATGTGTGTTTAATTAGAATCCTGCCTCAGGCTGAAGCTGTTAAGATAAACTAGTAGGTGTCTTTCACCAAAAGACTGGGTATTTCAATCTGCTGCCTCTGCACTGTGCCCTGGGAGGTCGCCAGTTAAAAACTTCTTACTTTATAATCTTCATTGTGGTGAGATGCTCCCTTTGTCTCTCCCCTTCAATCTACAACAAGTAAAACATCCATAACTCAACAAAGGCTACATTGCCCAACACACCAGGATGCCAGAGAGATCCACACATATGAAGGTGGGTGGATTGGAGCATGTAGAGGAGGCAAACTGGGGGAACAACACATAAAGGAGGCAAACTGGGGGAACAGCAGAGGCAGTGCCTACAATCCTGGTCCCCCTGATGTGGCAGCTAAGCCAGCTTCCCTCAGCCAGAGAACCTAGTAGCAGCAGCAGAGGCACATACATGACTCTGGCCTCCCAGAAACAGCAGTACCTGTGGCCACAGGGAACAAATCAACAACAGAGGTGGAGCCTTACATTTCCCCCACCCCAGCCATGGCTCAAAGCCCAACAGAAGCAGCAAAGGCATGCACATGACTCAAGCCTCCCAATCGCAGCAGTGCCTGCAGCCACAAGAAATCAAACAACAGGAGAGGCAGTGCCCTGAGAACCCAACTCCCTTCCCATCCTCCCCAACCCCTCTCCCATGGCAGCAATGTTTGTGACCCAGGTAATCCCAGACATGGCAGAGGTGCCCTTCATTCCTATGCCCCCAGTGGTGAAGCCAGTAACCAGGTAAGAGAATCCAAAACTGGTGCTATTCAAACCTACTGAAAAACAAGAAAGTCCTCTAATCATCAACCAGTTGAATAGCTGGAATCAAAGCAAATAAAGCTATACCTAAATAAGAAAAGTGTTCACTATAACAAATGCCCTGGCAGAGGAATAACTCATCAAGCACCACAAAAAGCCATGGTAACATGGCGTCACACACACACAAAAACAATCTTCAGAAACCAAACATAAAGTCATGGAAGATTGTAATCTAACTGATAAAGAATTCAAAATAGCTATCATGAAGAAACTCAACAAGTTACCAAAAAAACTCAGAAAGGCAGTTCAATGAGCTCAGGAATAAAATTAATGAACAGAAGAAATACTTTACCAAAGAGCTTAAGACTCTAAAAAAAGAACCACACAGAAATTCTGGAGCTGAAGAACTCAATAGAGCAGATCAAGAATGCTTTAGAAAACATTGAAAATAGAGTAGACCATAGGAAAGACAGAATTAGTGAGCTCAAAGATAGAAATCTAGAAATGATGCAGGTTGAAGAGGAGAGAGAACTAAGATTTTTTTTTTTAATGTAGAAACTCTATGAGAACTATCTGACTCCACCAGAAAGGGCAGCATAAGGATAGTGAGTATCCCAGAAGGAGAAGAGAGGGAAAAAAAGGAGCAGAGAGCTTATTTAAAGAAATAATAACTGAGAACTTCCCAAACCTGGGGAAAGAACTGGATATACAAATCCATGAAAGTAATAGAATACCCAATTATCTCAATGCAAAAAGACCTTCTCCAAGACACATGATAATAAAACTGTCAAAAATCAATGACAAAGAAAAGATATTAAAGACAGTCAGGGGGGAAAAAAAACATACAAGGGAATTCCCATTAGCTATCAGCAGATTTCTCAGCAAAAACTCTACAGGCCAGGAGAGAGGGGAATGATATATTCAATTTATTGAAAGATAAAAGCTACCAGCCAAGAATACTCTACCCAGAAAAGTTATCCTTCAGATACGAAGGAAAAATAAAGACTTTCCCAGACAAACAAAAACTGAGAGAGTTCATTGCCATTACACCTGCCTTACAAGAAATGTTTAAAGAAGATCTCCTACCTGAAATAATAAAGGCAAAGTTACACAAAACTTTAAGCAAGGTGATAAATAGACAGGATCAGAAAATTGTAACTCTATATCAGAATAGGTTGGTAAACACAATTATAACATAAAAGTTAAAGAAAAAGGAAGCATTAAAAATAACTATAACCCTTTGATTTGGTAATTAACTCAATATAAAAAGGAATAATTTGTGATATCAAAAGGGGAAGAGGAAAAGAATGGGATCTGTATAGGCAAATGAAGATAAGACGCCATCAACAAAAAAGGACTATCTTATCTGTGAGACCTTTTATACAAACCTCAGGTTAACCACAAAACAAAAATTCAGAGGAGAGACATGAAACACAAAAAAGAAGAAACTGAGAAAAACACACAGAAAACCACCAAACTGAAATGACAGACAGAAACATGGGGAAAAAGAAACAATAGAAATATATTACAACCAGAAAGCAAAAGATTAAATAGCAGTATTAAGTCCTCATATATTGATAATCACCCTAAATGTAAATTGATTGAATTCACCAATGAAAAGACACAGAATGGCTGGATGGACTTAAAAACAAGACCCAATAATATGCTGCCTCTAGGAGACCCAGCTCAGCTCTAAAGACAAACATAGGCTCCAAGTGAAGTGACAAAAGATGATACTCCAAGCAAATGGCAACCAAAAAAAAAAAAAAAACAGATGTAGCCATACTTATATCAGATAAAATAGACTTCAAGCAAAAAATGATAACAAGAGACAATGATGGACATTATATAATGATAAAGGAGACAATTCATCAAAAAGACACAGCATGTATTAACATAGATGCACCAAACATAGGAGCACCAAATTATATAAAGCAATTAACAGACCTACATGGAAAAAATGACAGGAATACAATAATAGTAAAAGACTTTAATACCTCACTTACCTCAATGGATAGATCATTCAGACAGAAAGCCAACAAGGAAATAGTGGCCTTAAATGAAACACTAGACCAGATGAACATAATAGATATATATAGAAGATTCTATCCAAAAGCAGCAGAATACACATTCTTCTCTAGTACACATGAAACTTTCTCAAGTATAGACTGTATTTTGGGAAACAAAACAAGTCTCAATAAATTTAAGAAGATTGAAATCATATCAAGCATCTTTTCTGACCACAATGCTATGAAACTAGACATCAACTGCAAGAAAAAAGCTGATAAAGTCACAAAAAATGTGGAGAATAAACAACAAGCTACTGAACAATTATTGGATCAACGAAGAAATCAAAAGAGATATAAAAAATACCTGGAGACAAATGAAAATGAAAACACAACAGATCAAAATTTATAGGATGCAGCAAAAGTGGCACTAAGAAGGAAGTTTATAGCAATACAGGCCTACCTCAACAAACAAGAAAAATCTTGGCATCAACATCAGCTCTTAGTCTTTCATTCTTGGTCTTACTTCTACTCTCCCATCTGGAAATGAAAAAAAATAATAAGCTCTCACTTCAGCTTTGAGGTTATTCTTCTAGAAACACTATGTGTGCATCCCCATAGTGAGACATAGCAGAAACCTCCAATAGCTGTTTTCTTGAAGTTTTTACCGAGGAAAATCTGGATTATTCAGAGAGGTTAGATTTTAAGCATCCTCTCTGAAAGGCTAGGAAACTTCAGATATAAAATTCACCTCAAAAGAAGTGGTATTGTTAAGGGCTAAAGTTACCAAAGATTTAAAAAGCTTTTTCTTTATATTGAGAAAAATGCAAGCAAAGGTACATTGAAAAGTAAAAGAATGTTAAAGACTTCTCCAAACATGTTAAAATAATTTGCCTGGTGTTTCACGTGAAGTTTCTCTATTTCATTACTAAGTTAGATCTTTCAAAAGATAAACGTGTGTATGACATAAAGATAATCAGTTTATATGCCCTCAAAATATGAACAAGCATTGACATTTATTGCTGTTCCTATATACTATTTTCATGGTAAATTTTCATTGACATTTTCAAATAATGCCTTAGGAAGAAGCATGAGCCACCTCACTTCAGAAAGATGAGCAACATCCCAATTTTGCGGATATGATTTAGAGTTTAAGGGAGGAAAAAATAAATAACAATGAAATGCATAAATATTTTACTATGCAGGATATGCTTGCAAAAATAGAGTTCTTGAAGTTTCAAGAACCTGATAATGTTGTTAACTAGTCTTCATGAGTCAAGGCCAAGGTGAAGCACACGTTGGAAAATTTTTCATGGTTTCCTTGGCTAAATAACAACAAAATTACCAAAACAATAAAGGGTGACACTACAGCTTTGGGATGTCAGAAGTAGTTTCTCTGTCTTAAATATCAATAGCTTGGTGAGGCTATTCTAACATATGGGCCATTTCTCTTATCCCAAAGGACAAATTGCAGCAGATTCTCAGGGGAATAGTATTAAATATACAAAAACTTCAAGAATATGAGATTTTTGTTTTCTCGATGGAGCTTTTCAAATGGAAGAATAGTTACTGATAAAATGAAAGCTCAAGAACGAGCTAGAGGGAAGGAAGTCAAGATTGCAGCGTAGGCAGACCCTGAACTCACCTCCTCCTACAGACACAGCCAATTTACAACTACTCGTGGAAAAATTACCCCTGAGACAGAACTGAAAACTGGGTAAGAGGAACTCCTGCAACAACAGACAATCCTAATTGAGGTGGAAGAGGCAGAAACTCCCTTCTGGAGAGGAAAAATGCTGCCTTCACAAGCCGCCAGTATCATGGCTGCCAGGGAGCAGCCCACAGATACGCAGCCTCACTGGAGGAGCAAGCCCCGAGATGGGGAGTGCCCCTGCTGTGGGCATTTTGTGGACTCAGCACAATCAAGATGAGTGGCATAATATCTGACTTTGCCTGCTACTAAAACATTGGGGAGTACCCCCAGAAAAGCTGGTTCACAAAGAAATTAAAACCGGTTCTTAAAGGTCCCACGTGCAAACTCACCCATTTCAGAAAGCAATCTAAAATCACCAGAAAGAAATGTGCACAGTGCTTTGGTGAATGAGACTCACCTAATAGGCCCTGTGTGCATCTCGGTGAGAGGTGAACCTCTCCAGGGACTGGGACACTGGCGGCGGCCATTGTTGTGGCCTGGTGTGGGCGTGCTGACACAGACGCCATTGGAGTTCTCACTGGGGTCTGCTAGCCCAGGGTCTGCCCCACCCGCTAGAGCACTGATTTAATCCAGGTCAGCCAGGGCAGGCAGCCCACCCTAGAGACTGGCCCCACCCAACAACAAGCCCTCAGGCAACTTGTGGGCCTGCATAGATTGGTGACTGGATTCTCTGCAGGCTGGCAACTGAGCCGACTTCAGTGGAGGAGGGTGTGCACAAGGAGAGGGTGGAGAGTGTGGGGCAGCGGTGGAGTGTGTGGGGCTCCCGCCGTGGAGAGACTGGGTCCGCTTCGCGAGGTCGGGGCACGCACATGGGGCAGGACTGTGTTGACTGTGTGTGTGGACCTGTGGGCAGCAGGGCTTGTCAGCTGAAGACTTGTGCTTCTCAAAGACCCACAGGGGGGTGTGCCCCACTTTCCAAAGCCTGAAACAATTGGGTGCTCCCGTGCCTGAGGCCAGCCCCACACAGCTACAATCCTCAGAGAGCTGACAAGACACCTAAAGGCCGGAGGCTTATAGCAATTGTAAGGCCCTGAGCCTAACAACCTGCCACGCTGGGGGCCTACTCACTTAAAAGAAATATTGCAACACAAATGTGGTATTACAACTTGCAGCCAACTGTGCTGGGGCTCCCCAACATGATAAAGAAACTGAAGGGCCCAAAACAACTACAAGCAGCTGAGCATTACAACAGCTGGTCAGGGCATAACTCAGCCAACCTGGGCACCTACAGGGAGAGCAAACAGGCCACAACAGAAGGACACACATAGCCCACATAGGGGTCACCCCTGGAACATTGAGAACTGAGGGAAGCACACGACAGGCCTCCTAAGCCATCTCTTACATAAGCTCACCTATCAAAGAGCAGGAGACATAGCTGACCTACTAAATACGTAGTCACAAGCACAGGGAAAGAGGCAAAATGAGGAGGCAAAGGAGTACATTCCAAGTAAGGGAACAGGACAAAACTCCAGAAAAGGAACTAAGTGAAACAGAAATGAGCAACCTACCCGACAGAGAGTTCAAACTAAGAGTGTTAAGGATGCTCACTGATGTAGGGAGAGGAATAGATGAACTCAGTGAGAAGGTCAACAAAGAAATGGAAGATATAAAAAAGAACCAATCAGAAATGAAGAATACAATACTGGAAACGAAAAATACACTAGAGTGATTCAAAAGCAGAGTAGAGGATACAGAAGAACGGATCTGTGAGCTGGACGAAAGACTAGAAGAAATTACCCAAGCTGAACAGGTAAATAGAAAAGAATTAAAAAGAGTGAGGACAGTCTAAGGGATCTCTGGGACAACATCAAGCACACTAACATCCGTGTTATAGGTGTCCCGGAAGGAGAAGAGTGAGACAAGGGGGCAGAGAATCTATTTGAAGAAATAATAGATGAAAACTTCCCTAACCTAAGGAAGGAAACAGACATCCAGGTACAGGAAGCACAGAGCGCCCCAAACAAGATAAACCCAAAGAGGCCCACAACAAGACACATCATAATCAAAATGTCCAGAATTAAAGATAAAGAGAGAATCCTAAAAGCCGCAAGAGAATGTCAAGTTACATACAAAGGAAACCCCATAAGGCTATCAGCTGACTTCTCAGCAGAAACCTTACAGGCTAGAAGAGAATGGCATGAAATATTTAAAGTGCTAAAAGGAAAAAACTTACAGCCAAGAATACTCTACCCAGCAAGGTTATCATGCAAAATGGAAGGAGAGATCAGAAATTTCCCAGACAAGAAAAATTAAAGGAGTTTGTCACCAAGAAACCAGTGCTACAAGAAATGTTAAAGGGACTGATTTAAGGGGAAAATAGAGGACCAAAAATAGGAAAAATTATCTATTTCCATGATAAGAGGGTAATGGATACAAATGCACAAAAAAGAGGTTAGATATGATATCAAAAACATAAAAGGAGGGAGGAGGGGAGTTGAAGAGTAGAGCTTTCAGACAGAGGTCAAACTAAAGAGACCATCAATTCTGTATAGAAGAAGAAAAGAACAGAGAAGGACTACTAAAACACTGAGAAAAACAAAAGTTAAAAAATGGCAGTAAGTACATACTTATCAATAGCTACGTTAAATGTCAATGGACTAAATGCTCCAATTAAAAGGCATAGGATGGCTGACTGGATAAAAAAACAAGACCCATATATATGCTGCATACAAGAGACACACTTCAGACCTAAAGACACTCACAAACTGAAAGTGAAGGGATGGAAAAAGATACTCCATGAAAATGGCAATGAAAAGAAAGCTGGGGTAGCAGTACTCATATCAGAAAAAATAGACATTAAAACAAAAACAGTAAAAAGAGACAAAGAAGGGCATTACATAATGATCAAGGGAACAATCCAACAAGAGGATATAACACTTGTAAATATCTACGCACCCAATGTAGCTGCACCTAAATATATAAAGCAATTATTAACAGACATAAAAAGAGAAATAGACAGTAACACAATAACAGTAGGGGACTTTAACACTCCAATTACCCCAACGGATAGATCATCCAAAGAGAAGATCAATAAGGAAACATTGGCCTTAAATGATACACTAGGACAGATGGACCTAGTAGATATATACAGAGGATTCCATCCAAAAACCGAAGAATACACGTTCTTTTCAAAAGCGCATGGAAGATTCTCCAGGATTGATCACATATTAGGCCACAAAACAAGTCTCCATAAATTTAAGAAGATTGAAATAATACCAAACAACTTTTCTGACCACAACAGTATGAAACTAGAAATCAATTATAGGCAGAAAATCAGAAAAGCCACAAGTACGTGGAGATTAAACAAAATGCTACTGAACAACGACTGGGTCAATGAAGAAATCAAAGAAGAAATCAAAAAATACCTGGAGACAAATGATAATGAAAATACGACATGCCAGAATTTATGGGATACAGAAAAAGTGGTTCTAAGAGGGAAGTTTATAGCAATACAGGCCTATCTCAACAAACAAGAAACATCTCAAATAAACTATCTAACAATGCACCTAAAGGAACTGGAAAAAGAAGAACAAACCAAGCCCCAAATCAGTAGAAGAAGGGAAATAATAAAAGTCAGAGCAGAAATAAATGACAGAGAGACCAAAAAAAAAATAGAAAAAATTAATAAAACCAAGAGCTGGTTCTTTGAAAAGATAAACAAAATTGACAAACCTTTAGCTAGACTCACCAAGAAAAAAAGAGAGAAGGCACAAATAAGTAAAATCTGAAATGAAAGAGGAGAAATTACAACAGACACCTCAGAAATACAAAAGATTATAAGAGAATACTGTGAAAGCTATATGCCAACAAACTCGACAATCTGGAAGAAATAGATAAATTCTTAGAATCATACAACCTTCCAAAACTGGATCAAGAAGAAGTAGAGAATTTGAATAGACCAATCACCAGTAAGGAGATCGAAACAGTAATCACAAACCTCCCCAAAAATAAAAGTCCAGGACCAGACGGCTTCCCTGGTGAGTTCTACCGAACATTCAAAGAAGACTTAATATCTATCCTTCTCAAACTCTTCCAAAAAATTGAGGAGGGGGGGAAGCTCCCTAACTCATTCTACGAAGCCGACATTACCCTGATACCAAAACCAGACAAGGACAGCACAAAAAAAAAGAAAACTACAGGCCAATATCACTGATGAACATCGATGCAAAAATCCTCAACAAAATACTAGCAAATCACATACAACAATACGTTAAAAAGATTATACACCATGATCAAGTGGGATTTATTCCAAGTATGCAGGGATGGTTTAACATTCGTGAATCAATCAACGTGATAAACACCACATTAATAAAATGAAGAATAAAAATCACATGATCATCCTAATAGATGCAGAGAAAGCATTTGACAAGATACAGCATCCATTTATGATAAAAACTCTGAATAAAATGGGGATAGAAGGAAAGTACCTCAACATAATAAAGACCATATATGACAAACCCACAGCTAATATCATCCTCAATGGTGAAAAACTGAAAGCTATCCCTCTAAGAACAGGAACCAGACAAGGATGCCCACTGTCACCACTCCTATTTAACATAGTACTGGAAGTCCTAGCCAGAGCAATCACGCAAGAGAAAGAAATAAAACGGATCCAAATTGGAAAGGAAGAAGTGAACTCTCACTATTTGCAGACGACATGATTTTATATAGAGAAAACCCTAAAGAATCCACCAGAAAACTTTTAGAAGTAATAAACGAATATGGTAAAGTTGCAGGATACAAAATCAACATACAAAAATCAGTTGCATTTCTATACACTAACAACAAAGTAGCAGAAAGAGAAATTAAGAATACAATCACATTTACAATTGCAACAAAAAGATTAAACTACCTAGGAATAAACTTAACCAAAGAGGTGAAACAGCTGTACACGGAAAACTATAAAACATTGCTGAAAGAAATTGAAGAAGACACAAAGAAATGGAAAGATATTCTGTGCTCTTGGATTGGAAGAATTAACATAGGTAAGATGTCCATACTTCCTAAAGCCATCTATAGATTCAATGCAATCCCTATCAAAGTTCCAACAACATTTTTCACAGAAATAGAACAAAGAATCCTAAAATTTATTTGGAACAACAAAAGACCCCGAATAAGTAAAGGAATCCTGAGAAAAAAGAACAGAGCTGGAGGTATCACACTCCCTGATTTCAAAATATACTACAAAGCTATAGTAACCAAAACAGCATGGTACTAGCACAAAAACAGACACACAGATCAATGGAATAGAATTGAAAGCCCAGAAATAAACCCACACATCTATGGACAGCTAATCTTTGACAAAGAAGCCAAGAACATACAATGGAGAAAAGAAAGTCTCTTCAACAAATGGTGTTGGGAAAACTGGACAGCCACGTGCAAAAAAATGAAAGTAGACCCTTACCTTACACCATACACAAAAATTAACTCCAAATGGATTAAAGACTTGAATGTAAGACCTGAAACTATGAAATTTCTAGAAGAAAACATAGGCAGTACACTCTTTGACATCGGTCTTAGCAACATATTTTCAAGCACCATGTCTGACTGGGCAAGAGAAACAATAAAAAAAATAAACAAATGGGACTATATCAAACTAAAAAGCTTCTGCACAGCAAAGGAAACCATCAACAAAATGAAAAGACAACCTAACAATTGGGAGAAGATATTTGCTAACCATACATCTGATAAGGGCTTAATCTCCAAAATATATAAAGAACTCATGCATCTCAACAACAAAAAAACTACCAACCCAATTAAAAAGTGGGCAAAAGACCTGAACAGACATTTCTCCAAAGAAGATATACAGATGGCCAACAGACACATGAAAAGATGTTCAAAATCATTAACTATCAGGGAAATGTAAATCAAAACTACAATGAGATATCACCTCACGCCCGTCAGAATGGCTATAATTAACAAAACAGGAAACAACATGTGTTGGAGAGGATGTGGAGAGAAGGCAACTCTCATACACTGCTGGTGGGACTGCAAACTGGTGCAGCCACTATGGAAAACAGTATAGAGATTCCTCAAAAAATCAAGGATAGAACTACCACATGACCCAGCTATTCCACTGCTGGGTATTTATCCAAAGAACTTGAAAACATCAATGCATAAATATAAATGCACCCCTGTGTTCATTGCAGCGTTATTCACGATAGCCAAGACTTGGAAGCAACCTAAGTGCCCATCAAGGGACGAATGGATAAAAAAGATGTGGTATATATACACAATGGAATACTACTCAGCCATAGGAAACTATGAAATCCAGCCATTTGTGACAACATGGATGGACATTGAGGGTATTATGCAAAGTGAAATAAGTCAGAGGGAGAAGGTCAAATACCGTATGATTTCCTTCATTAAGTAGTGGATAACAACAACAATAAACAAACACGTAAAGACAGAGATTGGATTGGTGGTTACCAGAGGGGAAGGGGGGAGGGAGGAGGGCGAAAGGAATAATTCGGCACATGTGTGTGGTGATGGGTTGTAATTAGTATTTGGGTGGTGAACATGATGTAATCTATGCAGAAATAGAAGTATAATGATGTACACCTGAAATTTATACAATGCTATAAACCAATGTTACTGCAATAAACAAAAAATAATAAAAAAATAAAAATAAATTAAAAAAGGATTCTGCTACTTAAAAAAAAAAAAAAAGAACGAGCTAGAAATTGTAAAAATCCCTTCAGGGTTCAATGAGATCAACAGTTTATTCGAGGAAAAAGGAGAATAGGTCTTGTAACATCTCCATCAGTTTTCTGTTCCCTTTGGTAATGGAGAACTCAACAAACGAAAGGTTTGAGAATAATTTAAGTTTCAGGCGAAAGAGCAAAGACATCTCTCCAAGTCATGTAAATAGAGAACCAACTCGCTGTCCTGTTTTGCAACTTGCTCACCTATTCACCATGCTCTTGATCTGCCCTCTTGGTATGGAGGGGAGGGAGAAAAACTAAAAACAAGAGGGATGCCAAAGTGCAAATAAATTAAAATAAATATCAACAACATAAAAACATAGGAAGGTGCTAAATTAATATAAAGCAAGAGTGGAACTGGATGTGCCCCCAGGTCCCAAATGAAGATCCTTTGACTCTGACCAGGTACAAATACAAAAACAAAAGACAATGAGAGAAAATCTGAGATAGACTGACAGGTGTGGAAAAAAGTATACATTGTTCAGATACAGACTAGTGTTCCCTGTGACTTGATCTCTTTTAAAAGGGTGAGTTCCTTCCTGGTGTATACCTCTGATATTCTTAAGGCATAATCCGTGAGTCACAAATTGAATTACCCAGAGTTTCCTTCCCAGGAAAATGACTGGATTTTTCAGAAAAGATGTGTGCCTGCTAATTAGAAGGAAGATTCGCTTTCCTTGTTCAAGAGTTTGAATTGACAATAACAAAGTTGCTAGTTGGAATCTGGAACTGCACCTAGAAAATCTTCTAGAATCATAAATTAGACATTAAAAATATGCAGAAAGTATGAATTTCTTTTCAAACACTCAGGTGTGCCATAAATATTGAATCTCTAATTTCTTTTCTAAACCAATTTATTTTTACTGTTTATTCACATCCCATTGGACCGGAAGAAATGGGATCTTAGTTATGTTGAGATTCTTCTCTCTCACAGAAGACTTATCAAGAGTCCTCTAACGGGTCAGTGCCAAGACATCCAGTGCCAAAGTCCAAGGAGAGCCAGTGTGCCTTTTGTTCACGTGTCCACTCTAGTTATCTCTGGGAGACTCATTGTTCCTGTCCACATGACCTCCTCAGGCCCAGTGACTCTCCACTGCTTTTGTTACATGATTTAGACACAAGAATCTTTTTTATTTTTTCCTTTTTAACACACTCTGCTTCTTCTCAGAACTCCTCTTTTAATGTTTACCTTCTCCAAAATACCTATAATTTTCTTAAAGGTTATGACTTGGAAAACAAATGCCGGGAAGTCTAGT
Organism: Diceros bicornis minor; assembly: GCF_020826845.1. NCBI lineage: Eukaryota > Metazoa > Chordata > Mammalia > Perissodactyla > Rhinocerotidae > Diceros > Diceros bicornis. The sequence continues at coordinate 53,985,905 of NC_080756.1, read as the reverse complement.
ATGCTACTGCTTCTTCCATTCTGACACTTCCCTGGTTGCAATGAATTACACAATCAACTTGCGGTTTGAATAAGAAGGAAGCAAAAATTCCACAAATAAGAACGTATATTTTGATCTCTGATCAAGTCTTTTTCCTCTTTCTCCCACTATAAGCATCTTTTTAACCAGCAATACTTGTGTTGTCCATAATTAACATCTCAAGATAACTCAAGATAGCCATCATAACTTGAGGAGTCTGATTCTTGGCCAAAAAAGTCTATATGTGCTTTTCCAGGCCCAACCACAGGCAATTACAAAGGCTTTACCAGGCACACCTCATGACAGAAAGTCACCAGATTTGGTGCACATCCAATGCATTGCAGTCTCTAAACGAAATTGCAGTCAAAGATTCAGGCCCCTCTGACTGGCTATGCTCTTATGCTTATTTGCATTCCTAGCCCAAATACCTTCATACCTAGGTCTCTTTACCAGGATCCTTTGGCCCATGTCTTCGTCAGACACCTCTGCCAAGGCCTCCTTGTTGGGGAGGAGGAGAATAACTTGAAGGTACTTTTCCCCACTCTGATTTAGTCCTCATTATCTTTCCACTATTAGCCCTCTCCCTCAACTTCCTCCTGGCCCCAGGGTCCATAAAACCACAGGAGATTTTTTTTTTCCAGGTTCTCTCAACAGTGCAATGACACCCACAGCTGTGCTGATCCTTCTGATCCTCAACCAGTGTGCGTTACGTGGGGAAAATGGAAAAGGGGGGATTAGGCACTTACTGTGTTTTAGCCTTTTATTTATACTATCACAGTAAGTGATTAAAGACCTCATTGTTATTTTCATATTATCTTGTTGTTTTAATCAGCTATTCCAACATCTGACAGCTCAGCTCTCCTATTGGCCTAACTGAGCCCCTGACAATACTCAAGCCAAAATTCAAAGAAAGTATATTAGTTCCCTAATGCTGCTATAACAAATTATCACAAACTTAGTGTTTTAAAACAATACAAATTTATTATCTTATAGTTTTGAAGGTTAGAAGTTTAGAATGAGTTGGTAGGGCTGTGCTCCTTCTGGAGCACTAGAGGTGAATCCATTTCCTTGTCTTTTCCACCTTCTAGAAGCCACCTTCATTCCTTGGCTCATAGTCCCTTCCTCCATCTTCAAAGCTAGCAGTATCTTCAATCTAACACTGACCTCTGCTTTTGTCATCATATCTCCTTCCTTGAATCTGATCCTTCTACTTTCCTTTCATAAGGACACTTGTGATTACATTGGGCCCACCTAGATAAGCCAGGATAATCTCTCCATCTCAAAATCCTTAATTTATTAATATCTGCAAAATTCTGTTTGCTGTATAAGGTAATATAATCACAGGTTCCTGGGTTTAGGACACGGATATCTTTGGGGGACCATTATTCAGCACACTACAGGAAGGTTTAAAATATCTTCTTATCCCAGTAAAACATTAGATGTCTAGACTTCTGTATCCAGTCATTGCAGACTTGGTAAATTGGACCAACCTCTCTGAGGAAGACAACTATAAAAAGTTAAATGAGATGCATTTTTTAATGTCTTAAATACATCAATGGCTAAGATGCTCAACATCACTAATCATTAGGAAAATGCAAATCAAAACCACAATGTGATGCCACTTCACACCCATTAGGATGGCTAGTATCAAAAAACCAGAAAATAACAAATGTTGCCAAGGATATGGGGGAATTGGAACATTTAAGTATTGTTGGTAGAATAGTAAAATAGTGCAGTCACTATGGAAAACAGTATGGTGGTTTCTCAAAAAATTAAAAATAGAATTACCATATGATATAATAATTCCACTTCTGGGTATAAGTAGTCTCCCCTTATCCACAAGGGATATGTTCCAGGACCCCAGTGGACGCCTGAAACTGCAATAGTGCCAAATCCTATATATACTATGTTTTTTCCTAAATATATATAGCTACGATAAAGTTTATAAATTAGGCATAGTAAGAGATCAACAAAAATAATTACTAATAAAATAGAACAATTATAACAAAATACTGTAATAAAAGTTATGTGAATGCAGTCTTTCTCACAAAATACCTTATGGTACTGCACTCACCCTTCTTTTTGTGATGATGTGAGATATTACAATGCCTACATGATAAGATGAAGTGAGGTGAATGATGTAGGCATTGTGACATAGTGTCCCAGGTTGGATAGAGTGGGATGGTGCAAGATTTCATTACATACTCAGAAGGGTGCACAATTTAAAACTTATGAATTACGTATTTCTGAAATTTTCCATTTAATATTTTCAGATCGTGGTTGCCATAGGCATCTGAAACCATGGAAAGCAAAATCACGGATGGGGGGCACTACTGTATACCCAAAAGAATTGAAAGTAGGGTCTCTAAGAGATATTTGTACACCCATGTTCATAGCAGCGTTATTCACAATAGCTAAAATGTGGAAGCAACACAAGTATCCATTAATGAATGAATAGAAAAAGAAGAAGTGGTATATACATACAATGGAATGTTATTCAGCCTTAAAAAGAAAGAAAATTCTGACACATGTTATAACATAGATGAACCTTGAAGACATTATGCTAAGTGAAATAAGCCAGTCAAAAAAAGATAAATACTGTATAAGTCCACCTACATGAGGTACCTGGGGTGGTTAAATTCATTTATACAGATAGAAAAAATGGTGGTTTCCAGGAATTGAGGGGAAGGAGAAACGGGCAGTTGCTTAATGGGTATAGAGTTTCAGTTTTGCAACATAAAAAGAGTTCTGCAGATCGGTTGCACAACAATGTGAATGTACTTAACACTCCTGAATTGTACATTTAAAATGGTTCTGATGATACATTTTATGTTATGTGTATTTTACCACAACTAAAAATAGAAAAAGAAAAAGAAAATTCTAAGATTAAAATGTTATCCATATAATGTGGTATATTTGGCCAAATGTAAAATTACTTGGCCAAAATCTGATTAGCTAGAAGTAGAGACTGAATCCAGATATTTTGGGGCACTTTTTTCCTGGGAGCATTTGCCTATCTCAGAAAAGCTACTGAGATTCTGGGTGGTACATTGAACAGTTTTTCCAAATGAGAGGACAAAAATCAGTATCCAGATACTGTTTCTAGGTACTAGATACAGTATCTAGTATCTCCCAGCTGTCTACTTTTTCTACACACATCTTAAGCTAAGGACAATCCTAGAGTTCAATAATTTCTCAAATAAAATATCTCGCACATAACAATGCATGATAAGTCATGCTTTAAACATGAATGAGAAATAACAGAAATAAATCCACAGAAACTTCATATATTGGAACCATTCATAATATAATATAAGACATCCACATTGATTAAGATAAAAGTCAAACTTGAAAATTTCAGAAGGGATAAGAAAATGATAAGAAGTAGCATAGAGGGCTGGCCCAGGGGCATAGCGGTTAAGTGTGCACGCTCTGCTGTAGCGGCCCAGGGTTCGCAGGTTTGGATCCCGGGTGCACTCAAGCCGTGCTGTGGCAGTGTCCCATATAAAGTAGAGGAAGATGGGCACAGATGTTAGCCCAAGGCCAACCTTCTTCAGCAAAAAGAGGAGGATTGGCATCAGGTGTTAGCTCAGGGCTAATCTTCCTCACACACACACACAAAAAAACAGTAGCATAGAACATGTAAAAAAAAAAAAAACCAAACAGGAATCCTAAAATTAAAAACATACAATAACTGGGCCAGCCCCATGGCTTAGTGGTTAAGTGCGCGCACTCTGCTACTGGCGGCCCAGGTTCAGATCCCAGGCATGCACCGACACACCCCTCCTCCAGCCATGCTGAGGCCGCATCCCACGTACAGCAACTAGAAGGATGTGCAACTATGACATACAACTATCTACTGGGGCTTTGGGGGAAAAAAAGGAGGAGGACTGGCAATAGATATTAGCTCAGAGCCGGTCTTCCTCAGCAAAAAGAGGAGGATTAGCACAGATGTTAGCTCAGGGCTGATCTTCCTCACAAAAAAAAAAATACAATAACCGAAATTGAGAGTTCAATGGAGGTATTAACAAAAGAATAGACACAATATAAGAACAAATTAGAGGACTTCAAGTTGTGTCAGAGAAAGCTTATCAAGAATAAAGCCCAGAAAAAAATGAAGGAAAATACAGAAGAAGGAGAGAGATACAGAAGATGATAGAAAGTCTTAACATATATTAAAATAAAATGCCAGGAAAAGAAGAAAAAAAGAATTGGAGAAACAATGGCTGAAGATTTTCTAAAACTAGAGCTAGGCATCCATCCACACAGTCAAGAGGCCCAAGGAACTCAAGGTAGAAGAATAAGAAGGGGGGGGTAGGTAAGAAGAGGAAAAGAAAGAAATAAAGAGGGAAAGGAAGGATAGAGGGAGGAAGGGAGGGAGAGAAGAAAGGAGAGAAGAAGGGAAGAAATCTCTACCTAGACATGTCATGATGAAACTGCAGAAGAAAAGGGACAAAGAGAACATCTTAAAAATGCACTAGAAAAAGGAAATTAGGGGGAGTGACGTCAGCATCATGGCGGAGTGAGCTTTCCCGTGAATTCTTCCCCCACAAAATACAACAAAAGTAACAGCCACAGACCAACAACGGAATCCCAGACAGTCAAAAGCTGGAGCGGAGGGATCCACACTGCCGCACATCTGAGAGCGGAACGTGCTGGGCCCCCGGAGGAAGTGGGGAGAGGTAAGGAGAACTCCGCTCCCTCCCCATCAGATCAGCGATCCGGTCCGCGCGGCTCCCAGAGAGGGGGGAGGGGCGGCCCTCGGCGGGAAACTGTGGCTCTTCGGGCTCTCTCAGCCAGTGGGAAACTCCCGCACAGAGGGCTCAGAGGAGCCACAGGGCTACCATCAACATCTGAGCAACCCAGAGAGCGGATAAAGAGGGGCAAACGAGAAGCCTCCCACGTCAGGGACCCAGAGGGCAAAAGAGAGAGCTCCCCCCTCCCCGCAACCCGGAGTCTGCAGCTCGACCAGATCTAGCGGTCCGAGGCAGACCTGAATAAACTGGACTGGACCCGTGGATCCCAGTGGGGAAAAGAAACAAAACAAAACAAAACAAAACTGCGGATCGCAGCAGAAAAACTGGGGCAGAGCGCAGGGGGCTTAGACTACACAGCCCTTTACCACCACACAGTGGCGGCAGGTGGAAATTGCAACCAGAGACTTCCAGGATGAGGAAAATCAAAACCAACACAGGAACCACAATGCAAAAATATATGAAATCACCAGACCAGAAACAAAATGACAAGCACCCAGAAATCAACCCCGAAGACACAGAAATCCATAAACTAAATGACAGAGATTTCAAAATAGCTATCATAAAAACACTCAACGAAATACGAGACAACACAGACAAACAATTAAATGAGATTAGGAGTTTCTTCACAAAAGAGATTGAAATCATAAAGAAAAACCTATCAGGGCTGATGGAGATGAAGAACACAATGGAGGAGATAAAGGAGAATCTGGAATCTTTAAAGAACAGAGCTGACAATATGGAGGAAAGAATTAGTACTTTAGAGGATAGGAATACAGATATACTCCAGATGGAAGAAGAGAGAGAACTAAGACTAAAAAGAAATGAAGAAAGACTCCGAGAAATATCGGACTCTATTAGAAAATGTAACATAAGAATTATAGGTATTCCTGAGGGAAAGGAGAGGGAAAGAGGAACAGAGAGCCTATTCAAGGAAATAATAGCTGAAAATTTCCCAAATCTGGGGAAGGAGCAGGAAATACCAGTAAGCGAAGCCAACAGGACTCCTATATATATTAACAGACAAAGGCCTTCACCACGACACCTAGTGGTAAGGCTAGCCAGGGTCAACGACAAAGAAACAATATTAAGGGCAGCTAGACAAAAACAAAAAATAACGTACAAAGGAACTCCCATCAGGCTCTCAGCGGATTTCTCAACAGAAACTTTTCAGGCTAGAAGAGACTGGAATGATATATTCAAAATACTAAAAGACAAAAACTTTCAGCCAAGAATACTCTATCCAGCAAAAATATCCTTCAAATATGATGGAGAAATAGTAACTCTCCCAGATAAACAAAAGCTAAGGGAGTTCATGGCCACGAGACCGCCACTACAAGAAATACTCAAGAAGACCCTCAGGCCTGAAAACAAGAAGAGAAAGGGAACACAAAGCTTGGAGTAAGGAGAAAAGTAGGCAGACAAAATCAGAGAAATAGTAGATCTTTACCGGAATAGTTTAGCAACCACTTAAATACCAAACTCAAAGATCAAAGGAAGAAATTCACCAAAAATAAATTTAACCTCATCACTGTAAACACACAGCCACAACACAAGATAGAATAAGGTATAACAAGAGCAACTTAGAAGGGGAAGAGGAAAGTGACTGAATTGACTTAGTATAAGGAAATAGGAGGCTATCAGATAATGGACTATCTCATACAGAAGATTTTTCGCCCAAACCTCAAGGTAACCACTAAACAAATAATCAAATTAAAACCACATATGATAAACAAAGAGAAAACTAGAAGAATCATAAGACAGAACAACCAAACTGAATTGGCAGTCCAAAACAAATGGGACAAGAAACAAAGGAAATGCAAAAGAACCAGAAAATAAGTGACAAAACAGCAACATTCAACCCTCATATTTCAATAATTACCCTAAATGTAAATGGATTGAACTCTCCAATCAAAAGATACAGAGTGGCAGGATGGATTAAAAAGCAAGACCCAACAATATGCTGCCTTCAGGAAACACATCTTAGCACTAAAGACAAGCACAGGCTCAGAGTGAAAGGATGGAAGACAATACTCCAAGCTAATGGCAAACAAAAGAAAGCAGGTGTTGCCATACTCATATCAGACAAAGTAGACTTCAAGATAAAACAGGTTAAGAAAGACAAAGAAGGGAAATATATAATGATAAAAGGGACACTCCATCAAGAAGACATATCACTTATAAATATATATGCACCCAACATAGGAGCACCAATGTACATAAAACAACTATTAACAAACCTAAAAGGAGAAATCAACAACAACACAATAATAGTAGGGGATCTTAACACCCCACTTACAGCAATGGATAGATCATCCAGACAAAAAGTTAATAAAGAAATATTAGACTTAAATGAAAAACTGGACGAGATGGACCTAGTAGACATATACAGAGCACTCCACCCAAAAACAGCTGACTACACATTCTTCTCAAGCGCGCATGGAACATTCTCTAGGATAGACCATATGTTGGGAAACAAAGCAAGCCTCAATAAATTTAAGAAGATTGAAATCATAACAAGCATCTTTTCAGACCATAAGGCTATGAAACTGGAAATGAACCAGGAAAAAAAAACTGGGAAAGTGACAAAAATGTAGAGATTAAACAACATGCTACTGAACAACCAATGGATCATTGATGAAATTAAAGGAGAAATCAAAAACTATCTGGAAACAAACGAAAATGATAACATGCCATATCAAACCATATGGGACGCAGCAAAAGCAGTCCTGAGAGGGAAACTCATAGCGATACAAGCCCACCTTAACAAACAAGAAAAAGCCCTAATAGGCAACCTTAAATTACACCTAACAGAACTAGAAAAAGAAGAACAAACAAAGCCCAAAGCCAGCAGAAGGAGAGAAATAATAAAAATCAGAGCAGAAATAAATGATATTGAGACCAAAAAAACAGTAGAAAGGATTAATGAAACAAAGAGTTGGTTCCTCGAGAAGACAAACAAAATAGACAAACCCTTAGCCAGGCTAACTAAGAAAAAAAGAGAAAAGGCTCAAGTAAATAAAATTAGAAATGAAAGAGGAGAAATTACAACGGATACCATGGAAATACAGAGGATTATAAGAGAATACTATGAGAAATTATATGCCAACAAATTGGACAACCTAGAAGAAATGGATAAATTCTTAGACTTATACAACCTCCCAAAATTGAACCAAGAAGAAATGGAGAATCTGAATAGACCAATCACAAGTAAAGAGATTGAAATAGTAATCAAAAACCTCCCAAAAAATAAAAGTCCAGGACCAGATGGCTTCTCCAGTGAATTTTACCAAACATTCAAAGAAGATTTAATACCCATCCTCCTCAAACTATTCCAAAAAATAGAGGATGATGGAACACTTCCTGAATCATTCTATGAGGCCAACATCACCCTGATACCGAAACCAGACAAAGACAATACAAAGAAAGAAAATTACAGGCCAATATCGCTGATGAACATTGATGCAAAAATCCTCAACAAAATATTGGCAAACCGAATACAACAATATATTAAAAAGATCATACACCATGATCAAGTGGGATTTATACCAGAGACGCAGGGATGGTTCAACATCCGCAAATCAATCAACGTGATACATCACATCAACAAAACAAAGAATAAAAACCACATGATCATCTCAATAGACGCAGAGAAGGCATTTGACAAGATACAACATCCATTTATGATAAAAACTCTCAATAAAATGGGAATAGAAGGAAAGTACCTCAACATAATAAAGGCCATATATGACAAACCCACAGCTAACATCATACTCAACGGGGAAAGACTGAAAGCCATTCCTCTGAGAACAGGAACGAGGCAGGGCTGCCCACTCTCACCACTGCTGTTCAACATAGTACTGGAGGTTTTGGCCAGAGCAATTAGGCAAGAAAAAGGAATAAAAGGAATCCAAATAGGTAACGAAGAAGTGAAACTCTCACTATTTGCAGATGACATGATTGTATATATAGAAAACCCTAAAGAATCTGTTGGAAAACTGTTAGAAACAATCAACAACTACAGCAAAGTTGCAGGGTACAAAATCAATCCACAAAAATCAGTTGAATTTCTATATGCTAATAATGAACTAACAGAAAGAGAGCTCAAAAAGGTAATACCATTTACAATTGCATCAAAAAGAATAAAATACCTAGGAATAAATCTTACCAAGGAGGTGAAGGACCTATACAATGAGAACTACAAGACATTATTGAGGGAAATCTACGATGACATAAAGAAATGGAAAGATATCCCATGCACGTGGATTGGAAGAATAAACATAGTTAAAATGTCTATATTACCTAAAGCAATCTACAGATTCAATGCAATCCCAATCAGAATCCCAATGACATTCTTCACAGAAATAGAAAAAAGAATACTAAAATTTATATGGGGCAACAAAAGACCCCGAATAGCTAAAGAAATCCTAAAGAAAAAGAACAAAGCAGGAGGCATCACAATTCCTGACTTCAAAACATACTACAAAGCAATAGTAATCAAAACAGCATGGTACTGGTACAAAAACAGACACACAGATCAATGGAACAGAATTGAAAGCCCAGAAATAAAACCACACATATACGGACAGCTAATTTTCGACAAAGGTGCTAAGGACATGCAATGGAGAAAGGAAAGTCTCTTCAATAAATGGTGTTGGGAAAACTGGACAGCCACATGCAAAAGAATGAAAGTGGACCATGTGCTATCGCCATTCACAAAAATCAACTCAAAATGGATCAAAGACCTGAAGGTGAGACCTGAAACTATAAAACTCATAGAAGAAAATATAGGCAACACACTATTTGACATTGGGTTTAAAGGAATCTTTTCGGATGACATGCCTACCCAGACTAGGGAAACTAAAGAAAAAATAAACAAGTGGGACTTTATCAGATTAAAGAGCTTTTATAAGACAAATGAAATCAGAATCAAGATGAACAAACAACCAACCAGCTGGGAGAGAATATTTGCAAAACATACATCTGACAAGGGGTTGATCTCCATAATATATAAAGAACTCACACAATTGAACAACAAAAAAACAAACAACCCGATCAAAGAATGGGCAGAGGAAATGAACAGACACTTCTCCAAGGAAGATATACAGATGGCCAATAGGCACATGAAAAGATGCTCAACATCACTAATCATCAGGGAAATGCAAATCAAAACAACACTAAGATACCACCTCACGCCCGTTAGAATGGCTATAATCACCAAGACAAAAAACAACAAATGTTGGAGAGGATGTGGAGAAACAGGAACCCTCATACACAGCTGGTGGGAATGCAAATTGGTGCAGCCTCTATGGAAAACGGTATGGAGATTCCTCAAAGAATTAAAAATAGAGATGCCCTATGATCCAGCCATCCCACTACTGGGAATCTATCCAACGCACCTGAAATCAACAATCCAAAGAGGCTTATGCACTCCTATGTTCATTGCAGCATTATTCACCATAGCCAAGAAGTGGAAGCAACCTAAGTGTCCCTCGACTGACGATTGGATTAAGAAAATGTGGTATATATATATACAATGGAATACTACTCAGCCATAAAAAAAGACAAAATCGTCCCATTTGCAACAACATGGATGGGCCTGGAGCGTATTATGTTAAGTGAAATAAGCCAGAAAGAGAAAGACAAACACTGTATGATCTCACTCATATGTGGAATATAAACCAACACATGGACAGAGAAAACTGGACTGTGGTTACCCGGGAAGTGGGGGTGGGGGGTGGGCACAAGGGGTGAAGGGAGTCATATATGGGGTGATGGACAAACAAAAATGTACAACCCAAAATTTCACAATGTTAGAAACCATTAAAATATCAATAAAAATCAAAAAAAAAAAGAAAAAGGGAAATTACCTTCAAAGGAGCAAAATTTAGTTGAATTGTTATTAATTCTTAATAACAATTATAACAGCCTGAAGATGTTGAATGATAATTTCATTGACCTGAATGAAAATCACTACCAACATAGAATTCTATACCCAGCAAACATTATCTTCAAGCATAAATGTGAAATAAAAACATTTTCAGGCAAACATTTAAAAACATGCCACCAGAAGACTGATATAAATAAAAATATAAAGATTGTTATTCATAAAGAAGGAAAATGATTCTAGGTATGAGGTTTGAGATACAGGAATGAGTGAAGCGAAATAAAAAATGGTAAATATAGAGATAAATCTACATGGACATTGACTGTAGAATTAAAATACATGACAACAATAGCTTATAAATCAAGAAGAGTAGCAATGGAGCTAAAATGTTCTAAAGTTCTTACATTCTCCAGGAGGACAGCAAAAGCATCAGTTAACATTAGATTTGATAGTCATTGCTGCATGTTGCAATTTCTAGAGTGACCACTAAAAGAATAGTAAAAAAGCGTATGACTCCCAAAATAACAAAAAGGGAAAATAACGATTAAAAAATAATCAATCTAAAAGAAGACAAAGAAGTAGGCAGAGGGACGGGGGGTGGGAGGAACATAAAACATGTTAGGGAAAATGGAAACTACCTAGTAAAATGATAGATTTAAAAGCATATATATGAGGAATTGCCATAAATATAAATGCATTAAATTTGCAACCTAAAAAATGGTTTGTCAGATTGAACTCTTTAAAAATTTAACTATATGCTGTTTACAGGAAGCACATCTAAAACATAAGAATCAAGAAAGTCAAAAATAAACGAGAGAAAAAAATATCTTACAACACTAACCTTAAGAAGGTTGGTGTATCTATTTTAATATCAGGAGAAAAACTAAACCCAAAGGCATTAATAAAGTTCAAGAAAGTGATGTCAAAATGATAAAAAATTTAATTTGCCAAGTACAAATAACAACTCTAGCCTTGTATGTACCTAGCACGTGGCTTCAATATACAGACATCTCTTCCTACATGAAGTTTCAATATCCAAATATTTACCAAAGCATCCTACAAAATTCTTATCCAAAATTTCTATTCCAGAGGAGAAAACAACTTGCTAGAATCTGCATATATGTCATAGCAAAAACTCTCCAAGCTGCTCATAAGTCCAGGTGAAATGTATCATACTAACTTCCCAATCCTTTCCCCAAATGCATAGACCTTTATAGGCTCTTGCTTTCTTCTGCCAGATACCTTGAGCCCAATCAACCCAGGGTTAATTTAGATGGGTTTTTTTCCTTACATTACAGTATTTTCATTGCAATAAAGAAGGATAACATAATTCCTGTTGTGCAATATTTGCATATAAATGTACCCACTAATAAGTGTAATATGTACAGTCATGCATCGCTTAATGACAGGGATACAATCTGATAAATGCATTGTTAGGCAATTTTGTCATTGTGTGAACATCATAGCATTACCAAACCAGGCCCATTTTACCTGCCACACAGTATGCCTATCACCAAGAAGATGAGTTTTGTAGCAGAGAAAGGGTTTATTTTGCAAGGTAGCCAAGCGAGAAGATGGGAGAACAATTCACAAATCTGCCTCCCAGAAAACAGGGATTAGAGATAAAGGGCCAAGGTGGTCTGAAATGTGGAGATAAATGATTGGAGGTAAGGAAAAGTGAGGTAATTGACGCTCTGCAAGCATAGTCAAGTTTCACGTCACTTCATAGGACACACATTCACAAGATGGTAACATTAGCATGATCTGAGAGTGTAGTTTTTGGCCCCCCAATGTCAGAGGTCACCTACATTTGTGCAGGCCCTGTTGATGGGTCAGTGATCTCAACCAGCCTGAGCTGGACAACCAGCCTGAGCTGAAAAGGGGTCAACTCTCAGTGCCTGAAAAACAACTTAAGTACAAGTTGCAATGTTGACCCAAACATCAGAGATATTACCAAAAGGAACCTAATGGGAGTCTGATAATATATTTCTTATCTACATAACTTTTAAGAATAGTCATTAATGGCTATCTGGCCACCAGCTTCAACAGAGTGTACTTACACAAACCTAGATGGTATAGCCACTACACATTTAGTCTATACAGTACTATCTATGGGACCTCCGTCGTATATGTGGTTTGTCATTGACCAAAACAGCATTCTGTGCTGCACAACTGTGTTAAATAATTAGGCAATTTGTTTTAAAATTTGCTATATAATGCAGAAATCTGTTGTGGATTGTGATATAGTGATTTATAATAAGAAATATGTATTAAGATATTTATTTGATCTTTGTTCTTCATTTCTGACTCACAGCTCCCAAAACCCTTGTAATTTTCTAAGTGATTAGAGCAATAGCAATCTTTTGTTATATTATTTAATTTTTGTCCTTGGTTCCTGAAATAGCTTTAGAGCAATAAAAGCAAAATGGGTGTCTTTTGTTATTCATAAAAAACCCCTTTCAACCACACCTGAGTTTATGTTAATGAGATGATTTTTGAAAAGCCCTTAGATAACCTAAGGATAGAGGCTAGGACCAGCCATGTGACTAGAAAGTTGAAACTTTCAGCCCCACCTCCCCAACCTTCAGGGAGGGGAGAGGAGCTGGAGGTTGAATTAATAACCAATGGCCAATGATTTAATCAATCATGCCTACATAATGAAGCCTCCATAAAAACCCAAAAGGATGGGGTTCAGAGAGCTCCTGCGTTGGTGAACAATGTGCCAGGAGGGTGATGCTCCCAAACTTCATGGGAACAGAAGCTCCTGTGCTCAGGACCCTTCTAGACCTTGCCCTATGTATTGCTTCATCTGGCTGTTCAGTCATCTCCTTTAATATCCTTTATAATAAACCAGTAATCTAGTAAGTAAACTGTTTTCCTGAGTTGTGTGAGCTGCTCTAGCAAGTTAATCAAACCAACAAATTAAAAATTAATATGAAATAGATGGTTTTCTAGAAAATAAAATTTAGTGAAATTGACTAAGAAGAGTTAGAAACCCTAAGCCTCAAAATCATAAAAAAGGAAACCCAATCATCCAAAAAAAGAGACAAATGTGGTGAAAGAAATAGTCTTACATAGGCAGCAAGTACAGAGAACTTTACAAGTAAATTTAACCAACTTCTAAGAGACATGTACCTACATGCTATGGTCTGAATGTTTGTGTCCCCCTCAAATTCATATGTTGAAATCCTAATGCCCAAAGATGATGGTATTAGGACGTGGGGTTTTTGGGAGGTGCTTAAGTCATAAGGGTGGAGCCCTCATGAAGCTCCAGAGAGACCCCTAGAATCTCCTTCCACCATGTGAGGACATGTCAAGAAAGTCCTGGCTATGAACTAGGAAGAGGGCCCTCACCAAAACGTAATCATGGTGGTGCCTTGATTTGGACTTCCCAGCCTCCAGAACTGTGAGAAATCAATTTCTGTTGTTTATAAGTTACCCAGTCTGTGGTATTTTGTTATAGCAGTTCAGAAAGACTAAGACACTACATTACAGGTAAATTTAACCAAACTGTTCAGAAAATAGAAAAAGAAGAAAAGCATTCTACAAAGTCAACACAAACTGATTCTAGACTAGAAGAGCACCAAAAAGAAAAGTGTGAGTCATCTCACATACGGATAGAGAGGCTTAGATCAAATCTTACAATGTATTTCCAGAATGCCACATCCCAACTGTGCCAGATCTAGTCAATCAGTACTCAGCATCCATTCCCACATCCTTCATTGTGCCTACCAGTGCTTCACAAGATGGAAAGTTATGAACTACATTTTCCAGACTCCCTTCCAACTACTTTCTTGATGCAAATTTGTAACAATACTGTGAGACTTGGAAATGAAAATGAAGCAGGAGTTAGTTTCCTGATTTATGTTTCTGTTGATAATCAAGGTCATAAATTTTGAATTTCCAGATGCAACTGTTATGGCTAGACCATATTCCAGTGTCTAGCCACCAGCCTCTTGTGAGTGGAGAGACAATTGTGACATGGAGGCAACAGCTTCCGGATGCTGGAATCACTACAACTGCAGTATGATCTTGAACCTGAAAGTGTTAGTCAAGAATCCCCAATTCTCATTAATCTAGTCTCCCATTAATTATCTTTCATATTTGGTCTTTGGATGCACAAAAACATTGTAATCCTAATTTGAGTTCACAATACACTATCTTATTGACATTCTTGCTTTATTTTGTTGTGTTTGATGTTTATTATATGAACACCACTGCCCAATACAAAAACTAGAACTTTATCTATCACATGCCTATGTGCTTCTCCCAGTCCCACTCCTGCCTACCATCCAAATGTAACATTATATTGGGCTTTGTGTTTATCAAATCCTTGATTTGTTTTACCATAATATGTGCCTAAATAATATAAGCATAGTATGCAGAAGGTGTCCTAGGTTAAAGTTATCCCCACAGACCAACTGCTCATTTTAATACTCACATTTCATAGTTCTTAGATCTCTGTTAATACAGCATCTGTTGAATAATGTTTATATAGGAAAAATGTAGATTTATGTACTTTCCAATGTGGTTGTACCAATATAAACTCAAATGAGCAATGTATAAGAGATCCCATTTATCTGCATCTCCTCAAACTCTTAGTATTGTCTGTTTCTTAATTTTTGCCATTAAAATGGGTATTAAATGGTATATTATTGTGGTCTTGTTTGCAATTTTCAAATTATGAGTGAAGCTGGGCATCTCGATAGCTGGATTATGTATTACCTCTTCTGTGAAATGCTCTTCAAATATTTTGCCCATTTTTTGTCTCTCTAATTGATTTGTGACAGTCATTTATATGTTCTCAGTGTTAATATTGTGTTAGTTATAAGTATTCAAAATATCTTCTCCCAGTTAAATATTTTTTCATTTTCTTCATCGCGTTTTTATGAACATAATTTTAGTGTAAAACAATTTTTAATTATTTTCCTTTTTAGTACACATATTTTGTATCTTTTTAAAGAAATACTGCTATGGTAGCCAGCCTCCAAGATGGCTCTCAATGATTCTCACCTTCTGTTATTCATGCCTTTGGGTAGTCCCCTTCTCTATTATATCATGTTTGGTCTATGTGATCAATGGAATGCACCAGAAGTTACAGTGTTTGACTTCTGAGACTAGATTATAGAAGACATTGATGCTTTTACTTGCTCTCTTAGATTACTTGCTCTGGTGGAAGCCAGCCAACATATTGTGAGGCTACTCAAAAAACCCTTTGCAGAGTTCCCTGTGATGAGGAACTAAGGCCTCCTACCAGTAGCCAATACCACGTTGCCAGTCATGTGAGTGAGAATCTAAAAAGTGTATCCTTCAGCTCTTGCCAGGCCTTCAGATGATTGCAGTCCCAGTCACTATCTTGACCAAAAGGATTTATCAATGGCATTTTGAGGAAAGAAGGTCATAATTTTCAGAAGTTACCTCCTCATGAGTCTTCTAATAGACAAAATAGTATGCTATCTGGCACAAGAAATGTTTGTGAAAAGAAGTATGAAGAAAGGAAAGAAAAGAATGAATAACAAACTAAAGAAAAAAAGGAAGGAAGAGTTCATTCTATCATTGGAAAAGATGGAACTATCAGTGGAAAAGAGGAAACTAGAAGAGAGATGATTGAAGGGAGAAAGGCATCTGAATATTTCCATGAACCTCTATGTTAAGGATTATACATAAATTATAAGAGGAAATTATCATTTTATGACAGGTCTCAATTTTAAAGGCATCAATGAATAAAGTTCCACTCATAGGTAAATCTTCTTCATCTCACATATTGAATTCCTATTAGAATCACAGAAAACATCATTCCAGCCCCATCCTCTATGATTCCAGAAAACTATTGAAGCACATTCCTCTGCAGAAAAATTGGGCTCATTCTGATGCCATAATCTAAAGAGAAACAAAGGGTAAAAACATTTCTTTAATGAATGCGTAGTTGTTGATTAGAAAGTATATAGGGTTGGGGTCAAACAGAATGGGGTTCAGGGCAAGAGGAGCCCAATGATTGCTCTCCTTTTCTCTTACTGCCCTCCTCAAAAACTTCAAGTGAGGACATACACTTTTACAATTGCTCCTCTAACATCCTCCTGGCAAAATTTTTATGAAATAGAGTAATCTTGGACCTTTCCCCTAGAATCTAATCTTTACTTCCTTCTCTATACAGAACCCTTACCCTGACCCAGGTTATTAAACAGTTCCTTTCTTAGTGGTGTGTAATAAAGAGTCCTTCACTTGTGTACTCTCATCACCTTCCAAAATCTCTCTATTGTCATGGAGCTACCTTAAACAAGTGTCAGGGTGCTTGAGTCTGGACATGAGAAGTTACCCTGCCTTCAGGGAATACAATCTGTGGTAAAGGATGGGGGAGGTGTGGGTAGGACATTAGGGACTGGTTTTGCTGCTGACTCATTTTGCCCTTAAGGAAGTAATTTAACCTCTCAGGTATTAGATTCTTCATCTATAAAAATAGAAATCATAATAAAGTCCCCAAATAGCTCACAAGATTGTGTGAGAATCAAATGAGATAATGTGTAATTAAATTCTGAGTTTTTTAAAAGCCACAAATAAATAGTATTATTATATAATTATCCTACTAGAGTTGAACCTAGTTCTGACCCAAATATTTCAAATTTTATTAATTGGAGAAAAATTTAATTGAAGTATCTACATGTGTTTTAGAGGCAGCAAAATATAATGCTAAGAGCACCATCTTAGGAGTTAGATAGACATGGAGTTGAGACTCAGTTTCTCATCTTACTAATTTATTGACCTTGAGCAAGTTTTTCAATTTTTCATCAGTAAAATGAGTTCTGAAAAAGAAGTTTTCAAGAAGTTTGTGAGATAATGCATGCACTTAATAAGAGCTCAATAATTGTTAGAATCTGTTATCATCATTATGACTGTTAGTATTATCATTAATAGTCACTGCTAACAAATTTCCCTAAATTTTTTATGTAAACAAGACGCTATGGTTCATTAGTCTGAGTCTGCACTCACCTGACATTTTCCATGTAAGGTGTCTTATCAATCTATTGCCAATTGCCAGTCCCTTGTGGATCTGAGAGTCCCAGAAAATAAGAAAGTGATTCATTCAGCTGCTGGACAATGAAATTCTACATGAAGAAAAAGGAGTCGTAGACTGAAATTTACAGATTGAACAGAGTAAGAGTTCTTTATAGCTCTAAAGAGAAAAGAAAATGCAAGGTGTGCGGAACAGTCACAAGATGGCTCAGTGGACAAGAGAATAGGACAAATTCACCAACGTCATCACGAGACGATGATGAATTCACATCTCAGCCAGAATGTATTCTTTTCTTTACCAAGAGACAGAATTCCCTTTAAGTGTACATGTCACTTTTTGCACTTGCATCATTTTTTAATTTTACAAGTTTAGATGCATTCCATCTTATTTCTGATTGTTTTCCAGTGAAATTGCATTTGGTTTACCAAAATTCAAATTTCTTTCTCTACTCTCCTACGTAGTACTTCTCTAGGAAGTAGTAAATTACTTGCAAAAGTTAAACTTAAAGGAGTGCTTACTAGATTTTAACTGTAGTGATTAATTTCTTAAAAAATTATTAGTCTTGTTTTTCCATTTGGGCTTCTATATTACCTTTTTGATCTATCTAGATTGTTTTCCCATAGGTAATTCCTTTGAGGTAAGTGCAATTATTTTTTAATTAATTTTGAATTGAACCTGCAGGCTTAAGAGAAATCCTGAGATTCTCTGACATAAAGCAAATATTCTGGGGAAGAGAGGCTGCTTCTCAGCCAAGGGTGTTTTATAAAGTATAGGTAAATTTCCCTGACATTACTTTCTGTTTTTAAAAGTACTCTGCTCATCATGGAATAATATTGTTATCTACCAAGGCCTTTTACATATTTCAATGATTTTAAAAAGCAAACACCCATTTCACTTTTTGGTATTGTTATTGCAGCTTAAGTGTATCTGTAGCTCCATATTGAGGAATTTAAAAAGGAGAGAGAGAAAGAAAGAATCTGTCTCTCATTCCCAAATTGCCTAATTAATTTTAGTGAACTAGATACCTTTTTTTGAGGTAAAATTGACATACAACATTATATTAGTTTCAAGTGTACAATATAATGATTTGATATTTGTATATATTGTGAAATGATCACCACAATAACTCTAGTTAACATCTGTCACCATACATAATTACAGAATTTTTTTTCTTGTGATAAGAACTTTTAAGATCTATTCTCTTAGCAACTTTCAAATATGCTATACAGTATTATTAACCATGGTCACCATGCTGTACATTACATCACCATGATTTATTTATTTTATAACTGGAAGTTTGTACTTTTTGACTCCCTTCACCATTTCATTCACCCCCTACCCTCCACCATTCTGTTCTTTGTATTTATGAGCTTGGTGTTTTTTTTAGATTCCACACGTAAGTGAGATTATACGATATTTGTCTTTCTCTGTCTGATTTATTTTACTTAGCATAATGCTCTCAAGGTCCCTCCATGTTGTCACAAATGGCAAGATTTTCTCCTTTTTTATGGCTGAAAAATATACCATTCTACATATATACCACATTTTCTTTATTCATTCAGCTGTCAGTTGACACAGGTTGTTTCCATATTTTGGCTACTGTAAATAAGGCTGCAATGAACATGGTGGTGCATATGTCTTTTTGAGTTAGTGCTTTGGGTTTTTTGGATAAATACCTAGAAGTGGGATTGCTGGATCACATAGTAGTTCTATTTTTAATTTTTTGAGGAACCTCCATACTGTTTTTCGTGGTGGCTGCACCAATTTACATCCCCATCAACAGTGCACAAGGGTTCCCTTTTCTCCACATCTGTGCCAACACTTGTATTTATTGTCTTTTTGATAAAGGCCATTCCAACAGGTGTGAGGTGATATCTCGTTGTGGTTTTGATTTGCATCTCCCTGATGATTGGCGATGTTCAATATCTTTTCATGTGCCTGTTGGCCATCTGTATGTCTTCTTTGGAAAAATGTCTATTCAGATCCTATGCTCATTTTTTAATCAGACTGCTTGGGGTTTTTTGTTTGTTTGTTTGTTTTGGGGTTTTTTGTTATTGAGTTGTGTAAGTTCTTTATATATTTTGGATGTTAAGCTTGTATCAGATATATGATTTGCAAATATTTTCTCCCATTTAATAGGTTGCCTTTTTATTTTTTTGACGGTTTTCTTGGCTGTGTAGAAGTTTTTAGTTTGATGTAGTCCCACTTGTTGATTTTTGCTTTGTTGGCTTTGCTTTTGATGTCAAATCCAAAAAATCATCACCAAGACCAATGTCAAGGAGCTTACCACCTATGTTTTCTTCCAGAAGTTTTATGGTTTCAGGTCTTACATTAAAGTCTTCAATCCAGTTTTTTTGGCATTGCCTGCACAGAGTATAAAAAAAGAAAACACTATAGAGATAGAAAAAATAAAATAAAAACAGAGGTGGAGAGAGTTTATGTTGTGTCTCTAGCACTGTATGGAAAAGAAAATCTATCTTCTGCAGTGAGAGCATTTTTTTTTCCTTAATCCATTTTGAGTTAATTTCTGTGTATGGTGTAAGATAGTGCTCCAGTTTCATATTTTTGCATGTGGCTTTTCAGTTTTTCCAACATCATTTATTGAAGAGACTGTCTTTTCCACATTGTATATTCTTGGCTCCTTTGTCATAAATTAATTGACGATATATGCGTGGGTTTACTTCTGGGCTTTCTAGTCTGTTCCATCAATTTGTGTCTGTTTTTATGCCAGTACCGTACTGTTTTGATTACTATAGCCTTGTAATATATTTTGAAATTAGGGAGTGTGATGCCTCCACCTTTGTTCTTTCTCAAGGTTGCTTTTGCTATTTGGGGTCCTTTGTCGTTCTATACAAATTTTAGGATTGTTTGCTCTATTTTTGTGAAAAATGCCATTGGAATTTTGATAGGAATTATATTGAATCTGTAGATTGTTTTGGGTAGTATGAACATTTTAACAATATTAATCTTCCAATCCATGAGCACAGAATATCTTTCCATTTACTTGTGTCCTCTTCAATTTCTTTCATCATTGTCTTATAGATTTCAGTGTACAGGTCTTTCACCTCCTTGGTTAAACATATTTCTAGGTGTTTTCTTCTTTTTGATATAATTGTAAATGAGATTATTTTCTTAATTTCTCTTTCCGATAGTTGGTTATTAGTGTGTAGAAATGCCACAGATTTCTATATTTTGATTTTGTATCTTGCAACTTTACTGAAGCCATTTGTTTGTTCTAACAGTTTTTTGGTGGAGATTTGGGGTTTTCTGTATATAATATGGTGTCATCTGCAAATAGTGACAGTATTACTTCTTTCTTTCTGATTCGGACTCTTTTTATTTCTTTTCCTTGCCTAATTTCTCTGGCTAGGACTTCTAATACTATGTTGAATAAAAGTGGTGAGAGTGGGCATCCTTGTCTTGTTCCTGATCTTATAGGGAAAGCTTTCGTCTTTTCACCATTGAGTATGATGTTGGCTGTGGGCTTGTCATATATGGCCTTTATTATGTTGAGGTACGTTCCTTCTATACCCACTTTGTTGAGAGTTTTCACCATAAATGGATGTTGAATTTAGTCAAATGCTTTTTCTGCATCTATTGAATTGATCCTATGATTTTTAGTCCTCATTTTGTTAATGTGGTGTGTCACATTGATTTGTGAAGGTTGAATTATCCTTGCATCTCTGGAATAAATATCACTTGATCATAGTGTATGATCCTTTTAATGTATTGTTGAATTCAGTTTGCTAATATTTTATTGAGAATTTTTGCATATGATTTCATCAGGGATATTGGCCTGCAATATTCTTTTCCTGTGATGTCCTTGCCTGGTTTTGGTATCAGGGCAATGCTGAACTCATGAAATGAGTTTGGAATTGTTTCTTCCCTCTTTTCTTTTTTGGAAGAGTTTGAGAAGGATTGGTATTCATTCTTCCTTGAATATTTGGTAGAATTCACCAGTGAAGCCTTCTGGTCCTGGACTTTTGTTTCTTGGGAGTTTTTTGATTCGTGATTAAATCATCTTACTGGTAATTGGTCTGTTCAGATTTTCTATTTCTTTATGAGTCAGTCCTTGAGGTTATATATTTCTAGGAATTTATCCATTTATTCTAGGTTGTCCAATTTGTCGGCATATAATTGTTTGTAGTAGTCTCTTATGATCCTCTGTATTTCTGTGGTATCAGTTGTAATGTCTCCACTTTCATTTCTGATTTTATTTATTTCAGTCCTCTTCTTTTTCTTGGTGAGTCTAGCTAAAGATTTGTCAATTTTGTTTATCTTTTCAAAGAACTAGCTCTTGGTTTCATTGATCTTTTCTATTGTTTTTTTAGTCTCTATACCATTCATTTCTGCTCTGATCTTTGTACTTCCTTCTACCAACTTTGGCCTTTATTTGTTCTTCTTTTTCTAGTTCCTTGAGATATAAAGTTAGGTTGTTTCTTTGAGATTTTTCTTGTTTCTTGAGGTAGGCATTTGTCACTATAAACTCCCTTCTTATAACTGCTTTTGCTACATCTCATACGTTTGGGTTTGTTTTATTTTCATTTTCATTTGTCTCAAGATATTTTTTGATTTCTCTTTTGATTTTTTCATTGACCCATGGGTTGGTCAGTAGCATGTTGTTTAATTTCCACATATTTGTGAATTTTCCAGTTTTCTTCTCATAATTACATCATTTGCAATCATCTGGAGACCTTCAAGCTGAAACGATACTATTGGCAGAGTCTACTGCCTGCCTTCCCCTCTTCCAGCTCCACCTGCTCTGGTCCATCAAGCACCATCGTCCCTCTTCAGCAGAGATGACCTGCATCTGAGCCACCTTGGCACACAGGCCAAATATGTACCTTTTTGATGTGATGTTATTTTGATTAAAAAGTAGTTACAAGTAATGTTTGTGATATATCAGACATTGTAATTTCCTGTGGTAATTATAACATTCTCCTTGTTTTATAAATGAAACTTCTATGTACTGAACCACAGAGTTCTAAACTTCTAAAAAAGCTCTGCACAGCAAAGGAAATAATCACAAAATGAAAAGGCAAGCTACAGAATGGAGAAGATATTTGCAAATCAGCTACCAGATAAGGGTTTAATATCCAAAATATACAAGGAACTTACAAACTCAATGAAAATAAATGAATAAAGTAAAAAAATCCAATTAAGAAATGAGCAAAGAACCCAAATAGACATTTTTCCAAAGAATACATACAAATGGCCAATAGGTGCTCAACATTACTAATCATTAAGGAAATGTAAATCAAACCAGAATGAAATATCACCTCACACCATTTAGAATGACTAATATCAAAAGACAAGAGATAATAAATGTGGTTGAGAATGTGGAGAAAGTGTCCCTGTGTGCACTGTTGATGGGAATGTAAATGGGTACAGCCACTATGAAAAACACTGTGTAGGTTACTCAAAAAATTAAAAATAGAAAAATAAAAATATGATCCCGCACTACCAATTTTGGGTATATATTAGAAGGAGATAAAATCACTATCTTCAAGATATATCTGCACCCCCGTGTTTATTGCAGCATTATTTACAATAGTTAAGATATGGAAAGAACCTAAATGTCCATAGATGGACAAAGAAAATGTGGTAAATATATATATACAATGTAATATTATTCAGCCATAAAACTGAAAGAAATGCTGCCATTTGTGACAACATGGGTTAACCTAGATGACATTGTGCTAAATGAAATAAGTCAGAGAGAGAAAAACAAATACTGTATGATCTCCCTTATATGTGGAATCTAAAAAAACCAAACTCATACAATCAGAGACTATAATGGTGGTCCAGGTGATGAGGATGTGTGAGAAATGAGGAAATGTTATTCAAAGGGTACTAACTTTGAATGTGTATATGTCTATTAAATCATCACATTGTACATCTTAAACTTATACAATATTTTATGTTAATTGCATCTCTTTAAAGCTAGAAAAAACTGTTAGAACTAGTAAACAAATTCAGCAAAGTTTAGGATACAAAATCAATATGCAAAAATCAGTTGCATTTCTATACATTAACAATAAACAATCTAAAAAAGAAATTAAGAAAGCAATCACCTTTAACAATAGCATCAAAAGAATAAAATACTTAGTAATAAACTTAACTAAGGAAGCAAGAAACTTGTAATCTAAAAACTACAACACATTTTTGAAAGAAAACACAAGTAAATGGGAAGACATCCATGGTCATGAGATACCACCTCACACCTGGTGATTCTTATATAAAATTATATATATATTCTTATATGTATAATTATATATCTTCTTATAATTACATCATTTACAATCAGCTGGAGATCTTCAATCTTGAAAAGATAATATTGGCAGAGTCTACTGCCTGCCTTCCCCTCTTCTGGCTCCACCTGCTCTGGTCCATCAAGCAACATCTTCCCTCTTCAGCAGAGACAACTTGCATCTGAGCCAGCTTGGCACACAGGCCAAATATGTACCTTTCTGATGTGTACCTACTTTTGTTACTTACTATTGTTAAATATCCATACTACCTAAAGCAATCTACAGATTCAGTGCCATTCCTGTCAAAACCCCAATGGTTTGTTTGTTTTTTGCCTTTTAAATATAAATAGAAAAAAATCCTAAAATTCATATGGAAATTCAAGAGACCCATAATAGCCAAAACAATCTTGAAAAAAAAAAGAATAAATTTGGAAGCCTCACACTTCCTGATTTTACAACATATTACGAAGCTGTAGCTCTCAAAGCAGTCTGATACTGGCATAACAACAGATATATACCCCAATGGAACAGAATAGAGTCCAGAAATAAACCTTTGTATATATGGCAAACAATCTTCAACAAGGTTCCAAAACTACACAATGGGGAAAGGATAGTCTCTTCAACAAATGGTGTTGGAAAAACTGGATATCCACATGCAAAAGAATGAAGGTGGACCCTTACCTTACACCATGCACAAAAATTAATTCAAAATAGAAGAAAAATATATCCAAAATAATTGAAAGCAGGATCTCAAAGAGATATTTGCACACTTATATTCATTGTAGCATTATTGACAATAGCCAAGAGGTGAGAGCATCCCAAATGTCCATCAATGTATGAATGGATAAACATTATGCAGTATAAATATATATATATGTAATGGAATATGATTCAGCCTTAAAAAGGAAGAACATCCTGTCACATGCTTCAACGTGGATGAACTTTGAGGATACTATACAAAGTGAAATCAGGCAGTCATGAAAAGACAAATATTGTATGACTCCACTTAAGGAGGTATGTAAAGTAGTCAAATTCAAGAAACAGAAAGTAGAAAGGTGGTTGCCAGGAGCTGGAGGGAGGGGGAAATGGGTAATTGTTGTTCAGTGGGTATAGAGTTTCAGTTTTGCATCACGAAAAATTTGTAGAGATCTTTTTACAACAATGTGAATATAGTTAATACTACTGAATGGTACACTTAAAAACAGGATAAATTTTGTTACTTTTTCCACAATTAAAAAAAATTTTAATGAAAAATAAAGAAAAGTACCTGCTCTGCTTCTGTGTTGATCACCACCAAATGAGCCCCCATCCCAACACAGTTCTGCTCACTCTTGGTCCAAAAATTTTGTTCAGTGGAAATGAGGTAGCAGCTGGAACCAAATGACTTCCAAGTACTTGGACAACATCCCCAGGCTTTTTCTATGTTGCATGAAAGAGAAAAGTAAGAGCAAGATGAGATAAATAAGAGTAAAGATGTATGTTCTATACACATAAAATTCCAAGGATCTGTGGTTTTTTTCTAGAGACAGGCTTCTTAATTCACGTATTTACTGTTCCCTGAATAATATAATTTGAGGCCATAGAACTGCTTTTAAATAAACATTCTTTAACATTAAGTCCTCAGTATTTACTAAGGTTTACCTGCAGAATTGCTCTGGATTTTTTGCCAAAAAAAATTGCTATTAATGTTTGTTTGTTGTCTGTTCTTTGTATCTCTTATACGTTAGAAGCACCAAGTTCTATCAGAGTTACAAACAACTAACACAGGTGTATCTGGAACACCAATTCTGCTTAATAATCTTGGGCAAACCACAGAGCCTCAGGTTTTTTTTTGTTTTTTTTTTTTTTTTTGATTTTTATTGATATTTTAATGGTTTCTAACATTGTGAAATTTTGGGTTGTACATTTTTGTTTGTCCATCACCCCATATATGACTCCCTTCACCCCTTGTGCCCACCCCCCACCCCCACTTCCCGGGTAACCACAGTCCAGTTTTCTCTGTCCATGTGTTGGTTTATATTCCACATATGAGTGAGATCATACAGTGTTTGTCTTTCTCTTTCTGGCTTATTTCACTTAACATAATACGCTCCAGGCCCATCCATGTTGTTGCAAATGGGACGATTTTGTCTTTTTTTATGGCTGAGTAGTATTCCATTGTATATATATACCACATTTTCTTAATCCAATCGTCAGTCGAGGGACGCTTAGGTTGCTTCCACTTCTTGGCTATGGTGAATAATGCTGCAATGAACATAGGGGTGCATAAGCCTCTTTGGATTGTTGATTTCAGGTGCGTTGGATAGATTCCCAGTAGTGGGATGGCTGGATCATAGGGCATCTCTATTTTTAATTCTTTGAGGAATCTCCATACCGTTTTCCATAGAGGCTGCACCAATTTGCATTCCCACCAGCTGTGTATGAGGGTTCCTGTTTCTCCACATCCTCTCCAACATTTGTTGTTTTTTGTCTTGGTGATTATAGCCATTCTAACGGGCGTGAGGTGATATCTTAGTGTTGTTTTGATTTGCATTTCCCTGATGATTAGTGATGTTGAGCATCTTTTCATGTGCCTATTGGCCATCTGTATATCTTCCTTGGAGAAGTGTCTGTTCATTTCCTCTGCCCATTTTTTGATCGGGTTGTTTGTTTTTTTGTTGTTCAATTGTGTGAGTTCTTTATATATTATGGAGATCAACCCCTTGTCAGATGTATGTTTTGCAAATATTCTCTCCCAGCTGGTTGGTTGTTTGTTCATCTTGATTCTGATTTCATTTGTCTTATAAAAGCTCTTTAGTCTGATAAAGTCCCACTTGTTTATTTTTTCTTTAGTTTCCCTAGTCTGGGTAGGCATGTCATCCGAAAAGATTCCTTTAAACCCAATGTCAAATAGTGTGTTGCCTATATTTTCTTCTATGAGTTTTATAGTTTCAGGTCTCACCTTCAGGTCTTTGATCCATTTTGAGTTAATTTTTGTGAATGGCGATAGCACATGGTCCACTTTCATTCTTTTGCATGTGGATGTCCAGTTTTCCCAACACCATTTATTGAAGAGACTTTCCTTTCTCCATTGCATGTCCTTAGCACCTTTGTCGAAAATTAGCTGTCCGTATATGTGTGGTTTTATTTCTGGGCTTTCAATTCTGTTCCATTGATCTGTGTGTCTGTTTTTGTACCAGTACCATGCTGTTTTGATTACTATTGCTTTGTAGTATGTTTTGAAGTCAGGAATTGTGATGCCTCCTGCTTTGTTCTTTTTCTTTAGGATTTCTTTAGCTATTCGGGGTCTTTTGTTGCCCCATATAAATTTCAGTATTCTTTTTTCTATTTCTGTGAAGAATGTCATTGGGATTCTGATTGGGATTGCATTGAATCTGTAGATTGCTTTAGGTAATATAGACATTTTAACTATGTTTATTCTTCCAATCCACGTGCATGGGATATCTTTCCATTTCTTTATGTCATCGTAGATTTCCCTCAATAATGTCTTGTAGTTCTCATTGTATAGGTCCTTCACCTCCTTGGTAAGATTTATTCCTAGGTATTTTATTCTTTTTGATGCAATTGTAAATGGTATTATCTTTTTGAGCTCTCTTTCTGTTAGTTCCTTATTAGCATATAGAAATGCAACTGATTTTTGTAGATTGATTTTGTACCCTGCAACTTTGCTGTAGTTGTTGATTGTTTCTAACAGTTTTCCAACAGATTCTTTAGGGTTTTCTATATATACAATCATGTCATCTGCAAATAGTGAGAGTTTCACTTCTTCGTTACCTATTTGGATTCCTTTTATTCCTTTTTCTTGCCTAATTGCTCTGGCCAAAACCTCCAGTACTATGTTGAACAGGAGTGGTGAGAGTGGGCAGCCCTGCCTCGTTCCTGTTCTCAGAGGAATGGCTTTCAGTCTTTCCCTGTTGAGTATGATGTTAGCTGTGGGTTTGTCATATATGGCCTTTATTATGTTGAGGTACTTTCCTTCTATTCCCATTTTATTGAGAGTTTTTATCATAAATGGATGTTGTATCTTGTCAAATGCCTTCTCTGCGTCTATTGAGATGATCATGTGGTTTTTATTCTTTGTTTTGTTGATGTGATGTATCACGTTGATTGATTTGCGGATGTTGAACCATCCCTGCGTCTCTGGTATAAATCCCACTTGATCATGGTGTATGATCTTTTTAATATATTGTTGTATTCGGTTTGCCAATATTTTGTTGAGGATTTTTGCATCAATGTTCATCAGCGATATTGGCCTGTAATTTTCTTTCTTTGTATTGTCTTTGTCTGGTTTCGGTATCAGGGTGATGTTGGCCTCATAGAATGATTCAGGAAGTGTTCCATCATCCTCTATTTTTTGGAATAGTTTGAGGAGGATGGGTATTAAATCTTCTTTGAATGTTTGGTAAAATTCACTGGAGAAGCCATCTGGTCCTGGACTTTTATTTTTTGGGAGGTTTTTGATTACTATTTCAATCTCTTTACTTGTGATTGGTCTATTCAGATTCTCCATTTCTTCTTGGTTCAATTTTGGGAGGTTATATAAGTCTAAGAATTTATCCATTTCTTCTAGATTGTCCAATTTGTTGGCATATAATTTCTCATAGTATTCTCTTATAATCCTCTGTATTTCCATGGTATCCGTTGTAATTTCTCCTCTTTCATTTCTAATTTTATTTACTTGAGCCTTTTCTCTTTTTTTCTTAGTTAGCCTGGCTAAGGGTTTGTCTATTTTGTTTATCTTCTCGAAGAACCAACTCTTTGTTTCATTAATCCTTTCTACTGTTTTTTTGGTCTCAATATCATTTATTTCTGCTCTGATTTTTATTATTTCTCTCCTTCTGCTGGCTTTGGGCTTTGTTTGTTCTTCTTTTTCTAGTTCTGTTAGGTGTAATTTAAGGTTGCCTATTAGGGCTTTTTCTTGTTTGTTAAGGTGGGCTTGTATCGCTATGAGTTTCCCTCTCAGGACTGCTTTTGCTGCGTCCCATATGGTTTGATATGGCATGTTATCATTTTCGTTTGTTTCCAGATAGTTTTTGATTTCTCCTTTAATTTCATCAATGATCCATTGGTTGTTCAGTAGCATGTTGTTTAATCTCTACATTTTTGTCACTTTCCCAGTTTTTTTTTCCTGGTTCATTTCCAGTTTCATAGCCTTATGGTCTGAAAAGATGCTTGTTATGATTTCAATCTTCTTAAATTTATTGAGGCTTGCTTTGTTTCCCAACATATGGTCTATCCTAGAGAATGTTCCATGCGCACTTGAGAAGAATGTGTAGTCAGCTGTTTTTGGATGGAGTGCTCTGTATATGTCTACTAGGTCCATCTCGTCCAGTTTTTCATTTAAGTCTAATATTTCTTTATTAACTTTTTGTCTGGATGATCTATCCATTGCTGTAAGTGGGGTGTTAAGATCCCCTACTATTATTGTGTTGTTGTTGATTTCTCCTTTTAGGTTTGTTAATAGTTGTTTTATGTACATTGGTGCTCCTATGTTGGGTGCATATATATTTATAAGTGATATGTCTTCTTGATGGAGTGTCCCTTTTATCATTATATATTTCCCTTCTTAGTCTCTCTTAACCTGTTTTATCTTGAAGTCTACTTTGTCTGATATGAGTATGGCAACACCTGCTTTCTTTTGTTTGCCATTAGCTTGGAGTATTGTCTTCCATCCTTTCACTCTGAGCCTGTGCTTGTCTTTAGTGCTAAGATGTGTTTCCTGAAGGCAGCATATTGTTGGGTCTTGCTTTTTAATCCATCCTGCCACTCTGTATCTTTTGATTGGAGAGTTCAATCCATTTACATTTAGGGTAATTATTGAAATATGAGGGTTGAATGTTGCTGTTTTGTCACTTATTTTCTGGTTCTTTTGCATTTCCTTTGTTTCTTGTCCCATTTGTTTTGGACTGCCAATTCAGTTTGGTTGTTCTGTCTTATGATTCTTCTAGTTTTCTCTTTGTTTATCATATGTGGTTTTAATTTGATTATTTGTTTAGTGGTTACCTTGAGGTTTGGGTGAAAAACCTTCTGTATGAGATAGTCCATTATCTGATAGCCTCCTATTTCCTTATACTAAGTCAATTCAGTCACTTTCTTCTTCCCCTTCTAAGTTGCTCTTGTTATACCTTATTCTATCTTGTGTTGTGGCTGTGTGTTTACAGTGATGAGGTTAAATTTATTTTTGGTGAATTTCTTCCTTTGATCTTTGAGTTTGGTATTTAAGTGGTTGCTAAACTATTCCGGTAAAGATCTACTATTTCTCTGATTTTGTCTGCCTACTTTTCTCCTTACTCCAAGCTTTGTGTTCCCTTTCTCTTCTTGTTTTCAGGCCTGAGGGTCTTCTTGAGTATTTCTTGTAGTGGCGGTCTCGTGGCCATGAACTCCCTTAGCTTTTGTTTATCTGGGAGAGTTACTATTTCTCCATCATATTTGAAGGATATTTTTGCTGGATAGAGTATTCTTGGCTGAAAGTTTTTGTCTTTTAGTATTTTGAATATATCATTCCAGTCTCTTCTAGCCTGAAAAGTTTCTGTTGAGAAATCCGCTGAGAGCCTGATGGGAGTTCCTTTGTACGTTATTTTTTGTTTTTGTCTAGCTGCCCTTAATATTGTTTCTTTGTCGTTGACCCTGGCTAGCCTTACCACTAGGTGTCGTGGTGAAGGCCTTTGTCTGTTAATATATATAGGAGTCCTGTTGGCTTCGCTTACTGGTATTTCCTGCTCCTTCCCCAGATTTGGGAAATTTTCAGCTATTATTTCCTTGAATAGGCTCTCTGTTCCTCTTTCCCTCTCCTTTCCCTCAGGAATACCTATAATTCTTATGTTACATTTTCTAATAGAGTCCGATATTTCTCGGAGTCTTTCTTCATTTCTTTTTAGTCTTAGTTCTCTCTCTTCTTCCATCTGGAGTATATCTGTATTCCTATCCTCTAAAGTACTAATTCTTTCCTCCATATTGTCAGCTCTGTTCTTTAAAGATTCCAGATTCTCCTTTATCTCCTCCATTGTGTTCTTCATCTCCATCAGCCCTGATAGGTTTTTCTTTATGATTTCAATCTCTTTTGTGAAGAAACTCCTAATCTCATTTAATTGTTTGTCTGTGTTGTCTCGTATTTCGTTGAGTGTTTTTATGATAGCTATTTTGAAATCTCTGTCATTTAGTTTATGGATTTCTGTGTCTTCGGGGTTGATTTCTGGGTGCTTGTCATTTTGTTTCTGGTCTGGTGATTTCATATATTTTTGCATTGTGGTTCCTGTGTTGGTTTTGATTTTCCTCATCCTGGAAGTCTCTGGTTGCAATTTCCACCTGCCGCCACTGTGTGGTGGTAAAGGGCTGTGTAGTCTAAGCCCCCTGCGCTCTGCCCCAGTTTTTCTGCTGCGATCCGCAGTTTTGTTTTGTTTTGTTTTGTTTCTTTTCCCCACTGCGATCCACGGGTCCAGTCCAGTTTATTCAGGTCTGCCTCGGACCGCTAGATCTGGTCGAGCTGCAGACTCCGGGTTGCGGGGAGGGGGGAGCTCTCTCTTTTGCCCTCTGGGTCCCTGACGTGGGAGGCTTCTCGTTTGCCCCTCTTTATCCGCTCGTTGCTCAGATGTTGATGGTAGCCCTGTGGCTCCTCTGAGCCCTCTGTGCGGGAGTTTCCCACTGGCTGAGAGAGCCCGAAGAGCTACAGTTTCCCGCCGAGGGCCGCCCCTCCCCCGTCTCTGGGAGCCGCGCGGACCGGATCGCTGATCTGATGGGGAGGGAGCGGAGTTCTCCTTACCTCTCCCCACTTCCTCCGGGGGCCCAGCACGTTCCGCTCTCAGATGTGCGGCAGTGTGGATCCCTCCGCTCCAGCTTTTGACTGTCTGGGATTCCGTTGTTGGTCTGTGGCTGTTACTTTTGTTGTATTTTGTGGGGGAAGAATTCACGGGAAAGCTCACTCCGCCATGATGCTGACGTCACTCCCAGAGCCTCAGGTTTTTAAAATGGAAATGATAATTATTCACAGGGTGGTTATGAGGACTATGCTTCATTAGAATTCGGGCTCCACCATTCATTATATATGCCTTTGGACAAATTACATAACCTTCTTGAGCCTCAGTTATTTCATCTTTAAAATAGAAATAATAACAGCTCCACCTCAAAGGGAGATTAATCACATAATATGTGTAAAGCACTTTAAAAGGTGCTTAAGGTGGAATAATTGGTCATAAATATTACCTATTACTAATTTTTACACAGTATCAGTGACGTAAGAGTTTAAACAAATATCAGTTCTCTCTCCTTTCCCCTTAGAAGCACCAGTTTGCCACTCTCCTAAGATTGAAAAAATCTCTAGTAACCATATATAAATCCACCGTCATATTTTGATTACATATACATATAATTTTAGCACATATATATGTATACCTAAACGATAAGTTGTTTTGATTTGTTGGGTTTTGAATTTTTTTAAAGGTATTAGAATATATGTGGTCTTCTTGGGCTTAATTTTTCATTCCATATTGCCAAGATTCATCCATGTTGTTATATGTAGCTCTATTTGATTCATTTTCTTATGTTGTTACATCATTACATACTAAATGACGAGAAACCGTCTATAGACCTATTCTTCCTTTTATAATATTACGAAGTGAATAAAATAGACTATATCTCTATCATTTTAATATTGGCCACTTTTAGAAATCTATCTTAATTTTGCAGTCTGTGCATTATTAAAGATTACTTTTTATAATACTCCTCAAAGCATGTATTAATGTATTATTTTCATTTAAAAAGTCTAATTTGGCTGACTGTTTTAATGGTGAGAATTGACTTTGCCAATTAAGTTGTATATGGCAAACATTTTTCAGATGTTGAATATGCTAAATCTCAGCTCCAAAGTTGACAAAAATATTGAAAGCTGTGATGACTGGAAGTATTTGTCAAAAAGATATACTGAAATTAATAATATTTTATTTTCCCAATTGTTCTGAGAATAATGAGCTGATCAAGGTGCTTTGTAAGTATTAAAAAACTAGTATAATTAAGTCATTTGATAAGACATAAGTTTTTTTTAGTGTACTTACAAGAAATTGAGAAAGCAAAGGATTATGGACTGAGAAATAACAAATCTTTCACAAGTTATTCCATTTATTATTCTTTACTTTCAGCAACATTGAAGAATAATCTAATCAAATTCTCAGTTAACAGATCATTACAAATAATTTTTGATAACAGAACACTGTTGATTTTTGGCAAATAACTGAAAAAGTTCAAAAAATTGGGGGACATTCTAACAAAGCACCTTCTATTCCTATCTACTTATTTAGATAAGATTTATCAGATTGTGTCACTACATTGAAAAATAGGAGTAGAATTGATGTTGAATTCTATCTCATTCTAGTAATAGTATTATTCAATAGTAGGTACATCTGATTGCTTTTTTTTTTTTTTTTGGTGAGGAAGATTAGTCCTGAGCTAACATCTGTTGCCAATCTTTCTCTTTTTGCTGAGGAAGACTGGTCCTGGGCTAACATCTGTACCCATCTTCCTCTGTTTTATATGTGGGATGCCTGCCACAGCATGGCTTGATAAGTTGTGCGTAGGTCCACACCAGAGATCCGAACCTGCAAACCCTGGGCCGCCAAAGTGGAGCGCACAAACTTAACCTGGCCAGCCCTCCTGATTGCATTTTTTTAAAAGTCACATTCATCTCATTAGGAGATGGGCTTCCAATACAGTCTTACTTTATTAGTAGTAAGTTATCAAAATTTATAATAAATTTGTGATGTTTGGATTTATATCCTGATAAGAACTGTAAGATGTCAATCCAGAAGAAATTTTATGACACGTAAAGCCTAATGTTCCACAGGAAATAAAAATATTAGACAGACTTATTTACATTTTTTGGTAGATGGGGGAGTGTGATGTAAATATTAGTCCAAAAAGGAAAAAGAATGATGCAAAACATCTGACTGTTAAATAATACATGTTATTCTTTTTTTTTTTAATAGAGGTTGGGTGTGGGGGTAACACTTTGTAATGGTATTTAGACACTGGTAGATACATTTTAAAAACAGATGTAATTGTTTTGTTTTTTAAAAGTTAATATTTACAATGTCCCAGAAACTAAAGCCTTTGCTTCTATAACATGATGAAAAATTTTAGATGTCAAATTAAATTGTATAAGAGGGTACATCATTTTTCAAAATCTTTTGAGGGGAGTTCTCAAGCAAAACAGGTGGAAGACCACAAGTCTAGGCGAAGCATAGACCTATTGAAGAAACTGACTTAACCCATGCACCTGAACATCTCAATGCTCTGACTGGGACCGAGTGGAAAACAAAGTGGAGAATTTATAATGTGGATTTCAATTATTTTTTAACTTTAATCAAAACGGAAATTTTGTGTTTGGACTTTTATTTTTTCTTTTCATTGTAATAATAATTTGAAAGGATATTGTTAAAATTTTACTATTTTATTTGCTGTCGTGGCATTATATAAAATAATTTCATCATGTAAACTTATCTGTAATTTCAATTAGTTGTATTGAACAGCCTGGTTGACCATAATATTGGGTTGGATATATTTAGGGAGTAAATTTGCAGTCTTTTATGCTAGACAGATGTGGAGTTAATGTAATTAATATCTATCTCTGTCTCATTCATTTCAGAGCATTCTGAAGGCCAAGGCTGAAGTGTCCATTGCTGCTTCCAGGAAGGTATTCTTTCAAACTCCAGTGGCTGTAGAAGTGCCTCCAAAAGATGGGAAGAAGACAACCCTGATAGAATTATGTTTTCCTCCTCAGAAGGGCCACCTCTACAATTGTTTGACCAAAGAACCCCAATGTAACAAGAAAATTATAGGTCAGAGAGTGTAGAGAAAATCATCTTTTACCACCCCCATGCACAATATTCTTGCCAAATACCAAAAAAGGGGAAATTCAAACATCTCATAGAAATACAAAGAAACTTCAGTCCTCTCTTTACTTCTCATGTGTTTCTCCATAAAAGCAGAAGAGTGAATTATTTAGTTCTTGAAATAGCAAGTGTCTGACATCTATTTGGGATTCTTTTCTTGGAGGGAGTAAGGCCATAAAGACCACTGCAAACATGCACTTTGCCTTTCTTTGGCTTTCTTCACTAGACATAATACGAGTCAGACCATGATTCTGAATTCAACTCTCCCAACTCTCCACATACGAAGTTACCAGGACAATATTTTAGAGTGGGGGCAGTCTCATCCTGAACCATGGTCCAAGATCCAAACTGACCAGTAATAAAGTTGATATTTGGAATAGAGTTGGGTATTATTAACTGGGAATTTAGATACCAAAAAGAGAATTTTATCTGTTAGATAAGGATGAACAGAGAATTGTTATGAATAATTTCCAGGGTTGGCTTGAGCACATTACATGGTGTATGTTGGTAGCATTTATGGGGATCAAGAAGTCTGGAGGAGGGATTGTTCTGAGGGCAAATCTAGAGCCTAATATGAACATGTAAGCTTAATTATATTCTAAAGATATCTAAGCAGAGACTTTATTTAAAAAAAATAAAATAAAATAAACTGATCTTGAACTAACCCTGACAGCTCTCTGAGAAAAGACAAAGTCAGATTAAGAACTGCAACACCTTACCTGTCACCCTTGTCCCTTCACTGAAGCAGGTTAGACTTGAATAATATGTATGTAGTTCAGACAGTTTTTTGCCGGTTTTGTCATATGTAAAATAAGTCACTGTGAAGGAAGACGAAGGGTTAGTATCTATCCATTCTTTTACTATAGAGCCATATGCTCTATAAATCTGGGCCAAGCTGGCTTAACTCCAACCACCACCACTCTCTTCTCTCTGTGCAAGCCCGATAATGACCATGCTGAATGACTGCTTGCTTACATTCATTTATCTTGTTTGTTTATATGCCTGCAAATTTATGTTTAGCTCTTTCTCCATTGAATTTTAAGCTCTATATTCTAGGGCAGAGATTCTGTCTGTTTTCTACATCAATTAATCACAAACACCTAGAAGAGTGAGTGTCACAAAGTAGTCAATAGTTATTTGTTGACTCACTGGCTGTCTGCTTCTCCTTAATTTTAATAATTCTAAGCAAGCTTGCAAGTTATTTTGATATTTTCTAAAATTTCTGACCACTGGTACCTACAGATAAACATATGGGGTGAATAACAACCAAGGGAAGCCTTTAAACACTTAGAGACATTTTAAATGTCTCAAATGAACACTAACTTTTATTTTCAAGGGAGTGTGTACTTTGACCAAGATCTGTTCTATCTCAGACATAACTTGATTCTTCATTCATTTCTTTCTTGTCCTTCTACTACTGAAGCTCAATACTGTCAAACTTTTTTATCTTTCTCTTAGGCTGTCTTGGGGTCCTGAATATCTGCTTCCTCTTGATTAATAAAATAACTATTCTTAAATACTCCTCTCTTGCACTTGGCCATGAAAAGTAAAGCAAATATACATTTGGTAATAGTTTTTTGTGTTCTAATATAGACAATGATATTTATTTATATCTCAGAAGGAATTAAAACATGGTCTATTTGAATAGGAAGTCACTTTTACTCCCTCCCTGACTATTTGATAACTATTTTTAATCACCTTATCAGTGAATACAGAACCAAATTGTAGATTAGAAAACAAAAATGTCTTTGAGACCTCTCACAAAATGAACTTGAAATATTTATTTAAAGGCAAATAGAACAGGGAAGAAATATTTTATTCCCTTATATCTCCAATATTTCATTTAAATATTTTTTCCTCTCATATTGGGAGAGACTCCCACAAGAAAATCAAAGACCCTAACTTACAGTATTACGATTATAAAAACAATTATATTTGCACTCTTAATAGAGGGCTTTTGTGACTAGAGAACATGTGATCACTAGTGAACCCAGTAGTGGAAGATGCTGTCTTAAAGGATGGCTATAACTAACACATATTCACACGTAAAGTCATGAATGGGAAAATACTAATAAAACTAGGTAAAATAAATCTGGATGCAGAGTCAATTATCAAAAGATGGAGGAAGAGGAGAAAAAGGAAGAGGAGGAGGAGAAATCAAGAAAAATGTGGCATTCCAAGTAAGAGCTAACATATTAATGGTGTAAAGGAAAACACACACTAGGGAATCTTTATAGAACATGATAAGGAAAGAGATCAAGAGACATGGCACCTCAGTGAAGAACTTACCCACACAGCTCACAATGAAACAAACCCCAAGGAGTGCTATGGAAATCACAGCAACAGACCAGAGCCTCACTTGGAACCACCATACTGCTTTCTCTGTCAGATCAGCAAGACAAATGCAGTTACTAGGGGGAAAAGAAGTCAGAGTTCCTAAGAAGCTTAGAGCAATGAAGAAACCAGACAAAGACTCTCAGAGTAATTAAAAACCTAAAACAAGAAGAGAGCTTATGGGGACAGCCTAGTGGCATAGTGGTTAAGTTCGCATGCTATGCTTCAGCAGCCCCAGGGTTTGCGGTTTGGATCCCAGGCACAGACCACTCCTCAAGCCATGCTGTGGCGGCCTCTCATATACAAAACAGAAGAAGATTGGCACAGATGTTAGCTCAGGGTCAATCTTTCTCAAGCAAAAAAGAGGAAGATTGGGGGCCAGCCCAGTGGTGTACTGGTTGGGTTCTTGCATTCTGCTTTGGCAGCCCTGGGCTCACAGGTTTGGATCCCCGCCATGGACCTACACACCACTCATCAAGCCATGCTGTGGTGGCATCCCATATACAAAATGGAGGAAGATTGGCACAGATGTTAGCTCAGGGGCAATCTTCCTCACCAAAAAAGAAAAGAAAAAAATTTAAAAAAAAACAAAAAACAAGAAGAGTGCTTAGAGACTCCCTCAGAATAAATGACCAGGTAGTAGCTCTGAAGCCCACAACAATCTGGGCAAAACTCACTCTCCACCAACTGTAACTGCCGTTTCCTTATTCCTTCTTTTTAAATACTACATTCATCCATCGATTCACTGTCTTTCTCAAAATATCACTTTTGTCTCCCACCTCTCATACCACAGTATTAATATTTGGTTTCTTATTCTTTCAAGCGTTTCTGGCTCTAAGCAATTATTCTTTCCTTCAATTTCCCATGACCCTACTATAGTGGTCTAATCTCTATCCCTCAATCTTTCCATTGTCTGCCGCTTCTCCGCAGATGACTCTTATCATCTCAGATGATGGAAGTAGGTAGAAGTGTATACTTCTACCTTACTCTCTGGAACTGAGAAAGGGAATACTCACCTCTACCTTGAGGTTGCCCTTCTTGCACCATTACGTGGGCTCCCTATGTTTAGAAGGTCCAGGAACCTCTTGTATCTCTCTCCTTGAAGACGTTACCCAGAGACTTGGCTTCTTTCAAAGAGGCTAGAGCTCAGAGAAAAACTGCTAAACATTCTGAAGAGGGTAAGAGAATTCCAATATAAAGTATACCTCAAAAGAAGAAGTTGTGGTTTGGACTAAAATTTCCAGTGATTTAAAAATAGCAGGAAAAATAAAAGAGGAGATTGAGAAAAAAATTCTGTTAATGGGCCTGAAGCTTTCTTCAGAATTTCAAAAGGGTCAGTGGCTCAGAAGAGATTAATCGTTATTTATCTGGACCATGTTCTCATAGTAAATATCAGACAAAAATCTCCTTATACTTCCAACAAAGTGAGGGGGAAAGGAATCATTTTGAAATAGGCCAAACACTCTATTATTGTAAACAAGGCCTGCCCACAGAAGAAGCTAGTTAACCAAAGCCTAACCTAAAAGATCAATGGTTGCCAGAGTGAGCTGGAGAGAGATGACTAGACAGAGCACAGAGGATTTTTAGGACAGTGAAAATACTGTGTATGATATTATAATGATGGATACATTTCATTATACATTTGTCCAAATCCACTGAATGTACCACACCAAGAGTGAACCCTAATGTAAACTATGGATTGGGGTGATTATGATGTGTCAAGCAGATTCATCCTTGGTAAAAAATGTACCATTCTGGCAAGTGATGAGGATAAAGGGGGAGGCTATGTATGTTTGGGGGCAAGGGATATATGGAAAATCTCTGTACCTCCCTTTCAATTTTGTTGCAAACCTAAAACTGCTCTTAAAAAATAGTCTTTAAAAAAAGAAAGCTATAATAATTAGCTACATATATTGTATTTGTATATAAAGTTATATAGCTATAATAATTTCACACAAAGCAGAATTAAATCAAGGAAAATTATCAGGGATAAAGATGAGTATTATGTAATGATAAAGGGATCAATTCTCCAAGAAACTACAACAATCCTAAATATGTATGTACCTGACAACAGAGCATCAAAATACATAAATACCATAATACAAAATACAAAAGTAAAAACTGATATAACTGCTAGGAGAAATAGACAAATTCATTATTATAGTTGGACACAGCAACACTCCTCTCTCAGTATCGACAGATACATCAGACTGAAATAATTAAGGATATAATTCAACTGAACAGCACCATCAACAAACCAGATCTACTTGGCATTCATAGAATACTTCATCCAAAAACAATAAAATACACATTCTTCTCAAATTAACATGAAACATTCCACAAAATTGGCCACATTCTGGGCCATAAAAAAAAACCTTAAAAACAAGTGTAAAGGGATAGAATCACATAATGTCTGTCCATACTGGTATTAAACTAAAAATCAATAAATTAAAGATAGATGGAAAATCCCAAAACACTTGGATATTAACACACTTTAAATAACACATAGGTAAAGAAGGAATTCCCCCCAAAATTCTTTTTAATTTTAACCAAATGAAAATACAACTTATCTAAATTTATGGGATGCAGCAAAAGAAGTGTTTATAGAAAAGTTATAACATTGAATACATATATTAGAAAAGAAGAAAGACCTAAAATCAGTAATCTAAGCTTCCACATTAAAACTATACGACAGAGAGAGAGAAGTCAAGATGGTTGCATAGGCAGACTCTGAACTCACCTCCTCCCGCAGACATAGCCAATTTACAACTACTCGTGGAAAAATTACCCCTGAGACAGAACTGAAAACTAGATAAGAGGAACTCCTGCAACAACGGACAATCCTAGTTGAGGTGGAAGAGGCAGAAACTCCCTTCTGGAGAGGAAAAATGCCGCCTTCACAAGCTGACAGCTTCACGGCAGCCCAGGAGCAGCCCAAAGGTACGCAGCATCCCTGGAGGCACGGGGCCCTGAGCCGGGGAGGGCCCCCGCTGTAGGCATTTTGTGGACCCAGCACAATCGAGACCAGTGGCATAATATCTGACTTTGCCGGCTACTAAAACATTGGGGAGTACCCCCAGAAAACCTGGTTCACAAAGAAATTAAAACCGGCTCTTAAAGGACCCATGCACAAATTCACCCGTTTCAGAAAGCATCCTAAAATCAACAGGAAGAAAGGTGCATAGTGCTTTGGTGAATGAAACTCACCTGATAGGCCCTGAGTGCACCTCGATGAGAGGTGAGACCTCTCCAGGGACTGGGACATTGGCAGCGGCCATTGTTGTGGCCCCGTGTGGGCGTGCTGACACAGATGTCATTGGAGTACTCCCTGGGACCTGCTAGCCCAGTTCTGCCCCACCCTCTAGAGCACCGATTTAATCCAGCTCAGCCAGGGCAGGCAGCCCACCCTAGAGACTGGCCCCACCCAACAACAAGCCCTCAGGCAACTTGTGGGCCTGCATAGATTGGTGACTGGATTCTCTGCAGTCTGGCAACTGAGCCGACTTGAGTGGGGCAGGGTGTGCACAAGGAGTGGGTGGAGAGTGTGGGGCGGTGGTTGAATGTGTGGGGCTCCGGCCATGGAGAGACTGGGTCCCCTTCAGGAGGTCGGGGCACACACACGGGGCAGGACTGTGTTGGCTGTGTGTGGACCTGTGGGCAGCAGGGCTTGTCAGCTGCAGAAGACTTGTGCTTCTCAAAGACGCACATGGGGGTTTGCCCCACTTTCCAAAGTCTGAAACAATTGGGTGCTCCCGTGCCTGAGGCCAGCCCCACACAGCTACAATCCTCAGAGAGCTGACAAGACATCTAAAGGCTGGAGGCTTATAGCAACTGTAAGCCCCTGAGCCTAACAACCTGCCATGCTGGGAGCCTACTCCCTTAAAAGAAATAATGCCACACAAATGTGGTATTAGAACTTGCAGCCAACTGAGCTGGGGCTCCCCACACCTGATAAAGAGACTGAAGGGCCCACAACAACTACAAACAGCTGAGCATTACAACAGCTGACCAGGAACCTAACTCGGCCTACCTGGACGCATACAGGGAGAGCAAACAGGCCACAACAGAAGGACACAAGTAGCCCACATAGGGGTCACCCCTGGAACATTGAGGACTGAGGGAAGCACACTGCAGGATTCCTAAGGCATCACTTGTATAAGGTCACCTATCCAAGAGCAGGAGACATAGCTGACCTACCTAATACATAGTCACAAGCACAGGGAAAGAGGCAAAATGAGGAGGCAAAGGGATACATTCCAAGTAAGGGAACAGGACAAAACTCCAGAAAAGGAACTAAGTGAAACAGAAATGAGCAACCTATCCGACAGGGAGTTCAAACTAAGAGTGTTAAGGATGCTCACTGATCTGGGGAGAAGAATAGATGAACTCAGTGAGAAGGTCAACAAAGAAATGGAAGATATAAAAAAGACCCAATCAGAAATGAAGAATGTAATACTGGAAATGAAAAATTCACTAAAGGGACTCAAAAGCAGAGTAGAGGATACAGAAGAACGGATCTGCGAGCTGGATGAAAGACTAGAAGAAATTACCCAAGCTGAACGGGTAAAAGAGAAAAGAATTAAAAAGAGTGAGGACAGTCTAAGGGACCTCTGGGACAACAACAAGCACACTAACATCCGTGTTATAGGTGTCCCGGAAGGAGAAGAGCGAGAAAAAGGGGCAGAGAATCTATTTCAAGAAATAATAGATGAAAATTTCCCTAACCTAAGGAAGGAAGCAGACATCCAGGTAGAGGAAGCACAGAGAGCCCCAAACAAGATAAACCCAAAGAGGCCCACAACAAGACACATCACAATCAAAATGTCTAGGATTAAAGATAAAGAGAGAATCCTAAAAGCTGCCAGAGAAAGACAAGTTACATACAAAGGAAACCCCATAAGGCTATCAGCTGACTTCTCAGCAGAAACTTTACAGTCTAGAAGAGAGTGGCAAGATATATTTAAAGTGCTAAAAGGAAAAAACTTACACCCAAGAATACTCTACCCAGCAAGATTGTATTCAAAATGGAAGGAGAGTTAAAAAATTTCCCAGACAAGCAAAAATTAAAGGAGTTTGTCACCAAGAAACCAGTGCTACAAGAAATGTTAAAGGGACTGATTTAAGAGGAAAAGAGAAGACCACAAATAGAAAAAATTATCTATTTCCATGATAAGAGGGCAATGGATACAAATGCACAAAAATGAGGTTAGATATGATATCAAAAACATAAAATGAGGGAGGAGGGGAGTTAAAGAGTAGAGCTTTCAGACAGATGTCAAACTAAAGAGACCATCAATTCTGTATAGAAGAAGAAAGGAACAGAGAAGGACTACTAAAACACTGAGAAAAAAAGTTAAAAAATGGCAGTAAGTACATACTTATCAATAGCTACTTTAAACGTCAATGGACTAAATTCCCCAATTAAAAGGCATAGGGTGGCTGAATGGATAAAACACCAAGACCCATATATATGTTGCATACAAGAGACACACTTCAGACCTAAAGACACTCACAAACTGAAAGTGAAGGGATGGAAAAAGATACTCCACGCAAATGGCAATGAAAAGAAAGCTGGGGTAGCAGTACTCATATCAGACAAAATAGACTTTAAAACAAAAACTGTAAAAAGAGACAAAGAAGGGCATTACATAATGATCAAGGGAACAATCCAACAAGAGGGTATAACACTTGTAAATATCTACGCACCCAATGTAGGGGCACCTAAATATATAAAGCAATTATTAACAGACATAAAAAGAGAAATAGACAGTAACACAATAATAGTAGGGGACTTTAACGCTTCACTTACACCAATGGATAGATCGTTCAAACAGAAGATCAATAAGGAAACATTGGCGTTAAATGACACACTAGAACAGATGGACCTAGTAGATATATACAGAGCATTCCATCCAAAAACCGAAGAATACACGTTCTTTTCAAACGCATATGGAACATTCTCCAGGATTGATAACATATTAGGCCACAAAACGAGTCTCCAAATATTTAAGAAGATTTAAATAATACCAAGCATATTTTCTGACCACAATGGTATGAAACTAGAAATCAAATATAGGAAGAAAATCAGAAAAGCCACAAATACATGGAGATTAAACAAAATGCTACTGAACAACGACTGGGTCAACGAAGAAATCAAAGAAGAAATCAAAAAATACCTGGAGACAAATGAAAATGAAAATACGACATGCCAGAATTTATGGGATACAGAAAATGCTGTTCTAAGAGGGAAGATTATAGCAATACAGGTCTATCTCAACAAACAAGAAAAATCTCAAATAAACATTCTAACAATGCACCTAAAGGAACTGGAAAAATAAGAACAAACAAAGCCCAAAATCAGTAGAAGAAGAGAAATCATAAAAATCAGAGCAGAAATAAATGAAATAGAGACCAAAAAAACAATAGAAAAAATTAATAAAACCAAGAGCTGGTTCTTTGAAAAGATAAACAAAATTGACAAACCTTTAGCTAGATTCACCAAGAAAAAAAGAGAGAAGGCACAAATAAGTAAAATTAGAAATGAAAGAGGAGAAATTACAACAGACACCTCAGAAATACAAAAGATTATAAGAGAATACTATGAAAAGCTATATGCCAACCAGTTCAACAATCTGGAAGAAATGGATAAATTCTTAGAATCATACAACCTTCCAAAACTGGATCAAGA
Source organism: Diceros bicornis minor (assembly GCF_020826845.1). NCBI lineage: Eukaryota > Metazoa > Chordata > Mammalia > Perissodactyla > Rhinocerotidae > Diceros > Diceros bicornis. Next base: position 53,942,081 of record NC_080756.1, on the reverse strand, counting down.
AGAAGTAGAGAATTTGAATAGACCAATCACCAGGAAGGAGATCAAAACAGTAATCACAAACCTCCCCAAAAATAAAAGTCCAGGACCAGATGGCTTCCCTGGTGAATTCTACCAAACATTCAAAGAAGACTTAACACCTATCCTTCTCAAACTCTTCCAAAAAATTGAGGAGGGGGGGAAGCTCCCTAACTCATTCTACGAAGCCGACATTACCCTGATACCAAAACCAGACAAGGACAACACGAAAAAGGAAAATACAGGCCAATATCACTGATGAACATCGATGCAAAAATCCTCAACAAAATACTAGCAAATCGCATACAACAATACGTTAAAAAGATTATACACCATGATCAAGTGGGATTTATTCCAGGGATGCAGGGATGGTTCAACATTCGCAAATCAATCAACGTAATACACCACATTAATAAAATGAAGAAGAAAAAATCACATGATTATCTCAATAGATGCAGAGAAAGCATTTGACAAGATACAGCATCCATTTATGATAAAAACTCTGAATAAAATGGGGATAGAAGGAAAGCACCTCAACATAATAAAGGCCATATATGATAAACCCACAGCTAATATCATCCTCAATGGTGAAAAGCTGAAAGCTATCCATCTGAGAACAGGAACCAGACAAGGATGCCTACTGTCACCACTCCTATTTAACATAGAACTGGAAGTCCTAGCCAGAGCAATCAGGCAAGAAAAAGAAATAAAAGGGATCCAAATTGGAAAGGAAGAAGTGAAACTCTCATTATTTGCAGATGACATGATTTTATATATAGAAAACCCTAAAGAATCCACCAGAAAACTTTTAGAAGTAATAAACGAATATGGTAAAGTTGCAGGATACAAAATCAACATACAAAAATCTGTTGCATTTCTATAAACTAACAATGAAGTAGCAGAAAGAGAAATTAAGAATACAATCCCATTTACAATTGCAACAAAAAGAATAAATGACCTAGGAATAAACTTAACCAAAGAGGTGAAAGAGCTATACACAGAAAACTATAAAATATTGCTGAAAGAAATTGAAGAAGACACAAAGAAATGGAAAGATATTCTGTGCTCTTGGATTGGAAGAATTAACGTGGTTAAGACATCCATACTTCCTAAAGTCATCTATAGATTCAATGCAATCCCTATCAAAGTTCCAACAACATTTTTCACAGAAATAGAACAAAGAATCCTAAAATTTATATGGAACAACAAAAGACCCGAATAGCTAAAGGAATCCTGAGAAAAAAGGACAAAGCTGGACGTATCACACTCCCTGATTTCAAAATATACTACAAAGCTATAGTAACCAAAACAACATGGTACTGGCACAAAAACAGACACACAGATCAATGGAATAGAATTGAAAGCCCAGAAATAAACCCACACATCTATGGACAGCTAATCTTTGACAAAGAAGCCAAGAACATACAATGGGGAAAAGAAAGTCTCTTCAACAAATGGTGTTGGGAAAACTGGATAGCCATATGCAAAAGAATGAAGGTAGACCCTTATCTTACACCATACACAAAAAGTAACTCTAAATGGGTTAAAGACTTGAATGTAAGACCTGAAACTATGAAATTTCTAGAAGAAAACATAGGCAGTACACTCGTCGACATCGGTCTTAGCAACATATTTTCAAGCACCATGTCTGACCAGGCAAGAGAAACAATAGAAAAAATAAACAAATGGGACTACATCAAACTAAAAATCTTCTGCACAGCAAAGGAAACCATCAACAAAACGAAAAGACAACCTAACAATTGGGAGAAGATATTTGCTAACCATACATCTGATAAGGGCTTAATCTCCAAAATATATAAAGAACTCATGCATCTTACCAACAAAAAAACTAACAACCCAATTAAAAAATGGGCAAAAGACCTGAACAGACATTTCTCCAAAGAAGATATACAGATGGCCAACAGACACATGAAAAGATGTTTAAAATCATTAACTATCAGGGAAATGCAAATCAAAACTACAATGAGATATCACCTCACGCCCGTCAGAATGGCTATAATTAACAAAACAGAAAACAACATGTGTTGGAGAGGATGTGGAGAGAAGGGAACTCTCGTACACTGCTGGTGGGAGTGCAAACTGGTGCAGCCACTATGGAAAACAGTATGGAGATTCCTCAAAAAATCAAGGATAGAACTACCATATGATCCAGCTATTCCACTGCTGGGTATTTATCCAAAGAACTTGAAAACACCAATGCGTAAAGATACATGCACTCCTGTGTTCATTGCAGCATTATTCACAATAGCCAAGACTTGGAAGCAACCTAAGTGCCCATCAAGGGCCAAATGGATAAAGAAGATGTGGCATTCACAATGGAATACTACTCAGCCATAAGAAACTATGAAATCCAGCCATTTGTGACAACATGGATGGAAATTGAGGGTATTATGCAAAGTGAAATAAGTCAGAGGGAGAAGGTCAAATACCGTATGATTTCCTTCATTAAGTAGTAGATAATAACAACAATAAACAAAGACATAGAGACAGAGATTGGATTGATGGTTACCAGAGGGGAAGAGGGGAGGTAGGAAGGCTAAAGGGATAATTCGGCCCACGTGTGTGGTGATGGATTGTAATTAGTATTTGGGTGGTGAACATGATGTAATCTATGCAGAAATAGAAGTATAATGATGTACACGTCAAATTTATACAACGTTATAAACCAATGTTACTGCAATAAACAAAAAATTTAAAAAAATAAAACTATACAAGAAGGGCAAATTAAATCCAATGTAAGCAGAAGAAAATAAATAATAAAAATTAGAATAGAATCAATGAAATTGAAAACAGAAAAACAATAAAGTCAATGAAAACAAAAGTTGGTTCTTTGAAAATATCAATAAAATTGATAACCTCCTAGCCAGGCTAACCAAAAAAATGAAGAAGAGACAGAAATTACTAATATCAGAAGTGAAAAAGAAGTTATAAAAGGAGTTATCACTAATGACACTCATACATTAAAAAGATAATAAAGTAATATTATGGACAACTCTATGTCCACAAATTTGATTACATATTTAAATGAACGAATTCCTTAAAAGATACAATCTACCAAAACTCATGCAAGGAGAAATAGATCATCTGAATAGGCTAGGAAAACTCAATATTATTAAGATGTCAGTTCCTCCCAACTTGAGCCCTAGATTCAACACAATCCCAATGAAAACCCAAGCAAGCTGATTGGTGCTTATCAATATATTGATTTAAAAGTTTATATGGAAATGCAAAAGATCTAGAAAAGCTAACATAATATTGAAGAAGTACAAAGATGGGGGACTGACACTGCTCAATTTTAAGTCTCATTATAATAAAGTTACAGTAATCAAGGCTGTGATGTATTGGTGAAAGAAAAGACAAATAAATCAAGGACAGAACAGAGATCCCAGAAATAGACATGCACAAATATGGTCAACTGATCTTTGACGAAGGAGCAAAGGCACTCCAATGGAGAAAGTGTAGCCCTTTCAACAAATGGTGCTAGAACAACTGGACGTCCACATGCAAAAAAATGAATCTAGACACAGACTTTATACCTTCAGAAAAGTTAACTCGAAATGGAATATAGACCTAAAAATAAAACACAAAACTGTAAAACTTCTGGAATATAGCATGGGAGAAAATCTAGATGGCTTTGAGTTTGACAATGAATTTTTAGATACAACACTGAAAGTATGACCCATGAAAAAATTTTGATAAGATGGAACTCATTAAAATTAAAAACTTCTGCTCTGTGAAAGGCACTGCTAAAAGAATGAAAAAACAAGTTACAGACTGGGAAAAAATATTTGCAAACCACACATGTGATAAAGAAGTTGTATTCAAATTTACAAAGAACTCTTAAAATTCACAATAAGAAAACAAACAACCCAATTAAACATGAGCAAAAGATCTAAACAGACACCTCACCAAAGAAGATATATAGATGTAGGTGTGTGAAAAGATTTTCAACATCATTTGTCATTAGTGAATTGCAAATTAAAACAAGATACCACACCACACCTATTAGAATGGCTAAATCCAAACACTGACAATATCAAATGCTGATGAGGATGTGGAGCAACAGGAAGACTCATTCACTGTTGGTGAGAATGCAAAATAAGATAGCCACTATGAAAGATAATTTGGCAGTTTCTTACAAAGCTAAGCACAGTCTTACCATATAATTCAGCAATCGTGCTCCTAGGTATTTACCCAAATGAGCTGAATACATGTCCACACAAAAACGTGCACATGAATCTTTATAGCAGCTTTATTCATAACTGTCAAAAGTTGGAAACAATCGAGATGTCCCTCAATAGGTGAATAAATAAACTGTGGTACATCCATAAAATGGAATATTTTCTGCAATAAAAATAAATGAGCTACCAAGCCACAAAAAGACATGGAGGAACCTTAAAGGCATATTGCTAAGTGAAATAAGCCAGTCTGAAAACGCTACATGATTCCAACTATGTGACAATTTGGAAAAGGTAAAACTATAGAAAATGAAAAGACCAGTGGTTGCCAGGGCTCATGGCAGAGAAGGAAAGGAATGAATAGGTGGAACACCAGGGATTTTTAGGGCAGTGAAACTATTCTTTATGTAATGGTGGATACATTTCATTCCTAGGTCTATATCCAAGAGAAATAAAAGCACGTCTGCAAAAGGACATATAAAAAATGCTTATAGCAGCTTTGTTCATAATAGCTAAAACCTAGAAAGAACTCAAAGATTCAAACCAAAAAGAGAATGGATAACAAATTAAGATACACTTGTAAATGGAATACAATTCAACAATAAAATTGAACGTATTGCTGAAAAAATACAAAATCTTTGATGAATGTCACAAACATATTGAGCAAAGGAAGGTAGGAAAAAAGAATACATTGTTATTCCTTTTATATGAAATCTTAAAGCTGGCAAAACAAATAAATGTTGGTAGAAATCAGATCACTACTTTCCTAAAGTAGGGGTACAAGGAAACGTTCTACAATGATGAAAATGTTTGTTATATTCATTGGTATTCTTGGGGAGGAAAAGGTTTTCCTCTACCCTTCTAGGTTCTTCTGGCTGGTTTAAGAATTAAATTGACATGAGACCAATTAACAGGAAAAAATCAAATTTAATTTCATACATACGAGGGCTCCATAAGAATATGAGGTCCAAAGAAGTGACCAAAGCAGGCAGCTTTTATACCTTTTAGACACAGAAACAATAAATTTGTGAAGAGTTGACAAGAAAAAGAAGTTTGTGCTTAGGTAGTAAATTAGAGGTTTGTGTAAATAAACAAGGTTTGTTTGACAGCCTTCTCAGCCCCAAATTCCGTATCTCTGGTGAGAAGGACGTTACTATTTCTCCTGGTACAGGAAGGATACCTTTTACACAGGAGATTTATTTCCTGCTTTCAGGAGGACAGAAAAGGGTCAGAGAGATCTTTTTGCATTGGCTGTTTCTCAAGCAACTTTAATTCAAAATAATCAATATGCCAAAATGGCATATTTGGGGGTAGCCTGCCCTAAGCCCCATCAGCATGGTGGTTACAGATTTGTATACATTTGTCAAATCATTTGAAAAATCATTCAACTGATCTGAAAATGTTAGCTTTTTACTGTACATAAATTAAACTTCAATAAAGTTTGGTCACTAAAAATAACATGCTTTCTTTTATCAGTCAAGATTTAATTGGACTTAAATAATTAGAAAATTTATTAGCTTTTATTATTAGAAACTCAGAGTAGAATGTGCTTCAGGAATAGTTGATTCAGTGGTTCAACAATACCCTTAAGAAACTAGGGTATTTCCATCGCTCTACTCTGCTATCTACAATGTTCCTGTCATCCGAAAGCTAGTTTCCCACATGGTCACAGAATGACTATCAGTAGCAAGCAGGACTATATATTTCTCTGTTCATATTCACTGGGAGAGGAAGATTAGCTCCTTGATTCCTCTGAAAATGAGGAGGAGCAATTCATGACATGCAATTTGTGCCTATTGCTAAACTAACCTCTAGGGTGAATGTTTGGATTGCCTTGGATTAATCAGTATCCACCCATGGAGCAGAAGTGAGGTCAGCATCCCAAGGCACCTTGGCTGCATGAAGGAAAGTGACTCTCTAAACAACATTGAAGTTTTGTTTGTAAAGAAGAAGGGATAAGTAGACCAACAATATGCACCACAGTCCTAAATACTGGGTTTTTATTGTAAAATCCCATTTGCAACAATTTTAACTGCTGCAGAGCATTTCATTGTGCGAACAGAATATGATTAATTTAATCAAACCCTTATACCAAACATTTAATACAGCTGAATTGTCACATTATTTCTTCTATCCTTGAGTCATTGAATTCACCTTTGACAAAGTGTGCACCATTGATGATTTCTATGTTGGCAAAGACAGAACTATTAATCCACATTTCAGTATTAAGATCATCTTAACAAAATTAACATAAACAGGCCCTGAAGAGTTGTTAGCTGTCAAGATCTTCTCATCTTCAGCGAAATCATCCAGGTTGATCATTTTAATTCCAATGCGTAAAAATGTTTTCCGCAGTACTGGACATTCCACAGAGTTCCTGCTTTCTCTTTCATTTACTAAGTGGCAGGTGGACCAAAAGAGCTTGAAGCATTGGTAGATTTATTTGTTTATATGTTTGTTTTCAATAGTAACTATAAAAATGAATATAGAGCCTAAAATTCTAAGATATATTTTATTTGTTAAATATATCTGCCAAATAAACCAACACATAAACATACTTTCTTCAAATAGTTCTGTATGTAGCCTGTCTTTTTCTTCTATTTTAAAGAGGACATTTACCTAAACTTTCATCAAGCATTTTTAGACCCATCTTCTAGAATAGTGACCTCAAAACAATTTTTGATTGCATATCCTTGATAGTAGAAAAAAAATTTAGTATACACACACTTAATATTGAATATTTATTTATTTAAAAACCACACACCTATGACATAATATAATATGCCCCCTATATAAGAATAGGAATTAAATGATATAAAAAATTAACACTTTAATTTTGCATATTATTCACTGATGGTAAAATTAATCTACTCTCAACTTTTAAATTATTACTAACCTTTTTAGAGACAGCACTATGATTGAATATATTTTATTATTTTGCAGAAACTTGACTCAAAACTGTAATACAATTCATAGGTGTTTCAGTTATACGTTGCTGAATAATAAGCTACCTCAAAACTTAACGACTTGAAACAATTTTATTATTTTTCACAATTCTTTCTATTAATTGGATACACACAATCTTGATTTAATGGTGCTCTAGGGAAAATTAAAGAAAATAAGTTCTGAACCACATTCATAAAATGTAAGGGAAGAGAAAAGTTCCAGCACTGACTAATATCACCATTCTCTATTTCACTCCAGTTCAAGCACACTGTCTATTCTGAAAATCAAAGGCATTTAGTGAAGTGGCTCTTTTTGCCCTTCCTTCATTCCATCCCCATATTATTGAAATAATAGTGGGAAAAGCTCATTGTAAATAAAGTTCCCCCAGAATTATTATATAAGTTGCTCTCTGGGAAGTACACTGGTAAATTCTACCTATAGTGGATAAGATCAGATCTGTATAAAAATAACTCATCTTTAGATATAGTCAGGAAATAAGTGGCAAATATAATTACTCAGTTGCATCAAGATAATCAGGGCAAAATCTCAGGTCCCATTGAGATAGCCATGGAGAGAATCAGCTTTATAATAATCAATTATAATTCCCATACTAAGGCAATGAATTACAGGTTTTATTGTAAATATGACATATTTTATACTGTAGTAGAAAGAAAATGATCTGTAAGAACTTTAGTAAAAACGGAAATGCAAATAAACCAGGGGCCATTTGAGTGGCAGCCTACACATAGAAACTATAAAACTGAAGCAAAGAAAAAAATTACCAGAATACTTGATGAATATAAATCTATGTCAACTGACCAGTAATAATTTCTAATTCTAATTCTCTAATTCTAAACTTCTAATGCTCAATCTCTGATTTCCCTTTGCCTTGTACCCTGATGTTAAATGACAGCCCAAGAATGAACAGAGAATGTTACAAAGCCCAAACAATCTACTGGGCCAAAGCTGGAACTTCTCTTCCATTGATGTGTATTATATTCCAACTGCTACGTTATATGCTTTCAATTAAAGGTAATTAATCTGCCTGAGAAGAATGTAAAGTAATGGTTGGGACTGTTTTGCTTTTGATCAATCCATAAAAGAAAAATTCAGACAGATGGAGAAACCACATCATATAATTATATCCATATCTAACCCCTTAGCAATCAGACAAAAATTAGGAGATGAGGCTCATGTTCCCTTCATTTAGTCTCCAACACGGCTCTCCAGTATACTCTCTGCACATGGAAAATGCTCAATATATGTTCATTTCATGAAAGAATAAATGATTGAATGTGTGCAATGATTCTATAAGTAGAATAGGTGACAGCCTACTGAAAAATTCTATGGAGTTCCCTTTTACAAGACTTACACATGAATAGAAAAAGCACATTAGCTATCTCTATAATGGTGGCTACCAATTGAACCGCATGTTCATGAAGAATGTTCCATTCATATGTAGATCTTCATTGTCTTGCAAATTGCGAACTGAGCTTGATCACAATAGATGTTATTCCAGCCCCAACGATTTGACAAATGACTTAGCATAGCACAACGCTCACTAGGATTATTGGGTTCACCTGGATGCCAGAATCTGAAAGGGAGAAAAAGATGAGGATGTTTCTTCAAACAGTGCTTTGAAGAGGGTTAGACAGAGAGGGAGGGGGCTGGGGTTGAACTGTATGGAAGTCAGAGTCAGACATACCCAAATCATTCTTTCTCCACTTCCCATGAAGTTTTTCCTCCATCTGTATCTCTGCCATCTCCCTTGAAAACTGTGCTTATATCACCCAGTATTGTGACATCTTACTGCATTAAACATTCTCCCAGCAGATAGCCCAGAGGCTCTCTTCTATCTGTGCATATTTATGTCCTGTTCCCAGGGGACTGTCAGTCCACAGGCTCCCTTAAATGATGTAAAAATTTCACTCTCGTCTCAACTATCAATGTAGTTTGTTTCCTTTTTTATGCACTGCTTTTGGAGTCTGAAGAACTAGTTAAAATCTCTGAATCTGCTACTATCACTGTTATCTTGGGCAAGTAATTTAATTTCCCTGATTCTCATTTTCCACAACTAAAAAATAGAGACAGGAGTAATATCCCCATAAATTTCACACAGTTGATATAAGGATCAAAGATAGTAATGTACTAAAATGTACTAATGTACTTAACAGTTTTAAAAAATCTACATAAATATGATAATATAAGTATCACAATTTACATAAATATGATAAGTATCAGAATTTAGCTTATTTGCTTTATGAGATATTAAATCTTAATAATCAGTTATTATCTTAACTGATATGAATTTTTCTTATATTTAGAGACAGAAAGGTAGTGGTTAAAAGCACAGACTTTGGTGTCAGATAGACCTGGGTCTGAGGACCACTGTTGCCACTAGATAACATTTGCTGAGTTATCAAACTCTCTAAATTGAATTTCTTCATCTCTACAGTGGAAAAAACGATAATGTGTGCCTCATAGAGTTCTTGTGATGATTCAGTGAGATAATAAGTGAAATTATTTAACCTAGTACCCAAGAGTTAAAAGAAGAGTGAGTTATTTTATTTTAATAGCTGATAGTTGGAACACCCTAAAATCCCCGCATGAACCAGGACTGAGGATCCCTTTATCTGACTCTATACTCACGCGAGACTTTCGTTGTATGGAGTCTGATCAACCCACTGCCAATGTTTCTTCCCCTCTGGGTCTGACAGCCCTATATAATAACTATTTTTCCTATCCAGCTTCTGGGTGACAAAATCCTGTGGGGAGAAAAGAAAGGAGTTATAGCCTTTAGAGTATTCAGGTAGAATTGAGTTCTTCATGGCCTTAGGGAGAAGAAAAGGAGAGGATCCAAGAAGAGTCACATGGGGGCCCTGCCCAGAAGCCTAGGTCTTTTCTGGCTGAGCAATGCAGGATCAAAGGCATCACCTGTGAGCATGATGTTTGTCTCAGTCTGTTAGGTTGCTATAACAAAATGCCACAGACCTGGTAGCTTATAAACAACAGAAATTTATTTCTCACAGTTCTTGAGGATGTACTGAGTAGTACCTACTGAGTAGATCAGGGTACTAGCATGGTCAGGTGAAGGCTCTCCTCCTGGTTCATAGACAGTGCCTTCTTGATGTGTCTTCGCATGGTAGAAGGGGCAAGGCAGCTGTGTAGGGTCTTTTTTGTAAGAATACTAATCCCCATCATGAGGGCTCCACCCTCATGACCTAAGCACCTCCCAAAGGCCCTACTTCCTAATACCATCACCTTTAGGGGTTACAATTTCAATATATGAATTTGGAGGGGACAGAAACATTCAGTATATGGCAATGTTCTATACATATGGAAGTCATTTCTCCCTATGAGTATAACGAATTGTCATCTCAGACTCACTTCCTCTCTTATCTTCAAGAGATGGTATTCTTCAAAGCTATGCATAAGAAAATTTTTGCAGATTAAATCATTTTCCTTTCATAACTTTGAAGATTCTTTAACTGCGTTTCTGATTGTTGATTGTGACTCTTCATGATTGAACCTTATGTCTCTATTTGATTTAATACCCCTTCTTTGCTAAATAGTTAATAATTTATAACACATTCACATTTAAAAATAATTTATAATAATTTGAAAAATAGTAAACTGATATTTCAGATTGAAATATTTTCATCCTTCCACTCAAACCTCACATAATATATTTTAAATGCCCCAATTTATTTGGGGGGAGGTTAGTTTTACAGAAGCAGGAAGAAGCTATGGAATGTACAGACTTAAGTAGCCTTTCCTCTCTGTTTTATTGAAAGCCTTCTGCCATAGCACCAATACCCCAAAACAATGAAAACTTCCTCCTTAGACAAGAGAGGTGCCCAAAGACCAGGCAGGACTCCTGACTCCATCATTGATTAGAAAGTACCTTGTCATCCTTGGTGTTCATCACCAGCAGGTGAGCATGCATTTCTGAGCAGTGCTTCTCACTCTCATTCCAATTTCTGGCTTTAGAAGGAACAATATAGCAGTAAGATCCAAATGATGTCCAATCCTTTGGGCAGCAGCTCCAGACTTGCGCTGCATTGATAGAAGGCCATATAGAAAAGTAATTTTTAAAGTGTGTGTATTACTAAAATTAAAGACCAAGGGAGATCACATGGAAACCAGAACTTCCATCTTCACCCAGAGGTAAGAAGGAGTCCCTGCCCACCAGGTGTCAAGGAGGTCAAGTCTACATATGTCAGGCAGTAACAAGACAGAGCCTCCTTTTTCTTGCCAGAATGGTATTAGGAAAAGCCAACTGAAACAGAAGGTTTATATAAGATCCAGATCTTAGAATGTAATACAGAAATGTCCAGGTTTCAATGGAAAATCACTGACCATACCAAAAAAAATAAAGTTATCAAAATTAATTAAAAATAAATAAATACAGGGGCCAGCCTAGCAAGGCATAGCAGTTAAGTTCGCACATTCCACTATAGTGGCCTGGGGTTCACCAGTTCAGATTCTTGGTGCAGACCTACTCACTGCTCATCAAGCCATGCTGAGGTCACATCCCACATAGAAGAACTAGAAGGACCTACAACTATGTACTGGAGCTTTAGGGAGAAAAAAGAAAAAGAGGAAGATTGGCAACAGATGTTAGCTCAGGGCCAATATTCCTCAGAAAATAAATAAATAAATACATGCTAATACTAAGATAAAAGAAATATTAGAATTATCTCACAGAGATATTTTTAAAAAAACATGAGAAAGATGCTTCAACAAGAAAGTACAAACATGTTTGAATCAAATGAAAAAATAGAAAGCCTCAGCAAGGAAATAGAAAATCTCAGCAAACAAGATATAAAAAAGAACCAAATGGAATTTTATAATTGAAATACACAAAAACCAAAATAAAAAGCTCAGTGGATGGGCTCAACAGCAGAATTGAGAAGACAGAGAAATCAGTGTTTTAAATGCCAGAAAGTTATTTTGTGAATATCAGCAAACTGAGTCTAAAGTTTATACAGAAAGGCAAAAGATCTAGAATAGCCAAAACAATATTGAAGGAGAAGAACAAAGTTGGAGGGCTGACACTACCTGACTTTAAGACTTACTATAAAGCTACAATAATCAAGAGAGCATGGTATGGGCAAAAGAACAGAAAAATCGATCAAAGGAATGGAATAGAGATTCCAGAGATAGAATGGCATAAATATAGCCAACTGACCTTTAATAAAGGAACAAAGGCAATACAATGGAAAAAAGATAGTCTTTCAAAAAATAGTGCTGGAACAACAGGACATTCACTTACAAAAAAAAAAGAAAGAATCTGCACACAGATCACACACGCTTCACAAAAACTAACTCAAAGTGGATCATTGACCTAAATTTAAAATGTTAAACTAAAAACCCCTAGAAGATGACATAGGGGAAAATTGAGTCGAGCTTGGGTTTGGTGATGACTTCTTAGATATAACACCAAAGACATGATCTATAAAAGGAAGAACTGATAACACGGACTTCATTAAAATTAAAAAGTTTTGCTTTGTGAGAGACATGGTCAAAACCATGAAATGACAAGCCACAGGCTAGGAGAAAATGTTTGCAAAAGACACATCTGAATGAGGACTATTATTCAAAATACACAAAGAACTCTTAAAACTCAACAAGAAGAAAACAACAACCTGATTTAAAATGGGCCAAAGACCTTAACAGATACCTCATCAAAGAAGACCTACAGTTACATTTCCATGTTATCAGGGAAATGTAAATTAAAACGATAATAAAATACCACTGCACACCTATTAGAATGAACAAAAGTCTGGAACACTGACAATACCAAATGCTGGCAAGGATGTAGAGCAATAGAAACTCTCATTCATTGCTGGTGGGAATGCAAAATAGTAAAGGCACTTTGGAAGGCAGTGTTGTAGTTTCTTACAAGACTAAAATACTCTTACCACATAATCCAATATTCACACTCCTTGGTATTTACCCCAAGGAGTTGAAAACTTATGTCCACACAAGAACCTGAACAGGGATGTTTACAGCAACTTTATTCATAATTTGCAAAACTTGGAAGCAGCCAAGATGTCCTTTAGTAGGTGAATGGATAAACTGTGGTACATCCAGACAATGGAATATTATTCAGCACTAAAAAGAAATGAGCTATCAAGCCACAAAAAGACACGGAGGAAACTTAAATGTATGTTACTAAATGAAAGAAGCCAAATTGAAAAGCCTACATACAGTATGAGCCCAATTAAATGACATTCTGGAAAAGGCAAAACTATAGAGACAATAAAAATCTTGTAACAGTACAGGCCATCATATAAGAAAATCCACTTAGTGCAGAAAACTGTTGATTCAAGTACTTTAAATCTGCTCATTTCCAAGCCAACATTCCACTCTGCCCTCAGAAGCCCACAGCCTGTTATCAGCAATCTTCATCTCTTTGCTCTAAATGAAAGTTGTTTTACTCACCCTCTCCAGTTATTCTCTTTCTCCCATCTATTAAGCCCTCTCTAGTCAGGCTTTCAAACCCTTAACTCCACCTCTAGTCAAAGTCACTGAAGACATCCTTATTGCCAAATCCTTTTTCAATTCTCTTCCACATCCAGTTTGATCTCATTATTGAGATCAATTGACACAGAAGATGACTTAATTCTTCTTGAAACATTTTCTTCTCTTGGCCTTCAGTATATCATTCTCTTTTACTTCAAGTTCTATGTGTACGGCTCTTACCCCTTAATATCCTTTATAAGTTCCTCCTTATCTCCATGAACTCAAATAGTGGACTTTTCACCGTCTACTTTCACTGTCACTCTTCAAGTGATCTAATCTAATCTTCAGCTTTACATACTCTAATCTTCAGATTCTTATGCCCAATAACTTCTCAACATTCCCACTTAAACATAGTAAGCAGCTCCAATTTTATATTTTCCAAAGAGAACATCTGATGCCTCACAAAATAAAAAACTTTTGCCCTTTCCATCGTCTTCCTTATCTTAACAGTTAGCAATTCATTTTTCTAGTTTCTCAGGCCAAGGAATCTTTCTTGTACACCTCATATTCAAACTATCAACAACTTTTTTATTGGCTCTACCTAAAAATTATATACAGAATCCCACCATATCATCCACCATTGTCCAATTTCTAGCCATCACATTTCTCATTATGTTATTGAAATAGCTTTCTTGTCTCCCAGTTTCTACCTTTGCTATGCTAAGGTCTATTCTCCACTCATCCAGCAAGAATGAGCCCTCAAAAATGAAAATGAAATTATGCCACTCACATGTTCAAATGCACTCAATGTAAGCCAAAATTCCTACCATGGCACAAGTGATCTCTGCTAACTTTCTGACTTCATCTCCTCTTATTCACACCATCCCTGGCTGACTGGCCAACTTGTTTCATAAGCATTCTATATATATTCCTGTCAGAAGACCTTGACACTACCTCCTTCCCTTGCTTGAGATGCTGATTTCCTAAGATATTCATGGCTTGCTTCCTCACTTCCTTCATATCTCTGCTCAGTGTCTCCTTTTCTTAGAATCTTCCCTAATAATTCTACATAGAATAGTATCCCCAAGCATTTGCTGTCCCTCTTTTTTTTTTTAATTTTTTGTTTATTGCAGTAACATTGGTTTATAACATTATAAAAATTTCAGGTGTACATCATTATACTTCTATTTCTGCATAGATTACATCATGTTCACCACCAAAATACTAATTACAACCCATCACCACACACATGTACCGAATTATCCCTTTCACCCTCCTCCCTCCCCCCTTCCCCTCTGGTAACCACCAATCCAATCTCTGTCCCCATGTGTTTGTTTATTGTTGTTATTAACTACTACTTAATAGTTTACTTTTAACACAGCATTTATTACCACATAAAATATATTTATTTTCTTCCCTCTCTATAAGAAAAGTTCTGTAAGGGAAAGAATCTTTTCTGTTTTGTTCAATGTTCCATTGTTCGCTCATCATCAGCACTTGTTAATATGTGTTGAATGAATAAATTAAAGGATAAATGTAGAACTTTACAAAATTATTAACATGCTAACGGACACTGGATATCCAAGGGACAAAAGGTTGTATTATTTTCCAAGCAAACTATATATATTTTTCCAACCTAAATTATTGGACTATGGTTTCAAAGGACACTCTTTGAGAAAACATGATGGCTGTCAGATAAATCTGCAGTCATAATTCTTGTCTCTAGGGAAGTACACATTCTGTCTCTGGTAAGCAACATTCTTGATCTCTTAATTTATTGATTTTATTGTGGTAAGAACACTTAACATGAGATCTATCCTCAACAAATTTTAAGCGTACGCTACATTATTGTTCACTATAGCAAAAATACTGTACAGCAGATCTCTAGAGCTTACCTATCTTACTTAACTGAAACTTTATGCCTGTTGATTATTAACTGTTAATCTCCCCCTCCCACCAGTCCCTGGTAACCACCATTCCAGTCTTTGATTCCATGAATTTGACTATTTTAGAAATGTCCATCAACAGGTGAATGGATAAAGAAAATGTGGTATACACATACAATGGAATACTATTCAGCCTTTAAAAAAAAAGATGATAAGCAACATTCTTAATAGGTTGCTTATTTGGTCATCTTTCTCTGCATATGGCACATATCACATCATCCTCATCATGAGTTTTGGGGAATTTGGTGCAATGGGTTAGTAAACACAAAAGAGAATACAGTTTGTGATCCATATCACCTAAACTGAGTGATGCCATAAGAGCTACTTTGTTAATATAATTGTATTTGTACAGACTGAATAACTGTGAAACTCAGGATCAGAATTTATAAGATACATTTATCAAAGTTCCTATTGCATTTTATGTTGTCTTACTGCAAGATAAGCAATTTGAAGAACCACATTTTATTTCCATTGAGTTATCATTATATAATTACCCTCAGGATGACACAACTCCATTACAGCAGGCTTTGTATGACTAGACCCTTCCATTAATGTAACCTCATGAATTTATAAAAATTCAAAATGAGGGCTCTTATTTTTTCAGTAGTGTTTATCAAACAATGAGTTCATATTGTTGGCTTTAAAAAGCTTGCTTTAAAGTAATTGAAAGCAGTACTTATATCACCCAAGATATAACTTGGTGCTAACTTGGTGTAACTGCTGCTTATTTATTTATTGTTTTAAAATTTACCTTCATTAGTTCAGAATGGCAGGGCCGACTGTAAAAGAAGAATCAGGTTATTAGGATGTTATGACCATGTGAACTCAAATATTCAGTGGAGTGAAAATTTCAACAAACAGTACACCTACTTTAATGTGATACAAGAAAGTGATGTAGACCTTAAACAGGAAAGAAAATCGCACAACTGATTTTGATCAAATATATTTTCCAGTACCTTTAACTGAAAAAACAAAACAAAACACTGAGATTGAAAATTGATATACAGATACATGCACCATTTTATTTAAGTAGCCAATCTGAGTCATTGAGATAGAGATGTTTCATTGGTCAAAGTAACTCATATCCTTTATTCAGAGTTATTTGATATTTATCTCTATATATCTCTGGAAAAAACCTAATCAAACATCATCTATGAGTGTGTGCCTTTACCTCTGTGTATCTGTATTGTCTCTTTGGAAATTAGCATCTTGATTTCAAATTTAAGCTTCAGCAATTGTTAAATACTGATCCAACTTGAAGTAGAATAAATTAAATCGTCTCCTCAAAAAAAAGAAAAACACTCTGCTATGTGAAAAATATTGTTAAGAGAATGAAAAGACAAGCCAGAGACTGGGAGAAAATATTTGCAAAACAAATATCTGATAAAATACTCATATCTAAAATATACAAAGAACACTTAAAACTCAACAATAAGAAAACAAACAGCCCAATTAAAAATGAGCAAGAGAGGGGCCGGCCCGGTGGCGCAAGCGGTTAAGTGCGCGCGCTCCGCTGCGGCGGCCTGGGGTTCGCTGGTTCGGATCCCGGGCGCGCACCGACGCACTGCTTGGCAAGCCATGCTGTGGCGGCGTCCCATATAAAGTGGAGGAAGATGGGCACAGATGTTAGCCCAGGGCCGTCTTCCTCAGCAAAAAAAAAAAAAGAGGAGGATTGGCGGATGTTAGCACAGGGCTGATCTCCTCACAAAAAAAAAAAAAAAAAAAAAAAAAAATGAGCAAGAGATAGGAATAGACAACACACCAAAGGAGACGTGCAGATGGTAAACAAGCATATGGTAGGATGCTCAGCATCATATGTCATGGCAATTTATGAATTGCAAATTAAAACAACGAGATACTGCTACACATTTATTAGAATGGCTAAAAATAAATTGACAATAGGAAGTGCTAATATTGAGCAATAGGAACTCTCATTCATTACTAGTGGGAATGCAAAATGATACAGCCACTTTGGAAAACAATTTGGTAGTTTCTTACAAAACTAAAAATAGTATTATCATATAATCTAGTAATCATGCTTGTAGGTATTGACCCAACTGCGTCAAAAACTTATGTCCACACTAAAACCTATATGCAAATGTTTACAGCAGCTTTATTTATCAGCATCAAAAACTGGAAATAATCAAGATGTCCTTCAACAGATGGACAGATAAACAAACTTTGGTACATCCATACAATGAAATAGTATTCCGTGATTTTTAAATGAGCTATCAAGTCAAAAAAAGACATGGAGAAACTTTAAATGCATATTGCTAAGTAAAATAAGCCAGTGTAAAAAGACTACAGAGAGAGAGGATCTGGAGAGTGAGGCTTAGGCAGAGGTGGCAATGAGTGCAAAGGCCTGGAGGAGGGAAGAGGTTGTGCACCTGAGGAAGAGCCTGGAGGCCGGGTGGCTGGAGGAAATCAACAATGTCTAAAATCAAGATTAAGAAATAGCGTAGCATAAGCAGTTAAGTGTGCGCACTCTGCTGCGGTGGCCCGGGGTTTGCCGGTTGGGATCCCAGGCGTGCTCCGACGCACCACTTGTCAAGCCATGCTGTGGCGGCATCCCATATAAAGTGGAGGAAGATGGGCACAGATGTTAGCCCTGGGCCAGTCTTCCTCAGCAAAAAGAGGAGGATTGGCATGGATGTTAGCTCAGGGCTGATCTTTCTCACGAAAAAAGAAAAAAAAGAAAGAAAATGGACTATCTTATCTATGAGATTTTTTATACAAACCTCATGGTAACCATGGTAAACAATCAAAACAGAGATACATATGGTAAATAAAGAGAAAACTAAGAAAACCATCATACAGAACTACCAAACTGAATTGGTAATCCAAAACACATGGGACAAGAAACAAAGGAAATGAAGAAGAACCAGAAAATGAGTGATAAAATAGTAACCTTAAGCCCTCATGTATCAATAATCACTCTAAATGTAAATGGATTGAATTCTCCAATCAAAAGACACAGAGTGGTGGAATGTATTAAAATACAAGATCCAACAATATGGTGCCTCCAGGAAACACATCTCAGCTTGAAAGACAAACACAGGCTCAGAGTGAAAGGATGGAAGACAATACTCCAAGCTAATAGCAAACAAAAGAAAGCAGGTGATGCCATACTTATATCAGACAAAGTTGACTTCAAGATAAAACAGGTAATGAGAGACAAAGAGGGGCAATATATAATGATAAAAGGGACACTCCACCAAGAAGACATATCACTTATAAATATATACGCACCCAACACAGGAGCACCAAAGTACATAAAGCAACTATTAACAAACTTAAAAGGAGATATTAACAAAAACACAATAATAGTAGGGGATCTTAACACCTCACTTACATCAATGGATAGATCATCCAGACAGAAAGTCAATCAAGAAATAGTGGACTTAAACAAAAAACTAGATGAGATGGACTTAACAGTTACATAGAGACATAACAGTTACATAGAGCACTCCATCCAAACACAGCAGATTACACATTCTTCTCAAGACGCACAGAACATTCTCAAGGATAGACCATGTGTTGGGAAACAAGGCAAGCCTCTATAAATTTAAGAAGATTGAAATCATAACAAGCATCTTTTCTGACCATAATGCTATGAAATTAGAAATCAACTACAAGAAACAAACTGGGAAAGTGACGAAGATGTGGAGATTAAACACCATGCTACTGAATAACAAATGGATCATTGAAGAAATTAAAGGAGAAATCAAAAAATATCTGGAGATGAATGAAAATGAAAATACACCACAGCATCTCATGTAGGATGCAGTAAAAGCAATCTTGAGAGGGAAATTCAAAGCAATACAGGCCTACCTTAATAAACAAGAAAAATCCCAAATAAGCAATCTTAAACTGCACCTACCAGAATTAGAAAAAGAAGAACAAACAAAGCCCAAAGTCAGCAGAAGGAGGGAAAAAATAAAAATTAGAGCAGAAATAAATGAAATTGAAACCAAAAAAAAAAAACAATAGAAAAGATCAATGAAACAAAGAACAGGTTCTTTGAGAAGATAAACAAAATGGACAAACCCTTAGCCAGACTCACCAAGAAAAAAAGAGAGAAGGTTCAAATAAATAAAATTAGAAATGAAAGAGGAGAAATTACAATGGACACCACAGAAACACAAAGGATTATAAGAGAATACTATGAAAAGCTATATGCCAACAAATTGGACAGTCTAGAAGAAATGGATAAATTCTTAGACTCATACAACCTCTCAAAACTGAATCAAGAATAAATAGAGAATCTGAACAGACCAATCACAAGTAAAGAGATTGAAACAATAATCAAAAACCTCCCAAAAAATAAAAGCCCAGGACCAGATGGCATCCCTGGAAAATTTTACCAAACATTCAAAGACGATTTAATACCTATGCTTCTCAAACTATTCCAAAAAATAGAGGAAGGTGGAACATTTCCTAACACATTCTACAAGGCCAAGATCACCCTGATACCAAAGCCAGACAAGGACAATACAAAGAAGGAAAATTACAGGCCAATATCGCTGATGAACATAGATGCAAAAATCCTCAACAAAATATTCTCAAACCAAATACAGCAATACATTAAAAAGATCATATACCATGATCAAGTGCGATTTACACCAGGGACAAAGGGATGGTTCAACATCCACAAATCAATCAATGCAATACACCACCTTAACAAAAGGAGGAATAAAAACCACATGATCATCTCAATAGGTGCAGAGAAAGCATTTGACAAGATCCAACATCAATTTATGGTAAAAACTCTCAACAAAATGGGTATAGAAGGAAAGTACTTCAACATAATAAAGGCCATATATGACAAATCCACAGCCAACATCATACACAATGGGGAAAAACTGAAAGCCATTCCTCTGAGAACAGGAACAAGAGAAGGGTGCCCACTCTTGCCACTCTTATTCAACATAGTACTGGAGGTTTTGGCCAGAGAAATTAGGTAATAAAAAAGAATAAAAGGAATCCAAATAGGCAATGAAGAAGTGAAACTCTCACTGTTTGCAGACGATATGATTTTATATATGGAAAACCCTAAAGAATCCATTGGAAAACTATTAGAAATAATCAACAACTACAGCAAAGTTGCAGGGTACAAAATCAACTTATAAAAATCAGTTGCATTTCTATACTCTAATAATGAACTAACAGAAAGAGAACTCAAGAATACAATCCCATTTACAATCACAACAAAAAGAATAAAATATCTAGGAATAAATTTAACCAAGGAAGTGAAAGATCTATACAATGAAAACTATAAGACATTATTGAAAGAAATCGATGATGACATAAAGAAATGGAAAGATATCCCATGCACATGGATTGGAAGAATAAACATAGTTAAAATGTCCATACTACCTAAAGCAATCTACAGATTCAATGCAATCCCAATCAGAATCCCAATGACATTCTTCATGGAAATATAACACAGAATACTAAAATTCATATGGGGCAACAAAAGACTCTGAATAGCTAAAGGAATCCTGAGAAAAAAGAACAAAGCTGGAGGCATCACAATCCCAGACTTCAAAATATACTACAAAGCTATAATAATTAAAACAGCATGGTACTGGTACAAAAACAGACACACAGATCAATGGAACAGAATTGAAAGCTCAGAAATAAAACCACACATCTACAGACAGCTAATCTTTGACAAAGGAGCTAAGAACATACAATGGAGAAAAGAAAGTCTCTTCAATAAATGGTGTTGGGAAAACTGGACAGCCACATGCAAAAGAATGAAAGTAGACCATTATCTTTCTCCATACACAAAAATTAACTCAAAATGGATCACAGACTTGAAGGTAAGACCTGAAACTATAAAAATCCTAGAAGAAAATATAGGCAGTACACTCTTTGACATTGGTCACAGAGGGATCTTTTCGAATTCCATGTCCACTCAGACTAGGGAAACAAAAGAAAAAATAAACAAGTAGGACTTCATCAGACTAAAGAGCTTCTGCTAAGCAAAGGAAACCAGGAGCAAAATGAAAAGACAACTCACCAGCTGGGAGAAAATATTTGCAAATCATATATCTGACAAGGGGTTAATCTCCATAATATATAAAGAAGTCACACAACTGAACAACCAAAAAACAAACAACCCAATCAAAAAATGGGCAGAAGATATGAACCTTCTTCCAAGGAAGATATACAGATGGGCAATAGGCACTTGAAAATAAGTTCAACATCACTAATCATCAGGGAAATGCAAATCAAAACTACACTAAGATATTACCTTCCATCAGTTAGAATGGCTATAATCACCAAGACAAAAAAATAACAAGTGTTGGAGTGATTGTGTAGAAAAGGGAACCCTCATTCATTGCTGGTGGGAATACAAACTTGTGTAGCCTCTATGGAAAAGAGTACGAGATTCCTCAAAAAATTAAAAATAGAAATACTTGATGATCCAGCTATCCCACTACTGGGTATTTATCCAAAGAACCTGAAATCAACAATCCAAAGAGGCTTATGCACCCCTATGTTCATTGCAGCATTCTTCATTATAACCAAGAAGTGGAAGCAACCTAAGTGTCCCTCAACTGATGATTGGATAAAGAAGATGTGGTATATATATACAATGGAATACTACTCAGCCATAAAAAAAGATAAAATTGTCCCATTTGCAACAACATGGATGGACCTGGAGAGTAGTATGTTAAGCAAAATAAGCCAGATGAAGAAAGATAAACACCATATGATTTCACTCATATGTGGAAGATAAACTAACACACGGACAGAGAGAACGGTTTGGTGGTTACCAGGGGGAAGGGAGTTGGGTGGTGGGCACAAGGGGTGAAGGGACATATTTATACCGTGACTGACAAACAATAATGTACAACTAAAATTTCACAATGTTATAAACGATTATGACACCAATAAAAAAATTTTTTTAACAAAGACTACCAACTGTATGATTACAATGATAAGCCATTCTGGAAAAGGCAAAACTACAGAGACAGTAAAAATTTCAGTGGTTACCAAGAGTTTGGAGAGGAAGGTGGAGCACAGGACATTTTTAGGGCAGTGAAACTATTCTGTATTATACTGTAATAATGGATACATGACATTACCCATTTGTCAAAATTCATAGAACATTACGGAACATTACATTTATTGTATGAATATTTTAAAAATTCATTTAGGAAATCAGGAGATCCCACGAAAGAATGAAGACTGTGACAAGAGAATCTAACTGTACTACAAATGTAGTAAACAACCACAATGAAGAGCGTGGGAGTAAGGTGATGACCCAAGTAACTTTGGAAATAGAGTCTATAAGAGTACAAAATAAAATTACAAAAGAACTTATAAAAGAAGTTACAAAAGAAAGAAAGTTACAAAAGAAATTGCACATGAGCACTGTATTCTAGTTAATAAAGTTGTTTCCCATAGCGGTATGAGTTTACAATTCTGATATTGCTCTGTGTTAATTGGAATTGAATAATTAACTAAATATACTAAGCAGATGGTGTGAACCAGATTTCTCTCTGTTGGAGTGGTCATTTAAAGATATCAGGGGAAGGAGGCTAGAATGATGCATGTGGTAATGGATTACAGTTGAAGACATCAGTAAAAACTGATGTTTTACTTATTATAGATACAGACAGTTACATGTAGAAATATTTATTAATCTATGTACACACACAGATTAGTACACACATATATATTTCTTTGCTCTGTCAGCTGAGAGGGCCTAAAAGAAATGACACTCCAGTAGTAATGAGCATACCTAGTGTCCAGATCTTGGTTCCTGATACCATTCTTCAGTAACAGGAGCCAGAGCTCCACAGAGAAATAGCTGATTCTAAGACTGACACAGGAAACATACAATACAAGCCCAGACCATACTGTAGTCCCAGAAGTAGGGAAGTGCTCAAAAACAAAACAAAACAACACTTTGATGGAGGTATGTCAAAGGGGCACAGGAGCCAACAGAAAGAGCTCCCAATGGTAAAGGTAGAACAACTTGAGCAACAGAATAAATATAGTACTGGATTATAACTCAAAGTTTAAAATAAATATCCATGAGTACATACAAATATAAATAAATGATTGAAGAAATTGATAAATAAGGTAGAAGAGACAAATCTCACATGCACAAGGATTCCAAATAAATTATATAGATACTTGTTATGGAATGAATTGTGTTCCCCAAAAATTCATATGTTGAAGCTATACCCTCAATATGACTATATTTGGAGGTAGAGCCTTTAAGGAGGTAATTAAGGTTAAATGAGGTCATAAAGGTAGGGCCTTAATCCCATAGGAATTTTTCCTTATAAGAAAAAGAAGAGACACCAGAAATCTCTCTCTCTCCTCCCATGCACACAGAGAATAGGCTATGTGAGGATACAGTAAGAAGGTGGCTGTCTATAAGCCAGGAAGAGAGGCCTCACCAGAAAACAACTCTTATGGTAGCTTGGACTTCTAGGCTCCATAACTATAAGAAAATAAATTTCTGTTGTTTATGCTACCCAGTCTGTGATATTTTATTACGGCAGCCCAAGCAGACAAACACAGATTTTGGTACCAAAGTAGGGTGCTACTGTAACAAGTGCAAGTGCCTTTGGAATTGAGTGATGGGGAGAGACTAGAAGAGTTTTGAGGTACATGCTAGAAAAAGACTAAATTGCCTTGAAAGGGCTATTGGTAGAAATATGGATGTTAAAGTTGATTCTGGTGAGGACTCAGAAAGAAAAGAGAGGTGTAGATAAAGGTTCTATCATCTTAGAGGATACAGATATTATAATGAATAGAATGTTGGTAGAAATATGAACATTAAGATGCTTCTGGTGAGGTCTCAGGTGGAAATGAGGAACATGCTATTGGAAATTGGAGGAAAGGCAATTCTGGTAATAAAATGGAAAAAAAAAAGTGCTGAATTGTGTTCTCTTGTTTTGTGGAAGGGAGAACTTGTAAGTGACAACCTTGGATATTTAGCAGAGGAGATTTCTAAGCAAAGTGTTAAAGCTGTGGCCTGATTTCTCCTTATTGTTTATAGTAAAATGCAAGAGAAAAGAGATAAATTGAAGAAAGTTTTAAGCAAAAAGGAACCAGAACTTGCAGATCTGGAAAATTCTCAGCCTATTCATATTGTAAAAAATAAGAAAACATATTCTGGAGAGAACACCAAGGATGTGGCTGGACGATCACTCCAGAAAGAGATTACCCATGGATTTAATCAGCCACCTCGGCTGAAGTCAGGAATTAAAATAGGATTATACCAGCAGAAATACTGTCAGCTGGGACTAAAGGAGACAGAGAAAATGGGACAGAATGAAGGAAAGTTATTGGACATTCTACAGCATGTTATTGTTATTCTACAGCATGGGACAATAGAGCTATAGGCTTCAAACATGCATTATCTTTCAAGAAAAGGAAACACTGACTTGAAGGCAATTCAGAGATCATCAGGGCTGCCACTCCCACCACAGGCAAAGGGGGTAAGGCTGTTTCCTCCTTGGTTTACAAGGGTGGGGCAACCTCCTCAGTTTCAGTGGGCAAGGATGCCACTGCCTGGTCCCACAGGGGCAAGGCTATCCCACAGAGCCATGAGATAGAGTCACTATGTAGAACCATGAGGGTGACAATGCCACTCTAGTGGGCCCAGAGGCCAGAACATCAAGCCAAAGATTATTCTCAAACCTTAATATCCAATGAAATTTGCCTTACTAGATTTTGGACTTGCTTGGAATATATCATCCCTTTCCTCTTTCTGATTTCTCCCTTTGGGAATGGGAATGTCTATCCTTTGCCTGTCTGACCATTGCATTTTGGAAGCATATAACTCATCTGGTTCTATAGGTTCACAGATGGAGAGAAATTTTGCCTCAGGATGAATTATACTTTGAGTCTCACCCATATCTGATTTAGATGATATTCAGATGAGACTTTGATATTGGAATTGGAAGTGGAATTGATATTGGAATGGGTTAAAACTTTACGGGCTGTTGCAACAGGGTGAATGTATTTTGCATGCAAGAACAATATGAATTTTGGGGGGTCAGGGGATGGAATGTTATGGACTGAATTGTGTTCCCCCCAAATTCATATGTTGAAGCCCTAACCCCTAATGTGACTTTATTTGTAGATAGGGACTTTAAGGAGGTAATTAAGATTAAATGAGGTCATAAGGGTGGAGCCCCAATCCAATAGAACTGGTGTCCTTATAAGCAGAAGAAGAGACATCAGATTCCCCTCTCTCTCTCTATCTCTCTGCGTGTGCAGAGGAAACGCCATATGGGGACACAGCAAAAAGGTGGCCATCTGTAAGCCAGAGAGAGATGCCTAGACGCGTCAACAGAAATCAACCCTGCTGGCACCTTGATGTTAAACTCCCAGCCTCTATAACTGTGAGAAAATAACTGTCTGTTGTTTAAGCCACCCAGTTTGATATTTTGTTATGGCAGCCCAAGAAGACTAATACAATACTCCACCCTGAAGGAAAGGGAGCATAATTCTCCAATCTTTACTTGTGGGCTGTACAAAGCAATTTCCCTCTAAAGGTACAGTATGGAAAGGAGGAAAAAAGAATCACTTTACAGTGGAGAAATCTGACAAACACTACCTCAGCCAGGTGATCAAAGTCAACATCAACCGTCAAATTTTATGTTGCTATGATGTGATGAAAATGGTACTTTGTCTATGATCTTCCTCTCAAAAACCAGTAACCCCAGTCTAGTCATTAGAAAAACATCAGACAAATTCCAATGGAGGAACATCCTATGATATACCTGTCCAATATTCCTCAAAACTGTCAAAGTCATCAAAAACAAAGAATATCTGAGAAACTATCACAGCCAAGAGGAGCCTAAAGAGACATGAAAACTAAATGTAATGCAGTGTTCTGGATGGGATCCTAGAACAGAAAAATAACATTAGGTAAAAACCAAGGAAATCTGAATAAACTATGAGCTTTACTTAATTATAGTATATCAATATTGGTTTATTAGTTGTAATAAATGTATCATACTAATGTAAGATGTTAATTTTTGGGGAAATTGTATGCACAGGGAAGGGAAGTGATATGGTAAATCTCTGTATTATCTGCTCAATTTTGCTGTCAATATAAAACTGCTCTTTAAAAATCGTCTATTTTTTTATTTAAATAATTCACATCTATATTAACATCATCATCATCTGCATATCATCATCATCTTCTTCTTCATCAAACAAGACTAAAATTTTCTTTCTCTTCCAACATCTTCAAGCCTAGTCTCCATAGCTAAAACCCTGTAAGAGTATTTTATGTATTCTCCCAGACACATTTTATGCAAATACAATATACGTTTCCTTAAAACACAAATGGATTAGATCTCTCTTGAGAGAGTGCATTTTAACTGATATGTGAGAAAAAGAGCAAGTGTGCACAGAAAGTTCAGGAAGAAGTGAAGGCTAAAGAAATCCAAAAGCAACATAACCTTTTTTCACAATTAAGACTCTCCTTACACAGATAAAGATACGTATATAAGAACTTTAAGTTCTATATAGTTGTACACTTAAAGCTTAAAATGATCATGAGACTCAACTTCTTAGCATGATCTACCCGTGAATATTATTGGAAATATTGATTTGGGATCCTAACCCAGTATAGTCAACAAGTGAATTACAGGCACATTAATTTTTACCTTTTCTGGTAAAATTTTCTTTCATACATTCCAATGTCGTGTACCTGATTTCTTTTGTTGTATTCTGAGCATGTTCTTCCATAAGACTCTGAGAATATTTTTGAAAATAAACTGAAAAAGAGAATAAGACCATTCATTTTCCTGGTAGTGTTATAACTTTGCTCTTTATCATTACTCCCTTGCATTCTTTATAGGAACAAAATCTACAAATGCCCAATTACTTGAGTAGAAGGATCCTGACTGTGGAAAAACTTTCCCATCACCCCACATTTAATGTAATCCTAATCCTACTGATTTTGAAACCATAGATTTCTTCAGGAATAGCTGAAGATCAGTAGTTGAAAGAGGACATAACAGTTCCATTATAATGGGTCTAAAGGGGTTTATCTATATTCTCCTTCAATACTAAATGTATGATGCATGCAAAAGCTAAGCCTTGGAGGAGGAGGAATGGAGAGAAAATGGTTAAACATTTCTATCTGAGGATGTACACAGCATGGATCTTTGGGGGAAAAATCAGCTAATTCGGAGGAGTTCTAAGTTACCTGTAGAGTGAGGAATCAAAAAAAAAAATCCAATATTGATCAGGAGGGGAGAGAATTATTCTCTTCAACTCCTTTCCTTTATCCATCCCAACTGGCTCTTATTCCTTAGCACACCAACATGCTCAAGTCTCTCACAACTTAAAACTAACCTATCTCTCCCTCTGGAAAGTGAATTTTCTCTCTTTCCTTCTTCCTTACCTCCTTACCACATACTAGCTTCTGCTTCCACTACTCCACTAAAGCCGCTCTTGCAATGGGTCATCAGTAACGTCCTAGGCCACTTCTTAGCTTTCTTCCTCCTTGACCTCCTGCAATACTTGACCCTAGTTCTCTTCCCCTTTAACTCTTGGGACACTACTCTTTTCTGTTTTTGCCCCCACCTTTCTTGCTATTGATTCTTATACTCCTTGATAAGCTGCTCTTTCTCTATCCATCTCTTTTAAAACGTAACATTCCCCATAGCTCCATCTTTATCCTTCTTTCTCACACTAAATCCTCTTCCTGAGCGATATCATATGTCCCCATGGTTTCAACTGCTACCCATACGTAAATGACTTCCAAAACTCAGACCTCTCTCCTAAGATCCAGATCAGATATGTCCATTTGAAGTTCCCAGAGTCATATACAACTCAGCATGCCCAAAACTTAAATCACCATCTTCCATCCCAAACCTGTTATTCATCCTATCTTATCTCCCTCTGATTAACTGCATGATTTCTGAGCACCAAGTCAGAATATTGGAGCCATACTTTACTTCTCTTGATCCCTTATTCCTCAGATTTAAATATTCATCAAGCCTTTATCTCCTTGATTCTACCGCCTCACTATCATTCAAAGCTACCGCCTCTTCTCTTTCTTCACTACCACTAGCCTTAGATCACGTTCTCATTATCTCCCAACTGGATAATGAACTGGCTTTCTAACTTCTCTCTTTGCTTCCAATTTTGTCCTCATATATCCATTTTACACACCTCTGCCAAAAGCATTTTTCTATTAGTCAAATTTAATTATATCACTTCCCTGCTTAAAATCCTCCCATGGCTCTCCATGACTGTGACACATCATGAAAGTGGCCACAATTTTCCACTCTCTGTGTGTCCACACCCCTTTGCAATATGACTTCTCAGCTTTTCCAATAAACAAGTGTGGTCTATTTCTCCACCACTTGAATCTGGGTGGGCTTTAAGACTTCCTTTGGTCAATAGAATATTCAGAAGCAACTCTTGTTAGTTCCAACCTAAGATTTTGAGAGGCTTTGCTCGTTTCCACTCTCACTCATGGAAGCCTACAGGTCTCCATCTAAACGAGCTCAGGCTAGCCTGATGAATTATGAAAGAAATGTGACCAAACTGCCATGTCATTCCAGCTGACATCCTCTTCCCTAGAAACTGAGCTACTGGTACCTGACTGCATATGCATGAATGATTTCAGCCAGGAGCAAGGTACCTCCCAGCTGAGCTCGGTCCAAATTGCCAAACCACAGAATCATCAGAATCATAAGCTAAATAAATAGTTGTTCTTTTAATCCACTAAGTTTTAGATTTGTTTATTAAGCAGCATAAGATATGGATACAATAACCTTCAGGGAGAAAAACCATACTCTTTAGAATTGTACACAACACTCTTTATAACCTGCGTCCTGCTTATTTCTCCCACCTACAACTTCATTTCTCACAGTTCACTTAGCACCATATGTTCCAGTCATTTATATTTATATTTCCCCAAATTTGTCCATGCTCTCTCACATTTCTACATCATTCTTGGTACACACAGCTATAGATGTCACCTCCTTCAGGAAGCCTATCTCAGCCTCCTGTGCTTCTTATCTACACAACACTTACCATAGAATGTTATAACCACTGGCTCATTTGAACAGTTACTACCATTCTCTGAACTTCTTGAGACCAAGGGCTATGGTTCTGTCTAGACTCTGTCTGGCACAATGCCTGACATATAGTAGATGGCCATTATTGCTTATTAAATGACCAAATGGATGAATAAAATATCTACCCAAATATATACTCATTTTTATGCCTTTTTAAAATTTGAGAAATTCTTAAAGCCAAAGATATGCAGAAATCCACGTATTTGCCAAATTGGCTTTCAGATCTCACACAGGCTTGGGCACAACAGAAATAATTAAGGTGAAATTTCAATGGGAAACTGTTCCTGGAATATTTCTTCCCATCTCCTTGTCCACCTGCTAATCCCAAAATATGTTCCTGTGCATTCAAACAGGCATGGCCTTATAAACACTACTAAGGAAATATAGATTTGTCCTCACTTACACAACTATCAAGTGTAGAAATGGTGCCCTATAGATTTCACTCTACAACACAAAGACATGCACACACATACATTCCTCAATTTCTCAAAAGAGAATGGATTCCATTATTTTTATAGAAGAGTAACTAAATTCAAATAAAACAGAATTTTCAATGGATTCGCACTAATTACATCTCCCCACAGAGAGGACTTCTTTTCCAGATTTCTAGATAAACCCACGGTTAAATGTCAGTATCTAATGGATGCCATCTCTTCATAGAAGGCAGACATTCCTTATAGATTCAGTCGGATACTTACTGGCAAAAGCGATAGAAAATGAGATTCCCAATAGCAGCAGAAATATCAGCAATGAGACAAGAAGTAGCTTGAGAAAACGGGAGTTACTTTTGTGAAAGCTGGTCTTCTCTTTAGGAGCTGAAGGAGAAATCAAATTAGTTTCATTAGTAATAAATTCTAACATTTACTTCCTCTTTCTCCTTCTCTTCCTCTTTTCCCTTTCCTTGGATCACACACTGTTACTATCATACAAATATGATATTTGAAATAATATGAAAATAGGAAGGAATAATAATGTTCTTTGTAGAAACTTTGCAAAATACATAAAAGCACAAATTTCTACCATTGAGGATAACTGTTGTTAATATTTTTGTATATATCTTTCCAGTATATGTACATACATGCACATTTTCCCACATGATTGACACATTATATATACTGGTTTTTGACCTACTATTTTCTTACACATTTTTCATACCACCATGTTTTCTTCTTTAACACTCTCTATTGCAGTTGCATAGTATTTCATTATATATTTCACTAATCTTTCAGATTGTTTCCAACTTCAAAAACTTTAAATAATGCCCTAGCAGATAAATCTTTATAATCCTCCCTCATCACATCCTTAAAATAAGGTCACATCTTTTTAGTCACTATTTCATGGTTAAGAATTACTTTCTCAAGTGTCCATCAAAGGATGAATGGATAAAGAACATGTGGTATTTATATATAATAGAATATTATTTGGCCATAAAAAAGAATGCAACCTTGTCATTTGAGACAACATGGATGGACCTTGAAGGCATTATGCTAAGTGAAATAAGTCAGAGAAAGACAAATAGTGTATGATCTCACTTATTTGTGGAATCTAAAAAAGGGTGGGGAGGAGTTTGGAAGACGGCTGCGTAGGAGAATCCTGAACTCACCTCCTCCCATGGATGCAGCAAATCTACAACTACCTAGGGAACAATTTATTCTGAGAGAGATCTGGAAACTGGATAAAAAGAACCTCCACAAAAGGGACAACACTGACAGGAGTGGAAGAGGGAGAAAAACAGCGCTGCTGAGGAAAAAACCACACCCTAGCCATGGCACTTCACAGCCAGAAGGATGTCAAAGGTATGGAGATTTTCTGCAGGAGTAGGGGAGCTGAGTTCACATTAGGCACCCAGCCCTTAGATCCAGCACAAGAGACACAAGATCCCATAATACCTGGCTTTGCTGGCTTTGAGAACTAATGGGGAATATGCCCAGGAAAACTATAGAACTTCAGAGAAAGAAAAACCTGCTCTTAAAGGGCCCACACACAGACTCACCTGACCTATAAACCAGCAAAAAACACCAGATAGAAAAGTGCATAGTCTATTGGTAAAAGAACTCACTTGCTAAGCTCAGAGTGCATCTCAGAGAGGCAGGAGGTGGCTGGGCCCATCCCCCCAGGGACCAAGACACTGGTGGCAGCCATTATTTTGACCTAGTTCAGTTGTGTTGACACAGATGCTGGCAGGTGCCATTGGATTCCTTCCTCTAGCCTGTTAGCACAGGGGTCTGCCCCAAACACTAGAACACCTGAGGTAATGGAGTGCAGACAGGCAGCAGGGATCCCACTCCAAGGACTGGCCTCGCCTACCAGCAAGCCTACAGCAAACTTGTGGGCCCATGTCAGTGGGTCATGTTGGTCCACAGCAGACTTGTGCCGCTGGCGATTGCAAACAGCCATACAGGGGATCTGTCCCACCTTCCAATGCCTGAAACAATTGTCCACTGCCATGCCTGGGGGCTGGCTCCATCCATCTGCACTCCCAAGGTAGCTGTGTACCACAGGACAGCATAGCTAGATCTGGCCAGAGGCCTGCCCTGCCCAAAAGAGAGCTGACAACAGCTGCATGCTGCGGGGAGCCTCAGCAGAGACCTGAAGTAATTGTGAGCCCTCAAGCCTAGCAACCAGCCACACTGGGGGCCTGACTCACTTAAGAGCAAAACAGCAGTAGTTGTGTGCTATTAGACCTTGCAGCCAGCAGTGCTGGGGCTTACCCCACCCACTAAAGCAACTGTAGCGGCCACATGTGGCCTAGTCTTACAACCAGCCAGCACAAGGACTAGACTGGCCTACCCATGGACCCACAGCAATAGCAACCCTGCCACAGCAGAAGGGCACATGCAGCCCACACAGGGGACACTCCTGGAGCATTTGGCATGAGTGATGAGAGAGGAGAACATTCTGGGCCCCATAAAGCATCTCTTACATAAGGCCACATTTCCAAGATCAGGAGATGTACCTTATTTACCTAATACATAGAAATAAGCAGAGAAGTAGGCAAAATGAGGAGGAAAAGGAATATGTTCCAAATAAGGGAATAGGATAAATCCTCATAAAAAGAACTAAACAAAACAGAGATAAACAATCTATCTGACAAACTAAAAGTCATAGAGAGGTTCACTGATCTTGGGAGAAGAATAGATGAACACAGTGAGAACTTGAACAAAGAATTGGAAAATATAGAGGTGATGTTAGCATCATGGTGGAATGAGTTGTCCCCTTTGTCACTCCTCTCTAACTTATAACCAGTAGGATACCCACTGACCGAAAAAGGACTCCCTGAACAGCACACCCGAACGCCTGAGAGACCCATGCATCTATACATCTGAAGGTGTTGGACTGGACCTCCTGGAGGCAGCAGAACCACTGAAATAGCCCCCTTCCCCTGCCCCATGGCAGTAATTCAAACCATGGGTCTTCACACTGGTGAGTTCACTGGCAACCAGAGACTGCAGGGGCAGACACACCACTCATGGCTTAGCCCTTGCCCCCTCCACGTGGTGGCAGGTGGCACACACATCCTGAGGCTTTGGGACACAGAGCAGAGCCAGTGACCCAGCCCCCTCCCCTGGAAGTGGTGCTGGTCTTTCCAGTAGTGGGGACAGCATCTAAAACATGTATTTCCCTGGCAGTGGTGGTGGCACCCTGTCCTGAGGTTTCAAAGCATATTGGTGCATGAGCAGAGCAAAGCATACCAGAGGCAGCATGAGCAGCAATGACACTCACTCACAGCTTAGCACCTGCCCCCCACAGTGGTGGCAGGTGGCGCACATGTCCTGAGGTTTCAAGATACAGAGCAGAGCTGGTGACCCATCACTTCCCCCTCTCCTAGCAGTGGTATTGGTCTTTCTAGCATGACTATGGCATCTAAAACACATATTTCCCCAGCAGGGGCAGCATGCCCTGACCTGAGGTTTCAAAGCACACCAGTGTGTGCCAGCCACTAGAAACTGTAGGACCAGCAACAACACTCACAGCTTAGCCCCTGCCTCTCCCCTAGCAATGGCAGGTGGCACCTGTGGACCTGAGGCTTCAGGAACCACAGCAGAACCCATGACCCAGCCCTAGTGGCAGGAACCCTGACACTGGCTCTGCCAGCAGCAGGGGCTGCATACAAGACCCTGTACCTTGGCAGTGACAGCAACACCCATGAACCTAGTGCCCCTGGCAGTGGTGCTGCCAGCAACCCCAGATAATCTAGGAGCAGCAGCACGGGTGGTTCATGGGGCAGCAGCACCTGAGCCTCTGAAGATCCTGCAGAAAGCCTGTGGGGGAACATGAGACCCAGGTGATCCCAGAAGCAGCAAAAGTGCTCACAGCTTGGTGACCCCAGTTGCGACACCTGAGACTGCAGTGACATTATAAACAGGAAGGCATCAGCAACCTCAGAGGCACAAGCAGCACTAGGAGGGCATTGATGACACCTCTAGCAGAGGCAGTGGAGAGTGGAAAGTGCAGGCTCTCAAATACAATCAGAGGAAGCTTGGAACCAAAGTGACCGAAGCCTTACCCAAATAAGAAAAGTGTTTACTACCACAAATATACCAGCAGAGGATCAACTCATCAAGTATCATGAAGCACTACAGTAATATGGCAGAAAAGAAAGAAAATGATGACTCTCCAGCAACAAATTTGAAATCACAGAAGACTACAATCTAACTGACAGAGAATTCAAAATAGCTGTCATGAAGAAACTCAACAAGTTACAAGAAAACTCAGAAAGACAGTTCAATGTGCTCAGGAATAAAATGAATAAGCAGAAGGAATACTTCATCAAAGAAATTGAAACTCTGGGGGGAAAAGACAGAAATTCTGGAGATGAAGAACACAATTAAAGAGATGAAAAGTAAAGTAGAAATCATTGACTATACAGCAGACCATATGGAAGAAAGAATTAGTGAGCTTGAAGATAGAAATCTAGAAAGGATTCAGGTGGAAAAGGAGAGAGA
This sequence comes from Diceros bicornis minor, assembly GCF_020826845.1. Taxonomy (NCBI): domain Eukaryota; kingdom Metazoa; phylum Chordata; class Mammalia; order Perissodactyla; family Rhinocerotidae; genus Diceros; species Diceros bicornis. Next base: position 53,907,477 of record NC_080756.1, on the reverse strand, counting down.
ATTAAGATTTTTAAAAAATGAAAAAATTCTATGAGAAATATCCAACAATTAGAAAAAGCAACACAAGGATAATAGGTATCCCAGAAGTAGAAGAGACAGAAAAGGGAGCAGAGAGCTTATTCAAAGAAATAATAGCTGAGAACTTCCCAGGAACTGAATATAAATACAGGAAGCTAATAGAACTCCTAATTTTCTCAATGCCAAAAGACTTTCTCCAAGGCATATTATATAAAAAGTGTCAAAAGACAATGAAAAAGAAAGAATATGAAGGGCAGCTAGAGAGAAGAAAATAACTTCCAAAGGAACCCTCATCAGGCTATCAGTGGATTTCTCAGCAGAAATTCACAGGCTGGGAGAGAGTAGAATATTCAGAATATTGAAAGAAAAAACTATCAGCCAAGAATACTGTATCCAGCAAAGTTATCCTTCAGATACAAAGAGGAAATAAAAGCTTCCCCAGACAAACAAAAGCTGAGGGAGTTCATCACCACTAGACCTGCCCTACAAGAAATGTTGAAAGGAGACTTTCTACCTGAAACAAAAAAGAAAGGTTTACAAAGCTTTGAGCAAGGTGATAAATAGACAGACAGAATCAGAAAATTGCAACTCTATATCAGAATAGGTTAGTAAACACTTAATTATAACACAAAGGCTAGAGGGAAAGAAAGTATCAGTAATAACTATAATCACTTCAATTTAGTAATAAACTCATAATACAAAAAAGGATGATTTGTGACAACAAAAACATAGAAGGGAAAGAGAAAAAGGATGGAACCTGCATAGGCTAATGGAGATAAGATGCTATCAGCAGAAAAAGGACAATCTCATCTATGAGATCTCTTATACAAACGTCATGATAACCACAAAAGAACAAATCAGAGCAGAGTCACAAATCATAAAGAGGAAACTGAGAAAAACATCACAGAAAACCACCAAACTGAAATGGCAGACAGAAATACAAGGAAAAAGAAACAATGAAAATATAAAACAACAAGTAAACAAAAGATAAAATGGCATTATTATGCCATCATATATCAATAATCACTCTAAATGTAAATGGATTGAATTCACCAATCAAAAGACAGAGTGGCTGTGAGGTTTAAAAAACAATATCCAACAATATGCTGCCTCCAGGAGACCCATCTCAGCTGTAGAGACAAACATAGGTTCAGAGTGAAGCATGAAAGATGATACTCCAAGCAAACAGCAACCAAAAGAAAGTGGGTGTAGCTATACTTACATCAGGCAAAATACACTTCAAGCCAAAAAAGACAGCAAGAGACAAAGATGGACATTATATAATGATAAAAGGAGCATTCCACCAAGAAGACATAACACTTATTAATGTATATGCACCTAACATAGGAGCACCCAAGTATATAAGGCAACCATTAACAGACATAAAGGGAGAAATTGAGAGCAACACAATAATAGTAGAGGACTTTACCACCACTTACATCAATGGATAGATCATCTAGGCAGAAAGTCAATAAGGAAACAGTGGCTTTAAATGAAATATTAGACCAGATGCTCTTAATAGATGTATATAGAACATTCTATCCAAAAGCAGCAGAATACACATTCATCTCAAATGCACATGAAACATTCTCAAAGATAAACCATATGTTTAGAAACAAAACAAGCCTCAAGAAATTTAAGAAGATTGAAATCATATTAAGCATCTTTTCTTACCACAATGGTATGAAACTAGAAATCAACCACAAGAAGAAAACCGGAAAAATCACAAATATGTTGAGACTAAATGACATGCTACTGAACAACTATTGTATCAATGCAGAAATCAAAGGAGAAATCAAAAAATACCTGGACACAATTGAAAATGAAAACACAACATACCAAAACTTATGGGATACAGCAAAAGTATTACTAAGAGGGAAGTTTATAGCAAAACAGGCCTACCTTAAGAAAGAAGAAAAATCTCAAATAAACAATTTAACAGTCCACCTAAAGGAATCAGAAGAAAGAAGGACAAATGACACCCAAAATCAGTAGAAGGAAGGAAATAATAAAAATCAGAGTGGAAACAAATGAAGTAGAGAATAAAAGGCCAATACAAAGGAACAATGAATCTAAGAACTGGTTCTTTGACAAGATAAACAAAATTGACAAATCTTTAGCTAGAGTCACCAAGAAAAAGAGAGAAGTCTCAAATAAATAAAATCAGAAACGAAGACAGAGGGCCAGCCCTGTGGCTTGGTGGTTAAGTGCGCGCTCTGCGATGTTGGTGGCCCGGGTTCGGATCCCGGGTGCGCATTGAGGCACCACTTCTCCGTCCATCCTGAGGCTGAGTCCCACATACAGCAACTAGAAGGATGTGCAGCTATGACATACAACTATCTACTGGGGCTTTGGGGGGAAAAAATAAAATAAATAAAATCTTAAAAAAAAAAAAGAAACGAAGACAGAGCAATTAAAATGGACACCACAGAAATACAAAGGATTATAAGAGAATACTATGAAAAACTATATGCCAACAAATTGGATAACCCAGAAGAAATGGACAAATTCTTAGAATCATACAACCTCCCAAAACTGAATCAAGAAGAAATTTGAGAATCTGAATAGACCAATCACTAGTAAAAAGATCAAAACAGTAATCAAAAACCTCCTAAAAAATAAAAGTCCAGAACCAGACAGCTTCTCTGGTGAATTCAACCAACCATTCAAAGAATATTTAATACCCTTCCTTCTCAAACTCTTCCAAAATAATGAAGACAGGGGACACTTTCTAACTCATTCTATGGGGCCAACATTACCCTGATACCAAAACCAGACAAAGACAACACAAAAAAAGAAAATTATAGGCCAATATTGCTGATGAACATAGACACAAAAATCCTCAACAAAATATTAGCAAGTCAAATACAATACATTAAAAGATCACATACCATGATCAAGTAGGGTTTATACTAGGGATGCAAGGATGTTTCAATATCCACAAATCAATCAATGTGATATACCACATTAACAAATGAAGAAGAAAAATCACATGATCATCTCAATAGATGCAGAGAAAGCATCCAACAAGATACACCATCCATTTATAAGATGGGTATAGAAGGAAAGTATCTCAACACAATAGAAGCCATATATGACAAACTCACAGATAAAATCATACTCAGTGGTGAAAAACTGAAAGCTATCCCTCTAAGAACAGGAACCAGGCAAGGATGCCCACTCTCACCACTCCTATTTAGTATAGTATTGGAAGTCCTAGCCAGAGCAATCAGGCAAGAAAAAGAAACAAAAGGGATACAAATTGGAAAGGAAGAAGGAAAGTTGTCACTATTAGCGGATGACATAATTTTATATACAGAAAATCCTAAAGGATGCTTTATAGCAAAAAACTATAAGAAATAATAAATGAATATAGTAAAGTTGCAGGGCACAAATAAACATGCAAAAATCCGTTGTGTTTCTATACACTAACAACAAAACAGCAGAAAGAGAAATCATGAATACAATCTCATTTACAATTGCAACGAAAAGAATAAAATACCTAGGAATAAATTTACCCAAAGAGGTGAAAGACCTGTACACTGAAAACTATAAAACACTGTTGAAAGAAATCAAAGACACAAAAAAATGGAAAGATATTCCATGCTCATGGATTGGAAGAAGTAACATAGTTAAAATGTCCATACTTCCTAAAATAATCTATAGATTACTTGCAATCCCTATCAAGGTGCCAATTACATTTTTCATGGAACTAGAATAAAGATTCCTAAAATATACATGGAACAACAAAATACCCTGAATAGCCAAAGCAATCCTGAGAAAAAAAGAACAAAACTAGAAGTATCACTCTCCCTGATTTCAAAATATACTACAAAGCTATAGTAATCAAAAAGCATGGTAGTGGCACAAAAACAGACACACAGATCAATGGAACAGAACTGAAAGCCCAGAAATAAAGCCACACATCTATGGACAGGTAATTTTTGACAAGGGAGCCAAGAATATACAATGAAGAAAGGAAAGTCCCCTCAATAAATGATGCTGGGAAAACTGGACAGCTACATGCAAAAGAATGATAATAGACCATCATTTTACACCATACACACAAATTAACTCAAAATGGATCAAAGACTTGAATGTAAGACCTGAAACCATAAAACTCCTAGAAGAAAATACAGGCAATAAGCTCTTCAACACGGGTCTTAGCAGTATCTCTTTGAATGTCAATATCTTGAGTATCAAGGGAAACAAAAGAAAAATAAACAAATGGGACTACATCAACTGAAAAGCTCCTGCATGGCAAAAGAAACCATTAACAAAATGAAAAGACAAGCTAACAATTGGGAGAAGATATTTGCAAATCATATATCTAATAAGTGGTTAACATACAAAATATATGAAGAACTCATACAACTCAACAACAAAGAAACAAACAACCCCTTAAAATGAGCAAAGAATCTGACTAGGCATTTTTCCAAAGGATATATACAGATGGCCAACAGGACATGTAAAGATGTTCAATATCACTAAGTATTAGGGAAATGCAAGTCAAAACTAAAATGAGACATAACATCACACCCAGCAGAATGGCTATTACTAAAAAGACAAGAAATAACAAGTGTTGGAGAGGATATGGAGAAAAGGGAATCCTCAGGCCAGCCCCGTGGCTTAGCAGTTAAGTGCGCGCGCTCCACTACTGGCGGCCTGGGTTCGGATCCCAGGCGCACACTGACGCATCGCTTCTCTGGTCATGCTGAGGCCGTGTCCCACATACAGCAACTAGAAGAATGTGCAACTATGACATACAACTACCTACTGGGGCTTTGGGGGGAAAAAAAGGAGAAGGATTGGCAATAGATGTTAGCTCAGAGCCCGTCTTCCTCAGCAAAAAGAGGAGGATTAGCATGGATGTTAGCTCAGGGCTGATCTTCCTCACAAAAAAAAAAAAAGGGAATCTTCATACACTGCTGGTGGGAATGTAAACTGGTGCAGTCACTATGGAAAACAATATGGAGATTCTTCAAAAATTAAGGATATAACTATCACATGATCCAGATATTCCATTTCTAGGTATTTATCCAAGAACACAAAAACACTAATTTGAAAAGATATTTGCACCCTTATGTTCATTACAGCATTATTTACAATAGCCAAGACTTGGAAACAACCTAAGTGCCCATCAACGGATGAATGGACAAAGAAGATGTGATATATATATATACACAATGGAATGCTACTCAACCATAAAAAAGATGAAATCTTGCCATTTGCAACAACATGTATGGACCTTGAGGGTATTATGCTAAGTGAAATAAGCCAGAGAAAGTCATATATTGTATGATTTCACTTACATCTGGAAGACAAAAAAACAACAACAATAATAAACAAACACATAGATACAGAGATTAGATTGGTGGTTATTAGAAGGGAAGAAGGAGGGCAGAGGGCAAAAGGACTTTGGGTGGTGAACATAATGTAGTCTATGCAGAAATCAAAATATAATGATGTAAATGATGTATACCTAAAATTTATATAATGTTATAAACCAATGTTACTTCAGTAAAATAAATAAATAAACTAAAATAAAATTTAGAAAGACAGCACTCATAGATGCAGAGAACAGATTGGTGTTTGCGAGATGTGGTTTGTGGGGGGATGGGCAAAATGGATGAAGGACATCAAAGGGTACAAACTTCCGGTTATAAAATAAATAAGTCATAGTGATGTAATGTAGCATGGTGACTATAGCAACTTACAATATTATTAAATATTATTGCATACTGTATTTGAAAGTTGCTAAGAATGGGCCAGCCCTGTGGCTTAGCGGTTAAGTGCGCGTGCTCCGCTGCTGGCGGCCTGGGTTCGGATCCCGGGTGCGCACCGTCGCACCGCTTCTCCCGCCATGCTGAGGCTGAGTCCCACATACAGCAACTAGAAGGATGTGCAGCTATGACATACAACTGTCTACTGGGGCTTTGGGGGGAAAAAATAAATAAATAAAATATTAAAAAAAAAAAAGAAAAGAAAGTTGCTAAGAGTATATCTTAAAAGTCTTCATCAAAGAAAAACAAACTTTGTCTATGTATGGTGACGGATGTTTACTAGACATTGTGGTGATCATTTTCCAAGATAGAGAAAAATCAAAACACTACGTTGTACACCTGAAACTAATATAATGTTATATGTCAATTACACCTCAATAAAAAAAGGAATTATTTTCTTTAAGCTATGAATAATTGCCAAGTGGGGCAAAAACCCTCAAAAATGTATAATATGATCTCATATTTAGAAAAATACATATACACAATTATGAATATTTATATCTTGAAGGATATACACTAAAATGTAAATTATAGTTATCTCTACATGGTAAGTATACATATAATTTAAATTTGTGTATACCTCGTTTTTAATTTTTTTCTATAATGAACATTTCAACACATAATAAAGTTATATACAGTTTTTTAAGGGGAAAAAACAGTTTTACTGAGCATTCTCTTTGTCTCCACAGAAGTGTTTCAGAAAAGCAATCATGACCTCCCTCTCATAGTTTCTTATAGTCTATGTCCTTTTTTCTCTCTTTTGCTCTATCTCTATCATATATGCTAACCAAATTACCTTTTATCTACTCCCAAACTTAGTTTAATCCATCTCAGAGACGCAGTGTACAATGGATTTTCTGATATCAGACCAACTTACCTTGAAGTGTAAGGGACTTTCTTTGGAAGACTTTCTAGTCTTTCAACTGCAATGATCTTTTGTTCCACATTAGTCCAGTACTAACAAATACATCCACAACACTTCCACCCAAACTCTTCCCCTCTTACTGATCAAGAAACAAAGTCCACTAATTCATCAACAGCCCCTGCAACTGGGCCGATGGCTTCAAGACCTGTAACCAATCTCTTTTTCCTTTTTGTTTTTTTAAATTTTTTCACTTTTTTTTATTTTTTTGTTTAATGCAGTAACATTGGTTTATAACAATGTATAAATTTCAGATGTACATCATTATACTTCTATTTCTGCACGGATTACATCATGTTCTCATGTAGATCACTCAAATACTAATTACAGTCCATCACCACACACATGTGCCTAATTATCCCTTTCACCCTCCTCCCTCCCCCCTTCCCCTCTGGTAACCACCAATCCAATCTCTGTCTCTATGTGTGTGTTTGTTGTTCTTATTATCTACTACTTAATGAGTGAGATCATATGGTACTTGACTTTCCCCCTCTGACTTATTTCACTTTGCATAATACCCTCAATTTCCATCCATGTTGTCACAAATGGCTGGATTTCATCGGTTCTTATGGCTGAGTAGTATTCCATTGTGTATATATACCACATCTTCTTTATCCATTCGTCCCTTGATGGGCACTTAGGTTGCTTCCAAGTCTTGGCTATTGTGAATAACGCTGCAATGAATACAGGGGTGCATGTATCTTTACGCATTGGTGTTTTCAAGTTCTTTGGATAAATACCCAGCAGTGGAATAGCTGGATCATATGGTAGTTCTATCCTTGATTTTTTGAGGAATCTCCATACTGTTTTCCATAGTGGCTGCACCAGTTTTCACCCCCACCATCAGTGTATGAGAGTTCCTTTCTCTCCACATCCTCTCCAACACTTGTTGTTTCCTGTCTTTAATTATAGCTTTCTGACGGGCATGAGGGATATCCCATTGTAGTTTTGATTTGCATTTCCCTGATAGTTAATGACGCTGAACATCTTTTCATGTGCCTTTTGGCCATCTGTATACCTTCTTTGGAGAAATGTCTGTTCAGGTCCTTTGCCCATTTTTTAATCGGGTTGTTAGTTTTTTTCTTGTTGAGATGCATCAGTTCTTGATATATTTTGGAGATTAACCCCTTATCAGATGTATGGTTTGCAAATATATTCTCCTAATTTTAGGTTGCCTTTTCATTTTGTTGATGGTTTCCTTTGCTGTGCAGAAGCTTTTTAGTTTGATGTAGTCCCATTTGTTTATTTTTTCTATTGTTTCTCTTGCCCTGTCAGACAAGGCGCTTGAAAATATGTTGCTAAGATCAACGTCAAAGAGTGTACTGCCTATGTTTTCTTCTAGAAGTTTCATGGTTTCAGGTCTTACATTCAAGTCTTTAATCCATTTTCAGTTAATTTTTGTGTATGGTGTAAGGTAATGGTCTACTTTCATTGTTTTGCATGTGGCTGTCCAGTTTTCCCAACACCATTTGTTGAAGAGACTTTCCTTTCTCCATTGTATGTTCTTGGCTCCTTTGTTGAAGATTAGCTGCCCATAGATGTGTGGATTTATTTCTGGGCTTTTGATTCTATTCCACTGACCTGTGTGTCTGTTTTTGTGCCAGTACCATGCTGTTTTGGTTACTATAGCTTTGTAGTATATTTTGAAATCAGGGAGTGTGATACCTCCAGCTTTGTTCTTTTTTCTCAGGATTCATTTAGCTATTCGGAGCCTTTTGTTGCTCCATATAAATTTTAGATTTCTTTCTTCTATTTCTGTGAAAAAATGTTGTTGGAACTTTGATAGGTATTGCATTGAATCTATAGATTGCTTTAGGAAGCATGGACGTCTTAACTGCTAATTCTTCCAATCCAAGAGCACCGAATATCTTTCCATTTCTTTGTGTCTTCTTTGATTTCTTTCAACAGTGTTTTACAGTTTTCAGTGTACAGGTCTTTCACCTCATTGGTTAAGTTTATTCGTAGGTATTTTATTCTTTTTGTTGCAATTGTAAATGGGATTGTATTCTTAATTTCTCTTTCTGCTACTTCATTGTTAGTGTATAGAAATGCAACTGATTTTTGTATGTTGATTTTGTATCCTGCAACTCTACCGTATTCGTTTACTACTTCTAAAAGGTTTTTGGTGGATTCTTTAGGGGTTTCTATATATAAAATCACATCACCTGCAAACAGTGACAGTTTCACTTCTTCCTTTCCAATTTGGATCCCTTTTATTTCTTTTTCTTGCCTGATTGCTCTGGCTAGGACTTTCAATACTACACTAAATGGGAGTGGTGAGAGTGCTCATCCTTGCCTGGTTCCTGTTCTTAGAGGGATAGCTTTCAGTTTTTAACCATTGAGGATGATATTAGCTGTGGGTTTGTCATATATGGCCTTTATTATGTTGAGGTACTTTCTTTCTATACCCATTTTATTCAGAGTTTTTATCATAAATGGATGCTGTATCTCATCAAATGCTTTCTCTGCATCTATTGAGATGATCATGTGATTTTTATTCTTCATTTTATTAATGTGGTGTATCACATTGATTGATTTGCAAATTTTGAACCATCCCTGCACCCGTGGAATAAATCCCACCTGCTCAGGGTGTATAATCTTTTTAATATATTGTTGTATGTGATTTGCTAGTATTTTGTTGAGGATTTTTGCATCGATGTTCATCAGTGATATTGGCCTGTAATTTTCTTTTCTGCTGAGAAGTCAGCTGATAGCTTTATGGGGTTTCTTTTGTATGTAACTTGTCTTTCTCTTGCAGCTTTTAGGATTCTCTCTTTATCTTTAATTCTGGACATTTTAATTATGATATGTCTTGGTGTGGGCCCCTTTGGGTTTATCTTGTTTAGCACTATCTGTGCTTCCTGTACCAGGATGTCTGTTTCCTTACTTAGGTTAGGGAAGTTTTCAGCTATTATTTCTTGAAATAGATTCTCTGCCCCTTTGTCTCCCTCTTCTCCTTCTGGGAGACCTATAACACAGATGTTAGTGCACTTAATGTTGTCCCAGAGGTCCCTTAGACTCTCCTCATTATTTTTAATTATTTTTTCTTTTACCTGTTCAGCGTGGGTGATTTCTTCTAGTCTTTCGTCCAGGTCACAGATCCGTTCTTCTGTATCCTCTACTCTGCTTTTGAGACCCTCTAGTGAATTTTTCATTTCCAGTATTGTATTCTTCGTTTCTGATTGGTTCTTTTTTATATCTTCCATTTCTTTGTTGACATTCTCACTGAGTTCATCCATTCTTCTCCCCAGATCAATGAGCATCCTTAACACACTTTGCTTGAACTCTCTGTCAGGTTGGTTGCTCATTTCTGTTTCACTTAGTTCCTTTTCTGGGGTTTTGTCCTGTTCCCTTACTGGGAATGTATTCCTTTGCCTCCTCATTTTGCCTCTTCCCCTGTTCTTGTGTCTATGTATTAGGTAGGTCAGCTACGTCTCCTGCTCTTGGAGAGGTGACCTTATATAAATGACCCCTTGTGAGGCCTGGCAGTGTGCTTCCCTTAGTTCCAAATGTTGCAGGAGTGACCCCTATGTGGGCTACATGTGTCCTTCCGTTGTGGCATGGTTCCTCTTCCTGCAGGTGCCCAGGGAGGCTGAGCTATGCCCCTAGCCAGTTGTTGCAATGCTCAGCTGCTTGTAGTTGTTGCAGGCCCTTCAGTCTCTTTATCGGGTGTGGGGAGCCTCAGAACAGTTGGCTGCAAGTTCTAATAGCACATTCCTGTTGCAGTACTTCTATTAAGTGAGTAGGCTCCCAGTGTGGCAGGTTGCTGGGCTCAGGGGCTTACAATTATTATAAGCCTCCAGCCTTTATGTCTCTTGTCAGCTCTCTGAGGATTGCAGCTTGGTGGGGCTGACCTCAGGCACAGGAGCACCCAATTGTTTCAGGCTTTGGAAGGTGGGGCCAACCCTCCATGTGCCTCTTTGAGAAGTACAAGTCTTCTGCAGCTGACAAGCCTCACCACCCACAGGTCCACACACACAATCAACACAGTCCTGCCCCATGAGCACACCCTGACCTCCTGAAGTGGACCCAGTCTCTTCAAGGCGGGAGCCCCACACACTCCACCACCACCCCACATTCTCCACCTGCTCCTTGCTCATGCCCTTCCCCACAGAGGTGGGCCCACTTGCCAGGCTACAGAGAATCCAGGCCGCTCACTTAGCAGGCCCACAAGTTGCCCAAGGGCATGTTGTGGGGTGGGGCCAGTCTCTAGGGTGGGCTGCCTGCCCTGGCCAAGCTGGATTAAATCAGTGCTCTAGTGGGTGGGGCAGACCCTGGGCTAGCAGGCCCCAGGGAAAAATCCAATGGCATCTGCCAGCATCTGTGTCAGCATGCCCACACCACAACAATGGCCACCGCCAATGTCCCAGTCCCTGGAGAGGTCTCACCTCTCACCAAGATGCACTCAGAGCCTATCAGGTGAGTCTCTTTTCATCAAACGACTGTGCACCTTTCTTTCTAGTGATTTTAAGTTGCTTTCCAAGATGGGTTAATTTGTGCATGGGCCCTTTAAGAGTCGGCTTTAGTTTCTTTGTGAGCCAGCTTTTCTGGGGGTACTCCCCAATGTTTTAATAGCAAGCACAGTCAGATACTATGCTGCTCATCTCGATTGTGCTGGGTCCAAAAGATGCCTATAGCAGGGGTGCTCCTCGGCTCAGGTCCCCCACTCCTTCAGGGAGGGCTGCATACCTTTGGGCTGCTCCTGGGCAGCCGTGAAGCGCTGCGGCTTGTGAAGGTGGCATTTTTTCTCTCCAGAAGGGAATTTCTGCCTCTTCCACCTCAATTAAGATTGTCATTTGTTGCAGGAGTTCCTCTTATCCAGTTTTCAGTTCTCTCTCTGGGGTAATTCTCCTCCGTGGGAGGAGGTAAGGTCAGAGTCTGCCTACACCGCCGTCTTGACTACTCTCCTCCTCAATATCTTTTTTTTTTTCATGAGGAGATTAGCCCTGTGCTAGTATCCTCCAATCCTCCTCTTTTTTTGCTGAGGAAGACTGGCCCTGGGCTGACATCTGTGCCCATCTTCCTCCACTTTATATGGGATGCCGCCACAGCATGGCTTGACAAGCGGTTTGTCGGTGTGTGCCCGGGATCCGAACCTGCGAACCCCAGTCCGCTGCAGCAGAGCACACGCACTTAACCGCTTGCACCACCGGGCCAGCCTCGTTCTCCCCAATCTCTTGACTGCAGTCTCATTCAGTCTCAGAAGGCATAGGAGAATAACTTTTCACCATGACTATCATTCTCCTTCGCTCAGGACTGTAGTGGATTTCTCACAACTCAGTTTTGTTATAGTATAACTGTACAACCCCTTATAGCTTATTTTCAGGCAACTCAATCTTCTAAAATTCTCATTTCCCAACTGTGGCCAGTTGGAGAACTAGCAACTAACATTATCTATGCTTCATTCGTAATATTCTCTCTTCATCCTTCATCTCATCATTAAAACTCTGACCACCAGAAAATGTTTCTTACCTGCAGAAGGCTCTGATTTGCTGCCTGAGGACTTGAACTCATTTTTGAACTTCACTTCAGCATAAGTGATCTCTGAAGACATATTGAGAAGAGATCTTCTGCTCTCTTCAAAAAATTCTTTTCATCTGTTCCTGAAAACATCTTAAAATAAAACCCAAATATGGTGGTAACTTGACATACTTCCTACCACGAAATTAGATGAGAACTCAGGTCCCAGATAGGCAAATAACCCTGAGAGGAATCTCATGAAAACTAAAAACCTCAGACAGGCCCAATCTCCAGGACCAGCACAGTGAGAATCACAGCGTTTAAACATATGCTAGCAAATGTAATAAAAGTATGAACTCAAAGTGTAGAGGAAAGAAATAGGAAGGAAAAGAAAACAGGAACTGAGCGATTATGGAAATATTTCCTGAGAACTGTGTGATCTGAACTCACCAGCAAGAATAAAATTCGAGTATTTGTGTGCATCCACATGCAAATATAATTATTTATAGACCAACCAACCTGGGCATATACTCATTTGTGCTGCATTTTCTTTATCATTTATGGCTGATCAGGTAACTTTTGGGGACCACATTCTAAGAGGATCATTGACAAAAACTTACATGTCAGCCTCCCCACTTTCAAGACTCAGTGTACTAATGTAGTGGAAAAGTCAAAGTTTAGGTCGTATGCCTTCTAAAGCTGCTCCTCAGTGCTCTCCGCTTTTCCTTGTTGTTCTTAACTAACTCCATCATGAGTCTCCACTCATTTTGCTATAGTCACCTCCAGCAACTCCTGAAAGCAGCTCTCTCTACTGAATGTTAGAGGAGTAGGCTACCCTTTATTCCATCCTTCTCTATCTCTTTAAGCCCCACAACACAACAAAAGGTTATACATGTATATATGACTTGTGTGTGTGTGAGTGTGTGTGCGTGTGTGGAAGACTAGCTCTGAGCTAACATCGGTCGCCAATCCTCCTCTTTTTTCTGAGGAAGACTGGCCCTGGGCTAACATCCGTGCCCATCTTCCTCTACTCTATATGGGATGCTGCCACAGCATGGCTTGACAAGCGGTGCATCGGTGCACACCTGGGACCAAACCTGTGAACCCCAGCCCACCACAGTGGAGAGCGCACACAACCGCTACACCACCAGGCCGGCCCTATACGACTATTTTTTAACAAGTTAGGATAATTTAATGGAATCACAATTTAGGAGATAAACTGAGCGCTAAATATGACTTTTTCTAAAAATCAAGAGGAAAACACTCCAAAAATTACATCCTTCATGTGGAATCTTTCCACAGACATGATCCCAGCTCACATCCTAGATTCAGCTCTCCCCAGATGATCCTCCTTCTTTTAATCTCCCTCAACTAACTCCTCCTCCTTCTGCATAATACACACACACAGATTTATGTCTATATTTATTTCTATATCTAAATATATTCAAAACCATGAGTTCATACTAATACCTTTAATTCCAGCCCAACACCAAAAAAGTTCATTCTAGTTTCCTCTCTTTCCACATTTCTGATGCCTTTCCATGACACTAAGAAACCTGCTTCCATTATCTTTAACTTAATTACTTATTTGGTCAATCCCTCAGAATTAACTAATCTTCTATCTTTGCTGCCACTCCCTCTCTGACTAAGATGCCCTTCTCTCCCTGATTGGGCCCAATCCAGGCCCCCATTTTTGTTGATGCCCTCTTCATTCTGCTTGGGTTTTCTCTCACAGGGCCAGCCAACCCCCATGGACACCCTCTTCACCTTGCTCAGGTGTGACACCTTATGCTAGGCCAACCTCCATAGGATAGCCCTCCTTACTCTGCTTGGACTCTGATTCCTGATGCTGGCTCCCTAACCTCCACTTGGAATCTGTCCTTACCCCACTTAGGATCTAACACCCTCCTCACCCTGCCCGGCCTCTGAGGCCCCACACTGGGCTACCCCACCACATGGACAGCCTCCTTATCCTGCTCAGCCTCTACCCTCTGCATGGACCATTTCCTTACCCTGCTTGGGCCTTGACATCCCGTGACAGGTCCTCCACCTCTCAGCAAGGATGCCCTCTCCACCCTGCTTGAGCTCCCTGCACCTAACCACCACCACATAGAGGTCCTCTTCACCCCTCAGGCACTGGCACCCCACACCAGACTGCTTTTGATACCCTAAACCAGGCCATTGCCATGTGTGGACACTCTGCTCAACGTGCACAGGCTCTGGTTCCCCATACTAGTTTCTTACCACTATGGGGATGTTCTTCTCACTCTTCTTGAGCCCTAACACCACTGCCAAGCCAACTCCCTGCACAGTCACCCTTTTCCCCCTGCCTGAGCCCTGACAACCTGTACCAGACCACTGTTGCTCTCCCACCACATCCTATAACAGACACCTACCTTGCTCTATCCCATCTAATGCTTTATTTAGGACTGAATCATTTAGTAAGAAAAGGAAAAGAGGTATGAAAAAAGTAAGAGAAGAGGAAGAGCTAATTCTTACCAATTTTCCAGCAAATAACTCCTGGATCTAACAAGCACTTGCATATGGACAAGTGTGCATGTACATACCTTCATCCCAATAAGAATCATTGATTATCAGGGTCTTAACAATCTAAGCTTGTAAGGGGAAAGCAAACTATATTCCTAAAGGTATCTCTGTTTCCCTGGAATGAGTTACATTATAACTGGATTTCACTGTATCACAAAACACTCCAAAATCTGAGTGGCTTACAACAACAAACATTTATTTCTCACTCACATTACATGTGGGCTTAGGGTCTGCATAAGTTTGACTGTAACTCTGCTTGGCTCTTTTCTAAGTGTTGCCTCATTCTGGAACCTAGGATCACAGAGCAGTTCCTTGTAACCTAAAACATCTAGTAACATTCAAATCCTCTATTCAGATAAGGTGTACATTACAATCCACTCTGATTCCATTGGCCAATGGAAGTCACCTGGACTTGCTGTGAATGGAGTGGGGAACTACACTCTACCTATAGGGAGACACATCAAGGACAGCAAAATACCATAGACTGAGTAGTTTAAACAACAATTTATTGCTCACAGATCCTCTAGGGCACAGAAATAAGATATTAGAACTTCTATTTATATGTATTTAAAATGTTAAGGAAGAGAGTGACATCAGCATCACGGCAGAGTGAGCTTTCCCATAAACTCTCCCCCCAATAAGTTACAACAAAAAGGACATTCACATGCCAACAAAGGACACTCACACAACACAAGAGGACATCTGAGAGTCCCACAGAGCTGCACATCTGAGAGTGGATGTGCTGGAGCCCCAGGAAGAAGCAGGGAGAGGTAAGGAGAAATCTTCCCCCTGCCCATCAATCAGCGTCTCCGGGTCTGTGTGGCTCCCAGAGAGGACGGAGGGGTGGCCCTCAGTGGGAAAACCACTCTCCAGTTCTCTCACACCCTGTGTGAAAATCCCACATGGAGGAGTCTGAACTGTTGCAAGGGTGCTGTCAACATCTGAGCACCCCAGGAGAGCAGATAGCAAGAGAAGAATGAGAAACACCCTCAAGATGGGGCAGGCAAAAGAGAAAGCACCTCCCCCCTGCACGCCCGGCACTCCAGCTCAGCCAGTGGGCCAGGGTGCTCTGCCTGCGGATGGCAGTGGGCTCAGAATACACAGCCCTTGACTCCCACCCAGGGCCTGCAGGTGGAAACTGCAACCAGATATTGTCAGGATGAGGAAAAACAAATAAAACTCAGCAGGTACAATGCAAAAATACATTAAATCTCTAGACCAGAAGGAGAATAACCAGCACCCAGAAATCAACCCTGTAGGCACAGAAATTTATAACCAAATGACAGAGAATTCAAAATAGCTATCATAAAAAAACTCAACAAATTACAAGAGAACACAGATAAACAATTCAACGAGATCAGGAATTTCTTCACAAAAGAGACTGAAACAATAAAAAAAAACCAATTGGTATTGTTGGAGATGAAAAACACAATGGAGGAGATAAAGGAAAATCTGGAATCTTTAAAGGATAGAGCTGACAATATGGAGGAAAGAATTAACATTATTGAGGATAGGAATGCAGATATGCTCCAGATGGAGAAGAGAGAACTAAAACTAAAAAGAAAGGAAGAAATTCTCAGAGAAATATTTGACTCAATTAGGAAATGTAACATAAGGATTATAGGAATTCCCGAGGGAGAAGAGAGGGGAAAAAGGAACAGAGAGCTTATTCAAGGAAATAATAGCTGAGAACTTCCCAAATCTGAGGAAGGAGGTGGAAATATCAGTACAAGAAGCCAATAGATCGCCTAAATATATCAACAAGAAAAGTCCCTCTCCAAGGCATATAGTAGTAAAGCTGGCAAAAGTCAATGACAAAGAAACAATATTAAGGGCAGCTAGACAAAAACAAAAAATAACATACAAAGGAATTCCTATCAGGCTCTCAGCAGATTTCTCAACAGAAATGTTACAGGTTAGAAGAGACTGGAATGATATATACAAAATTCTGAAAGACAAAAACTTCCAGCCAAGAATACTCTATCCAGTGAAAATATCATTCAAATATGATGTAGAAATAATAACTTTCCCAGATAAACAAAAACTAAGGGAGTACATGACCACAAGACCCCCACTACAAGAAATGCTCAAGAAGGCCCTCATGCCTGAAACAAAGAAGAGAAAGGGGATACAAAGCTTCGAGCAAGGAGAAAAATAGGTAGACAAAATCAGAAAATTAGTAGCTCTCTATCAGAATATATCAGCAAACACTTAAATACCAAAATCAAAGATTAAAGGAAGGAAAACAAAAAAATAAACATAACCTCATCACTTTAAACACACACCCACAACACAAGATGGAATAAGTTCTGACAATAACAACTTAGAAGGAGAAGAGGAGAGGGCTCAAATTGACTTAGTCTAAGGAAATAAGAGGTCATCAGATAATGAACTATCTCATCCATGAGATCTTTTATACAAACCTCAAGGTAAACACTAAACAAAATGTTAAGGAAAATAAGCTTTACTGATATTATATGGATTTAGTGTTGGTTGCATGTCATGTGTGGTATGGGATCTATCTCGAGGGAAGAGTGGAGGTTCTGCAACTCTGAGAAGTTGCTGGTGTACCTCCACTGTTCATTCATTCTGCATGTTGCATCATATTGTAATTTAAATATCTGTGTAATCAAGAATTTGGCTGGCCTTTGCTCCTGAGAGGTAGCATATAAATCCTCAGAATTACTGAGTAGTAGGAGTGTCTTTGTTATTTAGAGTGAGCCCTGATACTTTATGCTAATAAAGTCATTTGTAGTGGGCCCCTAGATAGTTTATGCTAATAAGATGATTCAAGATGGGGACTGGCCAAGCCAGAAAGACCAACCATGAGATTAGAGGGTTGAGGCTTTGAACCATGAGATATCAGCCCAGACAACGGAGGGATGCTAGAGACCGAGTTTGACCATGTAGCAAATGATTTAATCAAGCATGCCTATATAATGAACCCCAATAAAAACTCTGGGCACCAAAGGTCAGGTGAGCTCCCCTGGTTGGCAATACTCTGTGTCTTGTCATACATTAATGTGCCAAGAAAGTGACACATCCATAGGGACAATGAAAGCCTCACGTTTGGGACCCTCCCAGACTTCACCCTATGCATCTCTCCCTTCAGCTGGCTCTGATTTGTATCCCTTTACTATAATAAAACTGTAACCATAAGTATGGCTGGCACTTTTCTGAGTTCAGTGAGTTGTTCTAGAGATTTCTCAAATCTAAGGGAGTCACGGGAACACCCAAATTTGTAGGCAGTTGATCAGAAGTGGGGGTAGCCCTGGAAACCTCCAAACTTGTGGCTGGTGTCTGAAATGAGGGTGATCTCATGGAGGACTATGCCCTTAACCTGTGAAATTTGGCCTAACTCCAGGCCATTGGTGTCATAAATCATTATAATACCTTAATATGGTTAATTTCATAAAAACAAGATGTTTGTTAGAATATTTATGATATTTTTTAACAAGATGGGAAGTGAACATTTTGTTCACTTTAGCAAATTACTTGAAAGAATTTGGAAGCTTAGTAAATATTGCTGTGCTTAAAAACAAAAAAAGGACAAGTGTTCCAATTTTGCTCACTCTTTCAGTGCTGTGAAATAGCTTCCACTGGTATGCCAGTGAGCAGATATTAAAGCACATGAGCATGCACACACACACACACACACACACACACACACACACACACACAGAGTTATCCTGTGCTTTCAAGGTAAAGATGATGTTTTAACAAGAAATGAGAAGACAACTACTTACAATAAATGAGAAGACAACTAACAATAAATAAGACAACCACTTTATAAAAGAAACTTGTGTTATGGAGAGAGCATTTGGAAAACTGATGCTTAGAAAAGAAATATTCCCACCACGTTGTGATTTTCTTTTGCCAGAAATTATGTAAGGATGAGGCTTATACACGTTCCTCTTCGAAATATTCAAAAAGAGAGGTTTCAGTGGCTTTTGAACTCATTTATTAACGAGTTTAAAATGAAACACCCTCGCATTAGTTTTTAAGAACAACTGGATTAATATTATGAAAGAAGGTGTTTACTAGCTAGTTTCAACAAAAAGATTTATGGAGAGAATTGAAAAATGAGAATCATAACTTATTAAGTACAGCTAATAGTATTCTTCCCATTTTGAGCCACATACTAACGTTGTGAGGTATGTTTTACAGCCAACAGCAATTAAAACCAAATATTGAAATAAACTAAACTTACAACTAGACAGATATTTTGTCCTATTAATAAGTAACATTAAATTTAAAATTATTTTGAAATATTATTTACTTTGCCTTTACCACATCCCTTTTATTTCCATTTGTGTTTATTATAATATTCATAATAGAATTACTTATGAGATTATCAGTTATCTTTTGCTATATAATCAACCATCTTAAATGTAAGTAACCTAACACAACAACCATTTATTTAGCTCAAATTCCTGTGCGCTTGGCAAACTGGGCTGGGCTCAGCTGGATGCTTCCGGTTTGAGTCAGGCGTCACTGATCTCAGTTCATCCTATTCGTGTATCTGTGGTCAGATGCCAGACTGATAGGGACTTATCTAAGATGGCCCCAACTGGGACAGCGTGTGTCTGCTCCATGTGGTCTCATCCTCCACCTGGCTAAACCAGCAGGGTTCCAAGTGCAGCAAGAAGGCAAGTCCAATGTGCACATACGTTTCAAATCTCTACTTGCATCACATTACGTAGTCTTTCAGTGGCCAAAGCATTTCACGTGGTCAAGCCCAGAATCAGTATAGAAGCTACAAGACAAATACTATAAGAAGATGTGGACAAACTAGGGTTGTTGCTGCAATCAGTCTCTTTCAGGGGGCTGAGTAAATCTGGAATGCAAGGTGAAGTACCGATTCTCATTGGGATTTCTCCTGGCTTGATGCTCACAGAAGTGCTCTGTACTGAGATGGCAATAGTGATAGGTCCTGAGACCTACACCATCCCCTCTTCTAAGAGAGCAAACTAAGAGACTTAGAAATACTCCTTGATACACAGCACTAAGGACACTGAGATGGTCAAAAAGAGGTGTCAGTGGGCTATCCTGTGAAAGACACCTCAGTTAAGAACAAAGAAACGGGCCGGCCGGGTGGCGCAAGCGGTTAAGTGCGCGTACTCTGCTGCGGCGGCCCGGGGTTCACTGGTTCGGATCCCGGGTGTGCACCGACATACTGCTTGGCAAGCCATGCTGTGGCAGCGTCCCATATAAAGTAGAGGAAGATGGGCATGGATGTTAGCCCAGGGCCAGTCTTCCTCAACAAAAAAAAGAAGAGGATTGGCAGATGTTAGCTCAGGGCCGATCTTCCTCACAAAAAAAAAACAAAAACAAAAAACAAAAATAAAACAAAGAAACATACCAAAAAAGGGTGAGATGCAATCACTGAATGAAGACTAGAAGGCCCTGTCTGAGGGGCCACCATAACTTGGAGCAGGGACAAGGACAGCACACACAGAGAGCACACAATACATATACCAAGCACAAGAAGTAGAAGCCCATCAAGTATGGCAAGTAAATGACACAGCATCAACAGCTCTACATACGACCAGCAACTGATAGGCCCTCAGATCGACATTTTAATTACTATATTGGATAATCAATTATTGGAAAGGATTAGTGTTTATTGAAAAGAACTAAGAAAACATAGACTGCCATATTTTTCTTCTTCTGACTTTACCTTTAAAAAGAGGGGTAAGTTGATATCAGTTATCAGAGAAATAAAACTGTTCTGATTTTCCATTGCTGGTTTACGATGCTTCCATCAAACCCATACAAAGAAAAATAATCAAGACTCCTTGAGCTTCTAAACACAATTCCACGTGATATGATAGCCATATAACAGCCGTCCACGGACTGGTATCAGTCTATGAAAAAGTTCTTAGTACCAACCACTCTAAAGGCCATCTTCACCCTTGCCCTTCCTGGTAATGTGAGTCAATAATTCTCCTTTATTGTTATGACTCAACTTACGTTTCCTCCACTTAAAAGCAAATAGTCATCAACAGTGAAAAGGATTGCAATTTATAAACAAATTTGGGTTTTGGAATTAGGCAGGGCTTGGTTAAAATTAAAGGTCTGGTTTTATTGGATATGTGACCTTGGCCAATTAGTTAAATTCTCAGACTCTCACTTTCCTTATTGGTCAAATGAGGAGTAACAATACATAGTTTTCAGGATCATTTTGAGTATTAAGTGAGATAATGAAACCAGTATATTCATTACAGTTTGCAGGACATAGTAGGCTCAAGTATGGTATTCATACAGTATTTGTCATTTTTTTCCAGATTTATTGAGATATTATTGACATATAACATATGTGAGTTTAAGGTGTACAAAGTGATGATTTGATACACATATATGTTGCAAAATGATTACTAAAGTAGGGTTAGTTAACACATTCATCCTCTCACATGATTACCATTTGTGTGTGTGTGTGGTTATAAGATTTAAGATCTACTCTCTTAACAACTTTCAAGTATATAATACAGTATTGTTATTTGACACAAAAAGCAAAGGCCACAAAAGCAAAAATAAACAAGTGGGCCTACATCAAACTAAAAAGGTTCTGGACTGCAAAGGAAAGCACCAACGAAACGAAAAGGCAACCTGCAGACTGGGAGAAAATATTTGCAAATCATACATCTGATAAGGGGTTAATAGCAAAATATATAAAGAACTCATACAACTCAATAGCAAAAAAAACAAACAATTTGACTTAAAAATGGGCACAGGATGTGAATAGACATTTTTCCAAAGAAGACATACAGATGGCCAACAGGTACATGGAAAGGCACTCAATATCAGCAATCACCAGGGAAATGTAAATCAAAACCACAATGAGATATCACCTCACATCTGTTGGAATGGCTCTTATCAAAAAGACAAGAACTAACAAGTGTTGGCAAGGATGTAGTAAAAAGGGAACACTTGTGCACTATTGGTGGGAATGCAAACTGGTAAAGCCACTACAGAAAATGGTATGAAGTTTCTTCGAAAACTTAAAAATAGAACTACCAAATGATCCAGCAATTCCACTTCTGGGTATTTATCTGAAGAAAATGAAAACATTAACTCGAAAAGATATATGCACCCCCTGCCCCATGTTAATTGCAGCATTATTTACAATAGCCAAGACATGGAAACAACCAAAGTGTCCATCAATGGAGGAGTGGATAAAGAAAATGTGGTATAGGGGCCAGCCCCGTGGCCTGGTGGTTGAGTTTGGTGTGCTCCACTTCAGCAGCCTGAGTTCGTGGGTTCAGATCCCAGGCACGGACCTACACCACTCATCAGCCGTGCTGTGGTGGTGACCCACATACAAAATAGAGGAAGACTGGCACAGATGTTAGCTCAGGGCTAATCTTCCTCAAGCAAAAAATGGAAGATTGACAACAGATGTTAGCTCAGGGTGAATCTTCCTCAGCAAAAAAAAAAAACAAAAGAAAGAAAGAAAATGTGGTATATACATATATACGTGGTACATATGGAATACAATATGGAATATTATTCAGCCATAAATAAGAAGGAAATCTTGCCATTTGTGACAACATGGATGAACCTTGAGGGCATTATGCTAAATGAAATAAGTCAGACAGAGAAAGACAAATACCATATGATCTAACTTATCTGCAAAATCTTAAAAAAAAAAAAAAACACTCATAGATATAGAGAACAGATTGGTGGTTACCAGAGGTTGAGGGTGGGGTGGGTGAAAAGGGTGACGGTAGTCAAAAGCTACAAACTTCTAGTTATAAAATAAATAAATCCTGGTGCCAGCCCGGTGGTGCAAGCGGTTAAGTGCGCACGCTCCGCTGCGGCGGCCCAAGGTTCGCCGATTCAGACCCTGGGTGTGCACCGATGCACCGCTTGGCAAGCCATGCTGTGGTGGCATCCCATATAAAGTAGAGGAAGATGGGCATGGATGTTAGTCCAGGGCCAGTCTTCCTCGGGAAAAAAAAAGCGGGGGAGGATTGGCAGATGTTAGCACAGGGCTGATCTTCTTCACACAAAAAAAAAAGAAAGAAAAAGTCCTAGGGATGTAATATACAGCATGGTGACTATAGTTCATTATAGTGTATCGTATATTTGAAAGTTGCTAAGAGAGTAGATCTTAAAAGTTCTCATCACAAGAAAAAATAATTTGTAACTATATGTGCTGAGAGATGTTAAGTAGATCAGTATGTTGTACACCTGAAACTAATATAATGTCATATGTCAATTATAACTCAACATAAAAAAACTTACAGATCATCAAAAAAAAGAGTAAATAAGAAGCAGAATAACAGCCCTATGATGCAAGCATTCCAGAAAGACATGCCTACAGAATATGTGAAAATTAAAACCTAATGTTTCTTTTTTTTTTTTTTTGTGAGGAAGATCAGCCCTGAGCTAACATCCATGCTAATCCTCCTCTTTTTGCTACGGAAGACCAGCTCTGAGCTAACATCTATTGCCAATCCTCCTACTTTTTTTTTCTCCCCAAAGCCCCAGTAGATAGTTGTATGTCATAGTTGCACATCCTTCTAGTTGCTGTATGTGGGACGCTGCCTCAGCATGGCCAGAGAAGCGGTGCCTCGGTGCACGCCTGGGATCCGAACCCAGGCCGCCAGCAGCGGAGCACGCGCACTTAACCGCTAAGCCACGGGGGCCGGCCCCTAACCTAATATTTCTAAACAAACTGAAAGATATTAAGAAACTGATACAAGGCATGAATTTTTAAAAATGAAGAAATGCAAGAGGAAAGTATGGAGTCAAGAAAACAGTAGATTAGAAGATCAGTCAAGACAAGTGCCAGGTTAACAACCAGCCTAGACGTCAACAAGTCCACATTCAAGCAAGAACACAGGGATCTGACAGGAAAATCTCCAGGCCAAAAAATCAAAAGGAAAGAAAAATAAAAAGAGTAGGCAATCTGCGAGTGCATTTAGGAAAAAAAAAAAAAAAGAATATAAAAATACAAAACTATGCAAGTGAAAAAATTATTATTGCCAGAAAAATTAAAATTGTACAAGCAAGCAAATGTAATCATAGTACATCATTTGGTTCTTCAGTGAACAGTTTTGACATACTTATAATGATATAAACACTGGTTATTGATTTAACTAAAAATAGTGCTACAATAAAACTGAGAAGATAGAAATAGGGAAGGTAGGAGATTGTGAAGGAGAACCAAATGTTTCTCTATCATGAAATACAGTAAATAGATAATGTCTAAAGTTGACTAAAACAAGATAAGCATTATTTTAAAATATGGAGGTAGATAACAAGAAGAAAGAGTTAGAAGTGGTTGCCTCTAAGTACTAAAGCATATGGGGAGAAAGGAAGCAGGTGTTGCTATTTTCAATTATAAACCTTCAGTATTATTTGGTTTATAAATTGTTCTAGTTACTTTGATAAGCTTTAGAAAGTAATGGTTAAAAAAATATAATCTCTATAAGCAAAATACGTGGTGAAAAGGGGAAGTGTGGTGGGATCAGATACTAATAACTTCATGGGCAAATTCTATACCCCTCAAAAAAACAGATAATTCTCTTTTTTTAATTAACTCTTTAGAACACAGAAAAATGACTGAAAGCTTCTCAAGTCATTATTTAAGTTTAAGATAATTCCAATAACCAAATTAGACAACTACAAATCACAACTCTAGGCCAATATCACATAAGAACATAGCTTTTTAAAAATCCTAAATAAAATAATATCAAATAAAATACAATAGCATATTAAGAGAAACATGTCACAGTATGGCAAACATAGTAAGCATCATCATTCAGTTGGGCTGTCCAGCATTTAACTCTTCTTGTGTTTGAAGAACACGTCCAATTTATGAAACAGAGCTCTTCACATACTACAAAAGCTGAAAATCCAGACATTTGTTTTCAGAAATTGGTACCATAAATACTTGAAGGCAATAGAGTTTCAGTGAAATGGAGGAAATTTGAGATTTATTACCTAATCTGGTCGAAGTTGAGAGAGGAAAAAACTCAACTAGTATTTATGGATGGGACCTGGCAGTCCTTGTCATACAATGGCAAAATAACCAAGCAAATTGCTATGGTCTGAATGTTTGTGTCCCCCCAAAATTCATATGTTGAAATTCTAACCTCCAAAGTGATAGTATTAGGAGGCAGGGCCTTTGGGAGATGATTAGGTCATAAGGTCGCAGCCCTCACGAATGGAGTTAGTGCCTTTATAAAAGAAGCCCGAGAAAGCTCCTTTACCCTTTCCACTATGTGAGGCTATTAGAAAAAGACAGCCGTCTGTGAGGAAGTGGGCCCTCTCCAGACACAGAATCTGCCAGTGCCATGATCTTGGACTTCTCAGCATCCAGAACTGTGAGAAATAAGTGTTTGTTGTGTGAACTGTGAGAAATGTGTTGTTAATAGCAGCCTGCAGACTAAAACACCAAAACATGTTATCACCTAAAATAAGTGCCCACTGGAGACAAGACTTTAGGAGACCAAGTGACTGAAGGGAAAAGAGAAAGTAAGGACTGTAGAGTAGAATAATTGCTTCTTATGGCACTGGACAACCTAAAGAAAGAGAGTAACAAGCTCAAAGCCCTAAATTCTTGGCTTAAGGTAAAACATAAAAACCAGAGTTTCTATGACTATGTTAAAAGAATACTTTATTGCTTATAGCTGCAGGGTGAAGAAGCCAAAAACCAAACTTTACGTTTGACTCTACAGGTTAGAAAAGTACAAACTCAATTGAATTCAAGCTTTGCTGGGTCTCTTAAGTGAAAACTGGAGGCTTGATTGTGATTAATTTGTGATCTCGAGAACTGATAAAGAGATATATGAAAGACTCCCACATACCCCAAAGCATCCCAAACATCAAAGTCTGTTGAGTTTCCTTTGCCCACAAATGCAGTAGGCAGAATGAGAGCCTGAATCCACCCTGTGGTTACTGCCCAAGCTCCTGTTGTACAGGTGGAATAGATAATCTGCAACTGGCAGAATCCCAACAGTCTCTCCTTGACCTGTGAAGTAAGATCCATTATGGTGAAAAGACCAGACTGAAGCCCTGAATCTCCCCCTTCCTAACAAAATAGTAAACCCAAAACAGTAAAGTATCCATAAGAAAATCACAGAGATTAGTATTATTAGCAAAGATTTTAAAGATGAAGAGTTGATGACTCCTATTATATTCTTGATTTAACTCGCTCATCTTGCCAATGTATATAGGTCATAGAGAATGGCAGTGGTTTACCATAAATTTAGTCAGGTGGTGACTCCAATTTTAGCTGCTATTCCAGATGGGAGGTCTAGAGATTTTAAATCAATGCAGTCCTTGGTCCTTAGTATATATTACTAATATAGTAGATATCTTTTCCTCCACTTAGTAAATAAGCAAGAAAAATCAGAATCAATTTGTTTTTTCTCCTACCAGAAACAATAGCATATCTTCACCATCTTGCCTCAGATCTACATAACTCTTTAATTCTGTCCTACCATTTATGCTGCAGAGAACTTTAACACCTCACCATTTCACAGGACATCATGCTGGTTCACTCCATTAGTGATATCAAGCAGAAACTGTGAGGAGAGCAGGACAATCTGGTACCCTAGCTGCCTCGGTAAACTTCATGCCACTGAACTTCTGAGTGGTCTAGGCAGTGGTTCTTCGTGTGGTCCACAAACTAGCAACATTAGTATCACCTGGGAAGATGCTAGAAACGCAAATTCTTGGGCCTCACCCTAGACCAACTGAATCAGAAATTTGGGAGATGGGGCCGAGAAATCTGTCTTTAAATGAGCCCTCCAGGTGATTCTCATGGATATCTAGGGCATTTACATATTCCCTCCAGAATGAAAGTGATAGCACTTCTGTAACATGAGAATTGCTTGAAAGCACATATACTAAAGATGTTTATGAAAGTGGTACTTGCAGGATACACTGAGTGTAGTGTTTGTTCATGAAAGAGATAGCTCTTGAATACTGCATTTAGAGAAGTGTTTATTAAAAAAAATAAAAATAAATATCCCCTCTAAAATAACAAGTTGTCATTTAAAAAAAGATAGGATTTGTAAGCCTCTTTGGATTTTGAAGGCAACATAGTTCACATTTGGGTGTTCAAACACATTAGCCACCAGATAACTGAAAACATTCCAGGATTTAATTAGATAATGTAAAGGCTGTCCAAGTGGTCTAGGCTGCACAGTAGATAGTCTGTACTTAGCCCTAATAAACCAGTGGTGCTTAAACCCTCTTTGGCAAATCCATGCTGTTCAAGTCTAAGGTAAACCTTAGTGGGACAATGCAGAGGAGGCCTTTAGGATATTTTAGAGCAAGTCACACCCTTTCAGCAAGTAACCATTCTATTCTTGAGAAATGCTCTTAGCTTGCTATTGGATCCTCACAGAATCAGAACACATGAAATCAGAACATGGGACAAGAGGTGAAAAATGCAACCTGAGTTAACCATCATGAACTGAGAGTCATCTAATCTGAATGGAAGATCATCAGATTCGGTAATGGCTAAAGGTTTGGATTTAAATGCACACAAAAGGGATGAAACAAGGCCTTAGACATGCACTAAGCAAGGAGTTGGAACAGTGACCTCTGCATAATTCAGAATTCTTGCAAAACTATAAATTAAGTGAAAGGGAAACTAGAAAGAGATCATCCATCAGTAATATCTCTCCCCGGGCTTTAGATTTAAAAGAAAAACCAGTGGGAAAGTACAAGGTGAATCTGGAATATCTTGTTCCATCAAATATAAAGGAATCAGATAAATTATTTTTCATTACCAAAATGGCAATATAGGGGACCCCAGCCTCTGTTCCTCCAAAAAGATCAACAATTAGACAGCTATCCATGAACAAAAACAGCTCTTAAGAGAACTCTGGATTCCACTTAAGAAACTTTAGCAACATAATGGCACAAAAAACCTGAGAATAACCACACAAGAAGAGAAGGAAGACAGCTTCATTCTGCCTGCATCATCCACCTCCCAGGCCAACACTGCTCAGCACCAAGAGGGAACTTCACAGATAGAAAGAGTTCCCCTTACTCGGAAAGGAAGAGTAGGGTGAGCGATCAGCTTCCCTAGCCTTTTGGGGCACTTCAAGGAAGTCCCACTTCAGTTTCATCCCACTCAGACTGACCAAATTGAGACATAGAGACAGCTAGGAATAAGGAAGAAAAGCAGGGGCTACCAAAAGCAGCCACACAGTGGGAGAGATCACAGTTTAGTGACCTGCTCTGCAGACAAACCCAACAAATCTCACCACTGCAGAAACTAACAGCCACAGTGGACCACCTGCAGCTTTCATCAGCTTTTACTCCACAGGTATTCACATTTGCTGATGCCAGCCACCTGAGTGGCTGCACAAATATAAGATGCCAGCATAGACCCCAGCAGCTGACCCCAAACACCACGTGTACACTTGAGGCTAGCTTCTTCAGTTGTGTATTTGCACACTGCCAGCCTGACACCCATCGCCAACCTCCACTGCAGTGTGCACCCCACAAGGGAGACATTATTCAACCAGAGGAGAGTACCTTGACAGCCTGGTCTCCCATACCTGCCAGTGAACCCATAGTCGGCTCTTGCCCTTGCTGCCTGCACTGGCCCCCACCATTACATGTGTGTCTGCGACTGGCCTCAGCCACTTCACAAGCACTTGCAGCTGGTCCCCACAGTCAAGTGTGTGCACACTACTGGCTCCAGCCACCACAAATGCCTGCCAACTCTGGTTCCTAGCTGCTGGACCTGGAGGCACTGCTGAGCCCAAAAGCCCTTACAGCCTCTGTAGACTCCCTGCAGTGCTGGCCAAGGACCACACAGTTGTCAATACCATGGACCCCAATGGCCTGAGCTGAAGATACATCATGCTCCCCCCCCTCCCCGCAGATCTGATGCAACTACACAGCCCAGCACTTGGCACCCTGCACTACTAGACCTGGAGTCACAGCATGCTCCAGCATGCCCCACCCACAAGTGAAAGTCTTCCCTTACCAAAGTTAGTCCATAAGTCTGGAAGAGGTGACTGCTTCTTCAAATACTCAGATAACTATGATAGGCTACAGGGATAATGAAGAATCAGGGAAACATGTAAAAGAATACAGTAAACTTCTAGTATCAGGCCTCAAAGAAATGGAGATCCAGGAATTACCTGACAAAGAATTCAAAATAATTGTTCTAAAGATGCTCAGAGAGCTATAAGAGAACACAGATAAACAATTTAATGATATCAGGAAAACAATATGAGGAAAAAAATGAGAAGTTCAACAAAGAGATAGAACATAAAAAGAACTAAACAGAAATTTTGGAGCTTAAGAATACAATGACTGAACTAAAGGATTTAATAGAGAGCTTCGACAGCAGACTTAACCAAGAAGAAGAAAGAACCAGTGATCCAGAAGACAGATCAATTGAAATTATCCAATTGAGGGAGCAAAAAGAAAAAAGAATGAAAAAGAATGAAAAAAGCCTACAGGACTTATGGAAAACTATTAAGACAAGCAATCAACACATCATTAGAGTCCCAGAAAGAGGAGAGAGGGAGAAAGGGACAGAAAGCTATCTTAAGAAATAATAGCTAAAAATATCCCAAACCTGGGGAGAGATTTGGACACCAAAACTCCTGAGGCAAGAGGTCACCCCAAATCTTAATCCAAAATGATCTTCTCCAAGACATATTACAGTAAAACTGTCTAAAATCAAAGATAAACAGAGAATTCCAAAAGTAGCAAGAGGAGAAATATTTCTCTTACCAAAGAACCCTCATAAGGCTATAGACAAATTTGTCAGCAGAGCCCTTGCAGGCCAGGAGGGAATAGGATGATATATTCAAAGTGCTGAAAGAAAGAAACAGCTAATAAAGAATACTTTACCCATCAAAGTTGTCGTTCAGAGATGAAGGCAAGTTAAAGACTTTCCCTTACAAACAAATGCTGAAGGAATTCATCAATAAACTTGCCTTACATTAATGCTGAAAAGAGTTCTTCAAGCTGAAATGAAAAGATGCTAACTAGTAACATGAAAACATTCAACACACTGGTAAGGTAAGCATATAGTCAGAATCAGATATTCTAGTACTTTAATATGATGGTGTGTTTAACCACTTATTCTAGAACAAAGGTTAAATACAAAAGCATTAAAATAGCTATAGCTACAATAATTTGTTAATGGATACACAATATAAAAAGAGGTAAATAGTGACATCAAAAACATAAAAGGGGGGAATAAAAGGGTAAAGTTTTTGCATGCAATTGAAATTAAATTGTAATCAGCATAAAATAGACTGTTATATATATAAGATATTTTATGTAAGCTTCAGGGTAACTAAAAATCAAAAACCTGCAGTAGAGTCACAAAAGGTAAAGAGAGAGAAGTAAAGAATACTGCTACAGAAAATTATTGATTCACAAAGGAAGGCAACAAGAGAAGAAGAAAGGAACAAGAGAACTACAAAACAGAAAGAAAATAATTAAAAAGATGGCATTAGGAAATCCTTACCTACCAATAATTACTCTAAATGTAAATGGATTAAATTCTCCAGTGAAAAGACATAGAGGATGGATTGGCTGGATGGATTAAAAAACAAGGCCCAACTATATACAGTCTACAAGAAACTCACTTCAGCTTTAAGGACACACATAGGCTAAAAGTGAAGGGATAGAAAAAGATATTCCACACAAATGGAAACCAAAAAAGAGTGAGAGTAGCTATACATATATTAGACAAAATAGACTTTAAGCCAAAAATGGTAACAAGTAACAAAGATATAATTATATATGAAGATCATTATATAATGATCAAGAAGATATAAGAATCATAAATATATATGTGCCCAACATCAAAGCACCTAAGAAAATAAGCAAATACTAACAGTTCTGAAGGGAGAAATAGACAACAATACAATAATACTAGACTTTAATATCCCACTTTCAACAATGGATAGATCAACCAGACAGAAAATCAACAAGGATATGTTGGAATTCAACCATAATTTAGACCAAGTGGAACTAACAGTCATATACAGAACATTCATGAAACAAAAGAGAATATACATTCTTCTCAAGCACAGACAGAATATTCTGCAGAATAGATCATATGTTAGATCAAAAACAGTTCTTAGCAAATTTAAGAAGAGTGAAATCATACCAAGTATCTTCTCCAACCAGAATAGTATGAAACTAGAAATAAATAACAGGAGGAAAGCTGGAAAATTCACAAATATATGAAAATTAAACAACACACTCCTGAACAACCAATAGATCAAAGAAGAAGTCAAGAGAAATCAAAAAGTATCTTGAAACAGACAAAAATGGAAACATAGCATACCAAAATGTATGTGAGGTTGTAAAATAAGTTCTAAAAGAAAAGTTTACAGTGATAAGTGCCTAGATTAAGAAAAAATAAAGATCTCAAATAAACAACCTCAGTTTACACCTCAAGGAACTGGAAAAAGAAAAATAAACTAAGCCCAAAGTTAGTAGAAGGAATGAAATAACAAAGGGCAGAGTGGAAACAAATAAAATAGACACCAGAAAAACAACAAAAAGGATCAATGAACCTAAGAGCTGGTGTTTTGAAAAGATAAACAAAATTGACAAACCTTTAGCAAGACTAAGAAAAAAAACGAGCAGACTCCAATAAATAAAATCAGAAATGAAAGAGAGGATATTACAACTAGTACTACAGAAATACAAAGAATTATAAGAGACTACTATGGACAATTATATGCACGGAATTGGATAATCTAGAAAAATGGAAAAATTCCTAGAAACATACAGTCTACCAAGACTGAATATGGAAGGAATAGAAAATCTGAACAGACCAATAACAAGTAAGGATATTGAATCAGTAATCAAAAACCTCCCAACAAAGAAAAGCCCAGGACCAGATGGTTTCACTGGAGAATTCTACCAAACATTTTTAAAAAATTAACACCAATCCTTCTCAAGCTCTTCCAAAACATTTAAGAGGAGATAACACTCCCAAACCCACTTTATGAGACTAGCATTACTTTGACATCAAACCCAGATAAGAATACTACAAGAAAAGAAAACTACAAGCCAATATCCCTGATGAACATAGATACAAAAATTCTCCACAAAATATTAGCAAACCAAATTCAACAGCACATTAAAAAGATTATACACTGTGATCAAGTGGACTCACCCCTGGGATGCAAGGATGACTCAACATATGCAAATCATTAACTGTGTTACGCCACATTAATAAAATGAAAGACAAAAATCAAATGATCATCTCAATGGTTGCAGAAAAAGCATTTGACAAAATACAACATCCTTTCATGATAAAAACTCTCAACAAATTGGGTATAAAAGAACATACCTCACATGATAAAGGCCATGTATGACAAGTCCACAGCTAACATCATACTCAATGGTGAAAAGTTGAAAGTTTTTCCTCTAAGATCAGGAACAAGACAAAGGGGCCCACTCTCACCACTTTTATTCAACATAGTACTGGAAGTCCTAGCTAGAGCAATCAAGCAAGAAAAAGAGATAAAAGTCATCCAAATCAGAAAGGAAGAAGTAAAATTGTCTCTGTTTGCAGACGATATAATCTTATATATAGAAAATTCTAAAGACTCCACCAAAAAAACTGTTAGAACTAATAAACCAATTCAGTAAAGTTGCAGGTTACAAAATAAACACACAAAAGTCAGTTGCATTTCTATATACTAACAATAAAACAACTGAAAAAGAAATAAAGAAAAAAATCCCACATACAATAGACTCAAAAATAATAAAAATACTTAGCAATAAATTCAACCAAAAATTTGTACACTAAACACTACAACTTTATGAAAGAAACTAAAGACAAAAAAATGGAAAGATATCTTGTGTTCATGGATTGGAAGAATTAATATTGTTAAAATGTCTATACTGCCCAAGCTATCTATTGATTCAATGCAATCTATATGAAAATTCCAATGGTATTTTTCACAGAAATTGAAAAAACAATCCTAAAATTTGTATGGAACCACAAAAGACTCCTCCAAATCAATAGCCAAAGTGATCATCAGAAAAAAAGAATGCAGCCAGAGGCATCACACTTCCTCCTTTCAAATTATACTACAAAGACATACTAATTAAAACGGTATAGTACTGGCAGAAAAATAGACACATAGACCAATGGAACAGATTAGACAGCCTAGAAATAAGCCCCCACATTTACAGTCAACTAATATTTGACAAGGGAGCCAAGACAATGAGGAAAGGATAGTCTCTTCAGCAAATAGTATTGAGAAAACTGGATAACTACATGCAGAAAAATGAAATTGGAGCCTTATCTTACCCCACTCCCAAAAATTAAGTCAAAATAGATTACTAACTTAAACATAAGACCTAATACAGTAAAACTCCTAAAAGAAAACACAGAGGAAGCTCATTAACATTGGTCTTGGCAACAATTGTTTACATATGACACTAAAAGCCCAAGCAACAAAAGTAAAAATCAGTAAGTGGGACTACATCAAACTAAAAAGCTCCTACACAGCAAAAGAAACCATCAAAAAAATGAAAGGACAGCCTACAGAATGGGAGAAAATATTTGCAAATGATACATTTGATAAGGAGTTAATATCCAAAATAGATAAAGAACTCATACAACTCAACAACAAAAAAACAAACAATCCAATTAAAAAATCGGCAGAGGAGCTAAACAGACATTTTTCCAAAGAAGACATGGCCACTAGGTCATTTTTTTTCATTTACCAAAAGTAGGCTATGTTTTTTTGCGTGTGAGGAAGATCAGCCCAGAGCTATGCTAATCCTCCTCTTTTTGCTGAGGAAGACCGGCTCTGAGCTAACATCTATTGCCAATCCTCCTCGTTTTTTTTCCCCCAAAGCCCCAGTAGATAGTTGTATGTCATAGCTGCACATCCTTCTAGTTGCTGTCTGTGGGATGCAGCCTCAGCATGGCCAGAGAAGCGGTGCGTCGGTGAGCGCCCGGGATCCAAACCTGGGCCGCCAGTAGCGGAGCGCGCGCACTCAACCGCCAAGCCACGGGGCAGGTTCTTTAGAGTCGCAAGCAGTTGACTGACTCACTGTGACTCAAGACCACAAAGAAACCACTTCTACTTCACTCCATTCTGAGTCCTAGGATTCGGGCCCAGACTGGCAGAAGTGATACTTGGGGCCCATTCACATGAAAAGATGCTCAACATCAGTACTCATTAGGGAAATGCAAATCAAAAGCACAATGAGCTATCACTTCACACCTCTTAGAATGGCTATAATCAAGAAGACAGCTACAATCAATAAGTGTTGGTGAGGATATGGAGAAAAAGGAACCCTTGTACACTGTTGGTGGGAAATGCAAATTGGTGCAGCTACTATGAAAAATTGTATGGAGGCTCCCCCAAATATTAAAAATAGAACTACCATATGATCCATCAATTCCACACTTTGTATATATACAAAGGAAATGAAAACAGGATGTCAAAGAGATATATGCACTCCTATGTTTATTGCAGCATTATTCACAATAGCCAAGATACAGAAACAACGTAAGTGTCCATTTACAATAAATGGATAAAGAAGATGTGGTATATACATACAACAGAATATTATTCAGCCATGAGAAAGAAGGAAATCCTGCCATTTACGACAATATGGATGGACCATGAGGGCATTATGCTAAGTGAGATAAATCAGACAGAGAAAGACAAATACTATATGATATCACTGATATGTCAAATCTAAAAAAGCCAAACTCATAGAAACAGAAAGTAGATTGGTGGTTACCAGGGGCTGGGAGGTGGAAGAATTAGAGAAATTTGGTTTAAGGGTACAAACTTGCAACCAGTAGATAAATAAGTTCTGGAGATCTAGTGAACAGCATAGTCATTACAGACAACAATACTGTATTATAAACTTCAACGTTGCCAAGAAACTAGATCTTAATTGTTTCCACCACAAAAAAGAAATGATAATTATGTGACATGATAGAAGTGTTAGCTAACACTACAGTGGTAATCATATTGCAATATATAAATATACCAAATCAACATGTACATCTAAACGTATACAATGTTACATGTCAATTATATCTCAACAAAAATTCATTTAAAAAAAAAAAAAGGAAAGGAACTCCCATAATTTTGCCCTTAAAATTATGACCTTATTGCACATCCCGACAGCCAGAATTAGAATAGCCAGTTCAGCAGCAGCAGTAGTAGTAGTAGCACTAATATAGAGCTTACCAGACGCCAGGCCCTGTTCTAAGCACTTGAAATTTTTTTTTTTTTTTTTTAAGATTCTATTCCAAGAGGAAGCTATGGGAAGATTTTGTATTATTTTCATGTTGGAATTGGAAGAATGAAAGCTTTTAGGGGAAAAGAGAATCTTTTTTTTTTCCCTCCCCAAAACCCCAGAGCCTAGTTGTATGTATGTCCTAGTTTTAAGCCCTTCTAGTTCTTCTATATGAGCTGCCACCACAGCATGGCAACTGACAGACGGGCGGTGTGGTTCCATGACCGGGAAACAAACCCGGGCCACGAAAGCAGTGAGAACGCCGAACTTTAACCACTAGGCCATCAGAGCTGGCATGAAATTTTTAATGCTATAATAACCCTATAAAGTAGGAACTTTTATACTCATTTTTCATGTAAGGAAACTGAGGCAAAGGTTAAGTAACTTGTCCAAGGTCAAAAGACCAATAGGGAGTAGAGCAAAATTTTGTACCAAGACAACCTGTCTCCTCCCAAATCCATGCTTATAACCATTACTGTTTACTACCCATTAATCATCTATTTTGGTGTGGCTGGGTGTAGGGGGTCATTAAAATTAATAAGCGTATTCACCATTCAAATATTTACTTAAGTTTTAAAGCCTGAAAAAAGCATTATTTTGTACTTCATTTTCTGCCTACCTAAAGAGCTATTTTCCTACATTCCCAACAACCTTTGAATTGGGCACACTTTTGAACTCCATAGAAGAAATGTCCTTGACAGTCTTCATTTTTGTCTTTTTAAATGCTTCTCCCGTCACCAGGAAGTCTGAGCAGTATTTCCTACAGTTGGGCTCGAGTTGCTAGAGGAAGCACACCCTCTAGTGACCCCATGCTGATATGCAGCCAGATAAAGCATTCACAGAAAGTGTTTCGATGACATTTCTTTCCTATTATAGGTTCAGCAGCAGAGCACACACAACAAGAAAAAAAATATGAAAAAACAAACAAAAATCCATAATGGGTCTTAAGGCATTATTGTGCTTAATTGAGGGGATGACCGAATCCTTAGATTTGATAGGGCAGAACATGAGGTCACAATAGACAATTATTTTATTCCTGGCTCAGATGTAGGCAACTCAACTATATCAGAGCTTTGTTAAAAACATACTATCCTTATCTATTGATATCTTTCAAAAGGGAACTGAAAATGACAATTCTTGCAAAATTTGAAATAAATGCCAGACCATAAAATTGCTATAAAAGTAATCATAAGCATATACAACCCCCAGGCTTATGAGCTCTGCAAGTAAAGATAACTCTCTTCCTTTCTCCTTTCTTTCTCAAGAGAATATGTGATTGATTAAGAGTTCTTGAATATGAGTTCTATAGTCACAAACCAAATGTATTTTCTTCATGCATGGTTAAGAGGCAATAACAGAAATGGCTAAAAAAAAAAATCTAGAAAATAACTAAAACATAACCAAAGGGCAATGTAATCTTAGCCAGTTATGATAAATAAAATGAGACACTAAGCTACTGAATTTAACAGCAACTGTGCTACACAGTACCCAGTTTTCCTTTGTCCAGGCCATAGGACCTATATGTAAAACTGTCTTTACTACTGCTTTCTTGATCACTAATATTGACTGACTTGAGCACATAAATGAGATCCTCTGCAACTATGACAAAACATATAAGGAATACTTATGTCATGTAGGTAGGAACAACCCAAATAAGAATGAGTAGATTCAAGAGTTTGAAAGATGGCAGTGTAGAAGGATCTTGAACTCGCCCCCTCCAACAGACACAATAAACCTACAATTACCTGTGGAACAATTTCCTCTGAGAGCGATCTGGAAAATGGATAAAAAGAACCTCCACAAAAGGGACAACACTGACAGGGGTGGAAGCAGCAGAAATGCAGCCCTGCTGAGGAAAAGACCACACCCTAGCCACGGTGCTTCAGGGCCAGGAGCCACTTCAAAGGTACAGAGCTTTTCCTGAAGGAGCGGGGGTTTTGAGCTCCACATTAGGCACCCAAGCCCTTAGATCCAGCACAAGAGAGAAGAGATCCCATAATATCTGGCTTTGCTGGCTTTGAAAACCAATGGAGAATATGCCCAGGAAAACTACAGAACTTCAGAGAAAGAAAAATCTTCCCTTAAGGAGCGCATGCACAGACTCATCCGACCTAGAAACCAACGCAAAAACACCAGAAAAAGTGCACAGCCCATTGGTAAAAGAGATTCACTTACTGGGCTCGAAGTGCATCTTGAAGAGGCAGGAGGCAGCTGGGCCCACACACCCAGGGACCAAGACACTGGTGGCAGTGATTATCGTGACCTAGTTCAGTCGTTCTGACACAGACAGTGGCAGGCACTATATATATATTCCTCCCTCTAGCCTGTTAGCGCAGGGTTCTGCCCAGCCCACTAGAACACCTGAGGTAATGGAACACAGCCAGACGGCAGGCAGACCACCCCAGGGACTGGCCCTGCCCACCAGCAAGCCTACAGCAAACTTGTGGGCCCGCATTGTAGGGCATGTGAGCCTGTGACGGCAGAGTACATGTGGGCCTGTGGGCAACAGGGTGTCTGGACCTGCAGCAAACTTGTGCTGCTGGCCATCACAAACAACCACACAGGGGATCTGCCCTGCCTTCCAATGCCTGAAGTGCCTGGAGCCAGCTCCACCCACCTGTGTTTCTGAGGCAGCTGTGTACCACAGGAGAGCATAGCCAGATCTGGCCAGAGGCTTACCCTGCCCAAAAGAGAGCTGACAACAGCCATACACCACAAGAAGCTGCAGCAATTGTGAGCCCCTCAGCCTAGCAACCAGCCACACAGGAGGCCTCACTCACTTAACAGCAAAACAGCAGTAGTTGTGTGCTGTTAGATCTCACAGCTAGCCATGCCAGGGCTTCCCTGCCCAATAAAGTAACCATAGCAGCCACATGCAGCCAAGCTTTACAACCAGCCAGCCCAGGGGCCAGCCTAGCCTACCCATGCACCCACAGCAATAGTAACCCTGCCACAGAAGAAGGGCACACACAGCCCACACAAGGGACACTCCTGAAGCATTTAGCATGGGTGATGAGAGGGGAGGATGTTGCTGGCCTCATAAGGCATCTCTTACATAAGACCACATTTCCAAGATCAGGAGACACAGCTGATCTACCTAATAGACAGATATAAGCAAAGAGAAGTAGGCAAAATGAGGAGGAAAAAGGGTATGTTCCAAATAAGAGAACAGGACAAGTCTTCAGAAAAAGAAATAAACAAAACAGAAATAAACAATCTACCTGATAAAGAGTACAAACTAAAAGTCATAAGGACGCTCACTGATCTTAGGAGAAGAAGAAATGAACACAGTGAGCACTGCAACAAACAATAGGAATATATAAAAAAGAACCAATCAGAGCTGAAGAATACAACAATGAAAATGAAAAATTCACTGGAGGGAATCAGCAGAACAGGTGACACAGAAGAATGGATCAGTGATCTGGATGAAACAGTAGAGGAAGCTGAAGCTGAACAGAAAAAAGAAAAAAAAATTAAAAAGAATGAGGACAGTCTAAGGGACCTCTGGGAGAACATCAAGCGTACTAACATCTGTATTATAGGTGTCCCAGAAGGAGAAGAGAGAGAAAGGGGCAGAGAACTTATTTAAAGAAATAATAGCTGAACTTATTTGAAGAAATAATAGCTAAAAAATCCCCTAACCTGGGGAAGGAGACAGACATCCAGGTACAGGAAACACAGGGAGCACAAAACGAGATGAACCCAAAGAGGCCCATACCAAAACACATTATAATTAAAATGTCAAAAGTTAAAAATAGTGAGCCCTAAAAGTTGCAAGAGAAAAGCAACAAGTTACATACAAAGGAAACCTCATAAGGCTATTAGCTGACTTTTCAGCAGAAACCTTACAGGCTAAAAGGGAGTGGCATGATATACTCAAAGTGCTGAAAGGAAAAACCTACAACCAAGAATACTCCACCTGGCAAGGTTATCATTAGATGATATAAGGGATACAAGAGATAAAGAGCTTTCTGAATAGGCAAAAACTAAAGGAGTTCATCACCACTGAACCAGCCTTACAACAAATGTTAAAGGGACTTTCTTAAGTGGAAAAGAAAAGGCCACAAATAGGAATAAGAAAATTATCAAAGAAAAAATATCACTAGTAAAGTCAAATATACAGGTAAGGTGGTGGATCAACCACCTATAAAGCTAGTATAAAGGTCAAAAGACAAAAGTACTAAAATCATCTATATCTATGACAAGAGGTTAAGGGATATGCAAAAATGTTTAGGCAACATATGATATAAAAACATAAAATGTGGGAGGAGGAGAGTAAAAGTTTAAGGCTTTTAGTAAGAAGTCAAACCTAACAGACCATCAACTTAATATATATTACTATTTACATAGATTATTATATATGAACCTCATGATAACCACAATCTAAAAACCTATAATCAAAACACAAAAAAATAAAGAGAAAGGAACTCAAACATAAAACTAAAGATAGTCGTCAAATCACAAGGAAAGAAAGCAAGAGAAGAAAGGAACAGAGAAGAACTACAAAAATATCCATTAAAAAAATAACAAAATGGCAAAAAGTGCATACTAATCAGTAGTCACCATAAATGTAAACAGAATAAATGCTCCGATCAAAAGATATAGAGTGGCTGAAAGGATAGGAAAAACAAGGCCCATATATATGCTGCCTAAAAGAGACGCACTTCAGACCTAAAGACACTCAGAAACTGAAAGTGAAGGGATGGAAAAAGATACTTCATGCAAATGGAAATGAAAAGACAGCTGAGGTAGCAATACTTATGTCAGACAAAATAGACTTTAAAAACAAAAACTATAACAAGAGACAAAAGCATTACATAATAGCAAAAGGGACAATCCAACAAGAGAATATAACACTTATAAATATCTATGTGCCCAAGATAGGAGCACCTGAATACATAAAGCAAATATTAACAAACATAAAAGGAGAAATTGACAGTAACACAATAATAGGGGACTTTAACACTCCATTTACATCAACGGATAGATCATCTAGACAGAAAGTCAATAAAGAAACAGTGGCATTAAATGAAACACTAGACCAGATGGACTGAATAGATTTATAGACAACATTCCATCCAAAAGCAGCAGAATACACATTCTTCTCAAATGCACATGGAACATTCTCAAAGATAGACCATATGTTGGGAAACAAAACAGGCCTCAAGAAATTTAAGAAGATTGAAGTCATATCAAGCATCTGTTCCAACCACAATGGTATGAAACTAGAAATCAATCACAAGAAGGAAACTGGAAAAGTCACAAATATGTTCAGACTAAACAACACGCTACTAAACTATTGGATCAATGAAGAAATCAAAGGAGAAATCAAACACCTGGAAACAAATGAAAATGAAAAGACAACATACCAAAAAGAAAAATCTCAAATAATCTAACAATACACCTAAAGGAACTAGAAAAAGAAGAACAAACGAAGGCCAAAATCAGTAGAAAGAAAAAAATAATAAAAATCAGAATGGAAATAAATGGAGACTAGAAAGACAATAAAAAAGATCAATGAAACTAAGAACTAGTTCTTTGAAAAGATAAATAAAATTGACAAACCTTTAGCTAGATTAACCAAGAAAAAAAGAGATAAGGCTCAAATAAACAAAATCAGAAATGAAGGAGAAATTATAACAGATACCACAGAAATACAAATGATTATAAAAGAATACTACGAAAAGCTATATGCTAACAAATTGAATAATCTAGAAGAAATGGGTAAATTCTAAGAATGAAACAATCCTCCAAAACTGAATCAAGAAGAAATAGAGAATCTGAAAAGATCAATCACTAGTAAGAAGATCAAAACAGTAATCAAAAACCTCCCAAAAAACAAAAGTCCAAGACCAGATGGCTTCCTCAGTGAATTCTACCAAACATTCAAAGAAAATTTAATACCTATCCTTCTCAAACTCCTCCAAAAAAACGAAGAGGAAAGGACACTTCCTAACTTATTTTACAGGGCCAACAATACCTTGATACCAAAACCAGACAAGGACGACACAAAAAAAGAAAATTACAGGCCAATATTGCTAATGAACATCGATGCAAAAATCCTCAACAAAATATCAGCAAGTCAAATACAATAATACAGTGAAAGGATCATATACCATGATCAAGTGGAGTTTATACCAGGGATGCAAAGATGTTTCAACATCCACATATCAATCAATGTGATACACCACATTAACAAAATGAAGAAGAAAAATCACATGATCATCTCAATAGATGCAAAGAAAGCATTTGACAAGATACAGCATCCATTTATGACAAAAACTTCGAATAAAATGGGTATAGATGGAAAATTCCTCAACATAGGAAAGGCCATATATGACAAACCCACAGATAAAATCATACTCAGTGGTGAAAAACTGAAAGCTATCCCTCTAAGAGCAGGAACCAGGCAAGGATGCCCACTTTCACCACTTTTATTTAACATCGTATTAGAAGTCCTAGCCAGAGCAATCAGGCAAGAAAAAGAAAGGGATACAAATTGGAAAAGAAGAAGTAAAGCTGTCACTATTTGCAGATGACATGATTTTATATAGAAAACCCTAAAGAA
This sequence comes from Diceros bicornis minor, assembly GCF_020826845.1. NCBI lineage: Eukaryota > Metazoa > Chordata > Mammalia > Perissodactyla > Rhinocerotidae > Diceros > Diceros bicornis. The sequence continues at coordinate 53,865,941 of NC_080756.1, read as the reverse complement.
TCCAATAAAAAACTATTAGAAATAACAAATGAATACAGTAAAGTTGCAGGGTACAAAACAACATAGAAAAATCAGTTGCATTTCTATACACTAACAACAAAACAGAAAGAGAAATCAAGAATACAATCCTATTTACAATTGCAGCAAAAAGAATAAAATATCTAGGAATAAATTTAACCAAAGAGGTGAAAGACCTGTACACTGAAAACTATAAAACATTGTTGAAAAAATCGAAGAAGGCACAAAGAAATGGAAAGATAGTCCGAACTCATGGATTGGAAGAATTAACATAGTTAAAACATCCATACTTCTAAAGCAATCTATACATTTCAATGCAATCCCTATCAAAGTTCCAACTACATTTTTCATGGAAACAGAACACAGAATCCTAAAATATATATGGAACAACAAAAGACCCCAAACAGCCAAAGCAATCCTGAGTTAAAAAAACAAAGCTGGAAGTATCACACTCCCGGATTTCAAAATATACTACAAAGCTATAATAATCAAAACAGCACAGTACTGGCACAAAAACACACAGAGCTATGGAACAGAATTCAGAGCCCAGAAATAAACCCACACATCTATGGATAGCTAATGTTTGACAAAAGAGCTGAGAACATACAATGGAGAAAGGAAAGTCTCTTCAATAAATGGTGCTGGGAAAACTGGAGAGCGACATGCAAAAGAATGAAAGTAGACCATCATCTTACACCATACACAAAAATTAACTCAAAATGGATTCAAGACTTGAATGTAAGACCTGAAACCATAAAACTCCTAGAAGAAAACATAGGTGGTATGCTCTTAGACATGGTCTTAGCAGTATCTTCTCGAATATCATGTTTCCCCAGGCAAGGGAAATATCCAAAATATACAAAGAACTCATAAAACTCAACAACAAAAAACAAACAACCCAATTAAAAAATGGACAAAGGATCCAAACACACATTTTTCCAAAGAAGATATACAGATGGCCAAGAGGCCATGAAAAGATGAAACATGAAAAGATGTTCAACATCACTAATAATTAGGGAAATGCAATTCAAAACTAAAACGAGATGTCACCTCATGCCCATCAGAATGGTTATTATTAAAAAGATAAGAAATAATAAGTGTTGGAGAGGACGTGGAGAAAAGAGAACACTCATACACTGCTGGTGGGAACATAAACTGGTGCAGCCACTAAGGAAAGCAGTATGGAGATTCCTCAAAAAATTGAAAATAGAACTACTGTGTGATTCAGCTATTCTACTTCTGGGTATTTATCCAAAGAACACAAAAACACTAATTCAAAGATATTTGCACCCCTATGTTCATTGCAGCATTATTCACAACAGCCAAGACTTGTGAACAACCTAAGTGCCCATCAACAGATGGATGGATAAATAAGATGTGTATATACATGCAATGGAACACTACTCAGCCACAAAAAAAGATGAAATCTTGGCATTTGTGACAACATGGATGGACCCTGAGGGTAAAATGCTAAGCGAAATAAGTCAGATGGAGAAAGCCAAATACCACGATTTCACTCATATGTAGAATATAAAACAAAACAACAAACAAATACATAGATACAGAGATTAGAATGGTGGTTACCAGGAGGGAGAGGGGAGGCAGGAGGGTGAAAGGAGTAAGAGGGCACATGTGTACAGTGATGGATAATTAGACTTTGGGTGGTGAACACGATGTAGTCTACACAGAAATCAAAATATAATGATGTACACCTGAAATTATATAATATTATAAACCAATTTTACCTCAATAAATGAATAGAACAAGTATTTAATGAGCCTCTACTACCTATAAAGGTATACGGGAAGTAGTGAGTAGATAAAAATGAAGACATGGTCCTCATATTCAAAGAGCTTAAAAACTAATAAGAAAGAGAGTTTCAACAGCAACCCAAACAAAACAAGGGAGATCATCCTTCAGACTGAGTGAATAGGTAACATTTCATGAAGTAGTATTTGAGCTAGCTTTATAGGATGGGAAGGATTTCAATAGAAGGGAAGGTATTCTAGGCAGAAGGAATTTTAGCAAGCATTCAATGCTCATGGTGCTGATGGCATTTGAAGAATAACTAGTACCCTGGTTTGCTGGAGCACATCATGAGTGAAAGGGAAAACTGAGTGTTGAGGATTAAACGTTTACTTTGGACTTTATTCTGTAAGCAAAGGAAAATCATTAAAGGTAATGAATAGGGGAGGAAAGGGCATGAGCAGGGCTTGGTTTTAGAAATATTATTCTGGTGGCAACACATAAACTGAATTGGAGCTACGAAAGCTAGATGCAAGCCGACCACCTAGAAGGTTATCAGAATGGAAAAAGTGAGGAGTAATAAAGCTTCCCATTCAACTGTGAATGCTGATCAATGTATAACTGAGGGGCTGAGCTAAAAAATGATTGTCCACATTCTTCCTCAAACAAAACTTAATGGTTTAAGATACATTTCGATAGCGCCTCACCACCTCAGTAATGTTAAGAAAGGCCACAGCTGGGGAAGAAATCTACACCCTGCCTAGGAGGGCAAACAGGGGAGGCACATCAGAATCTCTGCAGAGAGCAATACGTGTTACTTTAAAAAAAAAAAACAAAAAAGCAAGCTCCCACATCATTCTGATTTATCTCCTGATGACGATCACTGAAAGAGAACTCCAAGATCTTTCTGGTTTCCAAAGTCTGTGACTCTGACTTCAGTTCTCTCTCTCATACTGATTCCCTTCATTTATACTGATTATAGATCTGGGATGTGCGAGGTGGCCTAGATCATGAAGATAATTTGAAGCAAATGAAATTAACTGCATCAGCAAATAAATAATGAATATCAATGATCTCTATAAGGAGTGCTCTGTGGGTTTAGAACCATGAGCACAGAGGTCTAGCTTCAAATTCTTAAAAGCTCTATTTCTTGAAAAAGAGTGATAGATATAAAATGTCCTTTTATTACCTACTGGCCCATTTATATTAGGTCAATTAAATTTAAAAAGTAATGAAATAGGCAAATTAAAAGATAAAAGAGACACTACCTTTTTCCATATTTTTAATTACCATTATTGCACCAATACACCATACGCTTTATATACATATATCTTAAACTTCCATTTTCAATTTTTCAGCAATTCAAATACATAATATATTATCATCTTGAGAATACAAAGAACACAACATGGAGGAAGATTGAGAAAATAGGTTCCCAGTAATTAGTCACTAGTGATTCCATAGACTTTCCTTTTAGTGTTTTCTATTGGAATTTTAAAATGTCCTGCCATGGCTCTGTAAGAATAGAGCTGCACAGAACAAGAGGCAATGAAAAAAAATGGACCCAAAGTTAAAAAGAGTCAAGAAGGAAATCCAGGAGAGAGAACATATTCTGAAACGAAATACAAGGATTTCCTTCAGCCAGAGTGTACACAACCAAATAGGTGCTAAGGGAAGAAACGATATCCACCCATTTCACCCTCAAAATTGCCCATTTAACAAACAAAATAGATAGTGCCCATTCATCTAAGAAAGGGAGCTCTTCACAGTATTGTAAAAGGAATGGTGGGGCAAAAGGAAACGTGGTGGGAGAACAAGTTGCTTTTGAGATACCCTGGGTGATGGGTATCAAAGCCGTCACTTGGGCAAAACCTATCACAGCTAAAGCTGTGACTCTCTAGCTTCCTTCATAAATGACAACACATGTAATAGCAGCTTTCTACTGAAGAGCTAGATGGATTGAAAAATATGTTTACAGAAAGGGGCCAGATACCCAGGCAGCAAGGCAATATGGGTACTGAACAAGAGTTAAATGCTTTCAACCTCTCTGCTCTACAAATCAGGTTAAAAACTCTAAATCCTTCAACTTTAGGTCAAATAATGGGGCAAATACAAAGTAATGCCATGCTTCAAACACAGCAACTAGATGAAGCTGCAAGAAAGTAAACGCTTCTCTAGAATATAACTTGGAAAACACAGCCCCTTGAACCTTCTTCATCCAAGAGACACTCATTGATCAAAGATGTTGTACTATTCAACAAACAAAAGAATAGTGGAGGTGCCACCAACACAACTCTCTTATCATAGGAAGAGACATGTAAACACGAGGCTGCTGGAGCTACACCCAGCACTGGATGTTCACACAAAAGGATAAGACTGAAGGAAGATATGTAGCAGAGACCCAGGAAACAGGTCTTTCTTCATACCTATCCCTATCAAAATTCTGAATTTGTAAACGCTAAGGTCACTCTGTCCATTTTTAGAGTCTTGGGTTAATGGAAAAAGAAGTTCCAAGGTTTTTATCTCCCCTGAAATTGCTAAATAGGGCTTCACAAAGAGGCACACAAGGGTCATGAGATGATTCTGAAATAAGTTAAAGAATTTAAAAGCTTGAAAAAAATTTTAGAGATCATTTCCTCCTCAAAGAGACCCTGGCCTTTTGAGCCCTGCACAGTCAGCCACAAGTATGATAAGACCCACTATTCCTCTGCCTTGACAGTGAACAGGAGATAAGAAATTCTTTCTTGGCTGTACAGCATGTAACAACATAGGGGAGTGACATAAACCAGCTTGAACGCAATGGAGAAACTATGAAAAAGATTGTCCAGTAATTGTGGTTCTGGGGAGGGAAGGGGTTCCCAACTTCCCTCACAGATTGGTGCCCTCAAGGTCATTTTTATTCTTCAAGTCTGTCCTTAATGTCCTGTCAATGCTATTCAGAACTGGACCCAGTTGGATGGCTGTGGTGCCTGGTTTGGAACAGAGCTGCAAGACAGGAGAACGGAGAGAAAGTCAACAGCATAATATTAGGATAGCTACTCCCTTCTTTACTGAATAGTTTCCAAGAAATCACTGCCCAGAATTTCTGAAACTACACTTCACAGCAATTCTACTTAGCAAGGCCTGAAATATTGCACTCAAACTTCATCCTATGGCTTTCTTATCCCACCATCCCCAGCACTCCTATACTTCCTTACCTAGAATTCCTGCCAAAGACTATGTGACCTGCAAATGCCCTGTTTTCCCAGATCAAAGATCTCCTTTGACTGTACATATCATCTATACAGGCATACCTTGGAGATATTGCAGGTTCAGTTCCAGACCACTGCAATAAAGCAAATATCGCAATAAAGCAAGTCACAGGAATTGTTTCGTTTCCCAAATAAAAATTATGTGTTTATTAAGTATGCAATAGCATTATGTCTAAAAAAAACAATGTACATATCTTAATCTAAAAATACTTTATTGTTAAAAAATGTTAACCATCATCTGAGCCTTCATCAAGTCATAATCTTTTTGCTGGTGGAGGGTCTTGTAAAAAATGCAGTATCTGTGAAGCGCAATAAAGTGAAGCACAATAACAGGAGGTGTGCCTGTAGTCTGAGTGAGAATATGCTGGTTTCACTATGCTCATACCTAGATGCAGTGCTAAAGTCTCCCCACAAGTCACTGCTTGCAGAAACTGGAGCTGGTGCTGGCGTCGTGACAGGAGCAGGAGAATCCAAATCTAAAAGGATATCTGAATATAAGGTATGAGAAGAAAAAAGAAAAGGGGAAACATAAGCAAAATCTTAGAAATGAAAACTTATGTTCACACAAAAATCTATACACAAATGTTCACAGCAGCTTTATTTGTAATAGCCAAAAACTGGAAACAACTCAGAAGTCTTTCCATGGGTACATCCATACCATGGAATACTACTCAACAATAAATAGAAACAAACTACTGATATACACAACAACTTAAATGAATCTCAGGGAATTATGCTGAGTAAAAAAAGTCAATCCCAAAAGGTTATATACTATATGATTCCATTTATATAACATTCCTGAAGTGACAAAATAAAAGAGATGGAGAACAGATTAGTGATTGCCAAGAGTTAGGGACCCAGAGGGGTGAAGTAGTGGGGGGGACGGGAAGAGGCTGGGGTGGGGAGGGAGCTGTGATTATAAAAGGGTGGCACGAGAGATCCTTGTAGTGATGGAACTGTTCTGTATCCTGATCATGGTGGCAGATCCAGGAATCTACACACAAGAAACTGCACTGAACTAAATACACATATACACACAAATGAGAATATGTAAACCTGGTAAGATCGGTAGATGGTATCCATGTCCATTTGCTGGTTGTGATATTTGACTATAGTTTTGCAAAATGTTACCATTGAGGGAAACTGGACAAAGGGTACATGGGATTTCTTTGTATTATTTTTTACAACTGCATGTGAATCTATAACTATCTCAAAATAAAAAATAAATGTTAGATATTATCTCCAGTGGCTTCTGGCGACATTTACCAAAAGAAGCAGGCTTTAACCATTTTTACCTCAAAAATTCCAGAAAGTTTACTCTTAGCAATCAATTATACGAATGATCTACATCATCCAATGCACTAAGTTAAAACTCCCAGATTCCAATATCTGGTACTCTGATCTTAGGAAAGTTCCTTTCCAAGTTCTAATGTTCTCATTATTTCCATTAAATGGAAATAACTATTATCTATTCTTTTTCCCACCAGATAGTACGGAAGAACAAAAATACATTCACAAATGAGATGTTGTCTCATTTTCTCCCAATCACCCTTGTGAAGAAATGGAAAGGATTAGGAAATAACATTTACTGAATGGCTACTATTTTCCAAGTACTGTCCTTCGTGGCATAGCATCATTTAACCTTCACAATCCTGGGGTATTTTTACATCTCTATTTTGCAGATAAGGATATTGAAACTCAAAGAACTTACATAATGTTACCAAGCACATTCAGATACAATGTAACAGAGCCATGACTGAAATCTTGGTCCATCTGACTCTCAGGCATTCTAGCATCTAACCAAGGTACAATGAAGGAAATAGTCTTTTTTAACATCCACCCATCTTCTGCCAAAGAACCTACCAGATACCATGACTCTTGGTTCACTAGAAGAGCTTTGATCCTTGCTAGAGGCTGCCAGAATCACCTTGTCAGTACCAAGTCCCATTTAATAGCAAAAATATCAGGAGTCTCCTTGGCAAATAGGTGTTACCCAATTAAAACCTAAGATATGATTTCTCAAAGTTAAAAGTACTAGAGAGATTTACCTGCATCACTACCTCCATGGTTAGATTTTGGAATGGGTGGTGGAGTGACATGATTGCTGATGGCAACTGAGGAGGACGGTGGGGGAATAGTGATTTTGCCTCCAGGTGGAGGTGGGAGTAAGCTTAGGCCCCCAGCCCCTGCAGTCTTGGGCTTAGAAGCAGCTCCCTTCTTGGTTGTAATGTTCTACAAAAGAAAAAAGAGAGAGTGAGAGAAAAAGAGAAGTCACAGGCTTATGGAAATACAGGGTGGGTGGAGGATGGGGCGGGGGAAGAAAACCATACTCACCCCAATACTCAACGTGATGGTCTGTCCTTCCTTGAAGCCGAGATCCAACTTGGGACGAGTATCCATTTCCTGAGATTCTTTGGAAATCTCAGATTCCTGCTTTACCCACCTTCAGTAAAAAAGTAAGTTATCTTAATTTGAGATTCCCTGAAAGCAGAATCTGACACACATATTTGAGTATAGCTAATTTATGTGAAACAGAATTCCAGAAAGCAGAGTGAGGGAACATGAAGAGTGAGAAAGAAAAGGAAGAAAAGCCAAGAAAGAGGGCAACTGGGGTTCAATACCACTGAGGAACCACACAGAATGTGTTTTAAACTTGTCCCTCCAAAAAGGGCATTTAGCTACCAACTTTCATCCCCCATGGTTGAGGGCTGCCCCTGAGGGGGGTGTTAGCTCCTCAGTCCTTTAAGGCTGCACCCCTGTGCTGAGTGGCCTTCCATAATTTTTACAGTCCTGAGGCAAAAAAGCAGAGGTATGTCTGCCCTTGAGGTAGGAAGCTGACAGTGTGCATGATCCTGTCCACCACAGCTGCGCCAAAATCAGATGGGCTGAAGAAATGTGGCAGTAAGCACAAAATATGTCAGCTACATGAAGTAACAAAATTGGCACAAAACTCCCCACATACTTCACATACCATCCTGCTGTTACTATATGCCTCCCTCAGCCACCTAAAAGGACGAATTCCCCAGAGGCATAAACAAAAGCATCATCTCAAACCACTGCACAAGGGATCTAAAACATATGCCAGGGTACAAGGAAAGGACAGAATAGATACAAAGATAATGTAAGGCAACAGAATGAATGGGAAGATTTATATTGATAGTAAACTAGTTTACCAAATAAAGAAAACAGGAGGTAAAAGAGAGAGTGCCCACTCAACTGAGAAGCAGCACTCCCAAAACCATGTAACCTGGTAACTAAGAACAAGCTTCACTCACTTGAAGTGATCTTGCAAGGAGACATTGAAGTCAAAGGCATCACCCCGATCTGTGAAGCCAATGCCAATGAAAGCACTACGCCCTGCGAAAAAGATAAGAATACTCAGAATAGGAAGTATCCTTTAGGAAAAATTCTACCCAATGAAAACCCAACAGGTACCCTAACTAGGTAGTGAACCATTTTCTCACAGACAAGGGGTCCGCAAACTACATACAGTTGGCCCATACGTGGGCCTAATGCTGCCATAGCTTGTTTTTGTAAATACAATTTTACTAGAACACAACCACACCAATTTGTTTACATATTATCTATGGCTGCTTTCACACTACAATAGCAGAAGTGAGTAGTTGCAATAGAGACCACTTGGCCTGCAAAACCTGAAATATTTACTATCTGTGTCTCTACAGAAAAAGTTTGCCAACCTCCGATACAGACTATGGAGAAAAGCTAGAGAATGACTGCCCTAGACATAGATGATTTAAGACAGTCCCACCAAAACCACCACAAACAATGAATAGGCAATATGTGTTAATTCTTTTGTTAGATATGCATTTTGATTTATTTATGTCTACCTATTAATCACCATGTCTTGAACTTGTGTTCGTATCTATTATAACTAACATGTTAATCCTTCTCCTTTAGCAACTATATTAACTTTTGTAAAAGGGGAGGAAAAATTTAGTAAACTAAAGTAAGATAAAGGCAACTGGGACACACTTTCATTGAAGTGCATTACCTATTTCCCTATTCTCATCCTCAAAATCCCAGATCCCTTACCAGTACCATCCTGAATCCGGATTACAAAGTAGCGGCTGGAATCTGTCACTGTCTCCACAGCAATACCAGGATATTGTTCTACTGGTGCCTGAGCAAAGAGCTCCCCTGACAAGTAAAAAAAGACTTTTTGAGCAAAGGAAGCAAAAATCTAAAACTCTAATTAACAAATATTTCCATTCCAGTCACTTTAAGTACTTGAAGGTACTTAAAAAAGCACATCAAACCAATATACTTAATATGTTAGAGCGTCATGAGCACAGATTACCTGAAACTTTATCCTCGAGTTTGATATAAGCAATTTTCCCTTTTGAAGTGATTCGGAGACGACCAGTCCAATCAGGCTGATCTAATTTCCAGTCAGATGCCCTAGGATAGGAAAACGGGAAGCCTCAGGCCTCGAGTCCATGTCTTTAATATACTAAAAACCTACGCAAAATCATTTGCCATATTTCTATTTCCCTGTCCTGGATTGCTTATTCTTTCTACCTGTTAAATAATCAACAAGAATAACTCATGATCCCTTCAATATGGATGCCTCATGCTACACACAGTCCAAAGCAAACAGAAGACAATGTTACTACTTCAGGATTTTAGAGTCTAATAAGCATCAATAAAGACATGTAAAAGTACAAACAAAAGCAGTAAAAAAAATTTCTCATAATGATACTATTTCCATACTATAGATAATATTTTATATAATAGTGTTTCACTGATCAGGTAACAATAAATCTATTAAATGAAATATACTGGGTAAATGAAATATACTGGGTAACAGAAGCCTTTCCAAATCCCTAAACATATTATTATCTTTCATTGAATTCAACCAATATTTACAGAGTGTGTATGAAGTCACAGGCACTACTCTAGGTGCTTGGGATACAACAGCGAACAAAATAAAGACTCCTGCCTTCATGAGGCTTACATTCTAAAAGAAGATAGACAATAAAAAAGAAACAATAAATAACTAAAATAACTACTATCTCAGAAGGTGATTAAGTGCTAAGGTTAAAAGAAAAGGCAGAAGCAGAAAAGGGAGACTGGGGAGGCAGCAGGACAGTGAACAGGCTGCAGCATTCAAGAGGGTGGTCCCCTTATTAAGGAGGTAAAATAACAGCAAAAATGTCAAGGAAGTGAGAGAGTTATCCATGCAGATGTCTGAGGGAAAAGCATTCCAGGCCTAGGGAACAGCCAGCAAAAAGGTGCTAAGGTAGGCAAATGCCTGGCATGTTTGCCCTCAAGAAAGGAAGCCACTAGGAAGAATAACGGAAGAGATAAGGTGGGAGAGGTAACAGAAGGTCAGATCACGTAGGGCCTTGTAGGCCATTGTAAGAATTTTGGCTTTTACTCTGAGTGAAAGAGAAGCCATTACAGGTTTTAAGCAGAGATGTGACATGATCTCCCTTTCATTTTAAAAGGATTATTTTGTCTGCTGTGTGTAGAAGAGATGTAGGGATATGAGCGCTGAAGCAGGGGGATTAGCTAAGAGACTACGGCAGTAATCTAGAAGAGTCATGATGACGACTAGGAAGAGATAGTAGCAGAAGTGGCTAGATTCTGATATTTAAAGTGAAGGCAGCAGGATTATCTAATGGACTGGATGTGAGGTGGAAGAGAAAGAAAGAAGTCAAGGATGACTTCAAGGTTTCTAGCCTGAGCAAAGGAGTCGCCAATAATTGAGATGAGGAAGGCTACAAGTAGAGAATGTCTGGGAAGAAAGATCATGAGTTCAGTTTTGGATATGCTGAGTTTGAGATGTCTAGCAGATTTTCAAGAGAAGATATAGAGTAGATAGTTGAATATATGAGTCTAGGGGTCAGGAAAGACATGTGGGCTTGAGATACAAATGTCCATGGAAGCATTAAAATACACTGAGTATTTATAATCTGTATTATAAATGAATTTGAATGAAATCTAAGACATTATTTAAATATGACCAATTTTACAAAACATCACATTTGTGATTTTGTCTTGCCAGGAGTGTGGAAAACGGAGTGCAAAGTAAAAGTTATTAACAACTTATCCTTTAGGAACCTCACAACTAATTTTGCAGATTAGAAAGGTAGCAATAAAGTTTATCTGAACAAGAATGAATTTAACAAGAGGGTAAGCAAAAGGTGGAAAGGAAGAAAGTGAAAATTAAAATCAGCACAGATTTTGAACAGCATTTGTAAGATAAATCCTTGTCATGCCCTTTCTTGATGCCATGCCCTTAAAGACTCTCAAATACCTGAATGTGATCCAGATTAAAGCGTCTAGAGGTCCCCTGCCTATTAAATTTTTTAAAATGAGTCATTACTTATTCTACCATACCATCAAGAGCTAGACATAGCATAAACGGTCATTGAAAATATTAACAACAAGCCTAAGAGGTGTGTTTCTTTGGACAGGTTCCTTATCTTATTATCATGTGTGTCTAGTGGCCAATATTGAACAAATTCACAGTAAGTGAATGGATATTCATGGGCCATCAGCCTTAGTTCCTCTCCCACTCCCAAAACTTAGCCTAAAGAACTCGTGGTTTTGCTGATCTTCTGACAATAGTCTAAACTGACCTCATAAATTTTCATTTACCTTAGCAATAAATCCTTACAGCAGCTATATGGAATAGACATGAAAAGCCTATCACCTCTCTCTCTCTAAATGAAGGAAAGGACAATGATATGGTAACTAATAACGCCTAACTTCAATGTCCAGCATTCTTTTCATCACATTAAAACACACTATACAGTTTAATATTAATTTAGCTGGGGAGGAGGGTAGTGATGAATAAAAAAAACAGTTTTATAGGTCGGGAAACCATTTTCTCATCATATTTAATTTTCTCATCAACCTAAATTTTCCTTCCATAAGTCTGGTCAGTGAAAGTCTACGAAGAAACAGCTTGCACTAGGTGAATCACAGTCATTTATTCCCTCTGATCTTACTAGCCACTCAAAGAAAGGATTTCTCCTGCTTCCTAAAAAGCCCAGTTTTTCCTTAAATGGCAGCCTAGAGAATAAATCATGCTCATAATGTAAAATGGGTTCTGGTAAATAACAAGAAAGATTATTCAGACAAAAAGACAGAAAAGGAATATTTATCAAGCATCTATTATGTGCCAGGCATTATGCCCATTCTTGTGAAAATTAAGTGAAGGGATCTTGCAAGGTAAGTAGTAGTATACCCATTTTTATAGATGAGGAAACCTAAAGTTCAAAAGAGTTAAGTGACTTGCTAAAGGTAACCCAGCAAATAAATGAAAAGCACAATTCAAACTTAGTTCTGTTCTCTTCACTCATACCAAGAGAAGAGTGGTTGATGATAAAATGCCTCTTGGAGAATAAGAAATGTCAATAATAAGCATAGAAAACAGAAGGATAATGAGAAAAAGAATAAAAGAGGAAAATTAAGAAATTGCTTTGATGGCTCAGTGCAGTTAACTGACATAAGAATAAAAGCTGTGGATAAACTAGGAAGCGAAGGGAGAGAATGCAGATGGGTGAGAGAAGGAAGGTCTTTAAAAAAGTTTAAAGTAGAAGAAAAAGAATAGAATCCCACTTCAATGTATATCATATCCTTTAGGAAGTCTTAACTCCTAAAGTTGAAAGTCATGAGCTATTTTACCTTATTTAACAGTTTAATCAATGCTGATTTATGCGGTTAAGTGTAATCTACTTATTTCTTCTTTGAGTCAACATTTACAGAGTGCCCACTATGTGCCAGTCACTGTGCTAGACTCTGGGAATATAAAGTTAAAAAAGAGCTCAAGTTGTTCATAGTCCAGTCTGGAGAAACAGGAGACCAAACAATCAATTACAACACAGAAGGAGAGCACTGTGATAGAGACAAGCATAGGTGCTACGAAAGCACACAGAGAGCACACCTAAGCCAGACTGGAAGGGTCAAGGAGGGCTTCCCAAAAAAGGTGATGTCTCAGATGAGTCACACACATTACTACCTGTCACTACCATCAAAAACCGTGCAGATTCCCATTCATGGTCAATTTGGGGTCTGACTGAAAGCTTGAAATTAGGACTATCTCTTTGCCAAAAGGCACAACCCACAGGGTCTAGTGCACAGGTCAGCAAGCACCAAGATACTGATTCATGATGAATGAAACTGCAGTAAGGAGGCAAAATCACCGGCATAGGGAGAGGATAACTTTTCAGCCAAGGTAATAACAAATGCCAAGAGGAAAATTATGATGGTGATGTGGGTCAGAGAGAGGAATAAGCACAGTATCATATATTTATATATTGCTTTACTGTTTCCTAAATTCTTTCACATTTATTATATGATTTCATTTAACCCTCCAAAAATAGAGCAGATTTTATTATCACTAACTTTTTTTTTCTATTTTACAGATGAGAACACTGAGGCTTGGAGAGGTTAAGAGATGTGTCCCAAATCATACAGCTGTTAAGTTGCCAGGGCACATACTCATATTTTTCAACATGTAACCCAGTGAGTTACATGTTAACTCTTTCGACTACATGACTTCATCACCTCCTACAGCATTCTCAGATTCTCACAGTCATTACATTACAACCTGGTTTGGTAGCCCTACAGAGAAAATGCTGCATTAACTCTGTAGGGAAAAGCTATAGGGGAGGTCAAGAGAGGAGAAGGACAGAAGGAAGATAGAAAATACTATATAATCAACAAGAAAATATATAACAGACACAGACTGGACAACCATTGGAAAACTTATGATCACAATCTTTGCCCACTGGCAAAAGAGCTGAAGAGAAAACCAAATGGATGATATTTGGTGGCAAGGCTGAAAACAGCACAAAAGATAAATTAGCTCATCCATAGAGTGGCCAACAACACAAGGATTACCCACAAATGTGCACGGAGTATTAGAAATGTGGAGGGGGGGGATGAGGGTGACAATCTGAAGGACGCAAGGAAGAGCAAAAGAAAGGTGACTGGCGATGGAGCAGGCACGACAGGATGTGTACAATGGGGAGCAGATGGATAACGCAGAGGGGTCCGGGGGAGGAAGTGGGGGAGGATGCAGGATGGTAATTTTTTTAAAGCAGCGGAAACAAGGCTAATGGCAGTTCAGAGTGGAGGAAGAGCAGGAGAGCAGGGCGATAACAAGCCAGGTGGGGAGGCTAGCAAGGTGACAACCCAGAAGTGACAGCGGCAGGGACGGGCAGCGTGCTACCTGAGGAAGAAACTGTCATCCCCCACCAGGTACGCGTGCGCTGCAGTGCCTCGGGCTCAGTACCTGTAACCGCGGTTGGAGGCCCGGGGCGGAATCCGGTAGACGCTGACGTCGGGCTTCACACACAGGACCGACTCGTACTCCAACTCGGCCGCCATCTTGGCTCTGCTCTCCGCGCCACCGGGGGCGGGACGTAGGAACGGCGCCGGACACAGGAGTGGGGAGTTGCGATGCGCGGCAACTTCCGCTTACGCTACTTCCGTGTGAGTTTAGCTTGATTCCAGAGGTTAACCTCGGATGGCGCGGATTGCGGAAGCCATGTTGAAACCTGGAAACATGAGGCTGCTCGGGTCGCCATCTTGGGTAATGGCAAAGATGCCCTCCAAGTGCTTGCTTCACGTTATGGAAATCTACATCCCCAGTGGTGATGAGGGTGTGCGCCATCTTGCTCCCGGCAGGTGCCCGTCGTTCTCTCGGAGGACCAGGACAAGGATCATTTGGTGCATTTGTTTCTTCTAGGAGTCACTTCTTAACCGTACTTTCCACGCAGAAAAGGGGTATCTGCCCGTCGGTAATCTCAAACTTGGTACCTACAGGAAATGTATGATCCAGTAGTAGACATGGTGGATTTTAACCCTCCAGAGTCTAAATCTTAATAATACCCAGCCTGAGTTAATTGCCTAACAGCACCCTTTTATCTCGGATTTTTGACAGTGGCACCTGTTGAAGTAGTCTGTCGCACTTTCAGCGTTTATTCTAGTTATGTTTTTGGAAACTTTGACCCTGTTAAACTGTTAAGTGGGATCGACTCAATTCCTGACAAATTCCGGAAACATAATGAACTATTTAATGACTGCTGTTTGTTCCCAGTCCCATTATTATGATAAATCTTACTGAACTCTCTCCATAAATATGTTCCTTGTACACTCAAGTATAAACTTGTCACACTTAAACTATCATTTAAAAATGATTTAATTAGTACAGTTAGCAAAGGCAAAACTGAGATACGAACTCAAGTCTGTCTGACTACAATAGCAGTGGTTTTCATAACTTCATTATATTGACTGGTTGAAAACCTGTCTCTCATTTTCTTTACATTTGTGTAGCAAAGTCATGTCTTAAAATTCAAGAAGAAGTATAATATCCATCCTTGGCAAGGAGGAGCTACTCTCATACACTGTTGGCAGGAATGTAAATTAGCATTTTCTTTTTTGTGTGTGAGGAAGATTAGCCCTGAGCTAACATCTGTTGCCAATCTTCCTCTCTTTGCTGAGGAAGATTGGCCCTGGGCTAACATCCCTGCCCATCTTTCTCTGCTTTATATGTGGGATGCCTGCCACAGCATGGCTTGATAAGCAGTGTGTGGGTCTGTGCCCAGGATCTGAACCTGTGAAACCCCTGCCCCGGAGGCAGAGGGCATGAACTTAACTACTATGCCTCTGGGCTGGCCCGTAAATTAGCATTTTTGAAGGAAAATTTAGTAGAACTGATCAAATATTGTACATGACCTTCAATTTAGCAAATACACTAGTATTTTAGAGAAATTCTTACATGCACAAAAGAAGTGTGTACAAAGATGTTTATCACAGCATTGTTTGTAATAGTGAAAAAATGGAAACAACATGAATGTCTACCAATAGAAAATGATTAATGGCATCTCCATTACTACCAGATGGCTTAATATATATAAATATATATATTAAGGCCATAGAAAGAGATCCAAGATTAAAAAAAAAACAGCAAATTTTCACTTAAAATTTCAGTAATCTTCAACTACTTATGGTTCCCTGAATTGTCTGTGTCCTTCATATCCTTCATACCTTTACATTCATTAAACATTGTTTGTGTTATACCTTTTCATTGTACCTAATGTGTTAACTATACTTCCACTATCTCCTGCTAAACCATAAGCTCCGTAAAGGCAAGAACTTTGCTTTTTCAGCAGTCAGCACAATACCCTTCACATAGTAGGCAATAACACTTGTTGAATAATACAAGATTTCTATTTAAGTCTAATCATTTAACTTAATTTGGCCATTTCCCAAAATTCCCCAATGTCAGGACTCTATATATACTTTGCAAAAAATTCAAAGAGTCTAAAATGAAAAGTAAAAGTCCACATCTCTACATTATTAACAAATTTATACCAACAAATTCAATAACTTAAATGGTCACTGATGTATACAATTTACCAAAATAATTCAAGAAGAGATAGAAAATTTGAATAGCCCTATATCTATTAAAGAAATTGAATTCATAACTGAAAATCTTCCCACAAAGGAAGCTCCAGGCCCAGATGGCTTCATTGTTGATAAAACATTTTAGGAAGAAATAATGTAAGTCCTATACAAACTCTCTTAAAAAACAGAAGAGAAAAAAAACACATCCCAACTAGTTTTTATGAGACAATCATTACCTTGATACCAAAACCAAAGATATTATAAGAAAACTATAGAAAAACATTTCCTCATGAGCAAAAGTTCTTAATAAAATAACAATAAGTTAAATCCAATAATGTGTAAAAAGGGTAATACACCATGACCAATTGAGATTTACCCCAGGAATTTAAGGTTAGTTTAACATTCAAAAATCAATAAATATAATACACCATATTAACAGTATAAAGAAAAAGCAATAATTATCCCAATAGAAGGAGAAAAAAGAATATGAAAAAAATCGGTACTCACTCATGATAAAAACTCTCAGCAAACTAGGAATAAAAGGGGAATTCCTCAATTTGATAAAGGACATCTATGAAGAACCTACAGCTAGCATCACGTTTAATGGTTAAAGATTGGATGCTTTTCTGCTAAGATCAAGAACAAGTAAAGAACAAGGGAAGTGTTACACTCTCACCACTTCTGTTAATTATCATCCTAGAAGTCCTGGCCAATACAATAGGGCAGGAAAAAGAAATAAAAAATATACAGATTGGAAAGGAAGAAAAATAACTGCCTTGATTTCTTTAAGTATGTAGAAAATCCTAAGGGATCTACAAAAAAACCCCACAGATCTGAGTTTACCAAAGTTGCAAGATACAAAGTCAGTATACTAAAATCAATTTCATTTCCATATGCTAGCAATAATCAGAAATTGAAATAAAAAACCATTTAAAACATTTACAATAGCATCAAAAACCATGACACACTTTGAGATAAATTTAACAGTGCTGAGAGAAATTAAAGTAGACCTTAATAAAAAGAGAGATATGCCATGTTTATATGTTGAAAATTTAATATTGTTAAAATGTCAGTTCTGTGAAATTGATCCATACATCCATGCAATCTCAATCAAAATCTGAGCAGCCTTTTTTGTAGAAATCAACAGCCTGATTTATAACTGCATATGGAAATACAAAGGCCCTAGAAGAACCAAAACAACTCTGAAAGTTAAGAACTTAGGTGGAGAATTTATACTAACATTTCAAGAATCAAGATACAAGAATCAAGACAGTGTCGTATTGGCATAAGGGTAAACATGTAGATCACGTAGATCAGTGTAACAGGATAGAGAATCCAGAATAGGCCTACATCTATATGGTCAAATGATTTTTGACAAAGATGCCAAAGTAATTCTATGGAGAAAAATAAACTTTTCAACAAATGGTGCTGGAACAACTGGAAAAAAAATGAATGTCAACCCACACCTCACACCATAAACAAAAATTAATTCAAATGAATCATAGACGTAAAAGCTAAAACTTCTAGGAAAAAAAGAAATCTGTACAAACTTAGGGTTGGCAACGATTTTTTAGATAAAACACAAAAACAACAAACTATAAAATATTTGATAAATTGAGCTTCATCAAAATTAAAAATCCCTAATCTTCAAAAGATACCATTACCACTAAGAAAATGAAAAGGCAAGTGACAGACTGAGAGAAAATATTCACGATACGTGTATATCTGACAAAGGACTTGTATTCAGAATATATCCACAATGAGATAACACTACACACCTAATAGAAGGGCTTAGAAAGAAAACTTCACAACAGCAAAGTGCTGGCAAGAATATGGAGCAACTTTCATATAGTGCAAGTGGGGAGTTAAAATGGTGCAACCATTTTGGAAAACAAAGTGTAGTATTTTCTTAAAAGTTAAACATACATTTATCATATGACCCAGCATTCCACTCCAAGGTATTTACCCAAGAGAAATTAAAACGCATGTTCACAAAAAGACGTATATGCTAATGTTCATAACAGCTTTGTTTACAATAGTCAAAAACCGAAAACATAGGGGCTGGCCCAGTGGTGTAGTGGTTAAGCTCACATGCGCCACTTTGGTGGCCTGGGGTTCATGGGTTCAGATCCCAGACACGAACCTATGCACTGCTTATCAAGCTATGCTGTGGCAAGCGTCCCACACATAAAGTAGAGAAAGATGGGCACAGATGTTAGCCAGGGCCAATCTTCCACAGCTAAAGAGGAGGATTGGCTCAGGGCTAATCTTCCTCACCAAAAAAAAAAAAACAAAAAACATGAAAACAACACAAACATCTATCAGTGGGTGGATGGATAAACAAATTGTGGTATATCCATATAATAGAATACTATCAAATTGATATTCAATAATAATAAAATAAATAGGATAGCAATATAGAGGACCAAACTACTAATACTCAGTGGTAGCAATAAAAAGATTTGAATTACTAATACCCACAATGACATGGGTAGATCTCAAAAACATTATACTGAATGGAAGAAGCCAGGCCCAAAAGAGTACAAACTGTACAACTCCACTTATACGAAATTCTGAAAAAAGACTAGTCTATCGTAACAGAAATTAGACAACTGGTTGCCTGGTACCAAGGGTGATGAAGGATTAAATAGGAAAAGGAACAAGGCTATTTGGGGTGGCGGGGTGTGATGTAAATGTCCTATATCTTGACTGTGGTGTTGGTTACACACAGTGTATATACTAGTCAACACTCAAGAAACTGTATACTTAAAATGCATGCATTTTTATTGTATATAAATTATAACTAAAAATATATTTAAAAAATTTTAAAGTCCACTTCCCTGCTCCTCAGGATCCATTCTCCTTTCATTCTCCATTGAATTAACTATTGTAAACAATTTTTTGTATATTCTTTCCTGGTATTTTCTATGCATTATGCATTTACAAGTATGTGTGTGAGTATATGAATTTACACAAATGGAATCATACTATACATACTGTCCACATTTTGCTTTTTACTTAATACATCAAGACACCTTTTTATGTCAGTACATATAGGCAGACCTCAAACTTGAATGTTTCATACATTTCATTGAAAGACTATCTATAGAATCTTTTCAAACTACCTATAAATTAAATTAATAAAATTTACTTTCAAAGAATCAGCCAATCTTTAGAAGGTAGTAGAAGTATAGGAACTTTGAATTAGGAGAGATCTTTAAACATTATTTAATAGTCTTTTCCAAGTCTTTTTTTTTTCACTGTGACCCACCATAAGAATACATTTTATATTAGAACCCAATGCACCCATATATAGTAGCATATATATAACTGAAACAAAGGTTTCCCAAAATGTTACCCTTGCTAAGCATGATGGCAGTTTATAGTTTTTATTGTGTTTTATTCTATTCTGTTCTTTTTTATGTTTCTCTCCACCCACAAAATAGATTTCAATACCCACTAGTACATCTTGACCCACAGTGAAAAACTAAAGAGGGATCTAACACTGCCCAC
The DNA here is from genome assembly GCF_020826845.1 of Diceros bicornis minor. NCBI lineage: Eukaryota > Metazoa > Chordata > Mammalia > Perissodactyla > Rhinocerotidae > Diceros > Diceros bicornis. The sequence continues at coordinate 53,846,028 of NC_080756.1, read as the reverse complement.
CATTTCACAGGTTAAAAAAAAATAATGAAGGAGGACCAAGAGTATTTCTAATGATTAGATCATGTACTAAGATCGTTATGCACATTGTACTCTGTTTTCGGAGTCATCTTATAGACTCTCCACTTGCTGTACAATAAAGTCTAATCTCCTTAGCTAGATGATTCTTCATAATCTTGCCCCAACTTTTCCTTCCAGCCTGACCTACAGATATTTTTCTCACACCGTCTTCCTCGCTCTGCAACTTATGGAGCAACTTTCATATAGTGCAAGTGGGGAGTTAAAATGGTGCAACCATTTTGGAAAACAAAGTGTAGTATTTTCTTAAAAGTTAAACATACATTTATCATATGACCCAGCATTCCACTCCAAGGTATTTACCCAAGAGAAATTAAAACGCATGTTCACAAAAAGACGTATATGCTAATGTTCATAACAGCTTTGTTTGATATGGGAGTCCATAGAGAGGACTCCCAATGTCCTTTGTATGATATGGGAGCTTTGTATGATATGGGAGTCCATAGAGAGGACTCCCAATGTCCTCTCTAGCTTAACTGATCACATTACTGTAATTTTCCAAACACACCATCTTCATTCATACTGAGCATATTTGCTCAGGCTGAAATGCCCTTCCCATTCGTTCCTTGGTAAAATGCCTTCAGATATGATTTAAATATCAATTTCCCTGAGAATATTTCCTCAACTTCCCTAAATAGAACTAATAACTCTCTCCTCTATGCTCCCACAACATTTTTTATACTTCAGTTTTAGTTCTTATCACGTTGCATTCAACTGCTTACAGGTATGTCTATTTTCCAAGAGCAAGAAACACCTTTGTATTTTCCCAGCATCTATCACAGTTTCCAGAATATAATGAGAACTCTGTACATTTTTTTGTTGAATGAATGATCATTTCTGTCCATATTTACAGGGATAATTTGTTCTTTCCCAATTAAGAAAATTTTAAATGTCTTGGCTGGAATTCACCTCTGCCCACCACTAGGGGGAAGTAGAAACACAATTCAAAAGTTTTAGACTGGAAAATAGATTGTCCCAGAAATTAAGCAAATTTTCACATATGTATGACTTTCCAAGTTTATGTGATTTAACCAAAAACCACTTTTGTTGGAAATGATGGAGGCCTCATCTATCTCAAATCTTGATTACTTTTAGATATAATTTAACATGAAAGTAAAAGTCATGGTTTTCTTGACATCTCCAGCAGTAACATATTTCTCAGCTCTTTCTTCTTTGCCACAAACAAAAAGTTATTTATCACAGATTTTTAAATTCTGATTTACCTTTGCTCAGGGTACTGTTGTCTATTATGAAATGGTTCTTGTTAAAGTATAATTTTCCTGAATCCTGGGGTTGCTACACATACAGTGATAAAAATTGTAATGAGATTTAAATCATAATTTACAGATCTTTCTTACTTAGACTGGACCTTAGTGACCTTGTAGTTGAAATCCCACATTTTACATATGAAAGACTTGGGAATCCCGGACTTACTAAATCATTTGTCCAAAGACACAGTTGGTGCTGCATTCGGAATTGAAACTTGATATCTCATGATTTACAAACACTCTCTTACCACACTGCACTATCTAATACAAGAAACACCCAAGATGTTAGTTCAAAAATAGTACACTTGTGCAGTTTTGTATGCACATCTATACTTTTCAATTAATACTGTAAAGATAGCTTCACAAGTACACAAAGTTATATGGGATATTTATTGCAGTGTTTTTATAATTAAAAAAACGGAAATAATCTAAATGTCCATCAATCTGAAATCGATTGATTCTGTAAATAAATAAATTATGATACTTCGATCAATAAAGTACTATGTGTCTGTTAAAAATTGAGATTGATCTATAAGTTGATATAAAAAGGTAAATTGATAAGTGAAAACTGCAAGGTACAGAAGAAAAAGTATACTAATAGGTCATTTGTATAAAAAAAGAATATAAAATATTTAGGTTTGATAGGCATAAAGTAATTATGGAACTATGGCAGAGACACTTAACAGGTGCTGTTATTTCTGGGGAATGCAAAGGGGAAAGGAAGGGAAACTTTTTCATTTTATACTCTTCTTTATGTTACTCTTATAATAGCAATAACTTGTAAAAGTAAATTAAGAACTTTTCATATAAAATTTTAAATCATGAAAATAAAACTACATATTGCTTATGGAGTCATATATATGTAAAATAAAAGCATAAAAGTATATTAAGACCTTAATAAAGCAGACTAGTTACAACTTAATAAAGCTGATGTTAATTATATTTTTTGTATACTTATTTATCTGTTTTAAATATTCCATAATAATAAAATGGAGAATGGGAGTCCAAAAAATAAAAACTAAAAATTAAATAATGAAGAAATAGCCTGATAAATTACTGAGTGGTGTAAGTTGCAGAATTATATGTATAGTTTAAAATGAGTATGTGCAATGTTCAAAAACACACAACACACACCTATGCTTACATGTACATAGCAAATTTTTGAAAAGATATACACCTACGTTTAACAGCAGTCACCTCCTGGGAAATGGACTTGGGAAGAGAAGTAGAGAAAGAATTTTAATTTTTTTACTTTATACGTGTCTGCATTTGATTTTTACAATGAGCAAGTATTATTTTTGTAATTCAAAAGGTGAACATTTTTAAAAGTTAGAAACACTATACTAGTCTTAGGATAAGTTCATGATGTTTTAATTAAGTAGTAAATGAAGTCAGCCATTGACCTAAATCTAGCTCTTCCTACTCCTTGCTTCCCAATGATGTGCTGCAGCCACTGCGTCAGGTTAAACTGGCCCAGCTTGTGAATCTGACAATCTCTAAATCTGAGGGGTAATAAATTCTTACTTTGTCTGGCTGATTCACAACTGTATCCCCAACACATAAAACAGTGCCTGACACATGGTGTGTTCAATCAATATCTGTAGTCTGAAAGATAATGACCTACAGGCCGAGAGAGAGGAAAAAAAAAAAAAAATATTTAGAGAGTCCTAGAACTACAGAACTTAGGATCAAAGTCACCTTAGCATCTGTGGAGAAAACTCTATCGGGTCCTACAACCCTGAAAAGCAAAGGGTATGTCTCACTTGGAGACGCTCACTTGAAGTTCAAGATGAGAACTCTTGAGGTAGGATTCTTTTTCCTGATTTGAAAAAATACGTTTCTTCTTAGGTGTCCTAGCCTTAACAGCTACAGAACATGGATAATGATCTGGACCCAGGGATGTTTGCAGCCATAGCTCATCCTTTGAGAATCTCCACTCCATCCCAAGGACGTAAAGCATTCGCAGGTGCTGGATGTAATTAGAAGGGTCAGATACTAAAGCTAAAGATGTCTGCTTTTCCTCCCAATTCTGTCATGCCCTACTACACCACCAAATGCAAATCCACAAGAAACAATGTCTACTCCCTACTATAGTTACTAGAGTCTGCAGATAATTTATTAAGGAAATACTTGATTTCCAGAGTAATCTCGTTATTCAGAAGAGAGTCTTAGAGGACACGTCTCACACCTGAGCTTGTCAAAAAATTTTAAATTAGTCAATACCCAGTGTTGACCAGAATGTAGAGCAATGGGAACTGGCGGGAGTTTGGCAGTACCTAGGAAAGCTGAACACGCTCATACTTGATCACAGGAGTTAAGAAGAGCCACTCCTGCAAATACACTAGATACAAACATACATCCGGGGGCTGGATTTAATTAGGAAAAATGCACAAGAATTTCATTACCGCATTGTTTATCATTTATAAAAGCAAGACATTGCAAATAAATGTCCATCATTAGAGCAAATCAATTGTGGTATATTCATATAATAGGATAGTATAAACAGTGAACAGGAATGAACTACTCGCTATGTGCATCAACAGTGATAGATCACAAAAACATCATGTTGAGTGGGGGGAAAAGCAAGTTAACAAAAGAAAAAACAAAATTGTCTATTTGCACGATGTTCAAAAACAGACAAATCTAAAATTGTATAATTTGGGGAAATACACTTAGGTGGTAAAGCCATTTTTAAAATGTAAGGAAATGATAAACACAAAATTCCCAGTTGTGGATACTTGGAGGGGGAGGGTTGAGGGTGGAGAGCAGGCTGGGCACAGAGGGTGCTTGAGAACACTGGTGGCATTCTACTTCTCAAACTGAATGGTAAGCTCATGCATGGTCATTTTATTGTTATTTAAAATGTACATGCTCATTATAGACACTCTCAAATGTATTGTGTACCTCCCAATAAAATTTAAAAGGTGATACATGAAGCAACTAAGTTATCAGTCGTTGATTTCAACCATAAACATTCTGTATAACAATAATGATAATATTACCTAATATTTATACAGCACTTTTAGGATTACAAAATGCTTTCACATACACTATCTCATTTATTTCTTACCACAATCTTACCTGGTAGGTAGCATTACCCCCATTTTCGTAAAAAAAATATGCTGAGATACAGAAAGGTCACTAACTTATTCATCTAATATTTAAGTATCAGGAAAGGAAAACACTAAATTTCTGATATCAACATTACAGCTGCCTATACCTTATATTTAAATGTTTGCATGTATTAATAGTGTTACTGTGCCTATGGTTGAATTATAGTAATGACTAACGTTTGTTAAGTACTGAGTACTGTTCTACATGGTTATGTGCAGTATATCATTAATCCCCACAAGAAATGGGTACTATTATTATCCTGCCTATTTTACAAGTGAAAAAACTGATACAGTGTGATTAAGTAATTTGTCCACTGTCACAAGTGGCAGACATAGATCTAAGTGTCTTCGAGCCCAGGTCCTTAACCAATATGCAGTTCTGCCTCAGTAATTTGTTCCTTCTCCCTCCAACTTCTTCATCTAGAAAATGGACAGAATATTCAAGAGTTTTAGCAATTACAGTAGATGTTCATTATTCGTGGATTTTCTATTTGCAAATACGCCTACTCACTAAAATTTATTTGTAACCTCCAAATCAATATTCACTGAAGTTTCACAGTTATTCTTGGACATGCACAGAGTGACAAAATACTTGAGTCACTAGACATGTGCATGCACAGCAGAGGTCAAACAAGTTGGCGCTCTGCCTTCTTGTTTCAGCTCTCATACTGGAAGCAAGTGTCCTTTTCACAGTCTATTTATGTCAAGATTGTCACATTTTTATGCTTTTTGTTGGTGATTTTGCTGTTTAAAAAGGCCCCCAAGCATAGTGCTGAAGTGCTGTGTACTGTCCTAAGTGCAAGAGGCCTATGATGTGACTTATGGAGAAAATATGTGTTAGATAAATCTTATTCAGGCAGGAGTTATAGTACTGTTGGTGGAGAGGTTAATGCAAATTAATCAACAATATATATTAAATAAAGTGTTTTTAAATAGAAACACACATAAAACAAGGTTATGTACTGATCAGTTGACCAAAATGCTGTGACCAGAGGCTGGCAGGAACCTATCCTTGTATTTCCCCTAGGAGCAATGGCTCCATATCTGCTAATTTAGTGTTCTTGGTGACTTTACAAGCATAACTATCACAAATATGAAGAGAATCTGTATTAGCATTCACAGGGAGCATAGTGGCTAAGAAGAACATAGGCTCTGGATGCCAACTGTCTGGTTCTAATTCTTCCATTTACATAGTGGGCTGAACTTGGATAATTCATTAGCCTCTTTGCATCTCAGTGTCCTTTTTAACAATGAGGTACTAATATTAGTGTCCATCTCATCATTGGAGGGGTTTGAGAGTTAAATAACACACAGTCAATGAAGTACTTAGCACAGTGTCTGGTAGATAAGCCCTCAATGTGTAAGATATTACTAAAATTAATAATAATTTACTTCTGAACTAAGAAATATGTTTGTTTAGGTAAATATAAACATTGATACATTCATTTTTAATATTTCCAAAGCTATACAACAGAGAACATAATAACTGAAATGGAGTTACCATTCTAACACCATTTTCCCCTAAATGGCTGACAAATGTGACCAATGTAGTATGATTTGAAGAGATTTAAAAGGAGCATTTCATCTGAAATGGATATGTGTGAAACTGTGATTTATAATAAGAAATATATATGTTGGTCTCTGCCCCCGGTTCCTGACACAGAGCTCCTAAAACCATTGTAAATTCCTAAGTGATAAGAGACCTAGCTGCTCTTAGGAGCACTAGGAGCTCTTTTGTCCTAATATTTGGTCTTTGACCCTAGTTCCTGACACAGGGCTCCTGAAACCCTTGTAATTTCCTGGGTGATAGGAGTGTCTTTTGTTCTAATGAGGAGACTTTGGATGGGCTCCTGAAGGGCTCCAGGATGAGGGCTAATCACTGGAAAGACCAAGCCATGATTAGAAGCTTGGAATTTTCAGCTCCCAACCCCTATTCTCTTGAGAAGGGAGAATAACTGAAAATGGAGTTAACGATACATCATGCTTTTGTGGAGAAGTCTCCATAAAAATCCCAGAAGTGTGAGGTTCAGAGAGCTTCCAGGTTGGTGAACACATCCACATATGGGACCCTCCGACACCTCACTCTGTGTATCTCTTCATCTGGCTATTCATCCGTATCCTTTATCCTATCCTTTAATAAACTGGTAAACGTGTTTCCCTGTGTTCTGTGAGCCACTCTAGCAAACAATCAAATCCAAGGGGGAGGAGGTCATGGGAACCTCGGATTTGTAGCCAAGTCAGACAGAAGTTGTGGGTAAACTGGGGACATACCACTTGTGATAAGCATCTGAAATGGGTAGCAGTCTTGTGGGACTTAGCTCTCAATCTGTGGGATCTAATGCTATGTTCAGGTAGATAGTGTCAGAATTAAGTTAAATTGTAAGACACTCAACTGGTGTCACAGAATTGTTTGATGTGGGGAAAAAAAACTCACGCATTTGGTAACGAGAAGTGTCAGAAGTGGTCAGCTGTGTGAAAGTAAAGGAGACACACAGGAGATGAAGAACTGTGTTTTTCCCTACACAGAGGGGAAAAGTGGGTGATTTTCCAACTCAGTATGTTTATGTCTGCACTTTCTTTTGTCTGCATTCTAGTGGAGATGAAATGGAGGAAAAAGGCAAAGGAGAAAGGAAATGGAGAAGACATTATCTAAGTAATGCACAAATAGGATAGCTAACCTAAAAAATCCGTAAAAATTTTCTCAAAAATTTATCTAGACCTACATTAATGAGAGCCATCCACCCCTCAATAGTCCTGAATCCTGTCCCCACAAAAAAACGGTCCTATGGCTTCTCATTATTTAGATGAACACTAAATTTTGTCCCATTGTCCACTTTCATTTCCATGAAACTAAAGTCACAAAGGGTGTTAATGAAACTTAATTTACTTCCCCTTCGGTCTCCTTTCCTTGGCTGTCCTAGATACATACTATAACAGAAAATCAATAACCAACAAATCAATAGAAGAAACAAAGTTTGCTAAATTTTCTTTAAACCACTCAGATTTGAATGATTCATCATGCCAAATTTGCCTCATTTCTTCAAGATCCAAGCATAAGTGTGTCAGACATTTGTTATTAAGGTGGGATTAAGAGTTTTTTGGTTTGGTTTATTTACTTTTCAACTGAATCACTTTACTTTCTGAGTGACTTTGTTCTTCAAGTCGTGTTCCTACTTGGTTTTACTATAACTATGTGCATAATTAGGGAGTTACGTTGTAGGGAGAAGAGAGTATGTCTAATCGACATCATTGAGGGTCGTGGGTTGGGATTTGATTTGAAAAAATGGATGTGACTGAACACTAGGAAAGGAACATTCTGTAAATTATTGCCTAGATGGGAGAATGGTTTTGATCTAATAGGCAACTGGAAGCCACCTTAGTTTTTTGACATAATAATTGCTGCCATTTATTGAGTGCTTATGTGCCAGCACTGTTTTAAGTGTTTTGCATGTATTAATTCATTTTTTGCTAAAAATCCTATAGAGTAGGTACAGCAAATATTCCCCATCACAGTCATTGCCCAGACAGGAAAATAGAAACCATTGTAGGTACTTGAAACAGGATATTTAATACAAGCATTTGGTTATGAAAGTATTGGAAGGACTAGAGGAATAGATGAGGAGATGACGATATAACTGCAAGAGGCTGCTTCCCTAGAACTAGAAGAGAAAAATGGAAAAGGGTGTTAACTAGAACAGGCAAGTGTGTACTTATCTTGAAGGTTGGGGGTTCTTGCTGCTGCTTAGCAAGAATCAAGGAACTCACAGACTTGTGGCTGCTGCTGAAAGCAGTAATCCTGCTAGAGCCCATAGTCGCCAGCAGCTGCCATAGTCACACCTGCCATCTCCATTGCAGGAGCCCGCCAGAGTTGTCTGCTTCTGCAGGAGCCAGAAGCTAAGGGATTCCCCTTTCAATCTCTCTCTCTCTCTTTTATTTTAATAGTTTTAATGTTTATTCTATTTTATAGTTTTTGTTCTTTTACTTTTAAAACAGATTTGCAATCTCTGTGCACAAACTAAGTTCTAGAATCAAATGTAATGATTCCTTTTTCTCTTCACTTTCCAATAGCACATGAATATGCCCCTTTGGCAGAACCTAATCAGAACCCCAATGGAGAGAAAGTCCAGGCATTGTAGTATCCAGGCTTCCAATAGAGCGGTAATAAGGAAGAGTGGGAATGGCTTGAGTATCAATAGATAATATCTGACACAATCCCCATTTTACAGGTGAGGAAATGAAAACACGGAGTTTGACTATCTTCTGTATAGTCACACAATTAATAAAGGGCAGAGCTGGGATCCAAACTCAGGCTCTCTACTTACCTTCCATTACTCCTTAGTATGTTCTTTTTACTCCAGCCAAACCAATTTACTTGTGTCATTCATTCACACGTTGGGTTCATCTCCACCTTAATACATGCTCATGCTTCCCTCCTTCCTGAAAGTCCCTTTCAGCTTCTCTCTCCCTGCCCAAATAGGAGAATTATAGATTGTGAGACGTAAAAGAAACCTTAAGGATCATTCAATACAACTCTTTAATTTTACACCTAAAAAAAAAAATTTCTAGGTCAAGCCTCCAGCCCAAAGTCAAGTTGTTATTACTAAAACTGGAACCCAAATTCCTAATTTAGTGCTTTTTTCTTCTCAAAAATCTTCTTCCATTAAATTTTTCTAGTTAATTCTAACTACCATCAGTCTTGCCTTTTGCTGGCTAGCCATAGCATTTGTCTGTGCCATCCGGTTTTTGGCCTTTGGTTATATTTAGTGTAGAATAGTGTTGGTTACATACAGTCTATGTATGTATAACCGATCTAGTCATTTTTCATCAAAATCTTTAAGGACAGAAACTTTGTCATATATTTGCTTTTAATTCTCTCATACAAAACAGGCTAGAGATTCCATGATTCTAAAATTTTTTGTTTTGGTCAAATGAATACAGATCACCATCACTGAAAATGTAGAATTAATCAGTGACTCATAAAAGGTTTTAATATGACTGCCTTTGTAATATATATTCAAACTTTCATTCTCTCCAAAGCATCTGATCTTTGATAGAAATTTATAATTAGATATTAAAAAGGAACAAAACAGAGATGAACCACATAAATTCCCCCAAATTTTACACATTACACCAAAAAAACAATTAGCACTTTATAAGAAAGAATAGAAGTCATCCAGAAAAGGAGCACTATTCACAAGATGTTGTCAATAATTTCCTTCCTGATCTGAAAATCCAAGGAATGCAGCTGTAAGTTCTCCAGTTGGTTTTAATTGCTTTATAATCTTTAGAGAGAGAAGAATCAGTAAAACTGAATCTACACTAGAAACAACTTTAAAGACTCAAATTAACTCTTTGAATTATATTCAAAAGCTAACATCCTTTTCAACCAAATATTCATTCATTCATTCATGCCCCAAACATGTATTATACCAGGCATGATAGGAGGCACTGGAGATAGAAACAAATTCATGGTCTAGTAGGGCAAAGAGATAGATAAATTATTATTTTACAGCACTGTTAGTGCCTGTCAAATTTCTACCCATCCTTAAAGCCCAGCTCAAGTGCTACCTCTTCCATGCATTATCCTCCTGTTTGCTTCAATGAGAATTAGTCTTTCCCTCTTCCGTGTTCCCAGAGTATATTGAGCCTCCTAGCAGCCCTTACTGTGTTATAATTACGTACATCTCTCATTATTCTGCATTTCCTCCAGTGCAAAGCATGGTGTCTCTAGTAGGAGCAGAGTACATGTTTATGGTATTGAACTTAATGGTAAAGATGTTACCTTTTACAAGTGGAAAAGATACTCTCACCACTGCTGGTGGGAGTGTAAATTGGTGGAGTCACTTTACTGGGAAATCCCATCTTTTGAAAATTTAAATGCACATGCTCTTACATTTAGCAATTACAATTCTAGGAACTTACTCTACAGAAATATTTATAGATGTTTAAAATACAAGAGTGCTCATTGAAGCATTGTTTATAACTGCTGCAAAGGATTCCTGGACCGAACTTCTAACTCGGGTGGGGGAGAGGGGTGGTAGTGGACACCAGCAGGCTGTTTGAAAATTCAACTCATTTCTGACACTGTCTACCCAGAGATAGCATCAGATTCCACGGGTTGAGGGCTCAGTCCTACAAGAGTGTCCCCCCACCCCCCTACTTCAGATGGCAGGCATAAGCCCAGTTTGTTACCTGTACTTTTGACCAACTGGCTATAAATTAGAGGTTCTCACAGCTTCCTCCCTGGATTTGATTAATTTACTAGAGCGGCTCGCAGAACTCAGAAAACCATTTTACTTACTAGATTACTGATTTATTATAAAATGATATAACTCAGGAACAATCAGATAGAAGAGATGCATAGGGCAAGACATGGGGAAAGGGCGCAGAGCTTCCATATCCTCTCCAGGCATGCCACTCTCCCACATCTCCACGTGTTCACCAATTCGGAAGCTCTCCAAACCCTGTCCTTTTGGGGTTTTATGGAGGCTTGGTTACATAGGTTGATTAAATCATTGGCCACTGGTGATTGATTCAGCCTCCAGCCCCTCTCCCCTCCCTGGAGATGTTGGGGCGTGGGGACTGAAAGTTCCAACCCTCTAATCATATGGTTGGTTTTCCTGGCAACCAGCCCCCATCCTTAGGTGCTTCCAAAAGTTACCTTATTCACAAAACAAAAGACACCTTTATCACTCTCAACACTTCCGAAATTCCAAGGGTTTTGAGAGCTGTGAGCCAGGAACTGTGAATGAAGACCAAATATGTATGAAAAATATATTTTGGTCATCTGAATGATCAAATATATATTTCTTATAAATCATAATATCGCAAGTCTATAAAAACTCGATTAAAAACAGACTATTCATCAACAGGGGAATAATTGATTAAATGGAATAACATGGAGCATTTAAAAAAGTGTGATGTGGGCCACTATGTCCTGATCTGAAAAGAAAGTGGAAAAAGCAGAATAAAACGTGTTTAATGGAATTACATTTGTATTTGTGAAAGAGACTACCTCCTGGGAGTACAACTAGGATAGCTGGATGCTCAGGAAATTTTAGTTTTTACTTTAATCGCTCTATATTTAAATCTTTTACCATGGAAATAAATTACTTTATATAAAGTGTGTGTGTGTGTAATAAAGGAAATATATATATATATATAAAATTGATGGTAACACTGTCTATCTTTCGTATGCTTGATATCTCTGCTTTCTGAATACCTTCATTATTCAATGTTTCCAAATACTGGATTAAAAAAACAGAATGTAATTAATACAATTACATGCACTACATGAAAATATGTCCTGATATATTAAGTAAAATAAAGTTTAAAAATCACATGTAAATTATAATCCCATTTTTGTTTGAAACTACTTTTTTAAAAAATGTGTGTTGTATTTAGAAATAGTTCACGAAGAATGTATACTAACCTACTAAAAATAGTTACATCTAGGCAGTGGAATTGGAAATGAAAACATTCATTCTTTTACCCCTTGTACTTCTGTATTCTTTTAAATTATCTTTTTTAGTATGTACTACTCTTGTAATTAGATAATAACAAGGGACATATATAAATAAAACAATAAAACTCAACTCGGCATTTTTCTTGGGTCTTTCTGCCTCAAAAATATTACAAGGTTATTTGACTGCAAACAAGAGGAGAAGCAGCTATTATTGTTTGGACAATAAGTTGATTAATACCGACTGAAGCCTTACCATGGGTGACAGTGTTCAAATACATTTGACCCAAATAAACTTTATTTCATATGCATAAATGTAAAAGAATAATGTGAGTGAGAATTCTTTACAATGTACACTTTAAGCAGGAATCATTGCTCAAGGTCACTCTCCATCTTCTGCACTCCTTCCAGATGAAAGAGTCTGATTGACTAGATTTCTGCCCATTCCCCAATGCCTGACACACTCTCCCCTGACCTGCCTCTGATATGCTCCACTTACACTGTAAACAGCTTTCCACCATTTTCTTCCTGTAGAAGTCCTGTAGTTCTTTAAAGACCTGCTCAGATCTTATTTCTACATTAAGACTTTCGTAGATTGCCACAGGCTAAATATATCCCTACCTATGACATCTATTGTTACATCTATTATAGTCTGTGTTGTATTACAGTTTTTTGTATATAGGTGCATATTCTCACTAGATTATGAATCTCTAGAGACTAGAACACAGTTTAATTCATCTGATTTGGGCATGGCACATTTCTTCACACATATTAAGCATTTAAAAGAGATGTGATTTGAGACTCTATCCATGGGGTTATGCAGTCATTCCTCCCAACTGCTCTCCATCCTCACCCTCACACTTTTTTTTCCTTTTGCATTTCTAAAACAAAAGAAGAAGCCTATAAAGTGAGAAGCTTGTGCAGAGAAGTACTCTCTCTCTAACCACACGCTGTTCCCTGCAGAAAACATCTGAGAATCATGCCCTCTCACTTCTGTTTTTTGACTTTTCCTATCTAAGACATTTAGAAATGACTCATTTTGAAACTCTTCCTGTGAAGTCAGATAGTAGTCAAAAGTGTGAAGTTTACCATCGGAAATGAGAGAGAAAGGAAGAAAGACAAGCTCAGCAAATTTCCTAAACATACTTCATGACTTGACTGCAGTTAAGTGTGGGGACCAGACAGGACTTGTGGGCACTCCATATTGGTTCTGAAGCCTTCACTTACTGTCTCAGGTTTTTGGTAAGAAAACCTAGATCCATTTGATGACTTGTGCTTTGCTTTTTTTGCTTATCATAGAAAATGGTTTGAGGGTCGTTATCTTCTATTTCCCCCTATTCCTTCCCTAACTTTTATTTCTTTTGTTTTATCCCTATGCATACCTTTTTTTCCCTAAATATTCCACATTCTATTTACTTTGCTTTTCATATTTTCATTCTTGAACTAATAGTGAATTTTTATGTCATTTTTCCCTCTCTTAAATTGGCTATGTATCTCCTTCGGACCTTTGATTCTAGCTTTCCCCTGTTAGATTTGTTTTTCAAATCACTGATTGTCTCTCTTTTCATTACATATATATTTTTCTCATTCCATTTCCCTATTTTTTTCTTTTATTCTTTTGCTCATTCCTTATTGCTAATGATTCTGTCATCTTATCATTAGTATTTGACTCTGGAATCTAAATTTATTTCCTATCATAGTTGAATTTTAGTTTCAGAATTTTATTTATCTTTTTAATTACTATCGGCTAATTCAATATAGAAAACTAAAAGAAAAGTCCTCTACTAATCTTAAAAATAGAGGTATCTTTCAGCCAAACACTTGGAGAAATGTAAAAAGTAATCTTGTTCTGAAAGACTTCTAAGACTCTAATTCATATATACTTTCATTTCAAGACAGATGATATGTGATATTTAAAATATAGATCACACCACATGACTCAATTTCTTTATACTGGAATTTTGCTCTCTTCAGTCTTTATTACTTCAATTTGTGCAGCTCTCAGTAGCTTTTCCTTTATTAGCAATACCAAAGGCTTTTCAGTTATGCAATGCTTTGTAGTAAAAAGAGTATTGGTGCCATCCCGATGGCGTAGGGGTTAAGTTCGTGCATTCTGCTTTGGCAGCCGAGGTTTGCCGGATCGGATCCTGGGCACGGACCTACTCACCGCTGATCAAGCCATGCTGAGGCGGCATCCCATACAGAAGAGCTACAACTCTACAACTGTGATACACCACTATTTACTGGGGCTTTGGGGAGAAAAAAGAAAAAAAGGAAGATTGGCAATAGATGTTAGCACAGAGCCAATCTTCCTCAGAAAAGAAAAAAAAGAATATTGGTCTGACAGTCATTGGACCCAGGATCTGAGAACTCTCCGAGTTGTGAATATGTGAAAGTCACCTAATTTGCTGAGTTTCAGTGTTAAAACTGCAAAATAAAAGTAAAGACAAGGAGAGATGATTGCTAAATTTCCTTTCAGTCCTGGCATTCTAGGACTCTATTCTTCTTTCAATATTTTACAGATCTGTGCATGAGTGTGTGTGTTGGAGTAGAATGGTTGATCGGTTTAGCTGCCATGCACAACAGGGAAGGAAGGGATCCTGACAGGATTTGAATGTTTGAGTAGGTATGGTTACAGAAAGGGGAATGAGAATCACTTCTTTTTTACTATTTTGTTGACTCAGTTATTTTAATGTCTGCTGATTATATAAGACTCTATGACAACATTTGGTTAACTCGGCAGAACTGCTTCCAAGTCACAAAATTATTTTGGGACTCTATAAAATGCTGTTATAGACAGGAAGAATTGGGAACTGGAAAACAAAAAGGAAGTTAGAAGAGATAGCATCCTTACTGGATTAAATGGATAAGAATAAGAATTTTAAATTTAGTTGAGAAAGGAAAAAAAAGATAAACTCCCCCAAATAAGCATGCACCCATTCAAGTAATCTTTATCTTTATGTCATACAAGGCATTGTGCTAAATTCTGTGGAACAAGAATTTAGGAACTGGACTCCTTTCACCACCATGAAATTTAAGGCCAGGATGATGGATAAGACAGCCACAACAATAATTATAATACAAGACAAAATGCATCATTGCATAGAGAATACGAAAAGAGGTTCAAACCACACACACACAAAAAAATTAAGAGGCTGAAGAACTAATTTCTGATTGGTATTAGAAGGTTTCAAGGAAGATATAATATTTGAGCTTGATCTTGAAGAATGACTAGGATTTCAACAAGTAGAGATTAAAGATGGAGGAAAGAGGACATTAAGGTGAAGGACTTAATTCCAGATAGAAGTAAACAGTATTAGCCAAGAAATAGAAAATGGCATTAACTTGGAATAGTGAGTTGGTCAGGAAAGCTATAAAGTAGGGTAGGTTTACGGGAATGTTCAGAATCAGGAGAGGGTAATGTTACAGAGGCCAAGAGAAGACAGTGTTAAGGAGTAAATGTATAAAATGACACATTATATTGTGGAGGATGAAGACAGAAAAAGATGCTTTGATTTGTTATTTAGAGGTCATTTTAGCAGAGTGATGGGGCAGAAGACAAATTACAAAGGGTTAAGAAGTGAGTGGTGAGAACAACAGACCTCAAAACAAGCCAGCATCCTTGAAAAAGAGAAACTATGCTAAATTAAGAGACTTAAGAAACATAACATCTGATGCAAAGTGTGATCTTAGATTGGATATAATTGTGGACAACTCAACTATAAAGGATGTTTTTGGAACAGTTGGAAAAAAATTGGATAAAGAGTATTCCGTAAGGTACAATCATACTGTATAATGTGGAGACTGCAAACTAAAAAAAGAAAGCAGTTTATAAAACAACACGCATTTATAAGCATGTTCATAGCAGCATTCTTCACAATAGCTAAAGGGTGGAAGTAAATCAAATGTCCATCAACAGGTGAATAGATAAACAAAATGTGGTAGAGCCAAACAATGAAATATTATTCACCCTTAAAAAGGACGGAAATTCTGACACATGCTATGACATGCATAAACCTTGGGGACATTATGCTAAGTGAAATAAGACAGTCACAAAAAGACAAATGCTGTATGATTCCACTTCTATGAGGTATCTAGAGTAGTCAAATGCATAAGAACAGAAAGTAGAATGGTGGCTGACAGAGGCTGGAAGGAAAGGGAAGTGGGCAGTTGTTCTCTAATAGATACAGAGTTTCAGTTTTACAAGATGAAAAAGTTCTGGAGATTGGTTGCACAATAATATGACTATACTTAGCACTACTGAACTGTACACTTAAAAATGATTAAGATGGTAAATTTTATATTGCATGTATTTTACCACTATTAAAAATTTTTAAAAACCTATATGCATAGTATGATCTAATTTTGTTAAATTTTGCTTAACAAAAAATATACACATATATGTATATGAGAAAAGATTCAGAAGGATGTAAATTAAGGTAATCACTAGCTGGTGGTATATGACATTTTTATTTTATTTTTGCTTGTCTATATTTTCCAATTTTCTTCATGCATGTTTCTGCTTCTGCAATAATAAAGCTATTTTTCCCAAGTTATTTTCATAAAAAACAAGTAAGTAAGGAAGAAATAGGGCCAGCCTTGTGGCTTAGCGGTTAAGTGCGCGCGCTCCACTACTGGCGGCCCGGGTTGGGATCCCGGGCGCGCACCTGACGCACCGCTTCTCTGGCCATGCTGAGGCCGCGTCCCACATACAGCAACTAGAAGGATGTGCAACTATGACATACAAATATCCACTGGGGCTTTGGGGAAAAAAAGGAGGAGGATTGGCAATAGATGTTAGCTCAGAGCCAGTCTTCCTCAGCAAAAAGAGGAGGATTAGCATGGATGTTAGCTCAGGGCTGATCTTCCCCACAAAAAAAAAAAAAGAAAGAAAGAAAGAAATGATGAGTAGTGAGGAAATTAATACAAAGAGGGTAAACAACTCTTTAGAAATTTGACAGCAAAAGGAAAAGATGAGGTTGTACCTAAAAGACATAACTGGGTCTAAAGCACCTTTTTCCATAATGGTGAGTCCTTTGAAAATCTGGTGGAAGGAACGGATGGACCTTCTGCCCTCAAAGAAATAAAAAACATGCAAAGTTAAAATTTTACATATTATTTGAGGTGGTGACAGAGATTCCTAAAGCCCTTTCATGGATCTCAAGTTGAGAATCTCTGATCTAGAAGTTATTATTTGCCCATTTACCCTATTTGTTTGTTTTGAATAGGGGACACTAGGTGAGGAAAGGAACCAGTGGACAACGAGAGATTAAAGGTGCAAGAAAGAGGAGAAATTCACATTGATATAGACTTCCAAATGAGGTTATTATTTTGATACACATTTAAATTTATACTGTAGATTTTAGATTGTCTATCAGAGAATGTTTTTGTGTAGTCCAATGCTAAGTCAAGAGTTATAAATTAAAACAGTCTGAGAGCCTTTGTGGGTCTACATCATTATGTGAGAAGGTTAGAATTCTAAGAATACCCATTTTTTTAAAAGACACTCTTAGTTTGAACATTTTTGTTCATCTTTTTACAGGAATTTAGCAATGGAGTCTTTCTCTGCTGAGACCAATTCAACTGACTTACTCCCACAGCTCCGGAATCAATTTCAAGTAGTTGTCTCCATGGTCATTCTCAGCGTCACTTTCTTATTGGGATTGCCAGGCAACGGGCTGGTGCTGTGGGTGGCTGGTCTAAAGATGCAGCGAACAGTGAACACAGTTTGGTTTATCCATCTCACGCTAGCAGACTTTCTCTGCTGCCTCTCCTTGCCCTTCTCCCTAGCTCACTTGGCTCTCCAAGGACACTGGCCCTATGGCTGGCTCCTATGCAAAGTCATCCCCTCCATCATTATCCTCAACATGTTTGCCAGCGTCTTCCTGCTGACTGCCATTAGCCTGGACCGCTGTCTTTTGATCCTCAAGCCAATCTGGTGCCAGAATCATCGCAATGTGAGGACAGCCTTCACTATCTGTGGATGTATCTGGGTGCTAGCTTTTGTAATGTGTATACCTGTGTTCATATACCGGGAAACGTTCAGTGTAGACAACCATAATATGTGTGGCTACAATTTTGATCCCTACAGATCATTAGATTATTCCGACTTCACCTTTGATCTACTGGAAAATGGATCTCTTGACAACTCCATTGTTCAACTGCCTGGAGAAATGAATAATAGATTAGACTCTTTCTCTTTACAAACAAATGATCATCCTTGGACAGCCACCACTGTTCTCCATTCTCAAACATTTCAAAGACCTTCTGGAGATTCACTCCCTATGGATTCTCCTAGATTATCTAATAAACATCCATATTATAATTTATTTAAACCTGCTGATGAGGTCTCACCTACAATCCCCAGCGAGTTTCCCATTGAAGATGACAGAACTAACCCACTGGATAACTCCGATGCTTCTTTCTCTACTGATTTAGAGCTTTTATCTAATGCTTACAGCAATCCATTAGACCCTGATGAGCCATCACAAGATTTCCTGGATGATAATTTAGGCCAATTTGCATATGGCAATCAAATGTCAACACCCATGGTGGCAATAACCATCACCAGGCTAGTGGTGGGTTTCCTGATGCCCTTTATTGTCATGGTGGCCTGTTATAGCCTTATTATCTTCCGAATGCGACGGGGCCGCCTTACCAAGTCTCGGAGCAAAACCTTGCAAGTGGCCATGATGGTGGTAGCTGTCTTCTTTGTCTGCTGGGCTCCATACCACATTGTTGGAGTCCTGTCATTGTTTATTGACTCAGAAACTCCCCTTGGGGAAGCTCTGCTCTCCTGGGACCACGTGTCCATTGCTCTAGCATCTGCCAATAGTTGCTTCAATCCCTTCCTCTATGCCCTCCTGGGGAAAGATTTTAGGAAGAAAGCAAGGCAGTCCATGAAGGGCATTCTGGAGGCAGCTTTCAGTGAGGAGCTCACACACTCTACCAGCTGTACCCCAAACAAAGTCTTTTTGGAAAAAAACAGTATCAGTACAGCTGTGTGAAAATACAGAGCAACTGACAGAAGCAGAGGTTCTTAGGTATTCATCCAGTGCAACATGTTTCTAAAGGGACAAGGAATATGGTGAGCAGGGGATTTCAGAAAACATCAAAGAATCCATCAGTCCAGAGGTTCTCAAAGTGTGGTCCCACACTAGTGACACCTGGAAACTTGTTAGAAATGAATTCTGGAACCCCAGCCCAGACCTGCTGAATCAGAAACTCTGGGGGTGGGGCCCAGCAAGTGTTTTAACAAGCTCTCTTGTTGCTGATGAATGCTCAATTTGAGAATCATTGTTAACATTAGTCTATTTCTATCCCAAACTAAGCCACGTGAGATGAATTGAGAATCTAGTCTGTTTTAAAATGACGTTACTATCATTAAATTTTTTCTTTAGTATTATCTAAATCCCCTCCCAGATTCCATTTAAAACCATTTCTTCTAATCCTACCTAAGTGAAAGATGATTATTTATTCTATGGCTTTGTTGTGGTGGTGGTGGTGGTGGTGGTGATGGTAGTGGTGGTGGCTTTAAATGAAAAGCAAGTGCAAACAGAAAAAGTCTTTGAAAACAAGGAGTTATAAGACTGAGTCTGAAGCAGAACACAATGCCAGATGCCCGCTACTTGGAATACGCCTGGAGAGAGGACACAGGAATTTCAAGTTTCCATTATTACAACTAAATAAGCATCTATTGTGTAAAGACAGACTACTAAAACATGTAAAGACTTACTCATGAAATGGTACATAAGCTGTGGTTTGGGGAGTTCTCTATTTTTCACTCTGTCTGCCTATTGATAGAGCTACCTATTTTCCATTCCTTTTCTTAAGCTCCTTAATTCCTTTATTATTCCCATCTCTAAATCTTCTTCCACATTAGACTTTGTGCCTCTAATAAACTAATTTCATAAGATTCAAATTACTCTCCTCCTCTTGCTCCAAATTAATATTTCCCAAGAAACTCATTTTGAATGAAAAGAGAAAGAGGGTGAAGAAAGAGGGTGAAGGTACAAAATGACTGAGTACCCTTGGCAATACTAGCAAACTTTTAAAAACATAACTATAGGTATGTATCTTTTATGCCAAAATTACAAAGTGTATCTTTGGGTTTTTTAAATTAATCTTTTTCTTTACCAAAGTAATACATGCACATAGTTGAAAGAGAATTCAAGGCTTATAATGAAATATAAGAAATTTCCTGCCCCACTCTGCCCAACCACTCCCTCCTCCCACGCCCATTTCCCAGAGATAACTCTTGCAACAATTTTAGATGTTTCTTCAGATACCTACCATATTTCTAAATCATATGCTTATGCTGCTAGTTTCTGTAGACATGATAAAATGACTTCTTGTTTTGAAAGATGAAGAATTTTATCCAAACACATTAGTATTTTTTGTTTATCCAGCATCCCAATATTCATTAACCATCATACTTTAATTTGTTCATGATCACACATATCACACGTTTTCTTTTTTTTTCTTTTTTTTTTTGGTGAGGAAGATTGGCCCTGAGCTAATATCTGTTGCCAGTCTTCCTCTATTTTTTGCCACGACAGCATGACTTCATGGGCGGTGTGTAGGTTCATCTGAACCTGCAAACTCCAGGCCGCTGAAGCAGAGTGCCCGAACTTAACCACTATGCCACCGGGCAGGCCCCCACACAGTTTCTTCTACTTTGTCTAATCATTCCAACCATCTATATAGATTTTCTCCTATCCTTCTTTCATTTTTTAAAGATATTCAACTCCCTATCACCTTCTCCTTTTTCTCTGTATATAAACTTTTATGTGTTAAATCTCTAAAATTTCAAGTTTGTTTGTACTACACATAGCTTCATCTAAGCTGAATATAATGATTTCATCTGAAAAATAGAAAATGAGATGTTTTAGACTTGCAAGGCATTATTATTTGTTCAATGGTTGAGGTGAGGGTCTAGGACTACAAATTTGTTATAAAGTACTACGCAAAAAAATTTCAAATCACTAGGAATTCTTTCAGTTGTGAGGTAATAATGTCTGACGATGCAAGATTTGCAATGCTACCTTCCAATTTAATCTGCTTATATATTTGATGTGAATAAATGCTTTCTTTCTCATGGTTCCTTGCAAGGCTCAGAGATTCATGGATCTTTTTAATTGTCTGACACTCAGAATATATCATAATCTCTAAATATACAACAGTTAAATCTCATAGGCTTGCTATATTGGCAAGTAGCTAGCCTTCTGAAAATCCCAACACATCTCACAAGACCCTGAGTATAAGTTCCAGACTCCTGAGGCTAGTGTATAGGATATTAGGGTGAATGATCTTGGCATAGTTATAAAGATTCAATAGTTGGCTTTTCTGGACTCCTTTTGAGAATTCCATTTACCTTGGAAATGTATTTTGAAGAAATTCCTACAATTTGAATTTCATAATTTCTGATGAAAAACTCTGGTGAGTACCTGTAAGTACTCACAGTAAGTCCCAGATGGGGACCCAACTTCTCCACAAACTGTAATATTTTTAATCTTTAAAATATCCCGGGATGCAAATGCAAGCAAAGTGGCCTAGTCCATACACCAAGCTGCAAGGGGTGACTGCCTCTCCCAACAATATTTCACTATATTTAATAGCATTTGAAAAAAGGAATGTTAAAGGCATGCTTTTAACTATTCTTTTCCACGAATCTTACAAAAAATTTCAGGGTCAACTAATCACACCCTGGGGTAGAAGGTGGGGGAGAGGCTAAAGGCCAACTGAAAACAAATGTTGTCACATTTCTCCCTTCCTAGCCTGGCAAGAAGAAACATGAGACCAGCACCGGTAAGACAAACCCATAAACATTCATCTTTTTTTTTTTTTATTAAGAAAGCATGCAAAAAACAACAACAACTTGTGAGACCACACACCCCCTTCCCAGCCTGCACCAATGCAAAGCATTATGGGTGGTATGAAGGACTCACCAAACCAGAAACATGGGGGTTGAAGAGAGGAAGGCAGGGATGGGTAGATCTATACCAAATAATTGCTCCTTCTGTCCCTCTTCTCCACTTTCTCCCTATTTCCTCTTGTAGGCAGTGAGCTCCTGCAGTTTTGCACACATCACCCAATACAACAACAATGACTATACTTCAAGTCCAACAATGCTGGACCAACAAGAAAAAGTAGTATTCTTTCCATTTCACAGAGGGGAGGGGAAACTGAGGCCCAAAGAAAGTCAGGTTTGTGCTGTGCCATTTAGCAAGGCTGAGTTTAGTGGAGGGGAGCTAAAATCCCAGGAGGCCTGATGGACAATCTCCAGCTCTAGCCCCAAACTTCAGTTACTCTGGATCCCACCAAGGTTCTTAACGAGACTACTTTTCAGAAGACACGGATGAATTATAAAAAGGGACATTTACATGTATGATTTAGTCTACCTTTGCAAATCCTGTATGGATCTGAGTAGAAAAGGGGTTTAGAAAAGAGGAGTGATGATTCGCAACAGGGAAATCTTGGGGAGAACAGATGGGAAGTTGTGTGTAGGAGGCACCTTGATTGGAAGGAATAAGGAAGAGATGCCTAAAATCGGGACACAGGGCAAAGGCATTTTACCACCCTCTAAGAGAAATTACCCTTTCCCCAATGGGAAATATTATGTCATACTTCAACCCCACTAACTGCCCTCCAACACAATGGGGGATTCAAGCCACTCACACCCCCATTTCTTACCAAAAACTTCAAAGAAATAAAGTGCTCTTTAGTTAACCGCCCTTTCGTGCCCCTTTACTTCAGCCTTACTGGATTTCTTCAACAAACTCTCACATATAACCCCCTTACAAAGAAAGGAAGGGGTGCATGAGGGGAAAAAGCAGGAGAGCAAAAAGCTAGATCTCTTGGAAATCATGGGTAAATAAAACAGTACGAACAAAAAGCAGAAATCAGAGAGGGAGTGTCTTGTCCATTCCATACACTTTGTCCTGTAGCTTTCAGAAAGTGAACATTCAGTGAAATGAAAACAGAAGTAAAATTGTTCTTCCCTCTCATAACTAAAGGTCAACAATTAACATTAAATATACACTAAGTACTTTGCAGCAATAAATCATGGCCACTCCTTGTTAAAGGAGATAAATTATCCCTAGAGCTTTTTCTGGGGAAAAGCTGGGACCAAGGTTTTGGGAAAGAACCAAGGTTCTTAACGAGACTACTCGTTAGAAAACTAAGGTTTTCTGGGGAAAACCTTGGCCCTCACTGAACTCTTCTCTCTAGATTATTTACTCCCCTCTACCAATTTCCTTCACCCTCAAAAGCCTAATTGCAAAAGCCTCAGCCCCAATGATCTGGATTCCAAGAGGAGCATTTGGCTACAGAATTAAATAACTGAAATATTCCCTACCCATGTCTGGGCCAGCTCCCTTTTCCTTTCCCCATCCTCCTACCACCAATGCTAGAGATTTGGTTCTGCTATGATAGGTGGGAAAGAGATTCCTATCCTGTCTTAGGGCATGATGAAACCAGGAGTGATAATGGGTCACTTTTCTTTCTTGAGAATCTCAGAAAATGGGGGAAGAAAATAAGATGGGTAGAAGAGTCGAGCAAACAGCTAAAGGAGGACAAAATAATATTTGCTGAATGGGAAAAGGGGGTTGAAGGATTCGTAAATGCAAATAACAGCCACAGTTAATTTCCAGAGAAAATTATGTTTAAAAAGCCAATGGTTAAATCGGTACCATCTCCAAAAAGCTGACCCTATGCTGAATAGTTGTCCTCATCCCTACCACTGAAGCAGAGTTCTGACTAAGACCAAAACTGTCTCCTATAGAGAATGGGCTAGATAAGCCAAAGAAAGTTTATTTGACATACCAGTATATACCCAATTTCTGACTCTTTTATATTCCATCGCCCCTCTATAGTATTCTACTCAACCCAACCCAGGCCTAGGATTTTATTGTCACCTCCTGCACCACCACCATCACTCTTACCCTTGATGGGGAATGAGGATTGGCAGAAGTAAGGACTGAAGATATAAAAGGACAAGGAAGAGCTCCGAGGACAAAATTAGCACCATTGAGTAAAACCTGCAAATTCACGGCTGCCAAGCAGTGTTTTAGATCCCTTCTACTTGATAACGTGGCCTCTCCATTCCTTGACTGAACTGACAGGAATAGAAAAAAATTCAGGGCCGAAAGGTGGGATTAGCATTGAATTTCTCAAAGAGAAAAGTAAATCCAAGTTTGAAACCTTTCTCTGTAGCTATCATGGCCTCACCTTCCAGGCAGATGATTTTAAATTAGCAAAGAATGGACATGGTCCATGATGTAGGGACAGGAGACTGGGGACAGCATATAACCAACAATAATAATAATAATAATATAATAAGAATAATAATAAAAGAATTAGGAAAAAACAAGAAGAAAGAGGAAGAATGAGGCAGGAAAGAGGGGGTTATCTTCGGCAGCATCTTGCGGTGGCTTCTCTGACAGAGAAAGAACAAAGAGGATATATATCTATATACAGGCAAGTGGAGAAGGGACGGGCTGGGGCTGCTCTCTCCCCACTGCCAGACTTCACCACTCAGCCCTGGGCTGATGGCCACACTCTGTGAGGCACTAAGTGATCAAATCCCAGTCGAAGTCGTCAGGGATCTCCTCACTGGCACCAGGAGGTGGAACCGGCGGCCGAGGGACCATATGGTGTGCTGTCAGAAAAAGAGAAAGAGATTAAAAGGAGAGTGGATGGGAAGCTATTCTATCAATCTAGATGGGCAGTGCTCAGCCCCAAATAATACCATGAGGAAGGTCTGGTGAAACCATTGTCGTTGTCAGCCCAGAGTTTCTTTTGCTGTCAGCCACCACTTCAGTGAGGTCTCAAGAAATAAACTAGAGTAAACTAGGTCACACGGCAATATAATAGCACGCAGCCATTGAAAATTACACTTGTGAAAACTATGTAATAATGATAAAACAGACACAGAATGTACTATTATATGAAATAGCAGTAGAGAAATTTGTATATATATTACATGGATAAGGAATACAGGGACAAAGAGTCAGATGTCACCCAAAAAATTGAAAACACTTGTGGTTAGGCTGGATGATCATAGTGACTTATCTAAAATGTATTTAAAGGTGAAGGATCTATTAAATTTATACTACTTATGGCAACTTAGAGTCACTACCCCCACCCCCACCATCAGAGATAGTTCAGTCCCAGACCCGGATACTAGAGGTCAGGCAACAGGAAAGCAGACATGGGCACAAAGCAGTTATGTTTATAGAACACATTCATTTTATTTGCCTGAGTATAGCGCCCATCTAGATTCCAAAGCTAGATATGTGTTCCACATATCTATCTTTTGTTTATATTCATGCTTTTACTTCCTTTCATTATTGCAGACATAAGGTAATCTTAAAGTAAATTGGTCTTCTTTGGTCTCCCATGACATACCCCTCCCCAGCAGGTGGCCCACCCTTCAGCCTTGGGAATCATGAAGGCTCATCTCCTCCTGCCAGGTGCAGAAAAAAGAGCAGAGAATGCAGGCTCAGAGCCAGAGGAAAGAGAAACAACTCTTCAGGGTAGAGAGTGCTCAGCTGGTGGTGAAACCAGCTTCCTGGCTCTTACCTGGGCGATTGTATCCTGCTGAGTCCTGGGTGGGGATTGGGTACATCGGTGATGGGCCAGGATAGAGGTGAGGGGCTTGTGGGTGCCCATAAGAGTTCACTGCCAAAGCAAGACTAGAGTTACTTGAGTGGGATCATTATACTCAAAGAAGCAGGGTCCAATAGAGAGGGAAAAAAAGTACTCTTCCTCTCCTCATCTCTTCTCCCTTCCCTGCTCTGTTCTGTAGCTCCTGCAGGTATGAAGGCTTTCTGCAGAAGCTATGAGTCCTCACCACTAAGGGTAAAATGGGACTGGATACTAGCATTATGAAATATCAAAGATATTAAAAGGATAACAAATATAGAAACATGACCATCCAATCTCTCTCATTTCACTGGTTTGAAGATCATATAACTGTAGAGAATCATGCCTCCACCTGATACGATCCAGGTAGGGGTTACTGAGACACAAATTTGGAATGGGGACTTTCTCCTCCCTTTTCTTAAGTAATTCTGATCTCCCAAATCAAGGTCTAAAAAGAAATCATATGGTCTACTTCTCTGGCATTTTTCAGTATAGGACTTTACTGACACAATAGATTGCAGTCAATGTGGCAGACAAACTAGCCCCACTGATCAGTCCGGATCAGAGCCCTTAAGATGATTTTTCTCAATTCTCTTCTGCCCTTCTCCTCCCTCTCCCTTTTCATCAGTCTCCACCCCCTTGGCAACCTGCTTTGTTTGGTACCTTGGTTCATGGCTGGCTCTTGTTTGCCACTGGTGAGGGCGCAGGAGTCAGCAATGCGGGCAGGGGCTGGTGGTCGGTGGGAGCCCCCCTGGGGGGGCACGTGACCAGTCTGAGTAAGGAAGTGGTTGAGGGAGTCACACAGATTGGCAATGTGGTGCTGGTCAAGGCTCCAGTTCTTTTGCTCTGCCTGTCGCAGACTCTCCATCAGTTCTATAAGTAGAGAAGCAAGAAATGCCAACCTTCCACAGGCCCCAAAGCCCCTACCAGATCTATGCCATCTCACTCTTTCAACCACATCCTAAATCAACACCACTGATATGCATTACCAACAGTAATTGACATCTGTTAGAGCTTTATATTCTCAAACTTCCATTTTATTTGTTCCTTACTAAATTCTTATTATAATTTCCACCTTAGTAATGAATAAGAAAAAATTTCAAAGTGACTGAGTGAATTGGCCATGGTCACACTGTCAGTAAATGGTGACAAAACTACAAAGTAGCGGTCTAGAGTTTCTTAATTCTGGACAGCCTTCCTTCTCCCAGAGTATTAGCTAAGATAAGCCATTGTCATATGTTGAGTTCAGGCAAAACTAATTAAAATTAATTTGAAAATAATATCAATATTATCCACCTTGTGAAATACAGAGGGGAAATAATGAAATCCTCAATCCTCAAACTTCACTTAAACATTCCCTTCTGGTTTAGGCTTATATTGGGTTTTTCCACTTACAATATATCCCTCTTCCCTCCAATAATCATCCTTTGATCACTAACCTGACAACTGTGACTGCTCAATGCTGGCCCAGTTGAGCCGATTCACCATCTTGAAGCTTTCCTTTAAGGAGTCAATACTGGAGCACCAGTCAGGAGAAAAGGCTGTAAAGAGGAGGAGAAAGTGGGTAATAAGAGTGAGGGACGTGTAAGACAGCAGCCAACTGATAGCAGACTGACTGCACTCAAGATTCCAGGTTACCAACTTCATTACCAAGATAATTTTGGAATCTCCCTCCCTGGAGATTTAAGACTAGTAAAGCTGTCTATGCTTTAGGTATAGATAGCCCAGCTCATAAGCAGGAGAATATGTAAAAATATCCCAATTTGTCCAAGAATTCTATACTACAAAGCTCTAAGTAGCAACTTCTGTTTGCTCAGATGAGCCCTCATGGGGGAGCAAGGCTAAAAGACCCACTATTAACTTCCTAACCAATTGCACCCCCTTGTCAGAGTCAGAACGAGGGGGTCATTCCCCCCTCCTCTAGGATCTCCCTGCACCCTTCTTACTCACCAAAGCCAGTGCTGTTGATAGGAGCCTGGCCTTGTGCCTGTTGCTGTGGTGGTGGCGGCTGCTGGGCAGGGTGGGAGTGGGGATGGTGCTGATGTGGGTGGTAGCCTCCATGCTGCAGTGGGGGTGGATGCATAGCCATCACAGCGGGAGGCCCATAGCCTTCAGCCCCAGCTTGCTTCCCCCCTGGTGGGGTACAACCATCTGGGCTTGGGGTGTGCAGTGGAGGAGCACCCCCTACAGTTGAGGGGCCCTGGGCTGATGCCTGCTGCTGCTGTGGCTGTGATTGTTGGGGCGGTGGCTGTGGTGGTGGCTGCTGCTGCTGCTGTTGAGGCGGCGGCTGCTGCTGCTGGTACATGTAGTAGTTGTTAGAGGGAGGCATGTCCCCCAGGAGAGACGAAAAGCCTGCAGGGTGGGAGGAAGTAGGCAAGTGACTTGGGCAATGCATTTCTCACTAAACAGGATTTCCACTGGGTTGAGATGGGAGGCCTCAGACAGAACCACAGACTCCAAAGTGTAAGGGTGTTCTAGAACAGCAAGGATCCCCTTGGCTTCCCCCGTCCCCTGGCAGGTATAACAGACAGAGGGAGGGCCTTGACAGTGTGGTGACCACTGAAATTTTAGCAAAAAGGTCAGCATGTACCTTTTTATGCTATTTTTCAAGGATTTTGGGGTGGGCTTGGAATCACAGTTTCAAAAGAAATCAGACATCAGGTAAAGTTTAAAAAGCAAATTATAAATAAAACAAAGCTTTTGTATAGCTATTATCTCCTCTTCTTATTCTCTCTACAATCTCCTACTGTACCTCCTTCTTGTATTCACTACCAACAAATGGGGCTTGGGTGAGAAGGGGAGTAGGATGGATGCCTTTCTCAAACAGACTGGGCAGGGGAGAACTAGAGGTTGTCTTTGCTGTCCTCGCTCAACTTAATATTTTACTTTGTTTCTAACAGTCCCTCCATGTTCCCCACTTCCAATCAACCAATCACCTGAGTTGGACTCATTTCTCAAGTAAATGCTACAGTCTTGGAACACAACTCTGGCTATGAATCCTCTGGGATATAAAAGAAGAAATTCATAACAATTAATATAGATTTTCCACAAAGTGACTTCTAACTGCTTTT
This sequence comes from Diceros bicornis minor, assembly GCF_020826845.1. Classification (NCBI taxonomy): domain Eukaryota; kingdom Metazoa; phylum Chordata; class Mammalia; order Perissodactyla; family Rhinocerotidae; genus Diceros; species Diceros bicornis. The sequence goes on along the minus strand of NC_080756.1, from coordinate 53,817,395 downwards.
TATCATTCCATTCGTCTTCTACTGCCTATATAAGGCCACTGTACAGAACAAGGTCTGATGACTCACCTGAAGTCTTGACTCACCCCTACCTCTAATTTCTTTAAAAAGAAGAAAATGAAAAAAAAGCAAAACAGGAATTGCAGAGGGCTGCACCAGACAATCTCTCAAGGAGCTTCCTAATAAGGACTTAAAATAGTTCTCACATGATAATTCAGGAAATTTGAGTATGGACAAGATATAAACCGATATTAAGGAAGCATTACCAATTATGTTAGGAGTGATAATAGCAATGGATAACTAAAAGAAAAGTCTTAATCATTAAGGATGCATAGTGAAATAGTATCTACAGGTAGAATGATATGTCTAGGAATTGCATTAAATTATTCCAATTAAAAAAAAACTTGATGGTAAATTAAACAAGCTTAACAAAATATTAGTAACTATTAAAGTTGGGCGATAGAAACATGAGGGTTTACTATACTATTTTCTCTACTTTTGCATCTGTTTGAAATTTTTCCTAATAAAAATTAACATAAATATGCTAAAACATAAAATTAAATTGTTCTCACAATGAAACTCAGGGATTCTTAGGGAAAAGGAACTATGTACTGCTGTCCCCTAGTGGTCATCCTCTAAATGACTTGCTTGCAGCCATAAAACCATTGCCCTTAGTTCTAGAAGGGGGATTCCTCCAACTCAAATTCTCAAGCTAATAACCCAGCCCGTCTCCCAAAACAGCTGTCCTTCAGAACTAAGCCAGGAGAGCTGGACTCCAAACAGTTTTGGTTCATGACATGCTTCCCCTGAGTAGTGATCGAACTCTCCTTGTGTTAAAAATAAGAAAGAAGGGAGAGAAGAGAATGTCACCATCTGTTCAAAAATAGAAGGATGTCCATGCTTCCATCCCAACTCCAGACTCACCATGCTGAGAGGAGGAAGAGGATTTCTCCAGCATGGATTTGTAGAGGTTGCGGAAGGACCAACTTAGATCCTGAAAATTGATCTCTGAGTAGGAGAATTTGAAGTCATGGTTGGTGTTATACAGGGGAGGGGGACCCTCAGCACTTTCTCGGCCTGGAGCCCCTGGTGCCACTGCTCCGCCATCCACAGATCCTGTGCCCTGAAAAAAGAGGTAAGAAAGACTTGATCCATGTCTTAAATGAAGGACCAATACAACCCTTCAATGGTTACCCTGCTCTCCTGCCTGTCCTCTTCATCCTTTCCCAACTTTTCAATGAATGAGCATCACTTTCTCTCTTCTCATTCATTCTTATCTTGATGTAGCCTCTTGCCCTTTTCCTATGCTACATCCATGCCCATCTTTCCTTTTTCATAAGCTTTTTGGCTCCCTTTCTTCTCTTCTCATCACTTTTTTTTTTCCGATCTTCCTCAAAGTTCTATTTTGTCTCTCTCTTTCAGCTTCCCTCTTTTGCTTTCCCCTTCTTTCTCAATGTATCCGCCTACTACATCACAGATAACCAATACATAATTTTGAACCAACAGATACATGAATCTATTCAATCACTCATCCATCTGTCCACCCCTCTGCCCCTGCTACCTCTACTTCCTACCTGGCTGTAGCTGGTGAGGGTTGTGGGGCTCTGAAGTGACATCTGAGGATTCCCCTCTGGAGGCAGTGAGGCTTCTCCACTCCCTGGAACGCCTCCCCGTGGGCTCTTGCTTGCTTCCTGTTCTGGTGAGTCTTGGGATAGCTGAGGGTTGTGAAAGAGTAGAAATCTTTAAGCAGAAGCTAAATATCTTCCCAAGACCCACGGTTTCACCTTTGCTGGTATTCGTCCTTTGCCCCAAATATAAGAAGGGACTGAAAATACAGGAAAGAATGTGGAAGGAGCAGCTGGCTCAGAAACGGCATCTCCCCACGAGGACTTACATCATCATCTGGAGGGTGTCTTCTCTTTCGGGAGATGTCAGGGCAGGTGTCGATTGTCCAATAAGAGCCCTACAAGGAGAATCCATCCCCATAGAGAACAAAATCATTATAAATGGAAATTCCCACCTTCGGAAAAGTAGATATTTGGGAGGATTTTCACATAAAATAACAGCTATATTAAGAAAAATGACCGGAGATTCTCAGAGAATCCTGAGGGTACCAGCTATTTTTGAGGAGTAAATTTGTCCTAAAAGCTCAGAGTATATCAGAGGTACTCCCTGTTGTCCAAACACAGGCCTGGAGGGGCAGAACAATGGTACCTAGTTCAAAGAGCTGGAAATGCCCAGACACAACCCTTCCCTTCCATGTGACGGGAGGCAAGACTCTCTTGAACTTTAGCATCCACATCTGTCAAATGAAGAGAATAACCTCTCCCTTCTCCCCTTTGAAGATAAAAATCACGGGATTTCTGTATAGAAAATTTCCCACAAAGGTTATTAAGTCCACCTTTTACATCTAGAAAGAGTGCCACACACAGAAAAAGGAGGTATCAAAGTCAACTTTATCACAGATATTTCTATTAAAAAAAAAGATTTCACAATCTTCCTTAGCCAGTCATTCTAGTGCGGGCCCACAAGCTTGATAACCAAGCTTTTCCTATGAGAAAAAATAAAGCTGCTTCTCTAATTAACATGATTTCCTCTTCTGAGTAATTAAAACAGCCACAGGACTCTGGGCTGTCAGCTATTTCTCTCTCTTTCCTGCTCCTCCCTTCAATGCTTACAGCAGTATCTCACCTTCCCAGGGTCATCCCGAGGTCTGGGCACCTTCCGGAAACACTTGTTGAGAGAAAGGTTGTGCCGAATTGAATTCTGGGGAAGCAGAGAAGCAAATTAGATTTGCGCATTGTGCAAAACAGAAAATTTTCCAATAGGACACACAGAGACATAAAAGGACATGGCAAACAATAAAGTTCAAGCATCAGGGTACTTAGCACCTCTTAACTACACTGATGGAGGAAATTACCTATCAGTAGCAAGAACAATGAGATAAGAAAAATGCAGAAATTAAATTGAGAGGTACTGGTTATAAATTTGACTACCAGGTGCTTCTGGAAAGCTGATTATAGTTTTTCAATTTTTCCACCCAACTGGCAACAGGCATATAAATGCCTCAAAATCACATCTGCCCAGTTCCTTAATTCATTCTATCTGTAGTAAAAGAACAATGTTTTAAAACTGTGTACATAAATGATAACAAAATATAAATTATGAGTGAAACAAAGGCACAGTTCACCTTTGTTTTCTCAACAGCCCATAGCATGGTCACATTTGGAGAAAAGAAATATTGTTTGCACGTGTGTTAGGAGGGGCTGGGGGTTGTGGTAGCCAGGAGGGACACATTTATAAAGGAAAAACTGAATGCTTTCAACAGTCTCCAGATCATCATCTGGTTTATAGGTCAACTGGTGATTTATAGAGTAAGAGAACTACATCAAATCCCCATTTCTGCTCAACAATTGGCAAATGAGTTGCTGCTCCAAAAGACTAAGAACATCAGCCTTCCTTCTTTGCTTGGCAGAGGAGTCCCCTTCTTCTTTTATCTCCAGCCAAACAACTTATCCTCTCATTACTTGCTTGGTGGATGAGCTGCTGGTGAAGGACCTAATTATATTATTTCTTTCTTGATATACAATTTTGTAAAAGATGATGACTGTGTACAGTGAGGCTTTGGAAATGTGATGAGATTCCTTCCTCTAGGTAGGAGGAAGCAATGCCATGTCTTGCACTCTGACTTGAACACAGTAGCGTGGCAATAAATATTTGTGAAATGAATGAATCTCTTTTTTGAAGAGTCAGGAGATAAGAAGGTATGATGAGCAACAGCATCCTGCCATCCCCATAAGTATAGTTACTGGCTTGGTATCACAGGAGTTTCCCTGATAAACCTTATGAAAGTTGTTCGACTCTGAAAAAAAGCAGGGGATGGGAGATGTGAGATTTTAAGTTCACACATCTCTGTAACAGGTCAGAGTGAACTGGACCAGGTTGTATAAGGAGCAAAAGTAGAGAAAAAGATTGTCGAAGGCTAAAAATAATCTCAGGTTATAGAAGCTGTCCCACCTTCCAACCAATGCCAGCATTCTTGTAATAGGGGAAGTTATCACAAATCCAGCGGTAAATCTCACTGAGGGTCATCTTCTTGGCTGGAGAGGAGTTGATGGCATAGGTGATGAGGGTGGCATAGCTGTATCGCGGTTTGCCATCCTGGTGGACTGCTGCCTCATCTTTGCTCAGGGTGGCATTAGGATCGGTGGGTGAGCCTGGTGGACACTTGCGGCTGCCCCCTGGAGGCCCAGTCTGGGAGGCACTCCCAAGCTTCTCAATGGTAGCTCGGAGGGTCAGTTGGGGGAGCCAGTCTATGGAAGTGAGGCTACTCTCTAGGTCAGAAGCCATGTTATTTCTGGGTTCTGCAGAGAAGAGGACAAAGGGGAGAGGAAAAGAGAACAGATGAGTGTTACCTCTGGTTACTGGGGGCAGGTAATACTCAATCCTAGAGCTTTAAGGGAAGTAGAGTTTCTTCCCACTATACTTCCCACAGGAGACTTCTCTCCGGGGCCAGTCCTCCATCAGGTGTTCCAGAACCGCAAATGGATATATCACCAATCATCTACCAGGTGACAGACTGGTCCTGATCCTACACCTTAATGCAGAACATGGCCAAGAGGCTTCTCCCTTCGTGCAGGACTAAGAAAGATCAAATCACCCACCAAATGGAGCTATTCCTTCAATTCTCCTTACTTATAAGCCCTATAACATAATATTTTTAAACTACATAGAAATAATTTTTCTAGAAAATATTTATATAGCAGGTAAAAATGGGCCAAGTCTATTCTCCAATTATGTGACACTTGTTATATTTACATACAACATCCACAGATAGATAGCATGAGTGAACATGGAAAGAAAAACAGTCTGAGTAAACGCAAATATATGTATACAAATGAAGCACACATCAACACTTTTCAAGATGTTTCCTATTACGTATATTTAAGCATTTGTCTTTTCATCCCACATACATGTGCACGTGAGGCATATGAGATATATCCCAAGCATAAATTACATATGACAACCAGCAAAGGACAGACGCAAGACAGACACATAAACAGTGGCCCACATACACGGAGATCACAATTAGATATACAGCATACATTACCAACAGAGCACAAAGTCACACACACAGGTAACAGATCCTGAGTACAGCTGCCCTCACACCTTTAAAGCTACCGCCTGCAAGCTCCCGCCCACAGACACCAATACCAGGAAGAAGTCATCCGCAAGGACCGCCCACCTCTCAGCCTGGCTCGGCTGAGCCAGGGAGACACCCAGCTGTGTGCACACCGGTAACAATCAGATAGCCTGGCTAAAAATAGCCACTCTGGGGCTAAGAGCTGGCTCCCCTTCTCCCGCCCTCCTCCTCTCTCCTTCCTTCCCAGCCAGGCACACAAGCTCACTGCACCTCCATGCAAACTCCTGGTGCTGCCAAACCACCCACGCCTGCTGTTTGCACACCCTGCTGCCACCCACACAGCCTGGGCGCTCTTGCTGGTGGAGAGGAGTAGCTAGAGTGACGTCTTGGTGGGGGAAGGTGAAAAACAATGAGTGACATCTGTATTTCAGGGTCTAAAAAGGCTGGCAGGAACCACTTGGTAGACATTTGGCACTCCACTAGAGCTGATGCCAGCAACCCCCTAAGCACTTGCTGCCTAACAGGTTTGTGCCTGCACTGCCACCAGATTCCAGCTAGTATTTCTTCCTCATACCCCTGCTGAAAGTCCCACCAGGGCATTTCTCTTGAGGAGCCAGGGCTAGCATGCCTCAGAGTTCAGAATCCTGGACAGAAGTGTATTATGTATATAATCTCTAAATCCACACCCAGATAATATGCACAAGCATACACATACAACGATACCCAAGTCCACACACTTTGCAGTTAAAAGCTTAATCCCAGATATGACTGCCTACCCCTTTCTCCTGACTCCAACACATCTTTCAGGCTCCCAGCTCACTCTTCCAGTTGGTGACTCTTCTCTCCTTGACACTTAGCCCTTTCTCCTAAGGGTCAGCATTCTCACTCACCTCCCTCTCCCAAGGTCCCCACCCACACAATCTTTGCATGTACACGCCAGTACCCTGCCCTGTGCTCCTCACCAGCAACACACCCACTCCACAAGGCTGAAGGGAACACCTTAGTGCCTCAGGGGCCTGGGCAGCAGGAGACCCAAGGGCAACCCAAGAATTGTTTGACAGGAGAAAGAAAAAAAAAAAAAGCCACGTGTATAAATAGCATCGATAGCATCATGAAGGGGTTTCCCCCTTTATCCTTAGCTCCTCTCCCCACCACCCTCCTTTTCATCCCACCACCACCATTTTGCTCTAAAGCCATGGAAAGTTGGAAACTAATAGGGAGTTGAATCATTCCAGGAAGCCTCAGACCTCCAAGCACTTTACTAAGTCAAAACACCACGGCCTCTGCAGTAAAGCAGGGCACTTTCGGCAGTAATCCGGTCCTGTAGCTGGGTTATCCCAGCTGGACACTGACATGACATTGAGCAGGTTCTCAATGACCAGGGGCCTCCTGGGTCCTCCCCAGAAGGGGACGTCTATATAGAAGTTTTACCCTATTCCCTATTATCTCCTGCTAAAGATCCCTAGGAAATCTCATCTTAAGAACACGGAAGCCTTCAGTGGATATCTCATTTGAGATCTGTCAACATCGGACAGGGCCATGAGAGCAGATTTAAAGTGGTTAGCAGAACCCATTTGGCCCGTGCCAATCACTGTGAATTCCGGAAAGGGAAGCACTCTCAGCCTTTTGTAGTTGTTCTATGCCCTCTCCTATCCTTACCCCAGCACCAGGTTAGGACACGGAGGTTAAATTTAACCTTCCTCCGGCACTCTCCCAGTCAGCCCTCCAGATACTGCCCCAGCACTCAAAATATATTCCAGTCTCACCAGCTACAAGAAGCTTACAGTAAAAGATCCTTCTGATCTTTCAGCACCATTCTCCCTTAACCCATCCCACTGCCTCACCCCGCCACTTCCCCATTCTTGAAGGGGAGCCCAGTGGGTAGAACCCCAGGGACTGAGGCTCCTCGGTTCTATTCCCAACATTGACACTGACTCACTAAATGTCCTTAACCACTCCTTGCCCCCTGAAGTCTTGATGCCTCAGTTTCCCCCTTCAACAAAAGGGATGAAGTCATAAACACAGCCAAAGCTTCCTCCCTGGAGGGAAGTGAATGAAGCTTAATGAGCTCGTGGCTGCCACACATTCCACACTCCCCAAAATAATGGCACGAGGCTAATGTTCAGGGCTATTATTAGAAAGGCAAACAAGAGGTACTTCCATTTCTCAGTCCAATCAACCTAGTTACCCAGACCTCTCTCTCCAGGTGGGCCTTGTGCCACTGGGCTTGGGCAGAATCTGAGTCAGGCCACATTCTTCTCTGCGTGCTGGAAGACTGAAAGGAAATACCCACAGAAACTGGGAAAGGCAGCCAAAGGGCAGGCTCCATCACATCCACAGGACGTCTAATGAAGACTACAGTACTGGGAGAAAGGCAGAGAAAAACAGAAAGACATTCTGTTGGAGTGGAAGACTGATCCTGGATGAGACGTATAAGATGCAAAATCATAGGCACAGTTTTCTTCCCATTTTATCTGACAGGCCAGTAATTGTTCTCTGTGTGCTGCCAATGTCAGGTATTAAGGAGTGATGACTTCCTGCTCTGGACATAATGCCTAAACTAAGAGAGCAGTGGCTAAGTTAACCACATTACCAATTACCAGTCAGGCTGCCTGGGTTTCAATGCTGGATCCACTACCTACTGGCTGTGCAACCTCAGGCAAGTTACTTAACCTCTCTGTTATAGTTTCTTCATCTATAAAATAGAGATGATAACTGTACCTACATAGAGTTGTTGTGAGGATTACCTTGAGTTAATATCTTTAAAGCACTTAGTAAGTGTTATGTAAACGTAGCTATTAATATTTTTGAATGGAGAAAAAGAGAATATTAGAAATTAAAAATTAGAAAACTGACAGATCATAGAGGTAAGACTGGAAGCAGCAAGCCTGCAATGGTTTACATTGCAAAGCCTGCACTGAGCTTGCAATAGTTTTCAGGATGTCAGAACCTTAAACTTCTTCTTTGGGGATAGTGTCACCCCAGTACTGACCAATGCCAGGACGGAGTAAACTCCAAGGCTGAAGGAATGGGGGAATAGCATGTCTTATTTTCCAGGGGGGCTAGGGCTAGTCATAAGACATGATCTGGAAAATAGCACTCTCTAAATCACAGTTAATCCAACCCAAAAGCCATCTGCTTCTAACTGATTCCACAGAGCAGGGAGAATTAGGGCAACTCAGTCCAAGCGGGGCCAGTTAAACGTGTGGCAGTGGTACCCCTGGAGGTGCTGTGATACAGTTCCCTCTGAGCCATTCTACAAGTTGCATTCCAGCATCTGGTGAAGTACTTTGTAAGAAACAGGCTGCTGCTACACCAGAGCTGTCTCTTTCCAAAAAGTGGGGAAGGGAGTTCTAGAGTTGGGAGCCAAGGATCCTCACCCCTTTGAGACCAGAGACATCAGAAATGAAGCTCTCTTATTAGTCCTAGAAGAAGCGGTCCCAGCCTGAGACTGGGCTGCCCCGCTGTGTGGGATGACTTTCATGTAGCCATTCACAAGGGCTTCCACTGGCCGGCGAAGCCAAACCTTTCCTCTCAGCTGGGCATCCTTACCAGCACCCTCTCCAGCTCCTTGCACAGGGGCACCTGCTTTTAGAGGCCTACTGGAAATATGCAATTCTAGGCAATTGAAAGCTTAGTCTGAAAAGTACACCTGTACCTGTCTCCACACACATACCCACTCGAAACACAGACAAAGACAGAGCCACAATCACCTGAATTAAGGAACATATGCACATCATGCCAAAGCACAGCCATGCAAACCTGGATTACAGCCCTGTCTTATACACTACTAATAGGTAGCCTCCAGGACCGAGTGGAGGTACTGAGGGACATAGGCAGCGCACTCATGAGGCAGACAGAGAAGGAGGAAACATAAAAACCCAAGTAAGATGAGCTTCTCACGGGGCCTTGCTATGAGGTATAACACCCCCTGCAGAAGATAAGGTATTTCCTTCTGGCAAGGCAGGAAGGCTGGCACCCAGCTAGTGATACCAGGTTGAAAGGCAGAGAGCTACTAAACACATAGCCCGGGCTCAGCTAGAAGGATTTTCTGGCAACTTTTTCCTGCCTTTTCTGAAGATTCTGGACTTTGATGATTCCTGCTCCTATGTTACGAAGGAAAACTTAAATACAAGGTTCCAGAGACCCAGAACTGAACAAGAAACAGGAAGGGAGATGATGAGACTACTAGGTGCTTTTCTAAAAGGAAACTCCTCAGAGGTCAAGTCCCCCTGGTGGTCAAGTTATTTAGAGGGAAGACTGGAAGGAGGCTGAGCAGCAACACTCCTCTCTTCCCATCCACGATCTGCTTTTTCCTGAGGAACTGTCAGCGAAGGACAGGAGTCCTGTAGGACACTGGGGCAGTGGTACAGGGCCAACATCAGGGAAGAACTTCAACCCAAGAGCTGGTATTCATTTATACCCTTCCTTCTTGCCTCGAAACATGTGGGATCCCCATTTTCCCTTTGGATCTTATTGGTAGAGGCATGCTTCCAGCCAGGAATGGGAATATCATGAGAGGAGGCCTTTTGGTGTCTGTGGTAGGGTGAGTGGGGACAGACTGCTTTTCTGCCAAGGGAGCAATAATCACAGGCGGTAGAGACAACAGCTCTGGTGGACATTAAGCTGACCAAGGGTTACAAATGAGAAAACATAATACTAATGGAAGCCTTAAACAAGGCCAGGCCACGAAATGCCACCATGACTTTAGTGAGGGCCCACTCTCAGGTGAAAGGGCCAAGGATGGAGGGTGGTATGGGAGTCTGATTGGGATATGTCCATCGTTATTACACAGCACAGATGGAGTTCTGAAAAAGCAGGTGTTTTCTGATATCCTTTTGCTGTCAGCATGAAAACACACACGTTCCTAGGGACCTCAAATGAATCCCATCCCTTTATTCCCCAAACACTAAGAAACCCATTTCTCAAAGCCTCTGCAGCAAGATGCGGGTTCAAATCCAGGAGCTTCCTCAGAACACATTTCCCAGAGGATTCTCTGAGTTATTACTCCACCTTCCCCAGTAATGAAACCCAAGAGCCACCATCTCAGACCCCACACCCACTAATGCCTAAAGATGACACAGAGAAGATGAAAGAAAGCACTAACCTGTCTCCAAGGTTCCCCCAGCAAAGGGAGGGAACCACCTGGTACTGGAGTTTGGGGTTGGAGGGACTCCCCTCTTCAAAGGTAGATGAACAGTCTCATCCTCAGTGGCTCTTCCTATATTTGGCTGAGCATCCCAAGCTGGGGAGGGGAACTGGGTCCCCTGAGAATGAGGAGCGGAAGGAGGAGGGGGAGGAGAAGGAGGCCCTACCTGGGGAAGGTGGCACACCCCCCACACCCTGCCTGTTACTCTGGGGAAGAGGGGAGGAGCCTCTCCCAACCAGGAGTTGTCTCCTCCCCCTTGGGGGAGTCCCCCTCCCCCCTCAACTGGATCTTTCGAGAGTGGAGGGCTCTTGCTGTGTGCCGAAGATTCGAGCGGAGGGGCTCTGCCCTGTTCCACTGTCTAGATACAAGGAAGTTGAGGGGGAAGTTCCTCCCCTCTCCTGAGAGGCTGAAAGCCGATTCCTCTTCTTGCTCTGGAGTGTCCTCCCTTCGGAACGTGAGGATTCCTCTCCCCTGTGAGTACTGGATAGGATGCAGGGTGCCTACTCCATAGGCATATCCCTCCTCCTCTCTGCCTCAAAAGTCCTGAAGTGCTGAGAGTGTGTGTCTGGAGGGTGGAGGCACGCTGGGCGGTCTCAGTCTGTCTGCTTCCTTTCGTAAGGATCACCCCTCTACTTCTGGAGGTCTATTCCCGGGCCAGGATGGGGATTTTCCTCGCCTCTAGGAAGGAGAGACTCGTCCCCTATAGGGGTCTCTTCTTTCCCTCCCCCGGGTGGTAAGGGTCTTCTCTCCAACAGGGAGAGGCTGCTCCCGTCCCCGCTCCCGCCTCCGCTCCCGGGGTGCCCCAGAGGGTGGGGTTTTCGTACTCCCCGCTCTCCGTCAGCTGGCCTGGGCAGAAGGGTCCGGGAGGCCGCGGTTCCCGACGCCCGTCACTGGCTACTGTGGCGGCAGCGCCTCCTCTAGTCCCGTCCCGTCCGGTCCGCTCCCTTCGGCGCGTGGGGCTCCCCGCGCTGCCACCTCTCGGGCTCCGGCCAGTCCGGGCTCCCGGGGAGCCAGAAGGCGGACGGACAGTGTCAGGGCTTGGCTCGGGCTCGGGCTCAGCTCGGCTCCGCTGCAGGCCCCGGCTCCTCCCCGGCCTCCGCGCCGCGCTCCGCGCCCCTCCCCCTCCCCCGCCCGCCGGCCGCCGCCGCCGCCGCCTCCCGGCGCGGGTTAAGGAGGAGCGGGCCGCGCCGCGCCGCCAGGGTGCGCCGTGCGGGGACCGCCCGCCGCCGCCGCCGCCACTCACCTCCAGCCGCCGGCAGGCCACTTCGCTCGGTGCAGCACGCCATCCACCGCGATGACAAGCCACTGCTCTCTATCGGGAGGCTCCCTCGTTCACACCCAACACTGTCAGTTCCAGTTGAACACTCTAATTCTGGTACACTGACCTTTTTTCATTCTGTTGTATTCTGTATAGAGATGAACATCTCCGGTTTTCTCAGGAATGTCTTTAATGGGCTTCTCTTTCTCCTGAGATAGTTTATAAAGAGTTATGGGGTTGGGGCGAAGTTAATATGTTACCGTGATATCATTCTAGAGTTCAATAAATGCTTATTGAATGAATGTATAAAGGGATAAATGATTTATAAATGCATAAAGGGATAAATGAAAGTGTAACAGAGAAAACTCTGGACCAAATATCAGAAAATCTAGATGTATAAAAACTTGTGCAAGGCCCTTGTTCAGTGGAATCTTGGTCAGCGAAGAGGGGACCTTGATACTCGCCTTGCCTACCCCATAAGGCTGTTGCAAAGATCGAATAAGATAATGTATGTGAAAATGCTTTTTCAACTATACAGTATGCAAAGGATACGAAATATGACTACTGTTCAGTTCATTTGACAATCCTGTAACATATCTTATCCTGGTCACAGAGATAGAATCACAGAGTATAGGTCTCATTCTCTGCCCCTTCCAGAATAATCCCCACTCAGAGACAGAAAATGCCACAAAAGCGCCCACCTCTACTTTGCCTTCTGGAGTCATATTATTCCTCTGCAAATTCTTATATATTTCAGCCTGTGGCCTATTAAACTTACCTTAATCTATCCTACTTTCTATCACATAAAATAATATGAAAGCAAAAATATTATCCGTAAATATTTGAATTGCTCAAAAAAAGACTACATACTCAAGATTACAGCTTGATGACTGCATTTCACATTTAGATAATAAAGTCTTTTTTGTCTTCTGGCTGAATATATAATACTGTATTTTATTTAAATTATACATATACATATAATTACATTATATTTACAATGTGCCAGGCACTGAGCTAAGCACTCTGCATGTGTGATCACATTTAATTCTTCTAGCAGTCCCATAAGGCACTATTATTATACCTATTTTACAGATGAGAAAACTATGACTTAGAGACATTGACTATGTCTGAGTTCACATGTTTAATACGTAGCAAAGTCTGGACTTGAACAGATCTAAATGACTCGGAACACCTGGCTCTTAGCTTCTATTCTGCTGTCCGGAGCTGTCAGAATTAAAAGTTATCCTTAAACTTAAAAGAAGTGAAGCCCATGTGAGCCGTTTCTCCCTGCCCACCCTTCCCTTATCCAGATTAAAGCTGTATTGTTTTCCCGTCTTTGAAACATTAACTCATTCTCTCATACACAGATAATTTGGCATCAAATGCTTCTTGCTATGCATTAGATGTTTTGGAATGTTTCTTTTTGCAACTCTTTTTGACATGTATATGGGAATTTGGGGGGCAAGGGTAGAGAGGTAGAAGTACTAAAAATGGAAAAGCTAGGGAAGGATTAGACTCTCTTTTCCTGGAAATTTAGAAAAATAAAAATCTCAAGAAATCATTTGATATATACAAGGTATTTGTTGCAGCATTATTTATAATGGTAGAAAATTAGAAACAACTTAAATATGCATAATAGGGTAGCTGTTACGTAAACTGTGGTACATCTACATAATAAAATACTATTTAGTTTTTAAAGGAGTAATTGTATGTAACTCTGGAAGGTAGAATTAGTGACTTTTTATATCTTCTTTATCATTTAGATATTTTTAAATGGTCATGTATTATTTTAAAGAATCAATTTCTTTTCATATATCTGAATATATTCCAGTGAGAAATCATGTTTAAAAAGTTTGTATAATACAATCATATAGTTGCTTTTTAAAATATATATGTATGTGTATGTATATATGTATCTGTGTATATACATACACAGACACACACACGCACATAGATGGATATACACCAAAGATGTGAGCATAAAGGTTATTTTAATTTACCTCATTTTCTGCTATATCTATAATTGGTGTTTGTATGGTTTTTGCTTTGTAATCTTTAACATTATAAAAAACTGATAAGACTGATTTTGTTTTCTTTTTTCCCTAAAACAGGGGAAAGCTCTTGCTTTCATTCTCCCTCACTTTCTATAAGCAGAGTGATGTGGAGCAGAGTACAAATATAGTCACTTGGACACGCGAGGAATCAAAGTGTAAGGATCCACCCTTCTCTGTGCTAGAACATATTATATAATTCTTCACAAGTGTTAGTCTACCTTGAGCAAAATGCTTCTTCATAATATTGGTGATAATATGCCATGATACAGATTTTGGAAGCATTTATTAAAAACCTGTGTATTATATGAAACATAGTATAGTGGATAAGATTCATGTATTCAAATCCCAGGTTTGGTACTCAATAACTAAGAACTTATGTCATTTAACTGCTCTATTACTTAGTTTCTTCATCAGTACAGTGGGGATAATAATAGTACCTACTTCGTGGTGTTGTGTAGGGACTGTGCGACTTCATGCAGGTACACTAATGCTTTGAGGTAAGTGCAGGAGGGAAGGGAAACCTAGAGATTGAAAGAGGCTTAACAGAAGTATTAACCAAATGCAATATATATGGATCAAGAGACATATCCATCAAATGCAATATCTGGGCCTTTCCGGGGAACCTGATTTGAACAAAGCAGCTGGAAAAAGTTTTATGAAGCATTTGGTGAAATTTCAATCCTAACTTTGGTGATATCAAGGAATTATTGTTATATTTTAGATGTGTTCATAGAATTGTGTTATTATTTTTTAGGGATCTTTATCTTTTAAAGATGAATACTAAAGATGTTGTCATGAAATGCCTGAAATTTGCTTCAAAATAATCAAGTGATGGGGGAGAGAGGTATAGATGATAAAAGACTGACCAAGTGTTGCTATTACAACATGGGTTGCTTTTTTATTTTAAATACTATTCTCTCTACTTTTGTATGTGTTCGAAATTTTACAAAATAAATAGTTTTTTTAAATACTCTTTCAAAAGTACTAGACCATAGTAAGGACTATGTAAATAATTACTATTATTATATGCTTTGTATTTATATTATCTAATGTTTGTTTACACCTTTCAGATTACAGCATGTTTTCATTTACACAATGTCCTTTGGTACTCACACGAAACCTGGGAGGTAGGTATTATCATCCGCATTTTACAAATGAGAAGACTGAACCAGAGCCAGGACTGCAAGGCTGCATGCAAAACATACCACCTCCACTCTGCAGCTTCAGGGGGCCCCTGGTAAAAGGAGTAGGAGGTAACCGACTAGTGGGGAGAGAACAAACGAACACACAAATGATTCACTTAGAAATATCTATCAGACAAAATTCGAGCTCACATTTGCACATCAGAAAAATTCTAGCTGCTATGTTAAAAGGCAATCTCGGGAGAAAAGCAGAAGAGATTAAATCATAAAGGAAAAGTTCTCTCCAAGGTTTCTATTTCCTTTACACAACTTATTATTTTAAGTTTTATTATTTTAACTTTATATCCTCTACCTAACCTGTTTATTCTTCCTAAAAATAAGACTAGAACTAAGGCTGGAGGACAGAGATGAGAAACTGTGTGGCAAGCGAGGTTGGGAGGCAGGAGGACGTCATAACCCAGTTGTTTTGAGGCCCAGACACCCAACAGTTCTGATCCACCTTAAGAAGCTCTAGCCTCTCCTCTAGCTGAGCAGGCACTCAGCTCCTCCCACTCCCGTGTCAGCTCCGACCCGGGAACGTGGGGAAGGGAGGAGAGACGCACTGAATGGAAAGATTGGCGCCAGAGCCTGCAGGTTCTCTCCTTCCCCCTACTCTACCGGCACGGGGAGGAGCGTATAAAGCACAGGCCATTGGGGTTTGGTTCTTTTCCGGAGGGTTCAGGATGGGGATGTGTTGTACAGAATGGGGGGGCGAGGGGGGCAAATGAGGGGTGTGGCTCATCTTGGGGTGGAGTCGAAGGGGGACAAAACTGAGGCATTTGAAATATACAGTATGCGGTGATCATTCGTCGAAAATTGTAAGTTCTTGAGGTCCGGACGCACCTCTTCGAACCATTTCCAAAAGAGGGGGCAAGTTTTCCGTTCTCCGCCCCGAGTCCTCGTCTTCGTTTTAATTGACTGGGTTTAAGGGAGGCTGGGCCCGAGCTTGCTTGTTGATTGGCTACATCAGTAATCTATCAGGATGACGCAAGCAAGGGGTGGCTATTTGGGGAGGAAGTGAAGATTATTTTGGTACCTCCTACCCCAGCTACTGATTGGTTGAGATTTGCAGTGATGTAAAACAAGGCATAAAAATGTCTACTAAAGGGAAGAACCTATTGGCGGTTCTCGCAGGGACGTTGTCTAGGGCGGGACTGGGAAGAGCCAGCCGGACTCGGTTATTGTAGTGAAGGACCAAATTGATTGCAACCCGGAAATGAGTTTAGAAGGGAACTGAAGGAAAAAGGAAAATCTGCGGCACTTTCCTTGCCCTCAAGCAAGGTCGTTTCCTGCACGGGATCGATAGTTTCTCGTTTACTCAACGACGTCAGCGTGTACCTTGGCTTTCTGAAATATGGATGATAATTAAATTCTTATGAGCCTTTGGTCCCACCTACTTACATTAACTAAAAGAATGAATGAGACAGCGGAAAGGAAAAGCATGGGGTTTAACCCTGCCTTTAGGGAAGGATAGGGAAACTGAGGCTCTCATATGAAAAGCTAAGATCACAGTATCCAAGCAGGTAGGTTCCTAAAGAAACCACTCATATAATAATTGGAGAGGGTGGGTGGAGGAGAAGAGAACTGTGAAGATTTGTCTGAAGGGAGGGTATTAATCACACACAGAAACCGTCCTGGGTAGGGAGTGTATTTTATTCATCCTTGTTTCTCTGGTGCCTGGCAGTGTCAGATACATAGCAGGTGATCTGAACCAAACCAGAATGAGAAGACTTTTATAAAGTATGCTGGACAAATTCTAAAGATGGCAGGCCTTTAGAATATGTTTTTATGATCCTGGAAAAATGTTTCACACTAACTTATCACCTGGGTTAATCCAGCCATAATTGAGAGAGAGATGTGCTTCCCAGACCCACTGTGGAAACCATGGAAGCTACCTACCTGTGAAAGTGTTACTATTTTCTCCTTAACACCCAGAGGCCTTTAAAAGCCGAAGGGCAGTTGGGGGGGGGGGTTAAGGATTAAGAAAATTTTCAAGAATTGTGTCTATGAGAGAAAAATGCATTTTGTTCCTAATGTTATATGAATTATACAAAATTATTTTTAGGTTAATAATTAATACACTTACAGTATTGTCACTTTCCCTTTGATGATGTCCAATAAGCCAAGGCAGAAATTGTTTCTGAGGGGACCTGGAGCCCAGCACCAAGTCTAAGGAAAAAAAAAACTGTCATTGTTCCTAATTGTAGATCCAAGCCCTCCAGCATGTGAAGATAAACCAGTGGCATCCTGATTGGTGAGACCATGAGACATTGAGTCAGAAAGAATCTTGGGCCTTAGAAAAATCCTCAACCTCCTAGCCTAGCTGCTCCCCTCTCCTCAACACCCACCCCCACACTGGCCTTGTGAAACAGTAATCATGAGTTTCTTGCCTCTCCGGAGGCCCAAGGAACAGCTACAAGGCCTCAAAAGACCAAGGATGAAAGGACCAGGTTATACTGTATTTGACATTTATGGAAAGAAGAAAAGGGAAAGCAGGGGGATAAGGAGGGGCTGGTAGAGGCATAGAAGGGACAACGTACTTCCTGTTGTTCAGTCAGGTATTCTATCAGAGTTGGTTGCAGTAAACAGAATCCACTTTATTTCAAGCAGAAAAGGCCTTACTACAGGGACATAGTGCTTACAAAGTCATTGGAAGGACTAGAGGAGCAGGGTCTCTGCTGTATCCCAGAAATGGCTCCAAGAATGAGATTACTAAAGTCTCCCACCAGGGAAGCTTCAGACAGCTGAGGAATCAGGAGCGTATTGCTGAAACTGTTAAGTTCAGGAACACAGTGCCCTAGCTGTGATCCAGGAATCAGGAAGCTGACACTGTTTCAGCAGCCGTCAGTGGCCATGAAGCTAGTGAATGGATGCTGGAACACTGCTGCAGAAAAACCCAACACTCAATGACCATGCTGGCTAGCGGCAACAGCCACTGCAGCAAGAAGATGGCCCCTGCCTCACGGCTACTTTTCAAGGCTCTTGGGTGTGCAAATTATTGATAGATCAAAATTTACAACTAGAATCCTAGCTGCAAGAAAATCTGGGAAATGTAGTTTTTGGTTTTCCAGCCTCATGCAGTACAGGAAGGCATATAAAAAGAAGACAGAATGTGGGTCAGTCGTATCCATGACAAGTGTATATGTAACTACATTTAAAAAATGTCCTTGGTAATAAGTAGAATGAAAGGATTCAGAGCTAGAAGCAGCACAAGAATGAAGCAAAAATCTGTTTTAGACTTTTTCATGTTATAAACCAATAGGGACATAAAGGGGAGCAGAGAACTTTTTATATTGTCACATAAAGATATTACCAACTACCATCTACCATAACCATCATTTCATAAAAGAATTAACATTTTTGGGGCCAGCCCAGTGGCACAGTGGTTAAATTCGCACACTCCACTTCGGTGGCCCGGGGTTCGCAGGTTCGTATCCAAGGCGCAGACCTACACACTGCTCATCAAGCCATGCAGTGGTTGCGTCCCAGATACAAAATGGAGGAAGATGGGCACAGATTGTTAGCTCAGGGCCAATCTTCCTCACCAAAAAAAAGAGAGAGAGAATTAACATTTTTAACACCAAATAGGTGGGAGGGTTATACTCTCAGAATTTAAGAACTGGATACATTTAACTCCAAGAAAAATACTACCTTGTCCTATCCTTTCTCTGAACACTTTGTTCCGGTGTGGCGGGGCTATGAAACCACCTAAGTAGTGTAAGGTCACTGCCCCTGCAGGGAAGAAACTTGCTTCTTATCCAGCTCTGCTTAGGACTTGCTGAATAACCTTGAACAAGTCACTTTACCCCTGGGCTTTCATTTATTGCTAACTACAATTAGTATTACAGATAAATATTAACATTTAGGAGAAGAAAAGGTATGGAAGAAAGTTTCTAAAAGGAACATATAATAAGAAAAATTGTTAATTAAAAAATAAGAAAGGCCTTAGGTTAGTGGACCTCTTAGTTCCTTTACAGTTCTAAAAGTCTATTATTTAACTTTTTTCTGGAATCCTAATAACCCTCTACCTGGACTTCAGCTTGAAGATTTTACTTATGCCGGCTAGTCCCATTCAGCGACCCAAATTTAATAAGGAAAAGCACTGATTTTTTTTCTTGTCACTCCTTTTACCAATTGTCAATAAAATATAATCCAAACTCTTCAGCCTGGCATTCATGGCCCTCCTCAACCTGGTCCTAACCCATATTTCCCACAATTCTCTGTCCCCCAAAAAGAACTGACATCCCTGAATAGGTGCCTTTATTTCTGTTACCCTTTCCCCTCATTTCATTTCAACAAATATTCATAGTTTATTGAGCATCCTCTATGTGCCAGACTTTGTGTTATATAATTCAGCAGGTTCAAAGATGAATCAGGCTCAGCCCTTACTAGAGTGACGGCCCATACCAAGTGGCCCAGGACCAAAAGTCCCTTGTCTCGGGAAACCCCTCAGTCCTAGGAAAACTGAGACAGTTGATCTCCCTAGCCCCTGCCCACAAGAAATTAAGAGGATCTTAAGATCCCTTCTAACTCAGAAACTCTGCCTAGATGCATACTCTTTTCCCCAACTTTCTTCCAAAGTAATTATTTTGGACTTCCCTAACAATTAGCTTAGTATCAAAGACTATTCCCAAGCAATGACTTCTATGTTTGTACCACCTCCTAGATCATGAACTCCTGGAACGCAGAGACATCGTTCCAGGACTCCACAGTGCTTACTAGGGCCTTACATATAGTGATTATAAAAGGAACGTATGTTGAATTGATTAGAGGAGAACTTGGACAAATTAATACCCCAGATTTTGGGCCGGCCCTGTGGCTTAGCGGTTAAGTGCTCATGCTCTGCTGCTGGCGGCCTGGGTTCGGATCCGGGTGCGCACTGGCGCACCGCTTCTCCAGCCATGCTGAGGCCGCGTCCCACGTACAGCAACTAGAAGGATGTGCAACTATGGCATACAACTATCTACTGGGGCTTTGGGGGGAAAAATAAATAAATATAAAAAAAAATACTTCAGATTTTTCTTTTTCTTACTTAAAAACTTTTTAAAGTAATATATATATGGAAAAATATTCAGTTGGATGATTGTTTTTACAAAGTTAACAGCACCCAGACCAAGTCACAGAACACACCCCAGAAGCCCTGGTGTCCCTTCCCAGTCACAACGCCTCAAAGGGTAACTACAATCTAGATTCATGACACCATAGATTAGTTTTGTCTGGTTTTGACCTTTATATAAATGGATTCATTCCATATGTTCTCTTTTGCACCTTATTTCTCTCACCGAACTTTCTTTGTGAGATTCATCCATATAGTTGCATGTCACTGTCATACATTCACTCTTATTGCTGTATAATATTCCATTGTGTGAATATACCACAATGTATTTATCCATCCTTCTCTTAATGGACATTTAGATTATTTCCAGTTTGGAGCTATTTTATATACTGCTGAGATAAACACTCTAGTATCTATTTTTTGACGAACACTTGTATGCATTTCTGTTGAGTATATACCTAGGAGTGGAATTGTTGGGTCATAGGGTATGTTCTGGTTTAATAAATATTGTTAAGTAGCTTTCCAAAGTGATTGCACCGTTTTATCAATTTATACCCCCATTAACAGTGTATGATGCGGGGCTGCCTGGTGGCATACTGGTTAAGTTTGGACGTTCTGCTTCCGAGGCCTGGGGTTCGCCAATTCGGATCCTGGGCACAGACGTACTCATTGCTCATCAAGCCATGCTGAGGTGGCTTCCCACATAGAAGAGCTACGACACTACAGCTATGATACACTACTATGTACTGGGGCTTTGGGGGGGGGGCAGTATATGAGAGTTCTGGATGTTCCACATCCCACCTCACGTTTGGCATTCTCTCTTTCTTTCCTTTTCCTCCTCCTTCATTTTAACTGTTCTGGTGGGTGTGCAGTGGAATCTCATGTGGTTTTAATTTGGAGTTCCCTGATGACCACTTCAGTTGCGCACCTTTTCATGTGTTTATTGTTCACTGGGATATTCTCTTTTGAGAAGTGCAGAGTAGACCTTTTTAAAAACCTTTGTCACTATCGACTCATCCCTTTACTAAAGGCCATGCTATCACGGTGAAGCTACAAATAATTCCTAAGTTAGATTCAGGGGAGAACAGTCTCTCCAAAACACTTTGGTATTCCGTGTCTTGGGGTCCCCCTCGCCTGGACAGCACCCACGAGGCAGCAGGAGACGACTTTTATTACTCCTAACCGCAAAACTCTAAAGAGTTCTTTCCAAGAGGTGCAGGGAAAGACATTGGGCTTTTCATCAGAAAAGAGCTACTAGGTCCAACAGAACTCCCAGAAATTGCCCTCCACCTTCTCAGCCCCGACTGGGGCCCGCCCCGCCGGGGTATCTAGGGGCACCATCTCCGGGGCGAGGAGGCGGTCAGGGGGACGGGTATCTCTTAAAGCAGAAATGTTAACACCCTCTTAACGGCGACGCTGAGGATGGTGGGGCCCGGAACTGTTTCCCCGTAAAGGGTTCCCCGCTCTCTTCGCGGGTAGGCGCCTGAGGGGGCGCCGGGTGGGACGCGAGGCGGCGGCCGGGCCGGTTAGTTTGGTGTGAAGGTGAGAAGCAGGGCTGGGGCCGCGGTGGCCGGGCCTCGCGAGCGGGACGCCTGCTCGGACCGCGGGTGGGTGCTTGCGTGTTGCTTACGGACGGAGCCGGGTAAACCGAGTCACGTTTTCCTACCGCGTCAACGGATCTTTCAAAAAAGAATCCTTGGCATTTCGAAGCGGCGCGGGGGTCCTAACGGCTGCGCAGCGGGGCCGGCGGAAGCGCGGTGGCGCCGTCGCTGCCACTCCCGGGCGCGGACCAGCCGAGCGGCGTGGGTGGCCCTGGAGGTGGGCGGTTGAGCGGAGCCGCAGGGCCCAGCCGCAGTTGCCGGGGCCGGTGGGGGGAGCGCGGCGCTGTCCCTGTGGCCGGCAGGTGGGAGGACGAGCTTCGGAGCCGGGCTGGGGTGGAGGCGGTGGTACTCAGAGCTGGGCTGGGCTAAGGGAGAAGGGTCCTGTGGCTCTGGAGAAACTAGCAAGTAGCCTCAGAGCCCTGGAGAGAATATTTGTCATTTCCTGAGCACCTGCGGTGTCCTGAGCCCTGCTCCAGGTGCTGGAGATCCCGCAGTCACCGAGGTGGACAAAGGCCCTGCCCTCCTGGAGCCTATATTCTAGGGAAGGGGCAGACGAGAAAATGCATAGATAGACAGTAAAATGCCAGACGGTGATAAACCTTATGAAGAAATTGTATACCAGGAAATGGGGAGGAGACTGGTATATTAAATTGGGGAGAGGGAAGGGGGTGGATCTGAGAAGTCCTTTCTGAGGAAGTGTCTTTTGACCAGAGACCTGAGGGAGCGACGGAAGAACAATGCAGGCAGAGAGAACTGGACCAAGGAAGAGGGAACTGTGTTGGCCTATGAATGATGTTTACCAGGAGTTTAAGTGCTATACAGATGAGATTAGCTTGGTAGGTTTTTGCAAGATGAAAATTAGAATTTTCTTAGAAAATTAAGAATCATTCATTCTTTCGGTGCTGAATTCATTTGGCACTTTATTCCTGAAGTGTAAGAGAAAGGGAGTAAGCGCAAGTGCCCTTGGCAAAATACTGTTGTTAATTTTGTCCCAGTTTAATACGTCCACTGAATTTAGAATTTCCATTGGTTTTTCAAAGAGTTCATCTGAGTTAATTTTACAAATAACTAAGTAGCACCTCACTTTTTAAGAAAAGTGTATTTATTTGAGTTAAAAGTGTTGTGGAGTTTTTTTGGTTTTGTTTTTTCCCAAATGAGGATGACCTAGAAGATGAGAACTAGCAGCCAGAGGAAAGGAGAGAGATGAGGCTGGGGATGCGAAGGCTGAAGAGAGAAATGAAAAGGAAAAGATAGTAAACAGACTGGAGAATAGTCAAAGCAATGGCCTGTCCTAAATCTCCTTCCCCCTTCTCCTAATAAACTCAGGAAATAATCCTAGTGCTTCAATATACAGCATCTCAGCTGATCCGCAAAACTATGCATCCAAGTCAGGAGAGCTGGTAGAGGAGGAAACAGACTCACACTTGATAACTGGTTAAGCAGAATCATGATTTCTGACTCCACTACAGCTCACTGAGGCTATTTAGGCTAGGGTGAATCTACGAGGAGGTGGCTGATTTCAAATATTTTTTTTTTTTAATTTTTTTATTTATTTTTTCCCCCAAAGCCCCAGTAGATAGTTGTATGTCATAGCTGCACATCCTTCTAGTTGCTGTATGTGGGACGTGGGCTCAGCATGGCCGGAGAAGCGGTGAGTCGGTGTGCGCCGGGGATCCGAACCCGGGCCGCCAGCAGCGGAGCGCGTGCACGTAACCGCTAAGCCACGGAGCCGGCCCCTTAAATATTTTAAATTTTATATGGCAAAATAAGCCACCTTAAATCACAGAATTTTTTGTTTTTTTTTTTTTTGGTGAGGAGGACTAGCCCTGAGCTAACATCTGATGCCAATCCTTCCCTTTTTTCTTGAGGAAGATTGGCCCTGAGCCAACATCCGTGCCCATCTTCCTCCACTCTACATGGGACGCCGCCATAGCACCGCTTAACAAGCGGTGCCTTGGTGCGCGCCCGGGATCAGAACCTGCGAACCCTGGGCCGGCCCCATAGAATTTTATTTTTTAAATTATTTTATTGAGGTCGTATTGGCTTATAACATTGTGTAAATTTCAGGTGAAACCACAGAATTTTATAACAGCAAGATCACCTAATCCAATCCCTGCTCATTTTGCTGATGGGGAAACTGCTAGTTAGTAACAGAGCAATGACTCAAAAATATAGAGGTCTGTTTTCACCATATTGAGCTCTCTTTTCTCTCCCCAGAACCCTTAACTTGATAAAATACTTCCACTGACTACTGAACAAGTGCAAGGAGCTTTGTTGAGGACCCCAGAATTGAGGCATCATTAGAATTATATGAGGTTTCACCTTCTTCCACAAGTATTTATTGGTGTGCCCATTGGCCAGGGGGGCTAAGCTACAGCCTCTTCTCTCAAGGAGCTTAAGTAGACAGAGCAAATAAATAACTAGCCAATTACAATTTACAGGAAGCAGTACCTCGAAGAGGAGTTGGAGGGAGTCAATTCTTAATATAACAGAGAGATGGAGAGCAACAAACGGGATGTGAGTATTAAGAATTTATATTAGATTGGTATCACATTGTTTTGTCATGGTTATGTTAATCACAATACCTAGCATCTTCCTAAATTTTTGTTGTCTTGATAATGTGTGACATAAGTC
This sequence comes from Diceros bicornis minor, assembly GCF_020826845.1. Lineage (NCBI taxonomy): Eukaryota > Metazoa > Chordata > Mammalia > Perissodactyla > Rhinocerotidae > Diceros > Diceros bicornis. The sequence continues at coordinate 53,793,322 of NC_080756.1, read as the reverse complement.
GTGGTGGGAGAGACTGTTGCAGCCAATGGACTTGGTACGTTCCCACATTCTTTCTGTTCACAATTAATTAGTATTTGCCATTGGTGGCATTTCGTGCTTTTAATATTATCAAGAACAATAAGAATGATAAAATATCCATGTTCAGCATTGTAATTGCGAACAGGCCTCAGTAAAATTATACATAGCTGGTTTTGAGGAAATCTCCCTGAGAAGAGCCATGGCTGTAAGGGTGTGGTGTGAAAAGTAATATATGAATGTGCATAATAATAATAACTGTTCTCATAAAGCAGACTTCAGAGTGTAACTGAGTTGTATTGCTTGCGAAGCATTGTGATGAAGATCCACAAAAAGGTATTAAGTAACGTATGAGCCTTTGGAATGACATGGGAGTAGGATAGGCATCATCTGGTGGTTAAATCAGGTGGCTGAATTTCCTGAGGTCAAGGGTTCACCATATGTGATCACATCTAGAAAGACTTTAAATGAGCTTATTCTCTGGGAATTCACTGGTGTCTTGAGTGGCTGGCATCTCAGACTGCTGGATTTTTGTCCTGAACTTTTTATGGTCATGCTCAGAGGAGCAGAGGGAGCAATTGCTCTTCCTATTAGCACATTTTCCAGGACATGTGTCTTGGAAAATCTAACAAGTCAACACGTTTTTAAAGATGATATGTTTAGATGACAATTGTTAAGACTATTTTGGAAAAACATTAGAGGAAGCACTGTAAGAGCAAGATATGAGACACAGAAATTAATGAAAGCATGATCCTTTTTTTAATGTCTTGACTCCTCCACTAATCAAGAGCAAAGATGCTGTGCCCCTTGCCCACCTCAGCTCACCCCTAACCTCCCCCTGCTGCATATTTATTTAATTTAATAATTAGATTTGACTACTTAAGACTAGGAGTAACTTTGTTTTCCATTTCAAAAATCATAGGATAGGGGCTGGCCCCGTGGCGTAGCTGTTAAGTGCACGAATTCCGCTGTTGGCGGCCTGGGTTCCGATCCCGGGCGCGCACCGATGCACCGCTTGTCTAGCCATGCTGTGGTGGCGTCCCACATAAAGTGGAGGACGATCGGCATGGATGTGAGCTCAGGGCCAGTCTTCCTCAGCAAAAAGAGGAGGATTGGCATGGATGTTAGCTCAGGGCTGATCTTCCTCACAAAAAAAAAAAAATCATAGGATAGTCTACCTCTGTTATTTGTGGGCTCCCCAATTATGCCATCCTTATCATTATTAAGATATCATGTATCGTTGTTGTTTTGTTTAAAAAGAAGTACGTGCCTGTGAAACATTCCAATAATACAGAAGTTAAAGGACAAAGTCCCCTGAATTTTGGTGGGACTTAAGGATAAGTGAAGGTTTAAGATGGTTGTTACTGGCATTAAAAACGGTGATTTTACTTTTGGCAAGGCCATTTTGACGTAGCCAAATATAAATGGCTGTGAAAGTTTATTCTATTTCATACCTATTAGCCATACGCTATAGTTAGCTCTTTGAATGTCCATCTTTGCCGATTATTGTGACAATTAAGTTAGATAATATATTCTAAGCATCTAACAAAGTATTTGGCATATTGAAGATGTTAAATATTTGGGAATTTATTATTCTTTACATACATTGATTTGTGAGGCAGATATTATTATCTGAAATCAAGGTTTAAGATCTTGAGATAAGTTTTCAAGGTCACACAGTGAGTACTAGAGCTGGCCTATGACCAATGTCTTTATACCAAAACTTTCTTCCCTCTCTTCTATTCTACACTGTTCCCCTAGTAGACAGATCAAGACATTCAGAATTCAGGACAAATCAATTATAGTGTGAAAAAGATAACCTACATTACTGTCCACCCATTGGATTTCAGTTCAGGTTCAAGAGGAGATGAGAAAGGAATACAGAGTTAGAAAACAGCTCTAAAGACTTTCAGACATCTTTGCTCTCTAGTTCTATGTAACGCCTCAGCTTGATATGTGAGAGAATACCACAGAGGTAAAGTGACACATAAACATCACTTATACAAATAATGATGGGAATCAGACGTATTGTTCTTTTATTCAAGTATTATTACTCTAATGAAATAATTTATGGGATAATAAGTACGATTTTTTTTCTGGAAAGATGTGGTAGTTCTCAATGACTCATTTATTCATTCAAATATTTCTTGAATATTTGGCACTATTGGTGCCAGGGACTGCCCTCATGGAGCTTACATTCTAGTGAAGACAGTGATCAATTCTATGAAGAGAAATAAAGCAAGGTAAGGGTATAGATGGTGGAGTTGGGGGGAGGGTTGCATATTCTAAATAATGTGGTCAGGGAAGGCCTCTCTGTGGTGCACTTGAGCAGAAATCAGAATGACGATAAGGAGCTAGCCATGAGAAGATCTAGGAAAGAGTACTTCAGACAGAGGGAACAGCATATGTAAAGGCCCTGGAGTATGAAGGCTTATCAGATTAGAGCAAGGGGTCAGCAAATTCTTCCTACAGAGCCAGATAGTACTTATTTTAGGCTTTGTGGGCCATATGGTCTCTTACAACTATTCAATTCTGCTGTTACAAGTTAAAGCAGCCACAGACATTATGTAAACAAATGGGCATTGTTGTGTTACAATGAAACTTTATTTACAAAAGCAGGCAGAGGCTTGACATCAAAAGCACCAGCCATAAAAAGAAAAATAGATAAATTGGGCTTTACCAAAGTTAAAAGCTTTTACTCTGTGAAAGACCGTATGAAGATGGTGAAAAGACAGACTACAGAGAAAATATTTGCAAACCACATATTGACAAAAAATTTGTATCTAGAAAATAAAAAGCCCTCTCAAAACTCAACAGTAAACTGTAATCAAAACAGTGTGATAGTAGCATAAGGATGGACATATAGATCAATGGAATAGAATTGAGAGTCCTAAAATAAACCTCATGTGTCTATGTTCAACTAGTTTTCAACAAGAGTGCCATGACCATTCTATTGTGAAAGAATAGAGTTTTCAATAAGTGGTGCAGGGACAACTGCATAGCCATATGCAAAAGAGTGAAGTTAGACCTTTACCTCACACCATATACAAAAATTAACTCAAAATGGATCAAAGACCTAAATGTAAGAGCTAAAACCATGAAACTCTTAGAAGAAAAGGTAGATGTAAACCTTTGTGATCTTGGATTAGGCAATGATTTCTTAGATATGACACCAAAAGCATGAGCAACAAATGAAAGAATAGATATATTGGATATAATCAAGATTAAAAACTTTTATGCTTCAAAGGACACCGTCAAGAAAGTGACAACCCACAGAATGGGAGATAATTTTGGCAAATCATGCATATGATAAGGGACTTGTATCTAGAATATATGAAGACTATTACAATTCAATAATAAAAGACAAGTAAACAAATTAAAAAATGGGCAAAGGATCCGTGTAGACATTTCTCAGAGGAAGACATACAAATGACCAGTAAGCACATGAAAAGATGCTCAATATCATTAGCCATTGTTCTTGTTAGTGCCGTCGAATTGATTCCAAGTCCTAGCAACCCTGTATACAGCAGAGCTGAACCCTACCTGGTCTTTGTGCCATCATCTCATCTTCCAGCACTATATCAGACAATGCTGTGCTGCTGTTCATAGAGTTTTCATGGCCAGTTTTTTCAGACGTGCGTGGCCAGGTCCTTCTTCCTAGTCTATCTTAGTCTGGAAGTTCTGTTGAAACCTGTCCACCATGTGTGACCCTCCTGGTATTTGAAATACCACTGGCATAGCTTTCAGCATCACAACAACATGCATCCCCCACAGTATGACAACCAACAGACAGGTGGTGCATTTCTCTGACTGGGAAATGAGCCCAGGCCATCATGGTGAGAGTGGTGAATCTTAACCACTAGACCACCAGGGCTGACTATCATTAGCTACTAGGGAAATGCAAATCACAACCACAGTGAGATATTACTTCATACTCACTAGGTTGTCTATAATTGAAAATACAGACATTGAAAAGTGTTGGCAAGGATGTGGAGAAACTGGAATTCTCATACACTGCTGGTAGGAAGGTAAAATGATACAAGTGCTTTGCAAAATAGTCTGGCAGTTCTTCAAAGGTTAAACCTGGAATTACCATATGATCCAGCAGTTCTACTTCTAGCTGTATACCCAAGAGAAGTGAACACATATGTCCACATAAAAACTTGTACTTGAGTACTCATGGCAGCGTTATTCATAATAGTGGAAACAACCCAAATGTCCATCAACTGATGATTGGATAAATAAATAAATTGGAATATTATTTGACAATAAAAAGAAATAGAGTACTGATACATGCTACAACATGGCTGAACCTTGAAAACATTACACTGAGTGAAAGACGCCAGATACAAAAGATCACATATTATATGATTCCATTATGTGAAATGTCTGGAATAGGCAAATCCATAAAGATAAAAAGTAGATTACTGGTTGCCTAGGTCTGGGAGTTTAGGGGAAATTGGAGAGTGACTGCTAATGGGTAGAGTTTCTTTTTGGGGTGATGAAAGTGTTCCAAAATTGATTGTGGTAGTGGTTGCACAACTCTGTGAATATACTAAAAACCCTCGAATTGTCTACTTTAAATGAGTGAATTGTATAGTATGTGAGTTATATCTCAATAAAACTGTTATTAATACAAACCTCAACAGTTAAAAAAAATGGGGGTGGGGCTGGCTGTGGTGTAGCAGTTAAGTGCGCGCGCTCTGCTGCTGGCGGCCCGGGCTCGGATCCCGGGTGTGCACCGGTGCACCACTTGTCAGGCCATGCTGTGGCGGCATCCCACATAAAGTGGAGGAAGATGGGCACGTGTGTTAGCTCAGAGCCAGTCTTCCTCAGCAAAAAGAGGAGGATTGACATGGATGTTAGCTCAGGGCTGATCTTCCTCACAAAAAAAAAATGGGCAAGGGCCGGCCTAGTGACATAGCGGTTAAGTTCCTGTGCTCTGCTTCGTCGGCCTGGAGTTCGCAGGTTTGGGTCCCCAGCGAGGACCTACGTACTGCTTATCAAGCCAGGCATCCCACATATAATGTAGAGGAAGATGGGCATGGGTGTTAGCCCAGGGCCAATCTTCCTCAGCAAAAAGAGGAGGATTGGCAACAGATGTTAGCCCAGGGCTAATCTTCCTCACACACAAAAAAAAAAAACGGCAAAAGACATGAACAGACATTTCACTGAAGAAGATTTATCCATGACAAATAAGCACATGAAAAGATGCTCAACATCATTAGCTACTAGGGTAAAACCACAATGAGATATAACTACATACCTATCAGAATGGCTAAAGTGAAAAAATAACGCTAACACCATTTGGTGGTGAGGATGGAGAGAAACTGGATTATTCATACATTAATGGTGAAAATGTAAAATGGTATAGCCACTCCAGTAAAGAATATGAATTTCTTTCAAAACTAAACATGCACTTACCATATGACCCAGCAAATGTACTCTTGGGCATTTATCCCAGAGAAATAAACACATAGTCATACAAAAACCTGTACCTGAGGGTTCGTAGCAGCTTTATTCATCATACTCAAAAACTAGACGCAACCCAATTGTCCTTTAACAGGTGAATGGTTAAACCAACCATGGTACATTCATACCATAGACTACTACTCAGCAGTAAAAACAAAATAAAAAAACTATTGATACATACAACAACTTGGATGGATCTCAAGTGAATTATGCTGAGTGAAAAAAGGCAATCTCAAGAGGTTACATACTATATGATCTTGTTATGGACTGAATGTTTGTGTGCTCCCAAAATTCATAGGTTGAAATCTAATCTTCAATGTGATAGTATTTGGAGATAAGGCCTTTGAGAGGTGCCCCCAAAATTCATAGGTTGAAATCTAATCTTCAACGTGATAGTATTTGGAGATAAGGCCTTTGAGAGGTAATGAGGTCAGGAGCGTGGAGCGCTCATGAATGGGATTAGTGCCTTTATAAGAAGAAGCCTGAGAGCTAGCTTGCTCTCTCTCCACCATGTTAGGGTATAATGAGAAGATGGCTGTCTGTATGCTAGGAAGAGGACCTTCACCAGAACCCAACCATGCTGGCACCCTGATCTTGGACTTCCAGCCTTAAAGACTGTGAGAAATAAATATTTGTTGTTTAAGTCACCCAGGCTATGGTATTCTGTTGTAGCAGCCCAAACTAAGATAGGTCCCATTTATATAACATTTTTAAAATGACAAAATTATAGAGACGGAGGACATATTAATGGTTGCCACTGGTTGGAATCGGGAGAGAGATAAATGGCTGTAAAAGGGAAGCACGAGGGATCTTTCTTCTTTTTTTTTTCGGAGGGATCCTTCTGATAGAACTGTTTGGTATCTTGACTGTGATGGTGGTCATATGAATCTACATATGAGATAAAATTGTGTAGAACTGAACACACACACACAAATGAATGCATGTAAAACTGGTAACATCTGAATAAGGTGAGTGGATTTATCAGTATCAGTTTCCTGGTTGTGATATTGTACTGTGTTATGCAAGATGTTGCCATTAGGGGAAACTGGGTGAAGAGTATATGGGATCTCTGTATTATTTCTTACTACTACATATGAATCTATAATTATCTCAAAAAGTTAAGAAAACAAACAAAAACAACAAAAAACAGGTGGTAGGCTGCATTTGGCCCATGACCCATTCAAAGAACAGCAAAGAAGGAGTATGGTGCATCAAGGAGAAGAGTTGTAGGAAATGAGGTTAGGGAGGCAGCCCAGAGTCAGATCATGTAAGGCCGAGTAGTCCATGACGAGATGTTTAATTTTTTTTCTAAATGTGATGGTAAGCCACTGGAAGGGTTTTGACTAGGGGAGAAATAGGAACAGATTTATATTTTTAAGAGATCACTGTTCCTGTTAGTTGGAGAATGAACCGTGGGGAGTCAAAGGTAGGAGCAGAGAGGTCAGTTATTGGCTTTCATATTGATAGAGATGATGATACCTTGGGCAAAGGTGGTAGTAACAGGGGTAGTAAAAGCAGTCAGATTCAGCAGGCAGGACTTGCTAACGAATTGGGCATGGGATGTGAAGGTAATTCAGAAATCAATACTAGTTCCTCTGTTTTTAGCTGAAGCAATTGAGGTAGGAAAATTAGAGGAAGAAGAAGTTAGTGGGGGAGTGGAGCAGGAGCTTGGTGCGCTCCTGGTTTGAGATTCCCGTTAGCTCTCCATGAGGAGACATCCAAGGGTGCAGCTTACAGACCAGATCCAAACTGGAGACTGAGATTTGATATAGATGGTATTTAAAGCCATGGGCTTGGAGGAGACAACCCAGAGAGTGAGTGTGTATAGAAGAGTTTTAAGGATTGAACTTTGGGGACACCCTAGCATTTAGAAATGCTGAGAAAAGGCAGTAAGGTAAACTAGAAACCAGGACAGGTCGCTATATCAAAAGCCAAGGGAAGAAATGTATTTGAACAAGGAGGGAGTGATCAGTTTTGTCAGATGTTTTTTCGTGGTTGAGTAAGAAGCATAGAGAATTGGCCATTTGATTTGGTGAGATAGAGTTTGTTGATAACTTTGACAGGAGTAGTTCAAATAGAGCAAGAGGGGCAAGAGCCCAATTGGCATAAGTTTAATAGAGAATAGTTCAAGGAACTGGAGGAATTTTACTTTAAGGGGAGCACAGATATGGGGTGCTCATCTTGAGAAGGACTTAAGATCAAGAGAAGAATTATTTCTTTCATTTCTGTGAAGGAATATATTTGTTATAAGAATTTTTTTCTGGTGAAAAAATTTATATTTAGAATTAGCCAAATGGGATCAATTTAGATGATCCTAATTTTGTTGGCAATATTCAAAGCATCATAGTCAGGAGCCAGTCGAACATATGCCGCCTTCTCTCCATTAGGCCTGATCAGGATGTTGAGCTGGCCATGTTAATGTCATAGAGCTTCTTCACAGCCTATTTGATCTGGTGCTTGTTAGCCTTGACATCCAGAGTGTATTGTCTCCTGGCTTCTTCATGGCTGACTCAGTGGTCGGGCTGAACTTGATGATGGCATAGTGGTCAAGCTTGTTTTCCTGGGGGCATTCTTCCAAGGATATTTGAGCTGCCTTTGGAGCTGCAATGCATAGACGCCTTTCATCCCTGCTGTCTTGGCCTTCAAAGCCTTTGCTTTGGCTTCAGCTTTGCGAAGGGCAGGGGCTTCCTTCCTTCTTTGCTTTCAGCACCATCTTCATGAAAAAGGCAAGAATTTTTTAAATGAACACCTTGATAATCACCAACCTGATTAAGAAATAGAATCTTATAGGTGTTGTAAGATTCTCCTCTAGCTTCTCAACATGCCAGAAGTATTCACTTTTCTGAATTTTATCTTTATCTAAGAGAAAGTCTTGTTAGAAGATATTATGATATGGATTTAGTAGAAAGGGAAAAGTTGATATAAGGGAAATACATTTAAGACAAAATTTTTTAGTAAGGTGAGAAGGAAAGGGTTTCAGTTCTCTAGTGGAGGGGCTGACCTTAGGAGAGGGGAACAGGAAACTTCATCCATTTCAACAGGAGGGAAGCTGAGTGTGTGGATACTGATACAGCAAATTAGTAGATTTGGTAGTGAAGCAGGAAGATGAGGAATTTCTCTTCTTTAGTTTCTCAACGAAATAAGAAATGAAATTATCAGCTGAGAGTGAAAAAAGAAGAGGAGGTCTTAGAAATTTGAGGAGAGTGGAAAAGCTGTGAAATTGTTTTCTTAGAGAATAGGGAGTGAATTGATTTGGGAAAATAAAGCTTTACAGAGCAGTGTTGAGAGCCCACTTGAGATAATCATCCTAAATTTATTGTGGGACCAGTTAGCACAGTTGTGGATTTTTCTCCAGCTATGTTTACTTAGTTTTTGAGTGCAGGGAAGCAAAGTAAATAAAGTTGGATTTAACCAAGAGTTGGAGTTTTACCAAGGAATACAACAGGAGGGGAAGAAGTGCCAGGGAGTTGCAAGTTTATGCAAAGGAGTGTTTAGAGTGATGAATCAAGGGGAATGTAAGTTGGATGATGTGGAAAGTAAAAATAGGAGAAGGGTCATGGGCAGTGAAAATTGATAGGGTTAATAGCTTAGAGATCCTGCTTCCATCAAGAAATTGTTGAAGAGGAGGTGATGGTCAGTGTGAGATGCAAGATAATAGAGGTTTTGGAAGGAGTGCCTATATTATTAATGGCCAGGGCTAGACTGTCACCATGGGAATAAGTGACTGAGGTGGGCTGGAAAACAAGACGATTGAAAATGAGTGGTCAAGGAACAGAGAGGCCAGCGCATGGGGTAAGTTGTTTCCGTGCATGATGAAGTCACCAGGAATGCGGACAGTAGGAGTGGTGTAACCAAGAGAGTGAATCAGGTTTTAAAATTTCCAGAGAATGAGGGGAAGTGACCCAAGAGATCAGCAGACGATTGCAGTATCCTGATGGCACATACTTCAAAGGAGCTGAGTTTTTGAGGGACTAGAGGATGAGAAAGAGTTTGGAATGGGCAGTGAGCTCATAAGAGGTATAAATGAAATGCTGACCCTACTCTGTAGGTTCTTTTAGAGGAGTGAGGTACTCTGACTTGGAAGATCAGAAAGGGGATCACGGACAAAGTGGCAATTACGCTAGACTTTGAAAGATGAAAAGAATTTTGAGAGAAACAGATTTGGAAAGATATTTCCTGCCAAAGAAAATGCTATTTACTAAGGAAGAGGGAACTGACACTGTTGGTTCCGCCCACGACTGCTGCTTTTGCAAATCCGCCTTCAGGCTTTTTGCATGTTGCTAAGAGCATCCTGGTACTGCCAGATCTCTTTAGCCATCGGCCACTAGGTGGTGGCAGTGTATGTCTTTGAGGCAGCCTTCCTGGGTACTGTGGGTTTGTGGGGACTGGAAATGAGAATCTAGCCACAGCTGTGCTGGAGTGAGGCAAGTGATGTGTACTGGTGTGTTTCATTAGGCCTGCAAGTGTTGTCATGGTCCTAGCAATGAAGTTGCAAAGCCCTCAAGAGAAGAGAATAAACTTGAGAACGTTTAGGCAAAAGATCAGGAAACAGGTAAAAAGAAAGGAAGCAGTCTCAGGATAGGGGTATGATGGGGTATAAGAAGTGAAGGCCAAAAGAAGAAACCACAGAGAAAGGAAGAGACTTGCAGACTTGCTATGTAGGGTGAGAAATGGGCGCCAGACCAATATAGAAAGAAAGACAGAAGCAGTGACTTTTTGTTTTTTCTGGTTTGTTTACTCCCAAAATAATTTTGGAAAACTATGTAACCCCTTCCCACATTTTTAAGTTGACATCTAAAATACATTTTTTTTATGTTTAAATAGCTTCCAGAGGTTAATTTCTCCTGTCTAGTATATCACATACATGTTTTTAGGGCCATTGCTAGCCTTTCCAGTGCCTTTGTGCCAATTAGGAAAAGGTGTCCCTCTGGGAAAAAGCAGAGTGGACAGGTTTTCTAGGGATGGCACAAAGAAAAAGTGCCCCTCCTTCTGGCTGAAGAGCAGAGCCTGGCCAGTGGAATGAGGGCTGTATTTCAGCCTGTACTTTACCCCAAGAAACTGCACTACTAGATTGCAGCCCCTACTTGCCCCCTAAACTGCACAACCATACACAAAGGCCTTGTAGACATTTGTTTTTTAACCTTTGACTACAGACATAGCTCATTCAATTTGTGGAAATGTAAATGACAAATGACAAAGCCATTTGTTCATGGGCAAACCAGTAAACCAAATCTGACTTCCTTTATTATTTCAAATAAAAAGGTTAATATATGTCTCCCTGTGCCAAACATCTTATTTCTTAATTCTAAGATATACAGATGCTATAGAACTTTGCTTAGGGTTTCTTTAGCAGATGATGCTTCTAAAGCTATAGCACACTTAAGAGTCACTTGGAAGGCTTACAGATTTCTTGGTCCCACCCGGGGGAGATTCTGACTCAGCAAGTCTGGGATGGAGCTGAAAATTCGCATGTCTAACAGGCTCCCAGGAGATGCTGATGTTACTCATCCTAGTACTGGATAAAATAAGGCGCTGCCCGCTTTAATATTGCCCATCAATGCCTCATTGACTGTCATAGCACTCTTCCTCAGGAGCTGTGCATTCTCAAATTGTGCCTGTTGCACCATAGTAAAAATTTAAGATGGGTTGGAAATAAGCTTTTCTTTTGCAAAGTGGGAGAAAGTAATGAAAAGAAAGACGGGAAAGAAAAAGGAGCAAACCAGGCACATTCTTAAGAAAAACAATTTTAGGAAAGAAACATGTGAAAGTTGAAGATCTGGAAAATTACTTCCAAAATAAGGGTTTGGGGGATGGGAAGGGATGACCAGGCAGAGCATAGAGGATTTTTAAGGCAGTGAAACTGCCCTCTGATACTAAATATGTATATATGTATTATACTCTAATGGTAGATACGAGTCATTATGCATTTGTCCAAACACATAGAACAACACCAAGAGTATATCCTAACGTGAACTATGGACTTTGAGTGATAATGATGTGCCAATGTAGATTCATCAGCCATAACAAATGTACCACTCTGGTGGGGAATGTTGACAATGGATCTTAAAAAAAAAAGATACCACAGTTTCAACGCTATTGGATTAAAAAAACATGTGACCAAAGTAGTCAGAATTTTACATGTCAGATTTTACACTAAAAAATGTAAAATTGTGTGCAAAATGGTATTGCTAATATAATTATTAAAAAATTTTTTTAATCTACTTTGTGTTATTAGGTTGGTGCATTAAGAAGGAGCATTTGTGGATTGGAAGGAACAATAGTAAATGTTTAGGGTAGAGAAGTCATCACAGCCTGATTAAGGAGACTATGAAGCTGTGGGTGTGTTACATGACCTATTTAGATTTCTTCTTGTGCTCTCAACATTGCTGATATAGCCCTGTGGGGAGCAAGGGGCGCCAGTCTTCAGAAATCAAATAGGAACTGAAATTGACATAACTATCTTGAGAGGATGTAAAGATGAGTTGCCTAATGTCCAGAGTGGAAATTAAGGGGTTACCCTGGGAAGTGATGAAGTTATTTTACTAGGCAAATGACACTCACTGATTTCCCAAGCTACATATATGGAAAGAGAAACGCCTTTGAGGAAAGTCTGCCTATGGGATGAGCTATGGCATGATGTGTGGTTCAAGGAATCCTCACTTCCTGTACTGTGTGGGACTCAGCGCAATATCAAATTAGTACTTTATAATATCCAAAGAACTTTAATGTATGTTATTTAATCTTCCCAATAAATCAATGCCTGTCACCATTCTACAGATCTAAACCTTAAAGCATAACTCAGCCGAGGTCGTACAGTTTGTAAGAGGCCTTTCACTTTATACAATAAATTCTTTCTAACATCTGAAGTTGCCCATTATAAAACCAGTTCTTTGTGCTAATGGAAGCTATTTTATGACTAAACCACAATAATTTATGACTTTTTCAATATCCACTAACAGATTTCCTTTTCTAATTATGTTTCATCCACTATTAAGTATTTTTTCATTTCTGTAGCTAAGACAGATGGACAGCAGGGAAAATGAACCACAAGTATGCTGGGTGACTGGAATTTAACTTTTTTATGGACAATCTACACATGAATAATTGAAAATTATCAATATCATGTTCCTTAGCCTAAGAAGAAGGCAAAAATAACTTTTATTTATTTGTTTTATTTATTTATTTTTGAGGAAGATCAGCCCTGAGCTAACATCCAATGCCAATCCTCCTCTTTTTGCCAAAGAAGATTTGGCCCTGGGCTAACATCCGTGCCCATCCTCCTCTACTGTAAAGGGACACCGCCACAGCATGGCTTGACAAGCGGTGCGTTGGTGCGCGCCTGGGATCCGAACCTGCGAAGGCTTGGGCCACTGATACAGAGCGCGCACACTTAACCACTATGCCACTGGGCTGGCCCCAGTAACTTTTATTTATTGATATTGTATTAGGTACTTTCTCCACTTTATCTGATTTAATTCTCCTAAGAACCTATGAGATGGAACAGAACTTTAGCTATCTCTTTTTAAACCCTGTTTAGGGTTGTCAGATAAAATAGTTTTTTGGTATAGGTATGTCCCAAACATTGAATGGGATATATTTATACTAAAAAAAAGTATTCATTTTTTATCTGAAATTCAAATTTAATGACATTCTGTTTGTTTGTTTTTGCTAAATCTTGCAACTCTACCTATTTCTTTTATCCCTCATATTAAAGAATAAATTACTTTTGTTCAAAACACATTGCACATCTTAAGCAGATTCCTTAGCTAATACTCTTTTTGTGTGTGTGTGTGAGGAAGATCAGCCCTGAGCTGACATCCATGCTAATCCTCCTCTTTTTGCTGAGAAAGACCGGCTCTGAGCTAACATATTGCCAATCCTCCTCCTTTTTTTCCCCAAAGCACCAGTAGATAGTTGTATGTCATAGTTGCACATCCTTCTAGTTGCTGTATGTGGGACACGGCCTCAGCATGGCCGGACAAGCGGTGCATCGGTGTGCGCTGGGGATCTGAACCCTGGCCGCAGGTAGCGAGCAGGCACACTTAACCGCTAAGCCACGGGGTGGCCCTAGCTAATACTCTTTTGTCTTACTAATGATGTTTGGATTGTAAGAGGAGCCAAAAGTTAGAAGCAAAAGGTTGTTAATATTTTGGATAACTTTTACAGGAATCTACTGAAGAAACTGTAGGAAATCCCAGAAATTTAACTTGTACTATTCCCAGATTTATCTACGATTCTCAAATCCTCAGTCCTAATTTTAATTAAGAATTGTTTAGTTCTCTTTACAAATCAACCTTGTGAATAGATATGTTGGTGAAATCATACAAGAACTGTAAAATTTTAAAACTGGAAGGGATATTAAAGATTATCTCTACTTTTGGGCCAGGCCCGTGGCTTAGCGGTTAAGTGCGCACGCTCCACTACGGGTGACCAGGGTTCAATCCCCGGCGCGCACCGACGCACCACTTCTCAGGCCATGCTGAGGCCGCGTCCCACATACAGCAACTAGAAGGGTGTGCAACTATGACATACAACTATCTACTGGGGCTTTGGGGAAAAAAAAAAAGGAGGAGGATTGGCAATAGATGTTAGCTCAGAGCCAGTCTTCCTCAGCAAAAAAAAACAGGAGGATTAGCACGGATGCTAGCTCAGGGCTGATCTTCCTCACACACACACACACACACACACACACACACACACACAAAAGATTATCTCTACTTTAGGGCTTCCAGCACCTAACTCAATCTTAGTGGAGAACCGATGTCTCCAGGCAATGAGAGGACTTTGTAGATGGAGATTCCTGTCCTTACTGCTAGGGGGCATCAAACTACCTCACCTTTCCCCTTTTCTTGCCTGTGCTCCCTCCCAGACACCTCTCCTTTTCTGAGTACCTAACATTCCAAATATCTTGTGTTCCTAGGTTATAGTGTTATCTATGGCTCCAAAGTGATGGTGGTAAAAGCCAAACAGGAGAGGGCAAGTGATATGGATCAATTAGAGATGAACACAAATGTGCCCTAGACATGGAAAAATCCCCTTGGTGAAAATTGTGACAGGGCTGAGGAAGAATAGTTCATTCCAAAGGGGGCGAAAGAGAGGGAAAGGTCAACCCACACAGGCTTCTTGCAGTGGATAAACGTTAAGGTTCTTCATCCAAAACTAGTAGAATCCAAGGTCAAGAATGCTGAAGAGAATCGAATACCAAGCAAGGTAGTTAGCACTTGATCTTCTAATGGATAGGTAACCTTGCCTCCATTCTGGAGACACAAACTGAGATTGGCTGAAATATTTTCTAAAAGACTTTCTCATTCAAGGAGGGCCACCAGCCCTCGGAAAGGCTCTTCTCCATGATCAGATAGCATATATCTAGAAGCTTAGCCGTGGTTTTAAGCTATAACACTATGACCTCTCTATGAGTATACAGAGAACTGTGCCAAGAGGGCCCAATATATAGTAGTTGATCAATAAGTCTTTATTGAATGAATACCCCAATGTCAGGTTCTGTCTTATTTTTCCTGCTTTGTCACAACTATTTTTACATCTTATTTTTCCCATCTGTAGTTTAGGAAAAACAAAATCAAACAAGAAATCATAAGATCTGCCTTTCAAGGAAATTTACTTGAAAAGAAAGGTTTGCATTAGATGTACTTTTTAAGTCCTTTTGATACCTGCTATTCTGAGCCTTCTGCCGGTACTTCAGTTCAAGTCATTGTCATCTATTAGTATAGAAGCCTCCTAAATAGTTTTATGCAGTCAGTAATCTTTCTAAAATTCAAATCTGCTCATGTTATTCATATGCTTATTCCTACTAGTTCTCTGTGGTACTCAGAATAAAGTCCAAACTCCTTAATCTAGCATGTTAGGCCGTTTGTGGTATGATCCCTGCTTACTTCTTGGCCTCTTCTCACCTCTTGGCCCTCTACACGTTGGCCATGCTGAAATTTTTGCAGGATCACAAGCACACCACCATACTTTGTGCTTCAAGTGCTATCTCACACTGTACCCTCAACCTAGAACACTATGTTCTGCTTTCTCCCTCCCTCGTAGTTTGTCAGGGCAACTACTACCGAGCCTTCAGGTCTTTCTCAACTCACCTCAAAGAGGAAGCCTTCTCGGACGCTACCACACCCCTTCCTCCTGCATGAATTTTGTATCTCTCCCCCAAGTCCCCCCATGCAAGACGGGAAGTTGTGCACTGCCAGGTTCCTGGGGAGCTCCAGTTACATCAATTCTGATGTGAATGGTAATCTGGGGTGTGCAGACACAATCTGCACAATGCTATGCGATGCCCCCATCAGAGTTTATGAGTCTCATAAGTCTCCTATGCTTCCCTCTCTCCTAAGACTAATACTCTGTAGTGACATTGCCTGTTATCATTCTCCCCCACATAACTGCAACCTTTATAATTCTAGGCCCTGTACTGAGTGCTGGAAGAAATCAAAGGAAACTAAAGGAATTAATGTGTGCATTCAGCTATAATACATAACCAGATTATGGTTAGTCCTATAATAGAATTGTAAAAAAAAGTACTGTGTAAGCACTCAGGAGAGCATAATTAATTGTTTGTGAGGACGGGAAAGAGCACACGTGGGGGGACATTTGAGCTGGGCCCTGAAGGGATGGCAACAGGCAGAAAAGGTAAATAACCATATTTCCAGTAGAGGAGATCACAGTAAAGAGTATAGAGGTAGTCCGTGTGACCAGATTAAAGAGGAGTGAATGAGGAGGGTGGGAATTAAGGTAAATTGTGTAAGGCCTTGAGTGCTTCATTAATCAATATGAATTTTATTCTCTAGACAGCAAATCATTGAAGTTTTGAGCACAACAGTGATATAATCAGATCTGTGTTTAAAAATATTCTTCACTATTATTATTTTTTTGTGTGTGTGAGGAAGATCAGCCTTGAGCTAACATCCGTGCCAATCCTCCTCTTTTTGCTGAGGAAGACCGGCTCTGAGCTAATATCTATTGCCAATCTTCCTCCTTTTTTTTTTTCCCCCAAAACCCCAGTAGATAGTTGTATGTCATAGTTGCACATCCTTCTAGTTGCTGTATGTGGGACGTGGCCTCAGCATGGCCGGAGAAGAGGTGCGTCAGTGCGCGCCTGGGATCCGAACCTGGGCCGCCAGCAGCGGAGCGCGCGCACTTAACCACTAAGCCACAGGGCCAGCCCCACTATTATTTTTTATTAGCAATCAAAGCATGCTTATTCTTTTTTTTTTTCAAGTTTGTTCCAGAAAGACATATATCAGATAAAGTGAAAGGTCTCTATAATCCAACTCACTAGTTAACCATTGGTATAATGCTCCGTATTTTTTCTATGCACACGTGCTGGTGTGTATGTGTGTATATTTATTTATAAGAATGAGATCATTCTAACCATAGTTTAGCCACTGCCTTTTTTGAAGTAATGGTGAGTATCTTCTATGAGGAGGCAAATCATGCAAATGTTATCAGCTACAACAAAACATGAGCATATGGAAGTATACTCTACTTCACTCATAATCAACACAGAAATGATATCCTATTTTACCTATGAGATCCGGCAAATTAAAAAGAATTATCAATATTCAGTTTGGGTGGGGATATAACAAAAAAGGCACTCTTTACACAATTGGTAGGAATAAAAATTAGTACTTTAGGAAAGGGAAATCTAGCAATTCTTTTCAAAATTTAAAATATATGTACCTTTGAACTAGCAATTCCATATCTACAAATTTTTTCCTACAAAATGCTCTTGGAAGTTCACAAGGCTAAATGCACAAAGATGTTTGTTGCAGCATTATTTGTAATAGCAAGGGAACGTAAATGGGCAATAAATTATGGTGACCTCTATCATATTATGGACAACTGTGCAGCATATCTAAGTGCACTGATATAAGAGAATGATTTATTGTTGAGTGAAAAAATACCAAAATACTGAAATGATACATGTATTTATAATAATGCCATTTTTAAAAATTATACATATATAAAAGCAGAGAGCATATGTATGTATTCATCTATAATGTGTGTGCATATATGTCTATTCATATATGTGTATACAGCCCCTCAAAGGTTTTAACCATGGTTAATCTTGAAATTGAATAAGAATGCAGTGAGTGTCTTTAACTTTTGACTTTTTTTTTTGTGGGAAAGATCAGCCCTGAGCCAACATTCATGCCAATCCTCCTCTTTTTTTGCTGAGGAAGACTGGCCCTGGGCTAACGTCCACGCCCATCTTCCTCCACTTTATATGGGACGCCGCCACAGCATGGCCTGACAAGCGGTGCGTCAGTGCGCGCCCAGGATCCAAACCTGGGCTGCCAGCAGCGGAGCGCAGCACTTAATCACTATGCCATGGGGCCAGCCCCTAACTTTTTACTTTTTACATTTGTGTTTTTTTGAATATTTTTACAATGAACATATATTATTTTTAAAATATACGGTGAAGAAATATATTCCTAGACCTGTTTTCAAGTCTATATATATAGTTATAGTTCATTTTTTTAAATAACTGCATAGTATTTCATTGTATGGTTATACCATTTATTCATTCTACAGTTATTGAGAGCTCATTCTACAGCAGGCACCAGGCTGGGCATTGAAGGAAACAACAAGCACTTAAAATAGAAATTAACAGAGAAGGACCTTCTTTAGGAAAGGTGTTAGGGAAGGTCTTTCGCAGTAGTGACATCAAAGCTGGGACCTAAAAGAATATGCTAGCCAAGGGAGGAAAGAACACTCTTGGCAGCAGGAACATATGTATAGGGCCCCACAATACAAAAGAGTTTGGTGCCTGAGGAACTGAGAAAATATCAGTGTGGTTTCTGCGACTGGTAAACAAGGGGGATTAATAGCGAAAGGTGAGATTATAGACAACATTTTTTTTTTTAATTCCCTTAGACATTTATATTGTTTCCAAATTTTTCCTGTGACAAAATGCTGCAGTGATCATCTTTGTACTTGTATCTGAATACACTGTGGCAGTATTTGTTGGATCCATGCATAGTAGAAATTATGGGTCAAAGAGTGTGAATATGTAAATTTTAATGGATATTGTCAAGCTGCCTTCAAAAGAGTTTGCAATTTTGCATTCATTCCAAGTGTCTATTTTCTAAAATGTTAGCCAGGCCTGTGTATTGTCAGTCTTCATAATTTTTACCAATCTCTGTAGGAAAAAAAAACCTTTCATTTTCATTTCTTTTATTGTTAGTAAGTTTGAATGTGTTTTCATTTTGGCCATTACATTCTTGCTATATGAATGCTTGTTCCTGTGCTTGGCCTATTTTTGTCTTTTATTGTTCACTTCTCTCACTCCTCTGAAAGAGCTCTTTGTATATTATGGAAATTAAGCCTTTGTCATATGAATTGCACACATTTTTGCCAGTTTTTCTTTACAAATTTTCTGATGTTTCATCACAATAGAAAATTTTAATTTTATGTGGTCGTATTTATAAATTTTATCTTTTATAATTCACACGTGCCATGTTTTGCTTAGAACAGATGCATATTAAGAAGGCAAATGTGGAGGTATATGATGGGGAAGTGGGGCTGGGGAAATGGAAGAAAATGAGACCAGTTGGTTATTCACTGTAAATTGAAGCGGTGGCTCTGAACATGGAGAGTAGAAGACAGATTTGAGGGACGTTTTTTTAAATATGACAGCTTTATTGAAATGTAGTTGAGGGCCAGCCCTGTGGCTTAGCGGTTAAGTGCGCTCGCTCCGCTACTGGCGGCCCGGGTTCAGATCCCGGGCGTTCACCAACGCACCACTTCTCCAGACATGCTGAGGCCGCGTCCCGCATACAGCAACTAGAAGGATGTGCAACTATGACATACAACTATCTACTGGGGCTTTGGGGGGGGGGAAAAAAAGTTGGAGGATTGGCAATAGATGTTAGCTCAGAGCCGGTCTTCCTCAGCAAAAAGAAGAGGATTAGCATGGATGTTAGCTCAGGGCTGATCTTCTTCACAAAAAAAAAAAAAATAATAAATAAATAAATAAGAAATATAGTTGACATACAACTCACCTACTTAAAGTGTTACAATTCAAGGATTTTTAGTATATTCACAGAGATGTACAACTGTTAATCAATTTTAGAACATTTTATCACTCCAGAAAGAAGCCCAATAACCATTAGCAGTAATTCTGCATTCCTCCTTAACCACTTGCAGCCCTTGGCAAACACTAAACTACTTTCTGTCTCTATAGATTTGCCTATTCTGGACATTTCATAAATGGAATTATAAAATATGTGACCTGGGGCTGGCCCCGTGGCTTAGCGGTTAAGTGCACACACTCCACTGCTGGCGGCCCGGGTTCGGATCCCGGGTGCGCACTGCTGCACCGCTTCTCCGGCCATGCTGAGGCCGCGTCCCACATACAGCAACTAGAAGGATGTGCAACTATGACATGCAACTATCTACTGGGGCTTTGGGGAAAAAAAAAAGGAGGAGGATTGGCAATAGATGTTAGCTCAGAGCCGGTCTTCCTCAGCAAAAAGAGGAGGATTAGCATGGATGTTAGCTCAGGGCTGATCTTCCTCACAACAAAAATAAAATAAAATAAAATATGTGACCTTGTTGACTGGCCTCTTTCACTCAGCATGATGTTTCAAGGTTCATCCATGTGTAGCATGTATTGGTACTTCATCCTTTTCTATGGACAAATAATACTTCATTGTATTATGATTATTCTGCGTTTGTTTATCCATTGATTAGTTGAGTTTTTCCCTTCTTGGCTGTTATGAATACTAGTGCTATGAACATTCTTGTCCAAGTTTTTGTGTGGACATAGGTTTTCAGTTCCCTTGGGTATATACATTGGAGTGAAATTGCTGGGTCATATGGTAAGTCTATGTTTAACTTATGAGGAACTGCCAAACTATTTTCCAAAGCACTGCACCATTTTACATGCAGTATATGAGAGTTCTAATTTCTCCATATCCTTGTCAACAACAATTCTTATTATGTATCTATTTTATTATAGCCATTCTAGTGGGTGTAAATTGGTATCTCATTATGGGTTTGATTTGCATTTCCTTAATGACTAAAGATATTGGGGCCGGCCCTATGGCTTAGCAGTTAAGTGCACGCACTCCGCTGCTGGCGGCCCCGGGTTCGGATCCCCAGCACGCACCGACGCACCGCTTCTCTGGCCATGCTGAGGCTGCATCCCACATACAGCAACTAGAAGGATGTGCAGCTATGACATACAACAATCTACTGGGGCTTTGGAGGGAAAAAAATAAATAAAATCTTTAAAAAGAAAAATGACTAAAGATATTGAGCATGTTTTTTGCTTATTGTCCATTTTTATATCTTCTTTGGAGACAGGTCTAGTCTAAGTCCTTTGCCCATTTTTTAACTGAATTGTCTTTTTGTTGAATTGTAAATTCTTATATATTCTGGATATGTTCTTTATCAGATTTATGAGTTATAAATATTTTCTCACATTGTATAGGTTGTCTTGTCACTTTCTTAATGTATTCTTTGAAGTACAAAAGTTTTTATGTTGATGAAGTCCAATTTATCTAATTTTTCTTTTGTTACTTGTACTTTTTTTTTTAACTTTTTATTTATTTATTTTTCCCCCCAAAGCGCCAGTAGATAGTTGTATGTCGTAGCTGCACATCCTTCTATTTGCTGTATGTGGGACACGGCCTCAGCATGGCCGGAGAAGCGGTGCGGCGGTGCGCACCCGGGATCCGAACCCGGGCCACCAGCAGCGGAGCACGTGCACTTAACCACTAAGCCACGCGGCCGGCCCTGTTACTTGTACTTTTGATGTCATATCACAAAAGGCTTTGTCTAACCCAAGTCAGAAAGATTTACCTTTAGATCTGTGAGTCATTTTGAGTTAATTTTTATGTATGACGTGAAGAAGGGGTCCAACTTCATTCTTACGCTTGTGGATGTCCAGTTATCACAGCACTATTTTTCAAAACAAGATTTGATCTTGTCAATAACTAGTCCAGTATTGAGGGACATTTTTTGAAAGCAGATTTGAAAGGACTTGAAAGCTAGAAGGTGAAGGATATAGAAGAATCAGAAATTTTAGTTTAGGAACTAGATAAACAGTAATGCCATTAACCAAAATGGGCAAATCAATTAGAGGAGGAAGAGTGGAAGCAAATTTGGAAGATCAGTTGTGGGCATGTTAAGCTTGAGGTACTTACAGGATATCCGTGTTGAGATTCATAGCAGGCAATTGTAAGTTTGATCTGGAATTCAAAAGAATGTTTGAGGTGAAAGCCATAGATTTGCAAGTCCCCTTCTTCGGTGGGAAAAGTTGAGATCACTGAGAATCTGGTCAAAGATGAACTCAACTTTTAAGAGTCATTGAGGGGGGAGAACCAATGAAAAAGAAGTAGAATTAAGAGTTAAAGAAGTTGAAGACTACCTAGAGAATGGTGTGAAAGCAAAGAGAAATTAGGAGTCTACTAAGAATTTAAATGATGAAGAGATGTTGTACAGGATAACATGGAGGTCACTGGTTTTGCAATTAGGTCATTCATGTCTTTTGCAATTGAAGCTTAAGTAGATAGGGTGCAATGGAATGTGGGGAAGAGTGCTTGAACCTTCAAGCGAAAAACATGTTAACTTTGGAAATTGTTGCCAAAGACTATATAACTACCATCTTGGTAGCCTAAGGGAAGGAGCACAAGGAAGGCAGAATGCTTCTCTTTTTCTTTAATTCTAACTCCAATACTCCAATACTTAATACAGCTGAGATAAGCCCGGAATGTTGTAGCAAGACTTTCCAAAGACTAGGAGATAAAAGAAGAAAAAAAGAATATTATGAGAATTCTAAAGAATAGATATTTCTCTTTCAGGGAAGTGATTCACTACAGAGCTGTCTTCCTGAGAAGTTCCTGGCCTAGTTCCATTTGTCAGAGGCCAACTTTTCCTTGTACTCTTGGGAGGGTCCTCAAACACATCTAAACTCAAAGTCTAAGGAAGCAAGGTCCAGTTTTCTTATACACATGTGTAGGAGTTCTGGTTTCCTTTTTGTAGACCCATGTCTTTTCTCCAGATATAGGAATGTCCACTTTTTTCAGGGAAACCACATCTCCTCACAAGGGTGTGGCCATAGAAGGATAATCATTATTTCAATAAAATAAATAAGAATTCCAGTCATACCAAAAGTATTGTTAGTAGCAGGTATGTAATTTCATATAGAGGTCTGAACTTCTGTGCAGACCACTAAATATTCTGCAATATGTTGATGCTGAATGAGAGAGAAAGAAATAGAAACAAGGAATGTAGATCAATCCTTGAAGGAATTTGACAATGAAGGACAGAGTACCTTATGGGAAGTAGAAGTACAGGAAGAATGAGAGGACTTCAGGATAGGGATACTTTAGATTACCATTGGCAACAGGGAACGGGGAAGCAGAAAGTAAGAAATTTAAGGCAGAAAAGAGAATTATGGATGGAACAGTATCCTGGCACATAGATGGGTATATTAAGATATGGAGAGGAGGGGCCGGCCCAGTGGTGTAGTGGTTAAGTTTGTGCACTCTGCTTTGGTGACCCAGGGTTCACCCGTTCGGATCCTGAGCGGGGACCTACGCACCGCTCATCAAGCCATGCTGAGGCAGTGTCCCATATAGAGCAACTAGAAGGATGTAAAACTATGACATACAGCTATCTACGGGGACTTGAGGAGAAAAAGGGAGGAAGATTGGCAACAGATGTTGCCAGGGCCAATCTTCCCCCCCAAAAAAAAAAGATACGGAGAGGAGGGTAGAAAACTTCTAAAATAGGCAGGGTTTTAGAACAGTTGGATTAAGGGTGAGGTGAGGGTAAGGAATAAAAATTAACAAAATCCGTTTTCTGAAAAAGCGTTGAGCCTGGTCATCTGGGTAAATGAGGAAAACAGGAGTGGGATTGGAGCTTGAAGAGGCTGGGAAAAGGTTTGTCTCTTTAAATGCAGTATTTTCTCCATACCCTAAAATCTTGAGTAGAGCTTCTGTGGAGAGATGTCATTTCCTGTACTTAACCCTCCAAAGATAATTGCTTGGTTGAATGAGTGCCTTGCCCAGTAGTCCTCTTTCACCCACCTGAAAAATCCCCAGGATTGATTTAGCCTTCTTTGATACTACACCCAAGATGCTGAAAAAAATAAACACAACTAGGCAGAGGGTTGGTACTGTTATAAATTCATAGTTACCAATCTCATTGAGTTGTTAATAATATCAATCTGAAATCATCTAGTCCAATTTCCTACCAAATGTAGGAACAATTATCCAGTTCATCTGTATCATTATTTGGTTATTCATTTATTTAACAAATGTTAAGTGAGCATCTAGTACGTATCAGGTTCCTTCTAGATGTCAAGTATATGGGACAAATATGTTGAACAGGTCCGTATTGTAATGGGGACAGACAGTAACCAAAAAAATAATTTCAGATAGTGATAAGATCTATGAAAAAAATTAAAAATAGGGAAATGTGATAAATGGTGGGTGGATAGAAGGGCAACATATAGATAGCCTAGTCAAGGAGGCCTCTCTGAGGAAGTGGCTTTGAGCTCAGACATGAATGACAAGAAGGAATCAGGCATTTGAAGATCTTGTGAAGACATCTCCAGACAAGCCCTGTGGCAGAAATGAACTTGATATAATAGAGGGACAGAAAAAAAAAAAAACCTATATGGCTGGAGCTTAGTGAATTAAGGGAATAGTGGTAGACAACAAGGCAGGAAAGAGAGATAGGGGCCAGGTACAGTTTTGATACCTCTGTGAAGAATGAATTATAGAATAAGAATGAAATCAGTAAGACTGATTAAAAGACTGTTTTAATAGATCATCTGACAAATTATGAAGGTTTTGACAAGGGTGGTGCAGTGGAAATGGGAGAGTGGAAGGAATCTGGGTATATTTTGGAGGTCAAGCTGACCGCACTTGCTGTTGGATTAGATGTGGAAGGTGTGGGAAGGAAAGAAATCCTGATTAGCTCCTGGCATTTTGGCTTTTGCAAAAGGGTGAGTAGTGATAATGTTTACTGGGATGGAGGAGAATAAGGAAGGAAAAGATTTAGGGGTTTGGAATCGGTACTTCTATTTTGACTATGCTTAGTTTGAGATGCCTTTTGGCCACCCAAGTGGAGATATCCCACAAGCTATAGATATATGACTCTGGAAATAACGCTGGTTCCCCCAGCTGCTCTTCATGACCTTGTTTCCAGATACTCCATCATTCTGGTCATATCTTCTTAAAGTAGGATGCCAAGGACTAAAGTGACCTGAATAACACACCCGAAATGTAGAACTGTTATCCCTCTGATTTGTTATTCTTTCAGAAATATGTTCACTTTTTATAATTTGCCTGTTTGCTTCCTTGCTGTCATTAGTGTGTTAGAGTCCCTACCTGTGGCGTATGACATCTCTTCTAATTTTCTTCTAATCTGTAGTTGATTTGGAAAGCAAATAACCAAATAACTTATGCTCTGTATGAGATATTAACATTTTGCTTTGTATGTTTGGAATATTTTATAATAATTTAAAAAAGAGAGAGAGCATGTGCTTTCTGAAAGGGGCCTAATGAACCCTCCTATAAGTAAAGCTTTGAGCTCTTTTTAGAACATCTTTTTTCCTTACTTTGTTTTTCTAACCTATATTCAAAATAAGTGACTTTTCCAAATAGTTGAGCTCCAGGTGGGTGAGGTATTTCAGTCATTTACACAAGGATCTCATTAGAGATGCTCTCAGTCTAAGGCAGTGGTTCTCAATCAGCAGTGACAAGGGTCCCTGGGGACCCTTGTCAATTTTGGCAGACATATTTGGTTGCTGTGACTCGTGGCAAAGAGAATGCTACTGGGATCTGTAAGTAGAGCCTGGGGATGCCGCTAAGCATTCTACAATACATAGGACAAGCCCAATAACAAAGAATTATCTGGCCCAAAATGTAAATAGTACCTAGATTTAAAAACCCTGGGCTATAGTATTTTTCTGATTTTGTTTACTAATCTTATTGAAAAAGGGTTAGTAAAACCTTATGTGAAAAAATGGACACAATTTAAACTTAAGGCATTAATTCTGCTTCCAACTAATCATTGCTCTCTCTTTTTATTGCATGTCAACCATCTGTTAATAATCTTTCTAGAATTTAATGGGAAAATAATGAAGCACCACTTTTTCCAATAAGAAAATGTTGTCGTAGCTCCAATTTTTTGTCACCTCTCTCAAACGCCATAATTTTTAGAATATTAACAATGTTGAGTGATCAAATTTGGACATTATTTTCATATGCTTTTATTTAAAGCAAAATTATACTCTCACTATTTCATTGCCTTTTCTGGCCTTTAGTTTCTCTTCCTCGTATTTTGTTCATTCTTTCTGAAAAGTTATGTTTCTTAAGAAGAGGAATAATCCTGCTTTTCTTCTGTCATCTCTTAATACTAGATAAATACAATACAACTTAAACTAGAAGCTCTGTTCTCCTTATCTTTCAGCCCCAGTGAGGCATGCAGCTATTTTGGGATGTGGTTATGCTAATTATGGTCACTAGTCTGTTATTATGAGAGAGGTGGAGGTGGAAGTTACTGTCCTGTCACTGGTTGTACTTAGAGGTAGAGGTGTGGGGGACAGAGAATGCTGGTCACTGCGCTTCCTTCATGGTGGGAACATGTGAGTCTTTTCCTGGGGCTGTTCTATTTCTTGGTAGTGACTGCAGCTGTCAAGATCAAAGAGGAGCTAATGAGACAGGAGTAAATAACTTCATTCTTAGCGTATATGGAAGGAGCAAGTTCTGACGGAGATTAAAAAGTGAAAGGGAAAAAAAAGTGAAATTCTTTCCTCAGCCATACCCAGAAACAAGTAAGTGGCTCTTTCAGATGCTTCTAATTTTTCAAATTTCAACTATGTTAACCACTCGGCATCTAGTGGCAAAAGTAATCTTTTCCCAATACCTTTATGTTCAGAGTTAAAGATTCATTCATTCATTCATATATTTATTGAATGTGTCTATATGTATCAGGCACTGATATGACCCAGGGAAAGCTTCTAAAAATTTGGAAATTTCAAGTATGTATTTGAAAGAGAAATGATAAGTGAATACCTACTTAGTAGTCAAGATATTTATATAATTTATCACCTTTCTTCCCTGAGGGAATGATTGCTTTACACACATGAATCACTAAATATTTGTATAGGTAGAGTATTGTGGGACCCTTGGATTGCAGAGAACAAAACAGCTAGGGTCCTTGTCTTTCAGCCTTAAGACTACCTTTTAGAATTAGAGAACTGAGACACAGGTTTAATGACTTAACTAATTATTAGCATAGTGTGTGGCACAGCAAGTGAGTACCATAGTCTGAGCTGATGTCTGGAGTTTCTAACCTTCAACCTTGTCTTTGTTCTAAAAACAGAAGTGAGAGAAGATTGTCTGCAGAAAATGCTTTCCACCATTGTACAAGCTGGTTTCTATCCAGAAAGCCTTCTGACTGAAACAATGGATAGGGGGCCGGCCCCGTGGCTTAGCGGTTAAGTGCGTGCGCTCCGATGCAAGCTGCCCAGGTTCGGATCCTGGGCGTGCACAGATGCACTGCTTCTCCGGCCATGCTGAGGCCGCGTCCCACATACAGCAACTAGAAGAATGTGCAACTATGACATACAACTATCGCCTGGGGCTTTAGGGGAAAAATAAATGAAACAATGGATAGGAGAGTGAAATGAAGCAACAGTTTGGGGTTCATGTTTGGGGTTCAGGGAAACAATGGAAAGAGAGATTAGAAAAAGCACAGAACAAGGAGAACATATTTCAGTTGGGGCAAAGCATATAAGATAAAAGTGACACTTTCGGTATCTCTGGAGTACAGGTAGTATGTTGGTGCTGTAAAAAAGAAAAAAATGCAATTAGATTTTACTTCATTCCTCACCTAAGGGCTTATACTCAAAATGGCATATCTGGTATTCAAAGACTGCTGCATCACAGCCAAACTTACTTTTCTAGCATTATCTCTTACTAGACTCCTATAAGTACCCTACTCTTCAGCTAAATTGGATGAGGCACTATTCCCCAACCCTCTGCACAAACTTCCTACCACCATATCTTTTCCCAGGCCATTCTACCTTCCTGAAATGCCCGTCTCTAATCTCTGCCTATCTTTTATCTTTTATCCTACCCATCTTTCAAGATCCATTCCAAATTCTAACTTCACGACGCCTTTCTGGATTCTTCCCACACGAATAAAATCTCCTGATTCTTTGGCACTTTCTTCCTTCCGCACTTTCTTTTCTTGTCCTCTCCACGACTAGATTATAATCAACTTGAGGGAAGGGACTTTGAGTCCTCTGCATTGTTCAGCAGAGTGCTGTATGTCTTGTAGGCTCTCTCGATATATTTTAGTTTTTCTCAACATTGCCTTAAAAAAAACTAATTAAAATCTTCCTGGATTTAGAAAACTGTTGTTTCTCATTATTTTTATTAGCTGTTATCTTATCCAAAGATTGAGAGGTCCAAGTAAGAATGCAGCTTATGGGCAAAAATAGAGAATGGAATTGTAAGAAGCAAAGTTTATGGCTAGGATGTGGGGACAAGGAGGGGGACAATACCTCCCTTTTAGGTAAACGGAGATATTGGGAAAGAGAATGGAATAGACAAAAGCAGCATTAAGATAGTGGCTTAGGGGGCCGACCTGGTGGCGTAGCGGTTAAGTGCACGTGCTCCACTTTGGCAGCCTGGGGTTCGCAGGTTCAGATCCTGGGCGCGAACATACGCACCGCTTATCAAGCCATGCTGTGCTGGCATCCCATATAAAGTGGAGGAAGATGGGCACGGATGTTACCCCAGGGCCAGTCTTCCTCAGCAAAAAGAGGAGGATTGGCAATGGATGTTAGCTCAGGGCTGATCTTCCTCACACAAAAAAAAGATAGTGGCTTATACAAGACATGGAGGCAACGCAGGTGCCCAACAACTGATGAATGGGTAAAGAAGATGTGGTATATATATAAAATAGAATACCACTCAGCCATAAAAAAAGACAAAATCGTCCCATTTGCAACAACATGGATGGACCTTGAGGGTGATGTTGAGCAAAATAAGCCAGATAGAGAAAGACAAACACTGTATGATTTCACTCGTATGTGGAAGATAAACAAACACATGGACAGAGAGAACAGATTAGTGGTTACCAGAGGGGAAAGGGGGTGGGGGTGGGCATAAGGGGTAAAGGGGCACATACATATGGTGACTGACAAATAATAATGTACAACTGAAATTTCACTGTCATAAACTATGATGGCCTCAATAAAATAAAATTAAAAATTAAAAAAATGTTAAAAACATATATTTTACAAAGAAAAAAAAAAGATAGTGGCTTATAACCTGGGGAAAATGGAAAGAAAAGAAAAAGGAGCAAGACAGAGAAGGAATTGTGGAAATTGTGAGATACAAATATTGAAGAGATGGAAGGAGGACTAGTCAAGAAATTAAAAGGGTTATATCTAAGGGTTATATCCTAGCCTTTAGTTGTCTTTGAGAGGTTCCTTTCCTTGCACGTCAGAAGGCCACAGGCAAGAAAATGAAGTGGAAGACAATACAGAAGTAGGGGTGTCCTCTGTATAACCTCCCAGTGATTCCTTTGAAATAGGAATGACTCAGGGAGGCATATGAGGATAAATAAACACTCCCTTGGAACTGACTCTGTTCCTAGCACGGTTCTGTTCTGCAGCTGCTTTCTCCAGACTCTTGTATTAATCTGGTTCATCACATGACTGTGACTCTCCCTGCCTGTGTTTCTGCACGTATTTCAGGCCCCTGGGTTTGCTTATGTCTGTTGCTTTAGTACCTCTACTCTGTTCCTCTAACTGGGCAATATGAGTCCATCCATTTATGTAAATAATTTGTTTATAGTTACAGTGCAGTTCCTCTTTTGATTGTCTCAAGTCTCATCTATGTCTATACCTTTTCCTTTTGCCTTAGTCTTTTATTTTTCTGCCTGTCCTCTCTCCCATTCTGCTTCTGTCACTGCTTTTCTTACCAGCTGGCTTACTATGATTCCATCCCCATGGCAACCCCTCTCTGGGGAAGAAAGAGAGAGCCTAGAATAGATGGGCAATGAGAAGCTGGATTGGAGTTGGAGGGCAACCTTTTGGATTGAGTCCTGGAACAGACTGCAGACAAACTATGTAGCTGGATGCCAACCAAGTTATACAAACCCTAAGGGAATACAAATTGGGGGCCTAAATCCGGTCCCTGCTAGCAAAACTCATTCAGCAAATCCCTTCTATTTTATGCCAATCTGTCATCTGTTTTTCCCTCTCCTGTGATCCAGATTAACTATTCTTTCTTTCTCTGTTTCATGATGGTTATATATGTACGGTTTCTAATGTATTATACCTTGAAAAATGATTTTCTTAAAGATTCATGAATATTCACATTGGAACCACAAGGTCTGTCTTTTGATGTACTATAGTTTTTCACTAGGATGCGTCCTGGACACCATAATTTAAGTGCTAATGAAGAGGGCCGGCCCTGTGGCTTAGCGGTTAAGTGCGCGCGCTCTGCTGCTGGCGGCCCGGGTTCGGAACCCCGGGCGCGCACCACTTCTCCGGCCATGCTGAGGCTGCGTCCCACATAGAGCAACTAGAAAGATGTGCAGCTATGACATACAACTATCTACTGGGGCTTTGGGGGGAAAAAGTAAGTAAATAAAATCTTTAAAAAAAATAATAAGTGCTAATGAAGAACACTTGGAATGGCCTTAGAAAAGAACAAAAAAAATCAACTATGAAATGTTGTTGTACACTCTCATTTAAGACCAGAGTGTTAGATAAGAGATTTAATAAGCAAGAATGATTTTACCAACAATGGGATTTGTTTTACATAAGGAAAGTTTACTCAGTGAGGTAATGGAATCATTCTGCCCAGAGATCTTTAAAACCAGATAGGTATCCCATATCTGTAAAGGAAACTGGCTAGATCATTGCTTTTCAAACTTTCGCTACCTTTTCCCACTGCTTCCCTTGACCCCAATCTGGAGAGCTTTTTAAACAGAAATTCCTGGGCTGGCCCCGTGGCTTAGCGGTTGGGTGCGTGCTCAGCTGCTGGCAGCCAGCCAGGTTAGGATCCCTGGCGCACACCGACGCACCGCTTCTCTAGCCATGTGGGGCGGCCTCCCACGTGCAGCGGCTGGAAGGATGTGCAGCTATGACATACAACTATCTACTGGGGCTTTGAGGGAAAAAATTAATAAATAAATAAACACAAATTCCTCAGCTCCTCCCTTAGAGATTCTGATTCTGTCAGTCTGGTGTTGGGGGGCGGGGGTGGAGGGGATATGAATTTACATTTCTAACAGGCTCTCTGGAGATGCTGATGCTGCTGGCCCATGGACCACAATTTGAGTAGCACTAGTCTAGATGATTTCCAAAGTCAAGGAATACAGTTGACATACGTAGTATACAAATGTGTGGATATTGCATTGTTCTTTGATTAAAAATATCTTTTTCTTTGGGAATGAAGGAGTATAAATGAGCTAAATCAGACAGGTTTTGTTTTTCTCTGCCTAGTGGCAAGCCATATGTATTTGACTCTTTTTTCTGTTCCATAGAGTGAGAAACCATCCCAGTTTGCCCAGGGCCTTTCAGTACTAAAACTGGACATTAAGTGATCTCTGCATTCACATGAGGCCAGTGAAATAAGAGGAATATAAAAGGAAAAATGAACTTGACTGGGAATGAGAAAATATGGTTTCTAGTCCTAATTCATGACATTAATTTTTTGACTTTAAATTGGGCGTTTAAATTCTGTGTTTTAGTTTCTACACCTGTAAAGTGGAGATGGCATTACCTACTCTACTTACTTCATAAATGTTTTGAAGATCAATTGAAACAATATGTATAAAAGATTTTTATTAAAATACCATACATATATTAAGACAAAGGTGTAGCTCATTTGTTTTTACTTAGAATTTATTATTTATTGCCAAAAAAATAGCAACTCAGCAATCTCATTCCTAAGTATATACCCAAGAGAAAAGAATTCATACATGTGGCAAATGACTATAATGTTTATAATAGCTCAAAACTGGAAACAATAATGTGTACATCAAGAGGCGAATGGATAAATAAATTGTGTCATATCCGTAAGTGGAATACTACTCAGCAATAACAAGGAATGAACTACTGATACACACCACACAATGCTTATAGACACTATGTTGAGTGAAAAAAAATCCTAGCACAAAAGAGTACATACTATATGAGTCCATTTATATATGGATCAAGAACAATAAAATTAATTGATGATGATAGAAGTCAGTATAGTGGTTACCTCTGGAGAGGGAGGCTATAGACTGGAACAGACACAAAGAAACCTTCTGGGGAGCAGAAGTGTTCTAGAATCTAGATCTTGATCTGGGTAGTGGTTATCAGGTAGATACAGATGTAAATATTTACCCAGCTATACACTTAACATTAGTGCATTTTTACCTGCTTTACTGTATATATATTATTCTTCAGTAAAAAAGAAAAAAAAAAGAAAAACACATAAAAGGAAGAAAGAAGTCACCTCTCAATTCTAACACCACTAGAAGACAAATTCTTTTTCTTGAAATGTCTCAATGCTAACATTCCCAGCATTTTATTAAAGAGGCTCGATTTTGTAATTGGAACATCTAATATGTGGATCTAGAGATTATCCCCTTATTCAGAGTTGGTGGTCAGATATCTTGGTTTCTAGACTTGAGCAACATGTGACTAAAGGGAAGTGGAAACCCTGTGTCACTGGTTCAGGAAGAGGGCCAGGTTTACATCACTATTGCAACAAATCTTTTTTTTTTTTTTTGGTTGTTCCTTCCTTTTCTTCTTATTTTTCATCTTTGTGTCTTTATGCTTACTTAGATTGATTTTTCACCCTCTTCCCATACAACATACCCTTTAGGGAGGGGGGGGTCTTCAAATTTTCTTCATTTCTCCTCAGTAGCCTACTTTCCCATCTTTTCTAATGTGTCTCATTAAATTCCATGGTCCTTGCTGACATTTTCCTTTATGAGTCTACTCTAGGGCTCCCATCCTGTCCCCCTGCCCTAGGAGCTTCCAGTAGCCTTTACAGCTGCATTCTCAGACTGTTATTTACTTGTTTTTGAAACAGGGCCTGTAACATTCCCATTCTCATTAGGGCATGCCCCTCCAAGGCCTCCAGGGAACTCTCCCTGCTTTAGTACTTTCCCACCCTGCTTTCTACTCAGCAACTATTCTGGTCTAGTGTGTTCTATTCACCTTCAGCCTTCCTTATGAAAAAAGAAAACATTTATTTCTCAGGAAGAATTAGTCAGCTGACCAAGTTGTCTGAGGGACTAAAAAGGGAGGATTAGCAGAAATATATAAGTGGAGGTGATACTGAACCTCTTAATCTCAAATTCATGTGCCCGATGCGCAGTAAGGCAAACACTGAGACATCAGTGCTTGGAGATGGAGCAAGATTTATTCGCATTGGCCAAAACGAATAGGCGGGAGCCTGGGTTTGCTCAAATACACCTCCCCAAGAACAGAAAGTAGGAGGGTTTTATAGAGCTAAGGGGCTTGGCAGGAGGAGCTTCAGGGAAACAAAGGAGTCACTCCCGATAAGCCCCTGGGCAATCTGACTTCTGGGCTTCAAGGGCTGCTGAGAGCCGGCCATCCGGCAACACAGCCTTCTCTTTCTTCTGCAAAACAAGCTCACAAATCCTCTGGAAAACAACCTCACAAATCCTCTGGAACACAAGCTCACAAATTCTCTAAACCCAAGTCACCCCTCAAGTTAAACAGGAAAAACAGCAAATTGGTTTAATGTCTACAGTAACCCTCAGGTACCCAGCTTCAGAGGCAGAGCAGAAAGCATGAGTCCTATTGTATGCGCCTTCCCTTTTAAACTGAGTTGCTCTCGTTTATTTATTTCTGTAACATCAGTGTTTGTTTCATAGAAGGTACTTAGTAAATATTTGCCAATATATGAAAAAGGTGAATGCGTGAGAATAAAACTATAAGGTGTAATTGAAAAATGACAGTAATTGCAGCAAGAATGAGGGTGCTGAGGGAACTTTCTGAGAAGATGCATATCTATGGGGCGATGGTTGCACGGGTGTGTATGTGTCAAAAGTCATCGACCTGTACACCTAAAATGTATTAATTTTATTGTATATATTTTATACATAAGTAAAATTGACTTTAAAAAATAGAATCGGGGTGCTGCAGGGGCATAAAAAAAGGGAGATTTTGCAAAGATCTGAAGCCGGGTGGAAGTGTGAAATGTGGAATGTACTTAGAAAAGAGAAGACGGGAGAAGAAAAGAGGGGAGGAGAGGAGAGAAAAGAAAAGACCAGGCATGGCTGTCGGGGTAAGATGCAGGAGTAGAGGGATGCAGGCTGACACTGCTGAGTGATGCTAAAAGGGATATTTGGGGATAAGTTGCCCAGAACAAAAATATCTGCCCTTGAGGCAAAATCCTTGTATAACCTTTTGCATCTCCCTAGAGATGCCTCCGATTCCTGGAAATTGCAACTTTCTCTAGCCAGTTGGGTGCGTGCTCCTACTGGCTCTTCTCAGCATCTGGCCTCAGCGGAGGGAGGAGGCTTGAGCAACGCCTTCCCGTCACTGCTGAGGACGTGCGGGCTGGCACGGCGCCCAGGGGCGCTAGCATCCTGTCCCCGCCCCTACCTAGGAATCCCGGCTGGGGGCCTGAGCCCAGCGGCTGAATTCTTTCAACGCCTTCCCGACCCCGCAGACTCACGTGCACACATTTTTTTCTTTCTTATCTGCCTCGGTCTCTACCTCGGGCCAGTTTTGGCTAAGGAGGGAGAGATACAAATGAAAAGAATGGAAGTGGAAAGGGGTAGGGAGGGCTTAGAAGAAAAAGACTGAGTAGAGTGCGAGAGGGGCCAAGGAAACTGGAGAGCGGAATGTGTGTGAAAAAGAGGGAGAAAGCGCAGTTAGGGGAAGGGGTGGACAGAGCTGTATGGAGAAAAGACAGAAAAGAGATTATTTTGCACTAATTGAGACGCTGAGAAAGACGCGGCAAGATTGGGAGGGGAAGAGCAGTTAAGATTCAATGGAGGCGTCCAAGAAGAGAAGAAACTTGCATAGGGAAAAGGAGAAAAAGCAAATGGAGGCAAATGGGGAGTTGTTTGCACACTGCTTGCCGTGGCAGAAGGGGTGCCTGAGAGGAGAAACAAGAGGAAACCAGGAAAGGGAGAAAAAATCTAAGTCAAGGACTCGCCTTTTCCTGCCTCATTTTCCTTACTGTTGAGATGTAAATTAATTCCTCCGTCGGTGTTTATCTTTATTTCCCTTTTTTGTGCCGAGGAGGAAAACAAGCGCCACGTTTTAAAAACCAGATGACTTAAGTATCATGACATTCTATTTGTGTATTATGTTTCAGTTATGCACTTGATAGTGGTAGTGTCAGTACAGCATCCGACGTATTGTAGAAAGTCAATCATTAGAAAATTCAGGCATGTTGTATTTTATACACATCTATTGTGCCACATTAAAATCTGAATTTGCGAAGAAATGAATTAGAGCAAAGCATTTATATTACAAAATTACGCAGGGCTTTAAAAATTATATGTAGAGTTTGACTTTTTTTATAACTGTTTCCCATAAATGTATTTAAAAATATGACTCAACATCTAGCAGTGATAGAAATCAGTAAGTATAAAACACAAGTTCATGTTTAATAATGTATTCTGTTTATAATGTTTTATTCAGGGACCAAATTCCACTAAGGTCTTTATTCCTTTGCTGTTCTCCACATCCCATTTCTTCACCCATCACTTCATAAGTAGATAGGGGCATGGTGGTGGTAACGTTTTGGTTCCAGTTGTTCAGCATCTTGCCCCAGCGGAGAGGAGGCTTGAGTAACGCCTTCCTGTCACTGCAGAGAACGTGCGGGGTGGCACGGCGCCCTAGGCGTGCTCGCATCCTGTCCCTGCCCCCGACCTAGGAATCCCCGCTGAGGGGCTAAGCCCTGCAGCTGAATGCTCTCAACTTCTTCCCGACTCTGCACACTCACGTGCACACGTTTTTTTGCTTCCATATCTTTTCTTTTTCCCCATCTTTTTCGACTTCCACTTCTCCAGCCAGAAAAAGGAATATTGGAAGATGGGGCAATCCCTGGCAACAGTCTGACTATCAGTGCGTTACTGTACGCTTCAGCGGCCAGTACCATCTTTGGCAGTTATATAAAGTGCAGTGTGTCTTTTTGAGGTCACAGAAAATGACCATGGAGCTAAGGAAGACAGGGAGACTGGACTTGAAAATTAGCCATCAGCCCATCTTTCATCAGCCCTTCTTTTATTAGCCACTTTTCTAATCCAGTCCTGAGTTTTTCTCTCTCTAATAATTTGGAGGGCAACACTGTGTTTAAGGTGCCCACTAGGGATTTAGGTGTTACAGTGTCTATACTGTGTTTCTAGATGAGTAAAAAGAACCAGATGAACCTGTCAGCCCTTGGTGAACCTAGGGAACCAGTTTGAGAGGGCACTCTCAACTTTGGTATAAGTTTTTCTCTCATTCCCTGTTACCTGGAGTGAGAGAAATTTGGGGAATAAATTCCTATTTCCTAGTCTCAGCCATTTTGCATCTCCATCTTAGTAGGCCCACTTTTTTGCTTCCCTAACAAGAAATCCTCAGAGATCTTTACTACTCAAGATGCGTGTATCCTGCCCAGATGTGTTCCATTCTTTCTCTCTTCACCCTCTACTCCTGCTACACTGCTTCATTGCATTCCCTCCCCTGATACGGGCCTAGTATAACCCTATACTATGGGTTCTCACAACTTTTAAGACCCTAATTCATTTGATTCATCTACTGTCTAACTCACTCATTTGTCTGCAGTTGGCAAACTTTACTGTTAAGGGTCAGATACTAAATATTTTAGGCTTTTTGGGCTATACGTCTCTGACATAACTACTCAACTCTGCTATTGTAGTGCAAAAGCAGCCCTTGACAATATGTAAATGAATGAGCATGGCTGTGTGCCAATAAAACTTTACTTATGGATACTGAAATTTGAATTTCATAGATTTTCACAAGTCATGTAATATTATTCTTATTTTGATTTTTTTCCAACCATTTAAAAATATAAAAACTATTCTTAGTTTGTTGCTGGTACAAAAACAGATGTTGGGCTCTCCAAATCCATTATTCCTGCAGAAGACTCCTCTTTTTTTCCTTTTGGTGTTTCCTCGTTGGCAGAGTCAACACTGATAAATAGCAAGAGCTTTCCTTCCCTCATGTAGCCTCCTTCCCTGCCATCCTCATCTCTCTCCACCTAGGAGGGTCTTTCTTTCTATGGCCTGAGAATAAGGATCTTTACTGAACCAATGGGGGAGGATGGCTCCCTTTTCCCACAACTCTTAAACAGCCACTTATTGTCAGCCTCCAGATTTATTGCCCCCCAGGCATGCTTCCTGTTTATGACCAATTGCTTAAGAAGGGAGCAAGAACAGGCTCCATTTCTAGGAGGAAAGGGGTAGAGAGTAGGGATGGGAAAACACTGGCTATCGCAGATACTTGTTTCTTAACTTAAATTGGCTATATCTTTCTCCTAATCTACAAGAATATAAGTATAGTACAATCAGATAGCTAGTTCCGCCCCAAACTGTGGGTCCTTGAGCAAATTACTTATAGATTTCTCTTGGTAAATCACAATGATAATACTAAACTTAAAACTATTGTAAATTGTAAATGAGGTAACATGATGAGAACCAGGCTCTTAATAAAAGCACTTTCAACTTATCATGAACCTATTATTACTACTACTACTACAGAGAAGAATATTTCTGTGATGATTTGTTTGAGCTTTTCACATGTAATTGGAGAATATTTGGAAAGTCTTTAGGTTCTTAAAAAGGATGGAGATCTAGCCTTTAATCCATGATCTGCAATGACTTCTTTATCTCTGAGCATATATATTCAACAATGAAATTAAATAGATATGTTTGTCTCTTTTTTTTTTGAGCAAGATCAGCCCTGAGCTAACATCCATGCCAATCTTGCAATTTTTTGCTGAAGGAGACTGGGCCTGAGCTAACACCTATTGCCAATCCTCCTCCTTTTTTTTTTTTCCCACCTTTTTCTCCCCAAAGCCCCAGTAGATAGTTGTATGTCATAGTTGCACATCCTTCTAGTTGCTGTATGTGGGATGCCACCTCAGCATGGCCAGACAAGCAGTGCGTCGTTGCGTGCCCGGGGTCCGAATCCTGGCCACCAGTAGCAGAGCACACGCACTTAACCGCTAAGCCACGAGGCTGGCCCAAAATAATTTTTTTAAAAAATAGAAATAAAAAGTAAAAACGTGTACATAACCCCAACCCATTTGAATTTAAGCTCCATGCAAACAAGGAATGGAGTTCTCCTACCACCTTCACCACAGTATCACCGGTATCTAAAACTGGGCCTGGTAACATAAAAGATCTGTATGAATGAATAAATGAATGAACCCAGACCTATATCCCTTTGTGGATTTTTTAGCCCATTTGTATTTCTTCTTCACTCTTGCTATTGGTATGTTGATCTGTTGCTGCTTGTTAATAGTATTGAGAGGGAGCAGACCAGAGAATGTCAAGCTAAGGCCCACAGCCCTTAAAGGGCTGTTTGTCAAGGGTATGAGATTTAATGGATTATCTCTTTCCTCTTAATTTTGTAAAAACAGGTATAAATTTGTTTATTTCCAATTGGCTTAAAACAGCAATTCACATGTAATTGGATAAAAAAGTCCACTTGGAACCTAATATTTAAAGAATTTAGATTTTGATTGTAATCAAACTAACTTCCCCACATTTGAACACTTACTTATGGGATTATAGGGTCAGGCATCAAAGTCAACGCTTGTTGCACACATTTTTTAAATAGGTACATATTCAATAAATTTGCATCCAGCCATGCAAGCGCTCAGGGTTTTACACACCCATGTTATTGTGCAGATTCATGTCAAATAGGGAACGAGAACCAAAGAGGATGAGGAGAAACAGGATGATGAGGGAGATAAAGATATTGCCTGCATCCCTGGGTAGCATCAGCATGAAAATAAATTCTGTAGCAGGGTGGGAGAAGCATAAAAATAAAGAAGAGACAAGAGACTTTGGTCAGCTTTGAGTGATGGAACTGGTCACTTCGGAGATTTTACTGACGTTCTATAAAGCACGTCTGCACTAGTTTACGTAGCCTCTTAAAAACGCAGGCAGGCGGGACTAACCTACAGGGTAGACAACCGACTAAAAGAGATTCTTTGGTTTCTGGGCCCGCCGTATCCAAATATTTCTGTAACTGCCAGATTCAATTTGAGACTGAAAACAAGAAGGCCAACAGCCTTGGTTATTTCTGAAAAAGTTTGTAAATTAGGGAAGCTGCTTTTTCACTACACAGAAAGATCACATGGCGCTTGTTAATAAAGCACATATAGGAGACATAGAATAATTACAAGTACAGTGGCTAGAACACTGTATGGCACATAACAGGCACTTGATAAAATTTGTTGAATGCATGTAGTGTGGACAGTTTTGATAAGGAGAATACGTGATTCTCACTTTAGCTCAGGAGGGCTTTGCCTCCACTGCTTCACATCTCTTCCTCTTTGAGTTGCTAAAGGAAAATGCTAAAATATTACAGTGCCCACTTGGATGAGTAAAGGTGAAGATTTTTAGTCTCTTCAAACTATGCCCTGTTCTGAGGATTGGTTGTACTTGCTAAAGTACCCTAATAATAAGTGACACTGTTCCTACACTCGGAGAGGACTGCTTTCTCTTAACCTCCCTCTGCTAGGGGGAATTTAGAGCCTCTGACCTGAAAAAAGCTTGTTCTTTGTGATTCTACCCAGACCATCTCTAAGAGTGGGAGGAGAATCAATGTGAAAGCAGACAATGCCTGCAGTTTCCACACTAGACTTCCTGTGATGACTCAGGAGAGGTCAGATTCTTCTCTTCCCCCTTCCTACCACATCCAATGTTTGGCAGCTCCTTTGGCTGTTTTCTGGGGCTTGTACTCCTTTTTGAGACTGTGATAAGAGCTTATGGTCCCCCTCCCCCTCAGAAAAGTACACTGAAATACAACATTTGCATTCACTTTCAGGGAGTTTGTGTATCTGCCTAGTCCATCTTAGAACCCATATTAACAAACACCACCCTAGAGCTTCAATAGCTTTTTCTTCCAGAGAACTTGATGGACTTTTTCTAAGTATTTGGGCTCTGCTGGGCTGGAAGGTCACCAAAGTTAGGGTGAAAGAACGTACACCTTTAATTATGAAGTATTGTATTGAAAAGTGGTTTTGCTCCTTACTTCATCTACAGATTGGCACTTGGGTATGGTTTTTTGAAAGGGTGGATATGAGTCAGTGTGAGCACTTTAGTTATCGGTATTCGGTAGCTGTCTTCCTGTAAATGAGCTAGGCAGGGGTATCCTGGTGATTGTGTCAAACTGATACCCACACAGAGAAGGAAGGACATTTATAGTTTTAGAACATTGCTGGAGTAAACTTAAGGAACTCAAAGAAAGCTCTTTGCTTGCTGCAAACAATAGTCTGTCTTCCCTATGGAGGCTTGTATAGAAGTTGATATTTAAAATTCTTGTTTATGGGCCGGCCCCGTGGCTTGGCGGTTAAGTGCGCGCGCTCCACTGCTGGCAGCCCGGGTTCGGATCCCGGGCGCGCACCGACGAACTGCTTCTCCGGCCGTGCTGAGGCCGAGTCCCACATACAGCAACTAGAAGGCTGTGCAACTATGACATACAACTATCTACTGGGGCTTTGGGGGAAAAAATGAATAAATAAAATTAAAAAACATAAATAAATAAAATAAAATTCTTGTTTATGATGCAGCAATCACACTTCTTGACATTTACCCAGATGAGTTGAAAACCTACGTCCACACAACAACCTGTACACAAATGTTTATAGCAGCTTTATTCATAATTGCCGAAACCTGGAAGCAACCAAGATGCCCAGTAGGTGAATAGATAAACTGTGGTACATCCAGACAATGGAATATTATTCAACGCTAAACAAAGAAATGAAAAGGTGTGGAGGACCTGTAAGTGCTTATTACTAAGTGAAAGAAGCCAATCTGAAAAGGCTACATACTGTATGATTCATCCATATGACATTCTGTAAAAGGCAAAACTACGGAAATAATAAAAACACTGGTTGTCAGGGGTTAGGGGATGGGGGAGGAGGGATAAGTAGGCAGAGGACAGAAATTTTTTTTAGGGCAGTGAAACTATTCTATATGATACTAATGATGGATACATGTCATTATACATTTGTCCAAACTCAAAATGTACAAGACCAAGAGTGAATCCTAATGTAAAGTATGGACTTGGGGTGACTGTGATGTATCAGTGTAGGTTCATCGGTTTTAACAAATGTAGTACACTAATGGATGTTAATAATAGGGAAGTTGAAGGGGTATATGGGAGCTCTAAGTACTTTCCACTCAATTTTTCTGTGAACTTAAAACTGCTCCCCCAAAATAAAATCTGTTAATAAAAAAACAAAACAAAAAAACCACTGGCATTTATGTCTCTCTATCCCCTTCCATGAGACTTTAAAGGCAGGAACCATATCTTTTGTATCTTTATATTCCTAGAATCTAGGGATGGAAGAGGAGAGTGTTTTGTTGTTAGTGCTTATCCTCACAATGTCTCAGACTTCACATGTCTAAAACAAAACTCTTAATTTGAACCCTCAAACCTGCTCCTCTCTCTGCTTTCCTTTTTTTTTTTTTTTTTTTTGGTGAGGAAGATCAGCCCTGAGCTAACATCTGCCAACCCTCCTCTTTTTGCTGCGGAAGACTGGCCCTGCGCTAACATCCGTGCCCATCTTCCTCTACTTCATATGGGCCGCCGCCACTGCATAGCTTGACAAGCGGTGCTTCGGTGCGCAGCCAGGATCCGAACCCCAGGCCGCAGCAGTGGAGTGCACGCACTTAACCGCTACGCTACCAGGCCAGCCCCTCTGCTTTCCTGATTGAAGTAAATTACAACTCCAGTTGTCCTGATGCTCAGGCCAAAACTCTTAGGATCATTCTTGACTCCTTTTTTTTCTTTCATGCCCAACATCTAGACTATCAGTTAATTCTGTTGGTTCTCTCTTGAAAATATATTTCAAATCCAGCAGCAATTCACTGCTTCCACTACTACTACTTTGTCCAAGCCCTCATCAATTCTCACCTGGACGAGTAGCCTCCTAATTGGTCAGTGTTTCTACTCTTGCTCTCCTCCAGAATCTTCTCCATTTAACAGCAAATACTTTTAAAAAATATATAAATCAACTAGTATCACTCCTTCACCCAAAAACCTAAAATGGCTTTGCAGCTTCCTGGCTTTCTGTCACATTTAAAATATAATCCAGGATCCTCATCATTGCTTACAATGCTCTGCATGATCAGACTCCTTGTCTCTCCAACATCATTTCTCCTACCTCTCTGTTCCTGGTTCACTCCACTCCTGCAAATCAGCCTTTTAGCACCATGCCAAGCACACATCCTCCTCTTGGTGTCTTTGTATTTGAAATGCCTTCTGTTTGAAATGCTGTTCTCACAAATTCTCCCAAGGCTTGCTCCTTCGTGTCATTCAGGTTTCTGTTCAAATGTTATCTTTACCGAGATCAACCCTAATCACCCTACCTTAAATAACACCTCCCCAAATTCTTTATTACCTTACTTTGCTATATTACTCTTCAAAGCTCCCTTATCATTACTTAACATTATGTATTTATTTCTGTGTTTATTGTCTGTTGTATTAGTCTGCTAGGGCTGCCATAACAAAATACCACAGACTGGGTGGGTTAAGTCACAGAAATTTACTTTCTCACAGTTCTGGAAGCTGGCAGTCCAAGATCAGGATGCCAGCAGGGTTCGTTTCTCCAGAGACCTCTTTCCTTGCAGATGGCTACCTTCTCGCTGTGTCCTCACATGGCCTTTTCTCTGTGCGCACATCCCTGGTATCTCTTTCTCTTCTTGTAAGGACACCAGTCATATGGATTGAGGCTCCATTCTTATGACTTCGTTTAAACTTAATAAACTGTTCAAAGTGTCTCTCTCCAAATACAGTTACATTCTAAGGTACTGGAGGTTAGAGGTTCAACGTATGAATTTTAGAAGGACACAGTTCAGTCCATAACACCCCACCCTCTGGCCCCCCAAAATTCATGTCCTTCTCACATGCAAAATACATTCACCTCCATTCCAACAGCCCCAAAAGTCTTATCCCAGTCCAACATCAATTCCAAGTCCAAAGTTTCATCTGAACATCATCTAAATCAGGTGTGGGTGAGACTGGAGGTGTGATTCATCCTGAGACAAAA
Source organism: Diceros bicornis minor (assembly GCF_020826845.1). Taxonomy (NCBI): domain Eukaryota; kingdom Metazoa; phylum Chordata; class Mammalia; order Perissodactyla; family Rhinocerotidae; genus Diceros; species Diceros bicornis. Next base: position 53,750,570 of record NC_080756.1, on the reverse strand, counting down.
TTCCTCTCCAGCTGTGAACCTGTGAAACCAGACAAGTTATGTGCTTCCAAAATACACCGGTAGGACAGGCATAGGATAGACATGTAGGTTCATCAGTTGTAACAAGTGTACCCCTCTGGCGGGAGGTGTTTATAATGGAGGAGGCTATGCATGTGTGGAGGCAGCAGGTATATGGGAAATCTCTGTACCTTCCTCTTAATTTTGCTGTAAACCTAAAACTGCTCTAAAAAAAATCTTTTTTTTAAATTCCAGTATAATTGACAATAATATTATATTAGTTTCAGGTGTACAACACAGTGATTCAATATTTATATACGTTATGAAATGCTCACCACAATAAGTCTACTTTCTGTTATCATACAAAGTTATTACAATATTAACTATATTCTCTATACATTACATCCCATGACTTATTCATTTTATAACTGGAAGTTTGTACCTCTTAATTTCCTTCACCTATTTTGCCTATCCCCCCCCCAGTGGTAACCACCAGTTTGTTCTCTGTATCTTTGAATCTGTTCCTGTTTTGTTTTGTTTTTAGATTCCACATATAAGTTAAATCATATGGTATTTGTCTTTCTCTGTCTGACTTATTTCATTTAGCATAATACCCTCTAAGTCCATCCATATTGTCACAAATGGCAAGATTTCATTCTTTTTATGGCCAATTAATATTCCATTGTATATATATATATATTTATACACCACATCTTCCTTATCCATTCATCTACCTTTGGACCCTTAGGTTGCTTCCATATCTTGGCTATTATAAAAAATGCAGCAATGAACATAGGGGTGCATATGTGTTTTTGAATTAGTGTTTTTGTTTTCTTTGGATAAATACCCAGAAGTGGAATTGCTGGATAGTTCTATTTTTAATTTTTTGAGGAACCTCCCTACTGTTTTCTATAGTGGTTGCATCAGTTTACATTCCCATCAACAGTGCACCAGGATTCCCTTTTCTCCGTATCCTCTCCAACACTTGTTATTTTTTTCTCTTTTATTTTTTACTTTTTTTTTGCTAAGGAAGATTCACCCTGAGCTAACATCTGTTGCCAATCTTCCTCTTTTTGCTTGAGGAAGATTTGCCCTGAGCTAACATTTGTGCCAATCTTCCTCTATTTTGTATGTGGGTCACCACCCCAGCATGGCCACTGACGAGTGGTGTAAGTCCACATCCAGGAACTGAACCCAGGCTGCCAAAGTGGAGCGTGGTGAACTTAACCACTAGGCCACGGGGCCAGACCCAGTTATTTTTTTGTCTTTTTGATAAATAGCCATTCACAAGCCATCACACCTTTTGGCTTTTGATAAATAGCCAAGGTGTGAGGTGATATCTCATTGTAGTTTTGATTTGCATTTCCTTGAAGATTAGTGATGTTGAGCATCTTAAAATAATAAAATCTTAAAAAAAAAATGACCAATTCCATATACAAGCAATCTCGTCCAATCTTGAAAGCAGAGGCTGTGCTCATTTCATTTCTGTGTCTCTTCCTCCAGCATCTTTTCCATCACCCTCTCAATACTTGCCACAGTACATTATTTAGAGTAGACATTTGATAAATATTTGGGGGAAATTAAAGTTTTGTTTTGGAGGCAGACAGATCTGTATGGGAGAGAATGTATTGACTGGACATAAACTCTTCATTCTTATTGGTAAACCAGAATGCCAATTAAAAATTTATTATCTATCTCTGTCGATTTCACTAGAACAACTCACCTTTTAAGCCCTGCCTGATCAGGCAACTAGGCTTGCTCCTTGTCACTGCTTTAATGAAATCCAATTATTAATTTCTATCAAACAATTAATCAGTTGGTAAGAACATCATATGGAAGGAGCAGTAAACTTTGCTGTTAATACCATACTCCAAAACTTCTTTGAATATAATCCCTTATTTAGTACTTATCTCCTTAGAAACCTCATTTCATGCTTTTAAGTCTGTTTGCCAATTCCAAGTAATTATTTTTTTTTTGAATCGAGTACTTTTTAATACTTGGCGGAGATTAAATGGATTCTACCATGCCATAGCATCGTGTCTGTTATACTTAATAATCAATAATAATATGTTAGAATATGCCGTAAACAATATCTAGAAAGATAAGTAGGTCATTATAGTTGACAAAGGAAGATCTGAAGAAAAAGGAAGAACCAGGTTACTAAGAGGGAGAAGTGAGTTTTTATGTCACAATTCAAACTAAAAAAACCACTATCTTATACAACAGCTGCCCACAATTCAGTCCCAAACTCTCCTCAATCCCCCTATGCCAAATTAATTTTGAAAGATAGTAGCACAGGGAAAAATCTTTGGGTTTATATTTATAGACTCTCTTCTCCAGTGTTTTCTTAACTTGTCTTCTTCCAGGATTAGAGAAAGAAGTGACACTCTCTCCTTGCAGAGCATCTCAATGCTTCCCTGAAATGATGATCCACCACTAAAGTAGAAGCTCCTTCTCTGACATCTCCCCTTACTGACCACAGCCTTGGGTGGGGCACAAATATCTTCCTCACTCACTATATACCCTTTTTAACACACAGCAGAGACTTGGCATTAGTATGTTATCTGTTTCCTCTTATTATCAACACTAGGAAGAATAGGTGGGAGAGAGAATAATTGTAGTTAAGTGTAAATGACTAAGCAGAGGCTTGGAAGTCAAAAGAGCAGAATCTCAGTCTAGGAACATGAACTAGGATATGAACTAGAATTTAGACATTTGAACAGGTATTTAATTTCTCTCTGTCTCAATTTCAGTATTTAAATCAAAGACCATAATAATCAGCTCATGGAATTATTGGAAAATTAAATGAGATAATGCAGGTGAAAAAAAAAATCTGATAAACTCTGAGGCCCTAGCAAATATTCATTCAGTCGGTCACTTTTGCATTCCCTACGCTGACACATCATAAAAGTCCATACTTTACATTAGGGTTCACTCTTGGTTTTGTACGTTCTATGGATTTGGACAAATGTATAATGACATATGCCATTACAGCATTATATAGAATAGTTTCACTGCCCTAAAAATCCTCTGTGTTCCACCTACTGATCCCTGCCCCCCTAACCCCTGGCAACCAGTGATCTTTTTTACTGTATCCATAGTTTTGCCTTTTGCAGAATGTTGTATAGTTGGAACCACACAGTATGTAGCCTTTTCAGATTGGCTTCTTTCACTTAGTAATATGCATTTAAGGGTCCTCTATGTCTGTTCATGGCTTGATAGCTCATTTCTTTTTAGTGCTGAATAATGGATGTACCAGTTTGTTTATACATTCACCTGTTCAAGGATCTCTTCCTTGCTTCCAAGTTTTGGCAATTTTGAATTAAAGCTGCTATAAATATCTGTGTACAAGTCTTTGTGTGCACGTAAGTTTTCAGCTCCTTTCGGTAAATACCAAGGAGTGTGATTGCTGGATCAAATAGTGACAGTATGTTTAATTTTGTAAGAAGCGACCAAATTGTCTTCCAAAGTCCCTGTACCATTTTGCATTCCCACTAGCAATCTGTGTGAGTTCCTGTTGGACCACATCCTGTCTGCATTTGGTATTCAGTGTTCCATGTTTTGGCCATCCTAATAGGTGTATAGTTGTATCTCATTGTTGTTTTAATTTGCATTTCCCTTATGACGTATGATGTGGAGCATCTTTTCATATGCTTACTTGCTGTCTGTATATCTTCTTTTTTTTTTTTTTTGTGAGGAAGATCAGCCCTGAGCTAACATCCGTGCTAATCCTCCTCCTTTTTTTTAACCCAAAACCCTATTAGATAGTTGTATGTCATAGTTGCACATCCCTCTAGTTGCTGTGTGTGGGACGCGGCCTCAGCATGGCCAGAGAAGCGGTGTGTCGGTGCGCGCCCGGGATCCAAACCCGGGCCACCAGCAGCAGAGCATGTGCACTCAACCGCTAAGCCACGGGGCCAGCCCTGTATCTTCTTTGGTGAGGTGTCTGTTAAGATCTTTGGCCTATTTTTTAATCAGGTTGTTTGTTTTCTTATTGTTGAACTTTGAGAGTTCTTTGTATATTTTGGATAATGGTCTTTTATCAGATGTGTCTTTTGCAAATATTTTCTCCCAGTCTGTGGCTTGTCTTCTTATTCTCTTGACAGTGTCTTTTGCAGAGCAGAAAATTTTAATAAAGTCCAACTTATTAATTATTGCTTTCATGGATTATGCCTTTAGTGTTATATCTAAAAAGTCAGTGCCATACCCATGGTCATCTAGATTTTCTCCTATGTTATCTTCTAGGAGTTTTACAGCTTTATGTTTTACATTTAGATCTATAATCCATTTGGAGTTAATTTTTGTGAGGAGTGTAAGATCTATGTCTGGATTACATATATACATATTTTTTTTTGCATGTGGATGTCCCATTGTTCGAGCATCGTTTGTTGAGACTATCCCTGCTCCATTGTGTTACTTTTGTTTCTTTGTCAAAAATTAGTTGACTGTATTTATATGGGTCTTTCTGGGCTTTCTATTCTGTTCCACTGATCTGTTTGTCTATTCTTTCACCAATAGGAAATCTTGATTACTGAGGCTTTACTGAGATATTACAATATCTTGATTACTGAGGCTTTATAGTAAGTCTTGAAGTCAGATAGATAGTGTCAATCTTCCAACTTTGTTCTTCTCCTTCGATATTGTGTTGGCCATTCTGGATCTTTTGCCTCCTCATGTAAACTTTAGAATGAGTTTTTCAATATCCACAAAATAGCTTGCTGGAATATTGATTGAGATTGCATTGAATCTATAGATCAGGTTGTGAAGACCTGACATCTTGACAATTTGAGTCTTCCTATCCGTGAATGTATACTATTTCTCCATTTATTTAGTTCTTTTATGATTCATCAGAATTTTGTAGTTTGCTTCATATAGATCTTGTACACATTTTGTTAGATTTATATCTAAATATTTCCCTTTTTTGGATGCTAATACAAATGCTATTGTGTTTTCAATGTCAAATTCCACTTTTTTATTGCTAACGTATAGGAATGTGATTGACTTTTGTATATTAACCTTGTATCTTGCAATGTTGCTAGAATTGTTTATTAGTTTTAGGAATTTTTTGGTCAATTTTTGGATTTTCTACGTAGACAATCATGTCATGTTCAAATAAAGACTTTTATTTCTTCATTCCTGATCTGTATACCTTTCGTTTTATTTTTTTGTCTTATTACATTAGCTGGTACTTCTACTACAATGTTGAAAAGGAGTGGTGAGAAGGGACAACCTAGCCTTGTTCCTGATCTTAATGGGAAAGCTTTGAGTTTCTCATCATTTAAGTATATTGTTAGCTGTAGGTTTTTTTGTAGATAGTCTTTATCAAGTTAAAGAAGTTCTCCTCTATTCTTAGTTTCCTGAGAGTTTTTATCATAAATAGGTGTTGAATTTTGTCAAATGCTTTTTTGCATATGTTGACATGATTAGGTGATTTTTCTTTTTAGCCTGTTGATATGATAGATTACATTAATTGATTTTGAAATATTGAACCAGCCTGGCATACCTGGAATAAATTCCACTTGATCATGGTGTATAATTCTTTTTATTCATTTTTATGTTAAATTTGCCAATATTTTGTTAAGGATGTTTTTCATCTATGTTCTTGAGAGATATTGATCTGTAGTTGTCTTGTCTTGTAATCTCTCTGTCTGGTTTTGGTATTAGAGTAATGCTTACTTATAGAATGAGTTACAAGGGAATTGGTCATCTTAATGGTGGGTAATAACAAATTTTAACCATCTATTTTCATCAAATAAGCATTTCTGTTTAAGAAATACAGACCACAGGGCCAGTCCGGTGGCTTAGCGGTTAAGTGTGCACGCTCCGCTTTGGTGGCCCGGGGTTCGGATCCCGGGCACACACCGACTCACCGCTTGTCAAGCCATGCTGTGGCGGCATCCCATATAAAGGGGAGGAAAATGGGCACGGATGTTAGCCCAGGGCTAGTCTTCCTTAGTAAAAAGAGGAGGATTGGCAACAGATGTTAGCTCAGGGCTAATCTTCCTTACAAAAAAAAAAAAAAAGGAAAGAAATACAGGCCACTATTCTTTTGTTTGTTAACCCATCCTTTTTAGAGACAGTCAGGCTATAAATACAATTAAAACTGTGTTCAGTTCTATTTGAATCCTGTGAAATTAATCTCTGATCAACATTAATTTATTCATTGCTCTCAGCTGTCAACCTTCAAAAACAGAAACCAGTTTAAGAGGCAAAGCATTTATTTGAGATCAAAGAATTTCAATTCAGGGAGCACAGGTTCAGGTAGAAACCCAAATAGTGTTCCAATTAATGGATGAAAGAGGAGGGTTTTTATGGGGAAAGGAAGGGGGTAATTACATGAAAAGAAGAGGAAGAGGAAAAAAAAATCTTCTATATGTATTAATAAGCTAGGTTGTTCTTTAGCTCTACATGGGTGGTTACTGATTCTGTCTTCAGAAAGAGAGTCCATAATCATCAGTCTTTGTGGTCAGGATGTCTGCTCCCCTGTTAGCTTTACAAACAGTTGTTTGGAAGACACTGTTGGTTTGGCCCAGTCCAAAGGTCTGGCCCAGTTCAAACAGTCCAAAGGTTCAAGGAGTAAGACATACAGGCAGGTCCTCTGAATTGGCTGCTCTGGCTCTATTTTATTATTTATTTTTTTTGTGAGGAAGATCAGCCCTGAGCTAACATCCGTGCTAACCCTCCTTTTTTTGCTAAGGAAGATCGGCTCTGAGCTAATATCTATTGCCAATCTTCCTCCTTTTTTTTTTTTTTTTTCCTTCCCCAAAGCCCCAGTAGATAGTTGTATGTCATAGTTGCGTATCCTTCTAGTTGCTGTATGTGGGACACAGCCTCAGCATGGCTGGAGAAGCGGTGCATCAGTGCGCACCCGGGATCCGAACCCGGGCCGTCAGTAGCGGAGCATGCGCACTTAACCACTAAGCCACGGGGCCGGCCCAAAGCCTTTGCTTTTAAATGCATTTCTTAAATTTTCTTACCTAATTAGAACATTCCTTATAATGGCCAATGTAATTCCCCTGAGGGCTGGCAGCAGTTTGATAGGAGCCTAGACACAAATAGAGTTCAACCTGCAATTTTGCCCAGCCATATCTGGCCACAAATTGGGTGCAACTCACATTTCTGTCCAATCATATTTTGGGCCCCCAACCTGACGGTTACCAAGCTAAGTTTTCAGGACACAAAACAAGCTTAATAAGATTTTGCTGTCCTTTGTAAGTACTTATAGCTTCCAGGACCATAGTTTGTAAGCAGGTGTGCCAGAAGGTGGTGCACTTGACTCTTTAGAAATTAAAGATCTTTTTTCTGGTCTTAAATCTGTTGTTCTCAAGTCTAGTGTGCAAAAAGACAAGTTTTGGAAGCTCAGAAGAGCCCCAAAGTGGCGACTGTAATTTTAAGTCATCTTTAGCATTATCGGTCCACCAGGACAAAAATTTACAAGAGGAAGGATCGTAGTTCTTAAACATAAACCCAGCTGGAGTTCCCATGGGAGGAACATCTTGGGAACTTTTAAAAGATGAAATTATTATGTTAAAGCACAGCTAGACAAAAAGACAAAGAGACAAAGAGATGCCCCAGTTGCAAGCCCCAGATTGTTACCTGTACCTCTGACCCACTGGCTACTGCCGTTTGGACAAATGACACAAAAGACTCACTGAGTACTCACCAGATAGAGAATAAACCCTTCCAGACTGCAACAGCCATGAGCAGCAATGAGCTGGCTCAAACAGGGAAACCCTTCCAGACAGCAATAGCTGTGAGCCAGCTTTGAGACAGTTGTCTCCTGGTTGATCAACTCCAGATTGGGCTATTGCCCACAGAATCCCAAAGAAAGGCAATGACCTCAACCAAAACGAAGGGAGATCAGAGAAGACTCACAGTTGGAGGAGCTGGTGGTCCATGGAAGCTGTGAGAACAAAGGACTCTCGTAGGTACTGTATCCATTTCTAGGGGATGCTGGTCCACAAAGATGAGATTGCTTCATATCCCACTTCTGACACCATATGTCAACCTTCAAAAACAGAAACCATTTTAAGAGACAAAGCATTTATTTGAGATCAAAGAATTGCAGTTCGAGGAGCACAGATTCAGGTAGAAACTCAAATAGTGTCCCAATTACAGGGTGAAAGAGGAGAGTTTTTATGGGGAAAGGTAGGGGGTAATTACATGAAAAGAAGAGGAAGAGGAAAAAAAATCTTCTATAGGAGTTAATAAACTAGGTTGTTCTTTAGCTATACGTGGCTGGTTACTGATTCTGTCTTCAGAAAGAGAGTTCATAGTTATTAGTCTTTGTGGTCAGAATGTCTGCTCCCCTGTTAGCTTTACAAACAGTTGTTTGGAAGACACTGTTGGTTTGGTCCAGTCCAAAGGTCTGGCCCAGTTCAAACAGTCCAAAGGTTCAAGGAGTAAGACGTGCAGGCAGTTCCTCTGAATTAGCTGCTCTGGCTCTATTTTTAAATGCTTCACTTGGGCCAGCCCCGTGGCTTAGCGGTTAAGTGAGCGTGCTCCGCTACTGGTGGCCCGGGTTCGGATCCCGGACGCGCACCGACGCACCGCTTCTCCAGCCATGCTGAGGCCGCATCCCACATACAGTAACTAGAAGGATGTGCAGCTATGACATACAACTATCTACTGGGGCTTTGGGGGAAAATAAAATTTATAAAAATAAATAAATAAATAAAAATAAAATAAAATAAAATGCTTCACTTATGTCAACTTTTCACTCAACAAACATTTATTCATTACTTATAATGCATCAGATATTCAGAATATTGAGGCAAATAAGGTGTAGTCATTTCTGTCAGGAAGCTCACAGTTCGTTTGGGGGAATAAATTTGTAAAACAGTAATAGCAAAACATTTTTAGTGATATACACAATAATACAGTGTAGTAATAGATTTGTCTATGTTAAATACACTTAGAAAGTATCCACTTTAAAATTGACAGCAGACCCAAAACATATAAAATGAGATGTTCTGAGAGATAAGATATTAACCAAAAGCTCACATTTCAAGATGCCTATTTAAATTAGGTGTATAGCCTGTAGCGTTTTAATGCTACACTAAGGATACAAGTCCTCAACCATATATGCTCACCAATTAAGTGAACTAGCCTAGGCTACTACTAAAGTTTTTTTTTGAATGTCAAACAGAGAGTGTTGCTGACTGATTAGACAGAACTTCAGAGATGGGTGGTACCAACAAAACAGACAAAAGACTGATTGTATATTTTTTAAATTGACTTGAGGGCCAACCCCAGTGGCCTAGTGGTTGAGTTCAGCACACTCCGCTTTGGTGGCCTGGATTCAGTTCCTGGGCGTGGACCTACACCACTCGTCTGTCAGTGGCCATGCAGTGGCAGCGGCTCACATACAAAAAGAGGAAGATTGGCAGCAGGTGTTAGCTCAGGGCGAATCTTCCTTAGCAAAAAAATAAATAAATAAATAAATAAATTGACTTTATACTTTACCAATGAAAAATAAAGCTTCAAGGATGCTGGTATACTTGTGATCTTTAAATACGTTAAGGAATGATTCTCAGGAAATAAAAGAAAATGGATCACCTTAATTGAGTTATCAAGCCCCATCCACATATATCCCTAAAAGGATTTTCTTGTCTAAAGAACATTTTTTGAGACTTCTATGAACCACTACCTTTATCAATGAATCACTTGTATAATCATGTTATATAATTTACTAATTAGGTTATAGCTTGTTTAGATGCTCAACAGTCCTAAGGATATACTTTGGACATGTTTTATTCATCTAATTTAACAAACATTTTTTTGTTCACCTATTTGTTAGGCACTGTGGGCATAAAGATAGGTAAGATAAAGTCTCTGCCCTCAGAGTGCTCACAATTTAGAAAGGTAAGCAAATATGTAAACAAATAATCACTATGGGATTTAATAAATACTATAATGTATGTATGTTTGAGATAGATTGTGGCACAAGAAAATCATATCTTCTTAGGTTTGTCTGGGCATGTTTCACAAACGGGAAGAGATGCTGGTTATTGAAGTATGACCAGGACTTAGCCAGTTGGAAAGGAAGAGTACAAGATGGAAGAGTACAAAAGAGTGAGTCTCCAATAACATGGGGTTATGGACTGAATTGTGCCCCCCCAAAAATTCATTCTGAAATCTTAACCCCCAGTACCTCAGAATATGATTGTATTAGGAGATACAGCTTTTAAAGGAGTGATTAAGTTAAAATGAGGCTATTAGGGTGGGCCCTGATCCAATCTGACTGATGTTCTTACAAGAAGAGGAAATTTAAACGCTCAAAGAGACACCACGGATGCATGCGCACAGAGAAAAAGGCCACGTGAGAACATATCAAGAAGCCAGCCATCTACAAGTCAAGGTGAGAAGCCTCAGGAGAAACCAAGCCTGCCAACACCTTAATCTTGGACCTCGAGCCTCCAGAATTGTGAGAAAATAAATTTCTGTTGTTTAAGCCATCCATTCTGTGGTGTATTGTTATGGCAGGCTCCGATGTGTGTTTTTCCACACCACCAAGTAATTCTCCAATTCTCAGCCGACACTAACTGGGTGCCCTACCAATTTAACTCAATTCTGACACTATCTACTTGGAGATAGCATCAGCTCCCACAAGTTATGGGCTCAGTCTCATAAGATTGCCCCTGCTTCAGCTGGCTATAAATCGGAAGTTCCCATGACCCCCGTTTTGGGTTTAATTAATTTGCTAGAGTGGCTCACAGAACTCAGAGAAACATTTACTTACGTTTACCAGTTTGTTATAAAGGACACAGATGAAGACGTACATAGGGCGAGGTCCAGAAGGATCCTTAGAGCAAAAGCTTCTGTCCCCATGGAACTGGGGTGCATCACCCTCCCCAAATGTGGATATGTTCAACCTGGAAGCTCATCATATCCTGTTGTTCAAGAGTTTTATATTTGCCAGCTGTGTGTGTAACACTAGCAAGTTATTTTCTCACTAATTAATGGATTGTTTGTGTCTCATCTGAGTCATTAGTAGATAATGCATATTAACTGGTATGGTCATTGTTTTCCTTAAGTGGCTCAGTTTAACATAGTGTTTAATAAATATGTATTGAATAAATTATATAATGTAGGTGGAATGATCTGAAATCTTTCTAAAAATTAGTAACCTTAAAACTTCAATTCTGACAGCCACAGGTCCATTTTTATTTTACAGTAGCCATAACTTCAAGGCCTTGAACTTGTTGAGATTCAAAGAAATATCACTTTAAAGACCCCTGGCTCTGACAGAATTTTCATTCTTTCATATTCTCAGGAATGTACAATTTCTAAGAATACTTAAAATTATATCCACTTAAATTTAGGATATAGGATATTATCCTATCTATATCCTATATCTGGATATCTGGATATCCAGATATCCAAAGGATATCTGCCTTTGACTTGAGGCCATATTCATAGAATCATTCTACCGATATTCCTCTTGAGTCAGAAAATGCCTTCTAAATGAAAATGCCTTCTACATTTACATTTACTTGTTTCTGTATTGTTCATGAACAAAATAAATGAGTAAATATAATTGAATAATAAGATTTAGCAGAAATGTTTTATTCTATTCACTTTCTTTTTAGAATACTTTATGTTACCTTTTTTTCTTTTTGGTATCATTATGGATTTCTTAGATTTACAATATGTTAACCTCAGAAATATTCTTTTTTTGATGTCCAAATTATCTTAACTTGGACAGTGAGAGTCCCTGTTAAATTGGTTCTGTGTCCTTTTGACATGACCACATTACTCTTTGAAAGCTTCCTTGCGGGGGCCAGCCCCGTGGCCAAGTGGTTAAAGTTCTGCACACTCCGCTTCAGCAGCCTGGGTTCTCGGGTTCTGATCCTGGAGGCGGACTTACTCCACTCATCAGCCATGCTGTGGAGGCATCCCACATACAAAATAGAGGAAGACTGGCACAGATGTTAGCTCATGGCTAATCTTCCTCAAGCAAAAAAAAAAAAAAAAAAAAAAAAAAAGGAAGATTGGCAACGGATGTTAGCTCAGGGTGAATCCTCCTCACAAAGATAAAAAAATTAAAATAAAAAAAAAAAGAAAGCTTCCTTGCTTTCTAACACAGTAAGATGTTCCAGGCTCATCTTCTATTTCTGTTTTTTTTTTTTTTTTTTTTGTGAGGAGATCAGCCCTGTGCTAACATCTGCCAATACTCCTCTTTTTTCCTGAGAAAGACTGGCCCTGGGTTAACATCCGTGCCCATCTTCCTCCACTTTATATGGGACGCCGCCACAGCATGGCTTGCCAAGCAGTGCTCCGGTGTGCACCCGGGATCCGAACTGGCAAAGCCCAGGCTCCCGCAGCAGAACACGAGCACTTAACCACCTGCACCACTTGGCCGGCCCTTCATCTTCTGTTTCTTAGCCTCAGATATGGAATCAGCTATTTCTCTAAGAAGCTTTACTTACTTTTAGTGGAAAATAGTATTAGTCACTGGTAAGTTAGCGCTTAAAAAAGAAAAAGACTCTGATTTGTGCATTTGCCAATTTCCAGGGTGTAAATCCCCCACCATGATAGATTTCAGGTTACCCCCATGACATCACTGAACACAGAGTTGGGAACAAATGTGCACAATTGGCTCTCATGAGCTGGTTCAAGCACACCATTGCTAACCTCTTTATGAATCAGAGCTCACAGCATATCCTAGTATTAAAGACTAGTAATATTAGGCAAAATAAAAAATTTATTTAAATTAAATTTAAAGAGAATTTTGGTCAACATTAATACATCCACTGTTACAACTATAGACAATGTTTTAATACCTGTGATGACAAAGATGGCTACTATAAAATGAAAGAACCTATGGCTGGCAGATTTGAAGTCCTACTGCCACTTACTATAAAAAAGAAAAAAGGTGCATATTGTTTCTATCTGTGCTCTGTAATTAATACAACAAACATCAAAGCTTTCTGTGTGCCAACCACTTACAAACTTTAAAAGTTTAAAAATTACACAGAGAGTTGATGCGAACACTATGTTATACAAGGACCAGATGCCCCAGATTTTCCAAGGCAATCCTGATGGCAATTTTGTCCCATGTGGAATGATTTTCGCCAGACCATATGGAATGATTTTAGTATGTGAATTACAAGCATGATGAGTTCGTAGTTTGAATCTTGCGGTAGTGCTATATTATATATTCAATGATAGCTCTTCAGGCATATAGAGAAGAGTGCAAGAACCCTACATAATGGTTATAGGTTAATGTACTCCCTAAGTTTACGTCTACTGACAGCCTTGTCCTGTTTGTGTGGCCAGGAAACATGACTGTATGATCTTCCTAAACTAAATGCTTTAGTGGGAACTCAAGTGTTGATGTTTTAATTTTTTCTTTTGATCATTCAGTTGTTCATTCATATGTCTAGCACTATGTGAAACACCTGAGAATGGAGATAGACAAATTCCCTGTTCTTAAGAGATTCACATGTAAATTGGGGAGACAGACAAAGAAGACAGTTAAAAGAGGAGGTAATGCTTCAGTTAAGACTTGAAGATGTTCCTACTGGTGTTCCATTGTCTGGATCCTGCATCCCTCTGAAAGGCCTTCATCAGATTTCCATCTTGCCACTTCCACGTATAACCATTATGGATTCAACTAACATGTATTAGAACCTTATTCTGTTCTGGGCCAGACGAAAACAACCGAGCCAGTTCATACTCCCATGGAGTTCCAACCTAGACATCTAAAACTCAAGATAGAATGGAGGAGCCGGCCCCGTGGCTTAGCGGTTAAGTGCATGCGCTCCGCTGCTGGCGACCCGGGTTCTGATCCTGGGCACACACCGACGCACTGCTTCTCTGGCCATGCTGAGGCCGCGTCCCACGTACAGCAACTAGAAGGATGTGCAGCTATGACATACAACTATCTACTGGGGCTTTGGAGGGAAATAAATAAATAAATAAAATTATTAAAAAAAAAAAGAATGGAGTGTCATAACTCATGTATAAGCTTCAAATGGATTTCCTTTGACTTGCAGGATTTTGCGTTTTAGTTGACCCTTGAAGGATGGGAATTATTTTTACAAGCAGGGATGAAAGAACTTTTTAAGGCAGAGACAATAGCAAAGTAAAAACTGTGAGGCAGGAAATGGGGCCTGTTTGAAAACTGACAGTCAGTTTGGCTTGGGCAAAGGGGAGATATACTTCTGGGGTATATAGTCTATGTTCCAGATAAGACTGGAATGTTAGGTTGAGATCATGCTAAGGAGTCAAGTCTGCACTGTCCAATATGGTAGCCACATGTGGCTGTTGAGCACGTGAAATGTGGCTAACATGACTGAGGAACTTAATTGTTAATTTCATCCCATTTTAATTCACTTGTTTGTATTTAAAAATTGAAGCTGTGTAAAAAACAATTTGAAGCAGTGTAAAATGTTTTTGTTAAACCTTTGTTTTTTTAATAGGACTACATTTAAAAAATAAATAAATAAATAAAAATAAGGGCCGGCCCCGTGGCTTAGCGGTTGGGTGCACGTACTCCCCTGCTGGCGGCCCGGGTTCGGATCCCGGTTGCGCACCGAGGCACCGCTTCTCCGACCATGCTGAGGCCGCGTCCCACATACAGCAACTAAAAGGCTGTGCAACTATAACATACAACTATCTACTGGGGCTTTGGGGAAAAATAAATAAATAAATAGGACTACATTTCACCTTGATTGTTGAAAATTTACTGTCCCAATTAGGATGTGCTGTAAGTGTAAAATATAGATTGGGTTTCGAAGATCTAGTACCAAAAAAAAAAGAATAAAATACCTCATTAATAATGTTTATATTACTTACATGTTTAAATGAGAATATTTGGGACATACTGGGTTAAATAAAATATATTATTAAAATTAACAGCTCATTTCTTTTCATTTTTGTAAATGTGGCTACTGGAAAATTTTAAATTTCATACATGACACATTACATTTCTGTTGGACAGCACTGATATAAACTATTCAATAACTATTGCAAGTATTTGAGTAGGAGATTGATATGATTAAAATTTTCATTTGGGGTAATTCATCTAGCACTGGTATGTGATGAATCAATTTTTGAAGGAAATTGGAGGAGGGAAGACCCCTTAGAAAGTGATAAGGATCTAGGAGCTGGGATTTAGGATCAGTTGGAGTGATGAATGGTTGAAACCCATTTTAGACAGGAAAATCAACATTTCTCCAATTTTTTCTTTCTTCACCGTGTGGGTTTATTTTCTACAGTGTTTTCAGATTTAAAATGAACTCGGCCTATACCTAACCTAATAAAGGAAGATTGAAAAATAAGATACTGTAACAAAAGTTGTTCTTTATAAGGAATATTACAAATACAAGCAAAGAGTAGAATTAACTTTGTTTGACAGTCTTTAGAGCAGTCACTAGCTCTTTGTGTGCCTTGAAATGCCATTTACATTGTTCTGTGAAAGAGGCAGTTTTCCCTGTCTTTACCTCGAAGTGTTTAAAGCCCTGTATTCTCTGATTTTCGGATTTTTGGTTTGTTTGTTTTCCCACTTGGTTATCACACTAGCAAACATCCTCCCATAAAGTAGCATGAAGCTAGGATTGAGATATACAGTCTGCAGATATTTGCATTTGGATCTAAGAGATTTCAAACTATTATTCCATTCATTTTCTTTCTTCTAAGCAGACCTACATTAAACTATTAGATGGGAATTTCATAATATTCCTCTCCAATCTATTCTATTTTGACATGTATCCACCACATTCCCTCCTCTTTTGTTTTCAGTAAAGATGGAAGAACATCTCACAGGAATCAAGTGACAGAGGATATGTGTTTTAGGGCATTTACCTTGCTGGTCTACCTTGGCATACTCCCTCTAGATGGATCACTAGAGCTGTCTCCTGACTGAGTGGAGCTTCGAATCTAGTGGGACCTACTCCCAAAGTGCACTGAAGACCTCAGTCAACCAACCAATCTCCCCAAAACGCATCGCTGCCTAACTTGGATGTCTCTGTTACTCTGGGGACAAGTCCAGTATTGAACTGGTTTCTGAGCCTCAGGAGCTTATCAGGCTCCACTTGCTGGAGAAGCATTTGTCTCAATATGTTCAGCATACCTGTAGATGCTTGAGATTCAGTTGAATTCATTATAACCTTTAAAATATATATATTTCTAGAAGTAGAACACTCTCTCCTGCTTAGCTTTTTTTTTCTTTTTTATTGAGGTAACATTGATTTATAACACTGTATAAATTTCAGGTGCATATCATTATATTTCACCTTCTGTATCTGTATATACTATGTCGTGTTCCCCACCAAAAGTCTAGTTGCCATCCGTCACTGTAGACATGGGCCCCTTGACCCCTTTCCCCTTCCCCCAACCTCCCTCTTTCCCCCTGGTAACCACCAATCTGTTCTCTGTATTTTTGTGTTTGTTTGTTTATCTTCTGCATATGAGTGAAATCATACACTATTTGTCTTTCTCTATTAGACTTATTTTGCTTAGCATAATACCCTCAAGGTCCACCCACGTTGTTGCAAATGGCACAATTTCATCTTTTTTATGGCTGAGTAGTATTCCATTATGTGGAGAAAGAGAGAGAGAGACAGAGATACACACCACATCTTTTTTATCCATTCATCTGTCATTGGGCACTTAGGTTGTTTCCTAGTCTTGGCGATTGTGGATAATGCTGCAATGAACATAGGGGTACATATATCTTTTCAAATTAGTGTTTTTGCGTTCTTTGGATAAATACCCAGAAATGGAACAGCTGGATCATATGGTAGTTCTGTTTTTAGTTTTTAAAGTTAATTTTCTCAGATTGAGTTTAGCCAGAGAAAACAAGTTTCAGATCTGTCTTCCTTTCACCCTCCCTCCTTTTTTTACCAAGAAAATATTCTACAGATTTCAAACATCTAAAACTTTACCCTCAGTATTGTCTTTCTCCATAGCTGTTTTACACAAATTATTTTGGAACAGATGTGTTCCTGGGCCTTCACAATTATTTCATTTATTCTTTCAATAAATATTGGTCTGATAATTACTGGAGCAAACGCTGTGTTCTGGAAGTACATTGAAGCCTGCTCTAAGTAAATGAAGAGGTAAGACAGACCTACTTTTTACTCTCACTCATGTCATTTACTCTTGGAAAACATTAAAGAATAATTATTCTAAGGCTAGGGAGAGGGAGAAAGAAAAGACCAAGTGATTTAAAGCCAAGAATGACATTGTGAGATAAATAATAAATAAAAGTCAAAGATAAAAAACATTGGAGAAAAAAAGAGAGGAAAAGAGGACAGCGTGATCTTAATATCAGCTGCAAGGTCCAGCTGCGAGCCTGAGGAATTGAATTGTTAATTTTAATTGATTTAAAAGTGAAGCAATTGAAAATATTTTCCCATTAAACACAACTTTGTTGTTTTGATAGAATAACATATTACTTTAACTGTAGAAAACTTAGAGTCTAAAATGGAGATCTGTTGTAAATGTAAAATATACACTGGATTTTGAAGACTTAGTAGGAAAAAAAAGTAAATTATCTTATTAATAATTTTTAGATTGATTACATGCTGAAATGATAGTATTTTGGATATATTGGGTCAAATAAAATAATTATTAAAATTAATTTCTCTTGTTTCTTTTTAAATTTTTGATGTGGCTACTGGAAATTTTAATATTTCTTAAGTGGCTCGAATTATATTTCTATTGGACAGCGCTGCCCTACAGGATATTCTTTGTCCTTCGCTGCTAAATTCAGTTGCTGTGGTAACTAAAGGGGCCTCTAGGCCCAGTGTTTCCTGGAAAACCAGGATGAGATGGGGGAGGGGAGGTGTGAACTCAGGGAATGTTTTCTTGGATGTCATCTTTCACTTGTCCTCAGTTCTCTTAGCTAACAGTCAGATTTAGAACATACTCTCATTTAAGGGAGGGAAACATCATCTGGTTTGTTTCAGGTCCAGTAGTATCGATTTGAATTGTAGGTCTTTAACCAAAACCCCACAGGAAGGCGCACTTCTTCTGCTACATTCTGGAAAAATTGTATCCGTTTACCAGGCTTCTTTCACCTAACACCCTCTTCCCCCATACTGAAGGGGCTGCTAGGCTACAAATTAATGGCCATTAGGAATTTGACTTTTGATATTTCCCCTCCAGCAAAGCTTTGATATTATCTGTCACTTACCCAACTCTTTAACCACAACTAAATTGTTTTGCTTTGTTTACTCACACTGGAGCTACCTCTCTCTCTCCTTTTGTTATCCTTCATCTTCCACTGTTCACATTTTCCTTATCTGTTTTTCTTACCCATCTTGCTCAGTTTTCTTTCATAGCTTAGTAATCATATATTTATCTGACACTTGCAAGAAATTCACAATCTATAATTACTAGAATATTGATAATTCTCTCCATCTGTGTAATAATCAGTTGGCCTTGCCCTTTTTTACTTTTTATGTGGAAGAAGGGAAATACTATAAATTCCTTAAGGGTCAGGATTTTTTTATCCTTTATACTGATGAATCCGCAACTTCTTGGAGAGGACCTGATACATAGTATGTGCTCAGCAAATACCTGTTTAACTGAATTTGATAATTGTTCCATCTCTAGATGCTGTAAACCTGAGAGGAGGGGCAAAACATTGCAGAATGGCTAGAATTCAGAACGGATGGTATGGTGAATGCTGTGTTAAGGACTTTGGATTGTGTTCCACAGGCAGTTGGTTCTCTCTTTCCTGCAGCCTGGGAGAGTTGGTCTGGCTCCTGGGTATTCAGGTTTCCTTCCTCCCAGGAAAGATTATGCTAATCAGAAGACAAGTAGAGCCAAAAACTAGCCCAATTTTTCCCTCCCTTTTCTTCTCTCAGATTGTCCTTCCCTCTCCTTCAAGATTGTAGACCCAGCCTACAATCAAAAAGCAGCTGATAAATTTATAGGATTATGAATTCTTTCTGCTTACACTCCTTCAAACAACCTTAATTCTCAGATAGCAGCACCCACTCAACTTTGCCTTACATAGATAATAATTATTCTCATCTCTTCATAGATTGATTTCATTCAGAGCAAATGTGAGAGCAAAAGATAAAACGTATTTGCCCTCCCTCCAGGCTTTTCTGGTAGCATTTTGTCTGTGAAACTAAGAGGCTGTAGCTGCTATTAAAAGAGGGAAGGAGGATGGGCTTAAAAAAACGGAGTGGGGAGGGTAAAGGATGTGGTTTTAAAAGGAGGGGAGAGAGTGACTCGTTGCCTAGGGTGGGGCCAGAATTTGAGGTCAAAAAATTCTCAGAGGTCATGAGATTACTTGGGGGCGGGTATAGGGTGGGGCTGGGGGAGGCGGGGGCTTGTCCCCTTCCAGGCTCCACCCTTTGTAGAGATTATAAATGGGTGCCTGGCGTCATCTCTGAACAGTGTGGGTGAGATATAGGAGCACATCTGAGGACTTGAAGGAAAACTTGCTGCCGAGGACATTTTGAAGGTTTTGTTGGCTGGAAGAGGTGTTTCTGGAATCCCACTCCTAGATCTTTCTTGAAGATTCGAAAAGATTTAAATTAGGGCCATGGGGACACAGAAGGTAAGAATGACACAATTACCAGTTATTTTTGCTTGTTTGGGGTACGCTCAGAAAGGCAAACCTTAATGGTGATTGCTGTGTTCTATTTTATTCTAAGTGGCCTAGCCATGTGAAGGCCTTTTCATTCTTCAGCCTGCAATGCTACAGCCTCACCGGTTCTCTTTGAATGTCGTATCCTATAAAGGATTTATCCCAGCACTGTTCATCTTCTGTTGTACGGAAAGTCACCTGGTGAAGTTGTGTTTGCGTCTCAGATTTTTTTTTTTTTTCCTTACATAATTACACGCTCCTGAGGATGTGAGGATGGGAAGATAGAGTGTTGAGGGGACCAGGGGCTGTTTGATTGTGTTGATCACAAGTGTGGGTCTCAGAGCCAGCATAAGGATTTCTCTGGAAGCATTAGACCTTGAAAGGACCTGGAATTTGTCTGGAGGCATGGGTCAGTGCCCAGGTATCTGTTCTATAACCTCTGGGATCCCCTGGATACTAAGGAGAGAGAATTCCAGTTGTCTGTCCTACTGTGGTTATGATTGTGAGTGCAGGATATATTAATGTATTATTGTGTGTCATGTGTGCAGTACTTGTAGGGAAAAAGGCATTTTCACTAAGGTAAACTTATTTGAAAATAAAGGAAGATAAGAGAAGGGATGAAAAAATGGGAAAGAAGAGGAAAAAGCCCTCAAGGATAATAAACGATAAGGAAAAAAAGAAGAGGTTTTTACTAAAAAGAAAAGGATTAAACAGAACGAACTATGCACTGGCAGGGGGCCTCAGGGGTACTTATGCCTGTATGCCTGGGAGGCAAGGTCAGCTTGGGGAACTGAAACTCCCAACCTGCCTGAGAGAGAAGGAGTTTAAGATAAGGAAGGTTTAGGGGCCATAGAGGATGGCCCCAGGCACAAAAATTGAGCTACTATGAGGAGGAAAGCTTAGATAACACCCACTTGAATTATTCCCCACCAGGTGAGAGATGACTGGGTTGATTCTGCCCTCTCCTCCCCCAAGAAATGTCTCCTCTGTGTTGGGTTGGGAGTGAGCTTGTGCTCTCCCCCTGCTGGGTGCGGGGTAGCAGTACAGTATTAAATAAATGGGAGGAATTTCAAATGGGGCCAGAATGCAGTGGGTAGATAGTGTACATTCCATGATCCAGAGAGATAAGGGACTCAAGGAGTAGCCCAGTGGTGAAGACGCACGCCGCCATCACCACTCCGGGCTTCTGTGGAATCTGGGGTACAGGTAGACTACACTGGATCTGGCTGTTTCCCAAATAATCCCTTGTTAGGAATCCTAAAGCTCTCTTTTCCTCTGCTCTCCCAGTTGTTTCTATTCTTGGGTGCAATTCTATGCTTGCTTTTACCTGGGGCAGTTTTTTGAATGCTTCTAAACCGACTAACCCAGTTCTTCTTCCTTCCTAAATTTTTTTGCCACTTTTCCCGAGTTTACTCGACATGTCTGTCCATATAGCTCCAGATAACTTCTTCAGTATAACCTCTTCTTTTGTGTTCCCCATTCATTACCTAAATCTCATTAAATTTTTGTTCTTTTCATACTACTCATAGGCCAAGTTCTCCTAATATGTCTCCTTAATTAATAAGAGACAGTCATCAATCAAGAGCTTTAAGGACTGTTTCTCCCCTTCCTCCTCCCTCCCCTCAGGTCACCGCATCTCTGATCTTTGCCATCAGCGTTGCTACAATAGGCTCTTTCCAGTTTGGCTACAACACTGGAGTCATCAATGCTCCTGAGATGGTGAGTACCCAGCGACTAGAGTTAGAATTTTGAATAGGGAAATTATTCGTTTAAGTAGGGTTTCGAGAATTAAGAGTTTAAGACAAACTTGGTATCTAGCTTGGCTAAGACTGAAGAGGGGGAATAATATTGATAGGAAAGTCTAGTTGAATCACTAATCAAATCAAAAAGCTCAGTTGCTTCCTGTACCCTGCACTGTACTCATTCTTCTTCTCACCCTCTAGTGATATACTCCCTTTATGATTCCTTAGGGGTTAGTTACAAAGAAGAACGGGGTGCTCTTAAGAGAAGGCTGGGGTAGTTACTGAACATGAGTGCTACTACCTACTGGGATTTTCAGGACAAATAAAAAATTGTTCTTTTCAGAGCGAGTAACATTAACTCCAGTATGTTATCTGTCTCTTCCATCCCCATCTATTCATTCCCTTGATTCTCTGCCTTTAAAGTAATCATGATGCTGTTCTCTTAAGGAAGAGAAAATCTGCAATATTTGTCTCTTTTCTCATCTGACTGTAACAGTCTGTCCTCCCATCGACCATTTTAACTTGCAGATCATAAAGGACTTCCTCAATTACAGTTTGGAAGAGAGGTTAGAAGACCCACCCACTGAGATGTTACTCACGTCTCTCTGGTCCTTGTCAGTGGCCATCTTCTCCGTTGGTGGTATGATTGGCTCCTTTTCCGTTGGACTCTTTGTCAACCGCTTTGGCAGGTATTGACCAGAAACTGGGCGAGGAAGAGAGTAGTACTGGTTGCATAGAGGACAGGTATTGAGAATTAGGGCGGGGAGGTGGTGATGCATTTGAATGAGAGCACCTCAAATTCTGATCAAGGGAAACCTAGTCCAACTGGCACTGAATATGACTGCTCTTGCTTGGAGCTCTACTACCCTGCATAGCTTCCACCCAGCCATCAAGAGATGGGCCATGTGAATGATTGGCCTTTGCAGTTAGCTTAAGCTAATTCAGAGTTATTCTCTAGTAAAGCCCACTATGGAGTTTCCCAGAAACATACTTTATTTACAAAGTCAGAAGTTGTTTGTTTTTCTTAAAAATTTTTGGGTTTCATACAAGTGTTTTCATTATTTTACACAGCAGGACTGGTAGGAAATATTTTATAATCCTTGATCTGTGGCAAATGTGGATAATGGCCAAATACCTGAACTGAAAATTGTTTTCCAGTAAAAAAAAAATTAAATCTTCTCACTCATGGCTGGCTTAATAAAATATCTTGGAGGGTAGAATAATAATTAGAGGTAGTTTGCTAATTAGATGTTCTGGAAACGCAAATGGAATTCAAGTTTTAAAAAAAATTAAAACAACCTATTTTATTTAGTAATGTTTGATTTTTGTTTTGTTTTTTGTTTTTGAGGCTACCTTTTATCTAGTAAAGTCATTAAAATTTTAATGTGGGCCTCCCATAACTAACGTGGCTTTCTTTACTGTTATTTTATTAGCAAAAGAACCTAGTAGAAGAGGGGGGAAATAGGGAAAGGAATGAAGAGAAAGGTGAAAGTGTGAATGAGGGATGATATTTTTCTCTTACCAGTGGTTCTCTACCTTGGCTGCACATTTGGGATCTCCTGGGGGAGCTTTTAAAAGTCCCAGTTCTGGGCCACACCCCAAGCCAATTAAATCATCATCTCTGGAGATAGGACCCATGTATCGGTATTTTTCAACGCTCCCTAAGGAACTCCAATGGGCCGCACCAAATCGAGAGTCACTGTTGAAGTATTATAGTGCTGGTTCTTCCCAACATCCTTAGTAATTTTTCATTGTTAATCTTTTGCCTCTATCTTCTCTCAGCTGTGATGGTGACTTTGTCTCCCATGGTTAGCACATAAATGCAGTAATTATTTTATACTGATTATTAATACTAATTGTTAATGGCATCGCCACAGTCTAGCCTAGAGAAGGAGAGCTAAAGCTGACTACTTTCTGCATAAAATTTTCTGTGATGTAGAAAAACTTGTCTGAAATAGTCTACCATTAGTATGTTGGTGATATCTAAGCAACTACATTATAATAAAATGCTGTAAAAAGCATAACAAGATCAGCACTGATTCAGAATTTTTTCCTGAGTGAGTTCGTGGATCTGGCTATATCAGAATTGCCTAGGGCAGTAGTTCTCAAACTTTAGCTTGCATCAAATCACCTGGAGGGCTTTTTAGAACACAGATTGCTGGGCCCCGCCCCAGAATCAGACCTAATGATTTAGTAATTCTGGGGCGGAGTGGGACAGTTTAGCAAATTTCTACCTGATGCTAGTTTGTGGACCACTTTGAGAACTACTGTCCTAAAGTGCTTGCTAGAATCCTAGGCTATAACTAAGACTTAGGATAATCTTAAACAAGTTCTCTAGGTAAGTTTTATGCATATAGAGGTGTAAGAACCATTAATCCTAGTTATCCCAACTAGAAATGTTCTGATAATAGAAAGTGGACAAGTTAGACCATATAGGAGCTTGGAGAAGAGTAGAATGATAGGAAAGAAGGAGAGAGATTGGGGCCTATTTTGCTAACTTCACTTGTCTTTGTTTAACCTTTCAGGCGCAATTCAATGCTTATTGCCAACCTATTGGCTGTCGCTGGTGGCTGCCTTATGGGGTTCTGCAAAGTAGCGGAGTCATTTGAAATGCTGATTCTGGGCCGATTGGTTATTGGCCTCTTCTGCGGCCTCTGTACAGGTTTTGTGCCCATGTACATTGGAGAGATATCTCCTACTGCCCTACGGGGGGCCTTTGGCACTCTCAACCAGCTGGGCATCGTCATCGGGATTCTGGTGGCCCAGGTACTGTGGAAGTTATACTTAAGGAATGTTAGTTTCATGGCTCATTAAATGAGTTAACATGGATAAATTACTCAAAAGAATGTCTGGCACATATTCAACTGTATATAAGTTTCAGATATTATTACTATAGCTCACAGAAAGCTAAAGAAGCAGGCAGGGTAGAGAAAGGAAAGGAAACATAATTTATCTTTTTCTGTGGTGAAAGAATGGATGAGTTTCTGATACTACAGTATTATCTTTGTCTGGTTTCTAGATCTTTGGTCTGAAAGTCATCTTGGGAACTGAAGATCTTTGGCCCCTGCTATTGGCCTTCACCATCATTCCAGCTATCCTACAAAGTGCGGCCCTTCCGTTTTGCCCCGAAAGTCCTAGATTCTTGCTCATTAACAGAAAGGAAGAGGAGGGTACTAAGAAGAGTGAGTATTTTTCACACCTTCACTATAGGAATTTTAGGGTTGTGGTTTGTTTTAAGAAGAGAGTATTGGATCTATTTTTTGTCATCTCCTTTCCCTGGCCCCTAGAACCCAAGTGGAGAGTTTTCTGATTGCTCTTAAGTAAGAAACTTTCAACTCTTAAAGAAGGAGGTGAGGGCCGGCCCCGTGGCTTAGCGGTTAAGTGCGCGCGCTCCTCCGCTGCTGGTGGCCTGGGTTCGGATCCCGGTCGTGCACCGACGCACCGCTTCTCCGGCCATGCTGAGGCCGTGTCCCACATACAGCAACTAGAAGGATGTGCAGCTATGACATACAAGTATCTACTGGGGCTTTGGGGGAAAAAAATAAATAAATAAAATCTTAAAAAAAAAAAAAAAAGAATGAGGTGAGAAGGCAAGTTAAGGCATGGATGCTGATTGATCAGCAATATCCAGGCCTCATCTCATGTGGTTTCTTTCCAGCTGTCTTACGGGAAAAAAGAATTTAGGATAGCACCTTATATTTATCCTTTCCTCTTTGTTCTTTTCACTAGTCCTCCAGCGATTGTGGGGCACTCAGGATGTGACTCAGGACATCCAGGAGATGAAAGATGAGAGTGTTAGGATGGCACAGGAAAAGCAAGTCACTGTGCTGGAGCTCTTTAGAGCACCCAACTACCTGCAGCCCATCATCATTGCCATCATGCTCCAGCTCTCTCAGCAGCTCTCTGGAATCAATGCTGTGAGTATCTACTTGTGTCAAAGGTATCCTATAATACTTCACTTAAAACAGCTGACCAGAGGTGAAGAGCATTAGTCGTTGCTCACCTTCTTACATAGAGAGTCCCTTACAATGCTTGCCTCATAGCAGCCACTCAGAAAATGTTGATTATCTAGGTTTTGATTTGGTTTTGTTTTTATTTCTTAAAATTATATCTGTAGTACATGGTTTCCATGTGGAAAAATGAGAAAATAAATAAAATTTGTCACCCTTAGTCTTGGAACTTATGGTTAACATTTGTCTTCTTCCAGACTTTTCAACATATAAGGCATCACAAATTTATCTAATTTTCATTATTTCTCTTTTTTGACCACTCATTTTTTATTTCTGGTCATGTTTAACTGTGATCTATCTTACATGATGTCATCAATGTTAATATAGGCCATACAACCAAAGTAGATCCAAGAACTTAGGGGCCAGCCCAGTGGCATAGCAATTAAATTCTGCTTTGGCGGCCTGGGGTTCGCTGGTTCAGATGCTGGGCGCAGACCTGCTCACCGCTCATCAAGCCCTTCTGGAACGGCGGCCCATATAGAAGAGCTGCAACTCTACAACTACGTACTGGGACTTTGGGGAGAAAGAAACAAAAAGAGGAAGATTGGCAACAGATGTTAGCACAGAGCCAATCTTCCTAAAAAAAAAAAAAAAAGAATTTATATACCTTGGCTTTTTTCCAGGACTTTGCAGTCTAAAAAATCAGTGTGAAGCCCTGGGGAACAATTAAGGAAATCAATTCAAGAGGTCTGGGGGGCACACTGACAACTTCAGACTGAGCTGGGCTTACTGCTCTACATATTTTTAAACTAGAATAGTGACTATGATAGTTTAAAGTGGGAGGCAAAATGGAGGCTAGCATTTGGCAGGTAGCCCTCGTATTCTACGCAAATATCACCTTCTTGCTTTTGAATCTTGGGTGTGGGAAGAGAAGGTATTCCTATACCTTCTATCTGTTTGCAGATAAAATATTTGGATATGAAGAACACCCTTGTCTCACCTCTTTAAATACTGATTCATGCCCTGAGGGTTTCCCATCAGTCTTCGATCAATGTGATTAAGTAGTTTTGTAACAAAGCATTTTGAAAAACACACTTGATACTGAAAATAGTGTTAGTCCTCGGCCTTTTCTCTTCCCTAACAGACCAGAAGGATACTTATATTTGAAATAGCAGTGCTTCTCATGAGGGCTTAGAGACTGTTGTATCAGAACCTGGGAGGAAAATAGTCTGAAAAAGCCTGTGACGTGATTTTGATGGATCCCAGTCTCAAATTTCCTCATTTGAAAAATCAGTGTAATAAAATATACTCTCAAGACTTTTAAAAGCAGCAGGGCTGGGACTAGAATGAGGCTATAGGTGCAGGTGCATGGTCCTGAGAAGGAGCCTGCCTTAGATTATGCACCCTAGGCACCTTGCTTGCCTCACCACAGTCCGGGCCCCGAAAAACAGGATCAGAAAAAGACCGCTCTCAGAAAATGACAAATGATAGATGAGCACTCTGCAGGACAGACCCCTCCCACTTCAGGAAATGGTGTGTGAAAATCACTTTTCCAACCTACATTTGAGCAAATTTCTCTTAAAAAAGGCAGAAGCGTAAGAGGTTGGATAGTGTTTACCTAGCGGAGTAAACTGCTTTTAGGTAAGATGATGTAAGGGTTAGCTTAACCTAACTTAATGGCACTAGATAGCAAGGTAATTTTACTGTGAGAAGTTTGTTTGAGATGTGTATGTATACATTCGGTTTTTGATGTGTACACTTTTATGTAAGGAAGAGAATTAGCATAACTATTCATTGCTAGTTTTAACTGTTCAAACGTCTGTCCTCACAAGCTTTATATCATTAAAGATTATTGGAAATTTTTAACAGTCTTCCTTACCTCACCCTTGCTTCTCCTCTAGAGCAGCATTTTTCAGTGAGGATGACACTACTAATCTCAGTTTTAAAAAGCACAACCTTATTTTAGAAAATAAAAATATACATAGGTTTTATCTTAGGTTGTAGGCATTTGACGAGTTGTTTCCTGAAGAGGTAAATCCCAATGTGGAGGCATATATTCATCAAGAAGTCTGGCGAATACTGCTACAGAGGCAAATACTCTGGGTGAAATAACTCCTGAACCACACCTGAGGGACTGACTGAACCTGAGTGATCTAGATACTGTTCCCGTGTTACCTTGAAGTCTGAGTCCAATATTCTGACATCTTTTTAACTATAACAGTTGTAGCAACCCTACGTTTTAGCACTGTGTTTAGCAAATAATAAAAATAGTATATATTAAATAGTAGTTTAATATATTAAATTAAAGTAGTAGCTGGTGTTATTTCCTAAAACACTTAGGACCTAGTCCTAAGTTCTATATAGATGAGCAGGCTGAGGTTACTCCTCAGTTTCTTCACTAGCAAATTGGGACATCAATCTGCCTATCACTGTTTTGAGAGAAGGGGAAAAGTCCATTGAAAAAGCTTATTAAGACTTAAATTGGGGCTGGCCCTGTGGCTTAGCGGTTAAGTGCGCGCGCTCCGCTACTGGCGGCCTGGGTTCGGATCCGGGTGCGCACCGACGCACCGCTTCTCTGGCCATGCTGAGGCCACGTCCCACATACAGCAACTAGAAGGATGTGCAGCTATGACATACAACTATCTACTGGGGCTTTGGGGGAAAAAAATAAATAAATGAAATCTTTAAAAAAAAAAAAGACTTAAATTGAAAGACTTAATTGAAAAACTTAATAAGACAAATGTTTATATAAGTTAAAGTGAATGTAAGGAAGAGACCAAAGGGAGTGGTAGGAATAAGCATAGTTAGGAAAAAAATGGAAATGAGCAGCTAGAATTGAGAATTAAGAAGAGAATAGAGATAAGATACAGAAGGTAGGGGCCCAACCAGGTGGTGCAAGCGGTTAAGTGCGCACGCTCCACTGCGGCAGCCCGGGGTTCACAGGTTCGGATCCCGGGCGTGCACCGACGCACTGCTTGGCAAGCCATGCTGTGGCGGCATCCCATATAAAGTAGAGGAAAATGGGCATGGATGTTAGCCCAGGGCCAGTCTTCCTCAGCAAAAAAAGAGGAGGATTGGCAGATGTTAGCTCAGGGCCGATCTTCCTCACAAAAAAAAAGATACAGAAGGTAATTCATTTGCAGAAAAGATACTGTGATTGAACAAAAAATCCGTGGAAACTTTTGGGACTTTTGAATTTACTTTTGAGAGTTCTATTTAATTGCTGTGCACAATTGCTATTTCAAACTTGCATCTTTTGTTTCCTATTAGGTTTTCTATTACTCAACAGGAATCTTCAAAGATGCAGGTGTTCAGGAGCCAATTTATGCCACTATTGGTGCAGGAGTGGTTAATACTGTCTTCACTGTAGTTTCTGTAAGTTGAATGGTTTGATAATTTTTGGCAGGGGGGAAGAGAAATTCTTGCTACACATGGTTTAAAGATAGGTTTCATGTCCTTCCACGTCCCTACCGTCATTTAGTTAAACCTTTTTTTGTTGTTTAATTCCTCTTTAGGGAAAAAGAGATAGTGAATGATGGTGTAAGTAGTCTTCACTGTCTTCAAACAAATATGGAATGGACAGAAAGAGGGTGGTATGGAAGAGATGATTATATAGGATGCTGTAAACTTGGGACTGGAAAGGGGAAGTGTGACTGTAACAAGTATCCTGATTGATAAGGAGGTTCAGGTAGCTCATACAGTGTTTTCATGAAAGGGAAAGCAGAAGTCTCATGTTTGTATTACTCTTCTTGTAGCTATTCCTGGTGGATAGGGCAGGGAGGAGGACGCTACACATGATAGGCCTTGGAGGGATGGCTTCTTGTTCTATCGTCATGACCGTTTCACTGTTACTAAAGGTGAGTGAGCTTTGAGTGAAGGAAAGGGAGGGGAGGGGGAAAGGAGAGAGCTTACAGTTGGCTCTCTGTGTTGGGTGGGTAGTTGAGGTTGGAGATGGATAAAGTCAAATTTGAGAGAAGCAGCATTCCAGAGTTTTAAGAAAAATGGATCATCAGAGAGAGGTAATTAAACTGCTGGAATCCTTAAATCTATATAACATATAGCTTGTAAAATACATTATCTAATTTAATTCTTAAAGTAATCTTGAGGTAATTATTATTCCCATTTTACAGATGATGAAATGGTCTCAGTGCAAAATGACATTTGTGTGATCACACAGCTGGAATTCAAAAACCCAAGGCTTTTGACTGAGTCTAGTAACTCCATTATACCATAGGACAGAAGGAGTTTTTCATTATCAGTCAGTACATCTCTGGGAAGCTGGATTCTGCCTAGGTCATGCTGTCTTTAATATTCACTTTTATCTGTTCCTTCCTCACATAGGACGACTATCATTGGATGAGCTTTGTCTGTATTGGGGCTATCTTGATCTTCGTGGCCTTCTTTGAAATTGGCCCAGGCCCCATTCCCTGGTTTATTGTGGCCGAACTCTTCAGCCAGGGACCCCGCCCAGCTGCAGTGGCAGTGGCTGGTTGTTCCAACTGGACCTCCAACTTTTTGGTTGGACTGCTCTTCCCCTCAGCTGCGGTAAGTAAAACAAAACTCACCTAGCCCATCTTGAAACCAGCCTGCTTAACCCAACATGTTTAAGATAGACCTTAATAATGGTTACTGACATTATGAAGGATTAGATATCAAGGGCTTTAAACCAGATTTTTGCCTCATTTTCAATAACATATAGAAAAAGAAGGGATGATAGTAGCAAAGATTGAAGCAGGAGGGCAAAACTGGAAACTTTTGAAAGACCTCTAGTCTGAGATGATACAGGCCTAGTTCTGCCTGGAAACAGAATGATAGTGATAAGCCTCAAAGGATTCCAAACCAATAAAGGATTCCCTGACTTATGGTGGTTTGACTTACAATTTTTTGACTTGACAATGGTGAGAAAGCGATACACGTTCAGTGGAAACCATACTTGGAATTTTGGATTTTGATCTTTTCCTGGGCTAGCAATATGTAGTAAGATACTCTCGTGATGCTGGGCAGCAGCTTCAAGGCCCAGCTTTCAATCAGCCACACTATCATAAAGGCAGACACCGGATACACTTAGAACCATTCTTTACGCAGGCAACCATTCTGTTTTTCACTTTTAGTATAGTAGTCAATAAATTACATGAGATATTCAACACTTTATTATAAAATAGGCTTTGTGTTAGATGAGTTTGCCCAACTGTAGGCTAATGTAAGTGTTCTCAGCACATTTAAGATAGGCTAGGCTAAGTTACCATGCTCGGTAGGTTAGGTGTATTAAATGTATTCGACTTAATGATATTTTCAACTTACGATGAATTTATCAGGACATAACCCCATCATAAGTAGAGAAAGATCTGTACTTAAAATTCATAATTTGAAGTAGTGTTAATAATACCTTCATGATCTGAAAGGCTTGCTAAGCATAGGATGTTAATGAATCAGGTAGGTCCTATTATAAAATGACCTGGAGCTGATTTGTTAACTAAAGGAACTTGGAACGGACATGTAGAATGCATTTCCTATTTCCATGAGTCTTTCAGAAACCCAGATTTTAAAAATAATAATCAAAAGTCTTAAAATACTCATTAGGGGGGCCGGCCCGGTGGCGCAAGCGGTTAAGTGCGCGCGCTCCGCTGCGGCGGCCTGGGGTTCGCTGGTTCGGATCCCGGGCGCGCACCGACGTACTGCTTGGTAAGCCATGCTGTGGCGGCGTCCCATATAAAGTGGAGGAAGATAGGCACCGATGTTAGCCCAGGGCCGTCTTCCTCAGCAAAAAAGGAGGAGGATTGGCGATGTTAGCTCAGGGCTGATCTCCTCACAAAAAAAAAAAAAAAAAAAATACTCATTAGGTATTTGGAAGCAGCTAACTTGAATGAATGGGAAAAGAAATGACACAAAATTACCGAGAAATATAGTAAGTTAGCAATGGAATCATAAATGAATCTCTGAAGAAAGCTTACTGTTTTCATTAAATATGGAAGGGTTATGGCTTGAAGCATTTTGGAAATACGGATGTGAAGGAAACTAGAGTTTGTCAATGACCAGATTTTTGTATCAATGTTCCTTTTTTATTTCCTTTCACTAGTTCTATTTGGGAGCCTACGTTTTTCTTGTCTTCTCCGGCTTCCTTGTTATCTTCTTGGTCTTCACCTTCTTCAAAGTCCCTGAGACCCGTGGCAGGACTTTTGAGGAAATTACACGAGCCTTTGAAGGGCAGACCCGGGAGGCCAATAGAGCTGAGAAAGGCCCCATGGTGGAGATGAACAGCATCCAGCCTGTAAAGGAGACCACCACCAATGTCTAAGCCATGCCTGCTTCCCGCCTCCCTCCCAACATGAAAAAGCAACCTCTCCCTGAGTGAGGGAGAGACCTCATCAGGTTGTAACCCAGGACTGTTTCTGAATGCTGCTACTTGATTCCTTTCTCATCCCACACACTCCATGAGCGCTCAGAGGAACCCAATGCTGAGGTTAGTTGTATCTTCAATGGCTTTTTAAACATTTCATTTCTTGGACATTCTCTTCTGTTTAGGAGAGACCAAGTGAACCTACCTTCATTCCAGGAGGGATTGGCCACTTGGCATGTGACAGCTTTGCCAGCTCTTCCTCCCTTAGGTTCTAATATTGCCTCATGAGGGCACATAAGGGAGTGAGAGTGAGGGTACAATTTCTCCAACCTCAGACTTACCAGGAAGCAAATATACATGAGTGTGGAGGGCAGAGAAGGATTAAATAAGAGCACCTTCCTCCCTTCCATACAGCTCTGCAGAGCAAATTAACTTGAGTTTTATTTATTTTATCTTCTGGTTTTACTGCATAAATATTTATTTTTTTAAGTGTAAAGTAATTTTACCAAATAATGAAAACATAGGGAAATTGAGGTTAGAGGGAGGTGCTTAAAGAGAGGTTATAGGATGGAAGATTTGATACTGGAGAGGTTAAGGTGCAATTACAAGGGAAGAATTCAGGGAGAAATGTAATGCGTTATTGGAGGGTATATGATGTGGTGTGTGAGGTTTGCACTTTGCCTCTTAACAATTTCTGTCCTTCAAATGGAAATTCTCAAGTTTAATTTCTCAGAAAAGTCATGTGCCTGTATAAAGAAGCTATTGGTTTCCTTTGGAACTTTTTTCTTTGTTTAAGATTATATGTAGTATTACTTGGAATCCAGGATTATTACTAAGATGGGCATTGTCGTTAATGGTTGATGGGTTCTAATTTTGGATACAGTCCAGAGAAAGGAAGGTCATTTCTAGAAATCTTCTCTCCCCTCACTGGACCAGACAACTTCTTTTCCTTGTAGTGGACTCAGTTTTTTTTTAAGTACTCCTACCACCCATCTGGTGGCAAAGCCCTCCAAATGAGCAACCTAAAATATTGGTTCTTGGTAGAGGTTTGTTGTTTCTCCATTTTCTTCTTTAGGAGATTTTAGATGTTGATTTTTATTTTGTTATAAGCCATAGCTTTAAAAGAATTCAGAGGAGAATGTTCATAGCTAACTTGGAATTTGTAACCTCCGCTCTGGGGGAGGATTTTTTCTGAACGATTATTTAGTTGAAATATGTTCTTGCTTTAGGGTCATTGCATGCTTGTTTATGTCTGTTACCATGTCAAGTTAGCCTGTTACCATGTTACCATAGTATTATGTCAGGCGCTCTTAGAAGACTTGAAGCTTTCCCACACACCACGTTTGAGATGGTATTGAGTAAATGTGCAGTGTAGCCCATACTTGAGAGTATGAATGTACGTGCACTGTCACTTTGCTCAGGGTGGAAGTAGTTTATTGGTAACTTGCTTCCTCTGTTCCTACAGCCCCCCAGAAGGTGTTAAAACTCCTCCCTATGTATGTAAATAACACTGCCTCTGTGGTGGAATTTGCATCTATGGTTTTCTTCCAGACTTTAGAGTTCAGTCTCATCTGGCTACCTTTCCTTGTTGGAGAGTAGGGGGAGAACTCCCTAAATCTTGAGGTTGCGAGTGGAGGACTCAGCTTCCCACCAGACTCAGACAATGGGAGTAGGAAGGAGAGTGTGAGATCAGGACATGTGTCCTCCTGGGGGCGCTGGCGGGGAGTTGTGGGGGAAAGGGTGGCCTTCTTTGAAGGGGCTAAGAAACAAGCTGAAGACTTTTCTAACTCTGGAACGTTTCAGCGAGTTAGATGAGGTGGGGGGATTTACACTTGGTACAGGTCACCGACACCTCCACAATCATCTACTTTCCCAGTATTTTTATAAATGGAGATTGGACCCCGGTCTTCCTTTCTCGTATGTTGCTTGATCTCCCATTCCCTCTTTGGTGCTTACACATTTCAGGCCCTTTAGCCAAACCCTTGCCTATGACAGTATTTTAGTTCTCAGTTCTCACCATTCCCTCTGGTCATTGAGCCTTTGGATAAAAACTCGCAGAGCTATGGAATGGGGCTTTGTTGGAACAGGTGACTTTCCTCTAACTGCAACTCTACTTCAGGCTCCTCAAAAGCGGTGGGTTGGCAGTGATGGAGTGTGGAAGTTTTCGCATTTCTCAGTGACCATATTGTGAATATTTCCAAATGGATTTTCTATTATTGATGTTACTGTGGTTCTTTGTTTTGAAATAAAAATTCTGAATGTACATATGACATCACAGGCTTGGCTTTTTTGTTTTGTTTTATTTTTGTCCTTCCTGTAACAACAAAATCAGCTTTAAATCCTGGTTTGGCCGCTCAGTACCTGTTGTAACCTTGAGTAAGTTTCTTATAAGAGAGTCTCACACATATGAAAATAGCAATACTTGTTATTATGCAGATGAAATGAAAAAGCCTTAGTACATTGCTTTGCATATTTAATAAATTATGCTGCTTTCTTTCCCCTGTGAGAATTCTTTTTTCTCTCTTAACCGTCTTTCCTACTTCCTTTCTCCTCAAGTCTTAGATCTCTAAAATTCATCCTACACTGATGTCAAGGCACCCATATGACATATTTGTCACTCTCCTACTTAAAATCCTTCAATAGCTTTCAATCAACTACAGAAAAGACTTAAGCCCCCTAGGAGATCACACAACCCCTCCAGGGCAAGGTCCCTGCTACCTTGTCAGTTAGCTCCCATTTATATAAGAAAACACCTCACACCCACTATGGCTCTCATTAACACCTTCATGCCTTCATTTATGTAGTTCTGACACTCCCTTCCCTATGTTTCTATTCACCTACTAAAGATATTTCAATGGCTAGTTTCTATTTCTTTTCAGCCCAGGCATGAGCTCCATGGAGCCTTCCTTACTCCGAACATAATCCTTACACTGTGGTACTTTGTATGGTAGAGGGAATGAAAGAATGAAATACCCCTGACTGTCCCAAAAGAGCCTCTGAGTACACCATATTCTTCATGATTGTGGTTGTCTTAGCTCCCTTTTTGCACCTTTGCTTCCTTATAATTCATTCTCCACATAATCAGAGTGATCTTTTAAAATCAGGTCATGTCACTCACCTGCTTAAAAAGCCTTCCAATTACATCTTGTCACACATAAAATAGCATCCAGGCTCCTTTACCGTGGGCTATAAATTGGGTGACCGTTAAGTCTCAGCTTACTCCTGTTACCCTGGTGTGACTTTTAGTATACTGCTTTCATTCATTCTCAAAGCCGCCCTGACAATAAGTTATGATTACTTTACCTAAAAAGTTTGCTTCTTCAACTTCATCTCTGTTACTGTCTCTGCTCACTGAAGTCTAGCCCCACTGCTCTGCCTAGTTCTCATTACATCAAGTTCATTATCATTTAGCTTCTTTACACTTGTCCCCTTGTGCTTATAATATTCTGCCTCAAAAGTTTGTATGGCTGAGCCTATCTTGTGACTTAGGTCTCAGTTAACAACCTCTGTGGAATATAAACTCTATAATAGCAAGTACCTTGTCTGCCTCCTTCACGCCTAGAACACTGCCTGACATGTAACTGATGTTTATTAAGTGTATCAGTCTGGTTCCTTATCAGAGGACAAATGACACATTGATTTAAATAAGAAGGTTTAGGGGCCAGCCCGGTGGCATAGCCGTTAAGTTCACACGCTCCACTTTGCCGGGCCCCGAGTTCGCAGTTTCGGATCCCAGGCGCAGACCTACGCACCACTCATCAAGCCATGCTGTGGCGGCGTCCCATATACAAAATAGAGGAAGATGGGTACAGATGTTAGCTCAGAGCCAGTCTTCCTCACAAAAAAATAAGTAAACAAGAAAGCTTAATATAAAGAATATTAAGCTATAACAAGAGTAAGTAAAAAATAAAGGATCTAAGAAAACTCAATATGGTATCATAGATACCAAAGCTGAGGTTAAGATCTTAATGGAAAAGGCATAGTTGCAATCTACTGGATAGCAGATAAATTTGCTGGATTGCATGGGCCAGAGCTGGTGTGCACTCCCCAGGCAAGCAGGAGACAACTCTCCAGGTGAGCCACAGCTGGTGGCCAGGTATGTGAGCATTCAGAGGAAACTAATATGAGTGGGAGGCCCGGGGCCTTGTGGAAAGTGATCACCAGACCTGGGCTGGGGCTGTGAGGTGGCTGAGGGAACTTGAGTTCTGGGTGCATGGCTGAGGCAGGGCACCACCAAGTGTTCTCCCATCTACTCTGCTGACCTATGGTGTAGCCACCGGAACCATCAGAAACCCCCTTCCTCCTGCAGTATCCTTCCAGCACCATCTACTGAGAAAACTTCATTAACACTCTTTAAAAAGGAAATGATTTAAAGGAATTCCATCCATTACCACAAAGCAGCTATTGAAGGATGAATTTGGAACTTCAATAAATTGGTTTCAATAAACTGATAACTAGCACAATAAATGTTAGACGGCTGCCTGGCTGAAGTGGTCCTTGATTGACATGATCTCCTTCCACACCTCCAGAGCCACCTGGGCTTTAGATAAAATTTAAAAACGTGTCCCTTTGTTTTTTTAAGCCAAAAGTGTGTGTTGGAGAACTCTGGCCAAAGTTCCAACTGGGTGGCTCCAGCTGAGTTTGGGCTGGCCAAGTGAGACAAGGGACGGCAAAGGGAGTGCCTCTGCACCTGGAATCACAGAGCTGCGAGATGATGTTGGGGATCAGGCTGCCAGTGAGGCCGGAGCCGACTAGATCAGGCTCTACGTTCTCGGTCATCACCACCGAGATCCTCTTGGGTGTGGATTCCCAGAGTGGCACCAACAAATCATCTAGTAACAAATCTGTGTCCTTGATCCGGCCCGCGGTGGCGGTGGCACGGCTGAAACAGGGGATCCCGCCAGGCGTCCACCTTCCTGCTGTGCTCGCTGCCCTGCTCCCCCCAGTACCACAGCTCCAGACTCCACCGCGGCCGCCCGTGAGCACACAACACGGAGCGCGCTGGGCGTCCCGGGGCGCGCAGCCCCGCCACGCAGGCGTGGCCCTGCTGACCGCCCACCTCCGCAGCCCCGGCAGTGGCGGACCCCCGACCCCGCGGGTGCCCAATCCGCAGACCCTACAAGAGGCGGGGCTTCAGCCGCGCTCGGCTCCCACGAGCCGCCCTCACTGCGCAGGCGTGGGCGGCCACGGAACCCTGTTGCTGTTATTCCGTTTTGTTCAAGATCTTTAAAACCACTTCTGGCTGTAACCCAGGATATAGTGGGAACCCAGCAAACTTTCAAATGCAAGTATTTCTCGCCTTCTTATTCTGAAGTGAAGTTAACTACCCTGCATGGATTGCTCTAGTCTTTGTGACTTAATTGATAGGGCTGAATCATCTGAGTTGCGATAGATTTCAGAAATTAAATTCAAATCTCATTTTTTTAAATACGGATATTGAACCCAAAGAATGAATTGGCAAAATTGAAACTGGCTCCCCTTGTCTTTGTCTTTTACTGAGGAAAATTTGCCCTGAGCTAACATCTGTTGCCAATCTTCCTCTTTTTTTTTTTTTTTTTTTTTTTTTTGGCTTGAGGCAGATTCTCCCTGAGCTAACATCTGTGCCAGTCTTCCTCAATTTTGTATGTGGGTCAACGCCACAGCATGGCCACCGACGAGTGGTGTAAGTCCGTACCCTGGAACCGAACCTGGGCCGCCGAAGTGGAGGGCACTGAACTTAACCACTAGGCCACGGGGCTGGCCCCCGCCTTGTCTCTTGATTAAATGTTCAAGGACTGGAGTAGTTAAGTAGCTAACAAGGTATAAGGGTGCCAGTTTCTATACACTTTTACCAAAATGTTTCATTATCAAATATTTAATCTTTATCAGTTTGAAGTGAGAAAACTATCCTGTGCTTTACGTTTGCATTTGTATTATGAGATTGAGCGTTTTTTCTCATGGTTAGGAGCTATGGGTATTTTCTTATCTGTGAACCGTTTGTATGTATCAGAGGAGGAATATTTTGAAAGAGATGTCTTTTGGAGAAGAAACGACAAAATAAATAAAATAGAATTTATATATTCAGTGGTTACCATGTGACCCAGCAATAGGTATATTACCCAGGAAAAATGAAAACATACGTTCACACAAAAACTTGTTCACAAATGGTCATAGCAGCATTATTCACTATAACCCCAAATTGGAAACAACCCCATATATCCATCGACAGATGAATGGATAACAAAATGTGGTACATCTATACAATGCAATATTATTTGGCAATAAAGAGGAATGAAATACTAATACATGCTATAATATGAATGAACCTTGAAAACATCATAAGTGTGTGAAGCTAGTCACAGAAGACCACATATTATATGACTCATGAAATTTTCAGAATAGGCAAATCTATAGAGAGAAAGAAAGTAGATTAGTGGTGGCCTAGAACTAAGGGAAGGAAATAGAAGGGGAGTGGGGACACAGGGATAGGGAATGACTTCTAGAATGACTTCTAGTGGGTACAAAGTTTCTTTTCGGAGTGATGGAAACACTCTAAAATTAGATTATGGTAGTAGTTCCACAACTCTGTAAAAATGCTAAAAATCATTAAATTATACACTTTAAACAGGTGAACTTTATAATACATAAATTATGTAAAAATAAAGCTGTTTAATAAAAAGATTAAAACAAGAATGAAAATAAGAGAATTAAGAAATGATAGAGGGGCCAGCCCCGTGGCGTAGTGGTTAAGTGCACACGCTCCGCTGCTGGCGGCCTGGGTTCAGATCCCGGGCGTGCACGGATGCACCACTTGTCAGGCCATGCTGTGGCGGCGTCCCATATAAAAGTGGAGGAAGATGGGCACAGATGTTAGCTCAGGGCCAGTCTTCCTCAGCAAAAAGGAGAGGATTGGCATGGATGTTAGCTCAGGGCTGATCTTCCTCACAAAAAAAAAAGAAAAAAAAAGAAGTGATATAAGAACCTAACTGTTCTGATAGGAAACTGGTAAAAATAAATTTTGAAACATCTTGTGATGGAATATTATGCAGATATTTAACATTATTTAATAGGTAGATATTTTTGTGCTGTGTATGAGGGATCCGGTTTCTCCATATCCTGAACAACACTTGTTAATATCTGACTTTTTGATTTGTGCATTTGAGTGAGTGTGAAATGGTATTTCAGTGTGGTTTTGATTTGCATTTCCCTAATGACTAAAATGATGTCGAACATCTTTTCCTGTGCTTATTGGCCATTTGTCTATCTTTTTTGATGAAATATTGATTCAAGTCCTTTACTTGTGTTTTAATGGGTTATTTGAGTTTTTAGTTTTTATTTATCATTTTATTGAGTTGCAAGAGTTCTTTATATAGTCTGGATACAAGTCTCTTATCAGATATATGATTTGCAAATCCCATTCTATAGATTGTCTTTTCACTTTCTTGATAGTGTCCTTTGAAGAGCCGAAGATTTTACTTTTGTTGGTGGGCTTATAAAATGGTGTAATCACTATGGAAAACAGTGTGGAGGTTCCTCAAAAAATTAAAAATAGAACACTATATGATCCATCAGTCCCACTGCTGGATGTATATCCAAAAGAATTGAAAGCAGGGTCTTGAAGAGAGATTTACATACACTGTTCATAGCAGTGCTATTCGCAATAGCCAAGAAGTGGAAGCAACCCAAATGTCTATCAACAGATGAATGGATAAACAGAATGTAGTATATACATCCAAGGGAATATTATTCAGACTTAAAAAGAAGGAAATTCTGTCATATCCTATAACATGGATGAACCTTGAGGCCATTATGCTAAGTGAAATAAGCCAGTCACAAAAAGATGAGTACTGTATGATTCTGCTTGTGTGAGGTATCTAAAGCAGTCAAATTCATAGAAACAGAAAGTAGAAGGCTAGTAAACAGGCACTGAGAGAAGAGGGCAAGGGGAGTTGTTGTTTGATGGGTAGAGAGCTTCATATTTGCAAGATGGAAAAGTTATGGATATCTGTTTCGCAGCAACGTGACTACGATTAACCCTACTGAACTGTATATTTAAAAATGGTTAAGGTCTTAGTCCGTTTGGATTGCTTTAACAAAATACCACAGACTGGGTAGCTTATAAACTACAGAAACGCATTTCTCACAATTCTGGTC
Organism: Diceros bicornis minor; assembly: GCF_020826845.1. Taxonomy (NCBI): domain Eukaryota; kingdom Metazoa; phylum Chordata; class Mammalia; order Perissodactyla; family Rhinocerotidae; genus Diceros; species Diceros bicornis. The sequence goes on along the minus strand of NC_080756.1, from coordinate 53,710,856 downwards.
TGGAGGTTGAAGTCCAAGATCAGCACGCCAGCTTGGTCAGGAGAGGGCTGGCTTCCGGGTTGCAGACTTCTAAGGTTGTTTCCTTCTGTGGGGGAAGAGGCGAGCTCTCTCGGGCCTCTTTTGTAAGGGTATTAATCTCCTTCATGAGGGCTGTGCCCTCATAACCTAATCATCTCCCAAAGGCCCCCACCAACTAATGCCATCACATTGGGCACTGGGGTTTTAACATATGAATTGGGGGCACACAAACGTTCAGACAAACATTGGCAATTGAGACAGTTTTTAAAAGTTTTAAAATTTTGATTAAGTCCAGTTCATCTATCTTTTTCTTTTGTTGCTCATGCTTCCTAGACTGGCAAACCTTTGAATGTCTGTAAATATCAACTGTATTGAATGCAGAAGGAAACTGTCTTTACTACTAGTAAGAGTGTACAATTGTACCATCACTTTAAAAAGTAGTTTGGCTTATCTAGGAAAGTTGAACACGTATGGCCCCAATTCTTCACCCACCCCACCCCACCCCCAATTCCATGCTCTCTACCAAGTAGTTTTTGTAGTTCTGTTATGGTCTGAATGTTTGTGTTCCCCAGAATTCATATGTTGAAATCCTGACTCCCAGGGTGGTGGTATTAAGAGGTGGGGCCTTTGGGAAGTGATTAGGTCATGAGAGTGGAGCCCTCATGAATGGGATTAGTGCCCTTGTAAAAGCCCCACAAGAAACCTCCTTTGCTTCTTCCTAAACGTGAGATTACAGCAAAAAGATGGCAGTCTATGAACCAGGAAGCAGGCTGTCACCAAACACTGAACCTGCTGGTGACTTGATCTTGGACTTCCCAGCCTCAAAAGACGATGAGAAATAAATTTCTGTTATTTATAAGCCACCCAGTATGGTGTTTTTGTTTTAGTATCTAAACAGACTAAGAGACGTTCCTTCTACTAAAAGGGAGGGGTATACTTCCCTTTAAGTTTAGGTTCAGCCATATGACTTGACTTGGCTGGTAGACTAAGGCAGAAGTAACAGTGTGTCAGTTCTGAGTCTGGGCTTTAGGAGATCATGCCTGTTACCACTTGCCCTCTAGCATTTCTGTCATTGCTAGGGAAAGAGCTTCCCTAGGGAACTGCTGCAACCTTCCCCTGGCCTCCAGAATAAACAAATGAAGATACCTTAGTCCAAACCTCAGAGAGAAGCCTAGCTCAGCTAAATCTGTAGCTTGATGGATAGCCAAGCCCAGCCTGGATCTGCTGACCCTCAGCCCGTTCACAGATGTGTGAGTGGTAATAAATAATTGTTATTTTAAGCTACTGAATTTGGGGACTGTTATCAGCGAAAGGTAACTGATAAAATTCAATTACCGGATGACCCTGTAATTCCATCCTTAGTCATGTATCCAAAAGAAATTTTGCACTGAATTTAGGTAACGTTAGATGCAGAGAGACCAGTTAGAAGCTACTGCAATTATCCAGGTAAAGGATGATTGTGGCTTGGTACCAGTAGAGCTGGAAGATGTGGTAAACAGCTATATGCTTTTAACAAGAGATGTACCTAAAGTCTAAAGATCTGGAAATTCAAAAGAAAAAAATTTAAAAGATATGCCAGGCAAACTTTAATTAAAAGCGAGTTGTTTTACCTATATTGATATCCAAAATAGACCTTAAGACCAAAATCGAAATGAGGAATAGAGGAAGATCACTTCATTAAGACAAAAGGTCCACTTCACCATGAAGATATAACAGTTGTAAGTATGTATAAACCCAATAAAATGGCCTCAAAATATATAAAGCAAAAGTGATACAACTAGGGCCGGCCCCGTGGCTTAGTGGTTGGGTGCGCGCGCTCCGCTGCTGGCGGCCCAGGTTCAGATCCCGGGCGCGTACCGACACACCGCTTCTCTGGCCATGCTGAGGCCGCGTCCCACATACAGCAACTAGAAGGATGTGCAGCTATGACATACAACAATCTATTGGGGCTTTGGGGGAAAAAATAAATAAAATAAAATAAAATAAAAGTGATACAACTAGCAAATCCATCGTAATAGCTGGAGAGTTCAACACATCAATTTCAGTTAGTGATCGTTTAAGCAGATGAAAAACCTGCAATATTTAAACTCTTTACCATGGACTCTCCCTCTTCTTTGTACATGAAAGAAATTAACTTTTTGTTTGTGATATATGTTGCAAAGGTAGATTTCTATTTTGTTTTCCCCACAGAATTTAAAAAAAATAGTTATTAATCAAATTTAACAATCTCTTCCTTTACAGCCTTTGTGTATTAATTCCTTCTTAAAAAGGACTTTTTCATCCCAGTATTATAAATATCAAATATTAAAAATATTTACCAATGTTCCTTCTAGTAATTTCATAGTTTTCATTTATGTCTAAATCTTTGATTCCTCTGGAATTTATGGGTATGGTGTGAAATAAGGATCCACCTTTGTGGTTTTTTCCTCAATAACTAGCCAATATCATTTACTGAACAATCCTTTTCTTCTCTGACTTGAAATACCAACTTTACCAAATATTAAATTTTCATATGTAATTGGGGCTATTTTGGACCACTTTCTCTCATTGATCTGTTTCTTCTGTAGCACCAGATTGGTTACATATTTTTTAAATATCTGCTGGCCTACTCCCTCCTCGTTTTCGTTTTTCAGATTTTTCCAGGATAATTTTTTTCAATTTCCAAAAAGAAATCCATCCTTCTGGTATTTTAACTGGAATAACATTAATATAAATTCATTTGAGGAGAACTAGTATCTTTACAATATTAAGTCCTCCTATCTGTATCTTCCTTAGAAGAGTTTTACAGTTTTATTCATAGAGGTTCTCAAAGAAAATAGGAGATATTTTATATCATTTTATTTTATTGATGCTTATTGTAAATGACACCCTTTCTATTGAAAGGTAGGTTTGATAGAACCTACAAAATACAACACTGGATTAAGTTTCATTACTGCAGAGTACATCAGCAATGTTTTATGTGACGACTCCTTAAAATATTGTCTTGTTCAACCCTGGCGTGTCCAATCAATATGGGCAGAAGGGTGGATTTATATGCCTTGTTTTACAAAACTAGGGAGGGGAAGCATTCCCCAGTCAGACACAATATCCATCACTATAATACATTCAGGTAAAGGAGACACAACCACTTCACATAAAGCCTCTTCAAACATACCAATTTCTGTTCAAATTTTCACCTTAGTCCCATCAACCCCTTGCATTCTTATATTCCTCCCAACCTAACTGTAGCTCCCATTAGGGCTTCGCCAGCAGGTTTTGGAACCACAGTGCATGGGGCTCTCATGTCAAGGAGTCCCAGAAACGACACTTCTGTACCCCCTGACTGTTTTACCGACTCGTGCATATGGCTTTGGGTCCCCAACTAGGGGGTCAGGCCAAAGGACCTAGGCCCTCTCATCATTTCTTATTTTGATTAAATTGCAGGAATATCACCCCAGGTAATTGGAGGTCACATTTCTTGAACTCCTCCAAACTAGGGTGAATAAAGCAGCTTTGTTTAGAGCCATTCAGTGTTGAGGGACCAGTAGGAGTCTCATCAGTCCAGCCAACTTCTGAGAGTGCTGCATTAAGAGCTCTGTTTTGACCCCATCAGTGTCTGCTTTATACATCTCATTTCTTAATAACTATTTAAGAATTTTCACCCTGATAGGACAAATCCCTTGTCTTTTCCCTTTCTCTTTCCCCTTTGTTTTGTCCATTCTCTTACAAATTATTCCAAACTTCTTTGCTATTTGTTATTTCAGCATAATTTTTCCCTCTGGAAGCAACTCTGAGGCTGGCAGCTATAGCTCAGGCTGGCTGGAATCCAAGCTCGGCCCAGTGTCAGGATCCGCCTCCAACAATTTCTTTTCTTTTCTTTTCACTTTAATGTTTACCTGTTGGTAGGGACCCTGAGGCTAGAGGCTGTAGCTCAGACTGGCTGGAATCCAAGCTTGGCCCAGCATCAGGATCCACCCTAACACTCTCTTGTACTTTGATTTTAGCTATTACAGATAACAATAACCAGGGAATTGTATATTTTGCTTGTTTCTTATTACTTTGTGTTTCCTTATACATCCTGTGAGCTCCAGGATTAGATCCATCATTTCTCAATTTCATTGGTAACTTTTTGCTTCCAGTAACTGATCACAGTATAGCTGCAGTTCCTTATCATGGGTGCCTCTGTGGCCACCCAGGAATCAAAGGTTCATCAACTCCTACTCTCTCATCCTTTCTCTTCCCAAGCCACATGTTTCAATGAGTCAGTTGAATGGAAGGAGACCACATTTTAAAAATTAATTTGTTCTAGTTTTCAGAGGCGCTGCATCTTTTACTTATTTTGAATTCCCCTTTTTGGGCAGTCAATAAGACTTTTTTTGTGTGTGTGTGTGAGGAAGATCAGCCCTGAGCTAACATCGTGCTAATCCTCCTCTTTTTGCTGAGGAAGATCGGCTCTGAGCTAACATCTATTGCCAATCCTCCTCCTTTTTTTTTTTTTTTTTACCCCCCCAAAGCCCCAGTAGATAGTGGTATGTTGTAGTTGCACATCCTTCTAGTTGCTGTATGTGGGACGCGGCCTCAGCATGGCCAGAGAAGCGGTGCGTCAGTGCGCGCCCGGAATCCGAACCCGGGCCGCCAGTAGCAGAGCGCTCACACTTAACCGCTAAGCCACGGAGCCGGCCCTCAATAAGACTAGATTCCAGTTCTCCAGCCTCTTTTCCCTATACAGTTTTTCTTAAGCAATCCTGTTGTTAGCACTCTGGATAATATGTATAGCTGCATCCTGGAAACTATCACTTATTCACTTATTCCTGAAACTATCACTCTTCTTTTACATAAACTTTTTATTTTGGAATAATTTTTGATTTATAGAAAAGTTGCAAAGATAGTACAGTGAGTTCCTCTATACTCTTCACTCAGCTTCCTCTAATGCTAACATCTTACATTACCATGGTACATGATAAAACTAAGAAATTAACATGGGTATAATACTATTAACCAGAGACTATATTCAGATTTCACCAGTGTTTCCACTAACATTCTTTTTCTCTTCCAGAAGCCAATCTAGGATAACACATTACATTTAATCATCATGTCTCCTTAATCTCCTCTGGTGTGTGACAGCTTCTCATTCTTTCCTTGTTTTTCATGAGGTTGACACGTGTGAAGAGTACTAGTCAGGTAATTTGTAGGAAGTGACTTGGCTTGGGTTTCGTCTGATATTTCCTCATGATTAGAATGGGGTTATGGATTTGAGGAAGAACACTACTGAGGTAAGATTACACTTCTCATCACTTCTCAGATGGTACATGATATCAACATGAGTAATCATTGGTGATGTAACCTTGATCACTTAGTAAGGTGATATCTGCCAAGGTTCTCCACAGTAAAGTTACTGTTTTCCGCTTTCCATATTGTGTTTTTTGAAAGAGTCACGGGGCCGGCCCTGTGGCATAGCAGTTAAGTGCGCGGGCTTCACTGCTGGTGGCCTGGTTCGGATCCCATGCGCGCACCTATGCACCACTTGTCGGGCCATGCTGTGGCGGCATCCCACATAAAGTGGAGGAAGATGGGCACAGATGTTAGCTCAGGGCCAGTCTTCCTCAGCAAAAAGAAGAGGATTGGCATGGGTGTTAGCTCAGGGCTGATCTTCCTCAAAAAAAAAAAAAAAAAGGAAAAAAGAAAGTGAGTCACAAAGTCCAGTCCACGTTTGAGGGGAAGGGAATTAAGTTCTACCTCCTGGAAGAAGAATTATTTGAAATTCTTCTATAAGGAAGATTATCCCATTTCCATTTATTTATTTGTAATCATTTATTTATATCAGTGTGATTTGTAGATATGTATTTTATTCTTTGAGTTATGGTCCAATACTATTATTACTCATTTTATTGTACTGTTCAAATCATTCCAGCTTTGGCCCATTGGGATCTCTTTTAGGTTGGCTTCAGTGGCCTTTAAACATGCCCAAGCTAGAATCAGCCATTTCTCCAAGGATCCCTGGTTTCTTTTACTGAAGAATGGTATCTAGAAACCAAAATATGGGTGCTGATATCCCTTACTTTTGAACATGTTCTCTCAGGAAGGGAAGATGCCTGAAAAGAAATAGTTTCATTTTCAAGTAAAGTCAAATCTCCCACTTGGATTTCCATCTTTTGCTAGTATCTGAAATGTAATTTAATGCAAATAATTCCTGGTCATGAGTTACTACAAATTTTAAATAGATAAAAATATTGGAGAAAAGGCAACCCTTTTGCACTGTTGGTGGGAACGTAAATTGGTGCAGCCACTATGGAAAACAGTATGGAAGTTCCTCAAAGAATTAAAAATAGAACTACCATATGATACAGCAATTACACTTCTGAGTATTTATCTGAAGGAAACAAAACCATTGTCTCAAAAAGATATCTGTACCCCCATGTTCACTGAGCAATATAGTCAAAACACAGAAACAACGTAAGTGTCCATTGACAAATGAATAGATAAAGAAAATGTGAGATATATATATATATATATATATAAAATGGAATATTATTCAGCCATAAGAAGAAGGAAATCCTGACATTTGTAACAACATAGGTGAACCTTGAAGGCTAAGTCAGACAGAGAAAAAGAAAAAACAAATACTGCATTATTTCACTTATATGTGTAATCTACAAACAAACAAACAAACTCATAGAAACAGAACAGATTGGTGGTTGCCAGAGGTGGCGGGTGGGAGGTGGATGATATGGATGACTGCGGTCAAAAGGTACAAACTTCCAGTTATAAAACAACTAAGTCCTGGGGATGTCATATACATTATGGTGACTGTAATTAACAATACCGTATTGTGTATTTGAAAGTTGCTAAGAGAGTAGATCTTAATTCTCATCACAAGAAAAAATATTTTTTGGTAACTATGTGGTGGTGATAGATGTGAACTAAACTTTTTGTGGTAATCATTTTGCAATATATAAATATATCAAATCATTGTTTTGTATACCTAAAACTAATACAATGTTATACATCAATTATAGCTCAATAAAAATAAATATTAAGATTGATGGGGGCACAAAGAAATAGGTGCTTTCATATACTGTCAGTGAAAATATAATTGATGCAACTTGTCTGAAAAACAGCTGTTTATACTTAACAAAATACATAGTATTTTGTTACGGTCACATAACTTTTTGACAGAGCAATTCCACTTCTAGGAATTTATCTATTCTTAAGGATGTACAAATCATCAGATCAGTTTCTCTTACCTGGTGAAGTAGATTTTAGAAAGGTATCTGTGCAGAAAGGAGTTGACACAGTAGGCCTGGCTGCTCTCCTTTGAAAGGCCTGCTTAGGAGACTGGCCCTTGGCTGGTGCCTAGAAACTTGAATTTGGAGAGGGTTCCCATCATCCTAACTGATAAGAGCAGCTCACTATACCTAAACTGTTGATATAAACAACGTGGTTTATGTTGAATAGCTGGTTTCCTTCTGAGAGTCTTGAATTTTGATACTTGCTAGGCAGAGGGTGCCTATGTGACCAGCCCCCAAGAAAAAACTCGGTACTGAGTCTCTAATGAGCTTCCCGGGTAGATAATATTTTGCATGTGTTGTCACGACTCCTTGCTTGGAGAGTTAAGTGCACCCTGTGACTCCACTGGGAGCGGACTCTTGGAAGCTTGCACTAGGTTTCCAGACTTTGCCCCATGAACCCTTTCCCTTGGCTGATTTTGCTTTGTATCTTTTCACTAGAATAAGTCTTAGTTGTTAGACTACCATATGCTGAGTCCTGTGAGCCCTCCTAGTGAATCATTGAGCTTGGGGGTAGTCTTGGGGACTCCTGACAGAGTAACCTTAGAAGTGTATGGAGAGAGAAAGAAAAGTCCCTAGAATTTCACTTTCATAAGTTTCCTTCAGAACTAACTGGCTGTGGCCATGTGTCTCCTTCATTTCTTAATGGAAACATACTTAATTCTGCCTTTTTGAATCACTGCCCACCATGGCATTATTTATTATTATTAATAAATGACTGACATATAGATGGCTGCCTCTAGTTTACAAAACAATTGCATATCTATTTTCCCAAAAACCCTGAAATGGAAAGGGCAGTTATTGTTATTGTCATACTACAGATGGGGCAACTGAGGTTCAGAGGGGTTGAGGCAGCTTTATCATAAAAGGGAAGAGAGTTGCATTAGAATTTAGATCTCTCAATCTCGGTTCCCATCATCTTTCTAAACACAGCCCGTTAAAGCAGTGGCTCCCAGTCCTGGCTGATCACCAGAATCTCACAAGTTGTGATATAAGAAACAGCCAAAGTGTTTTCCAAAGTGGTTGTGCCATTTTACATTCCTCACAGTACTGTATGAGAATTCCAATTGCTCCACCTCCTTGCCAACATTTGATATGGTCAGGCTTTTTGATTTTAGCCAAAAGACATCCCTGAGATATGTAGTTAATCTCATTGTAGTTTTTTTTTAATGTTTATTTTATTATTTATTTATTTTTTTTTTTTTTTGGTGAGGAAAATTGGCCCTGAGCTAGCATCCATTGTCAATATCCTCTTTTTGCTTGAGGAAGACTGTCCCTGAGCTAACATCTGTGCCAGTCTTCCTCTGTTTTGTATGTGGGACTCCGCCACAGCATGGCTTGATGAGCGGTATGTAGGTCTGTGCCTGGGATCCAAAGCCGTGAACCCCAGGCCGCCAAAGCAGAGTGTGTGAATTCATCCACTCCGCCACCAGGCCAGCCCATCATTGTAGTTTTAATTTGCAGTTTTCTAATGATCAGTGATGTTGGTCATCTTTTCATGTGTTTTTTTTTGCCATCTGTATGTCTTCTTTGGTGAAGTTTCTGTTCAAATATTTTGCCCATTTTTAATTGGCTTATTAGTTTTCTTATTAATGAGTTTTTAAGACCAGCTTTATTGAGGTTTAATTGACATACAACAAACTGCACGAAAAGTGTACAATTCAATGATTTTTTACATATGTATACACCTGTGATGTTACCACTGCAATCATGGATGTGGGATGGAGAGGGGATGGGTCAGAAGTTGGTAACCTCTAGTTCTGAATACAGTTTATTATGTTCTGCATTAGAAATTAAACTTTTTGAGAATCTGATAAAAGTTTTGGACTCTCTACTGAGAAAAACACACATGCACAAACCCAAAATTTTGCCTGCACTTCCAGGAGGATCTGGACTCCCTGGACCCATCCATTCACCTCGTATATCTGCTTCCTCTTCTGATTAGGACACTCTTTCTTGCTGAGAACTCCTGCCATTTATTAGACTGCTTTGTTGCCTTTTTCTTTTTCTCTTCATTTTTTTCCTTTCACTCTGTTTATTTTCATTCTTTTCCTTACCACAAATGTTTCGTGCATGCTTTTCTGTCAAGCACTGAGCTTAATGTAAAACCACAGGAGTTGACCGATTATCTGTGGCCATATTCCATTAGATAAGACTGATAAAAAAATAGGCTAGTGCACCCTGTGTTCATTCTGAAAAGGAACTTAGAATAGAAGTGAGTCCTTGAAAATAAGACTAATGTCTCCTCTAGGTGTTAAAGGTGAACTGCTGGAATCTTGTAGGGTTCCGTGGTGATTTCCCATGGGTTGTGCCCCACAATTCATTAACCTGCAGTTTATAGCATACTCATGATAATTAGAAGGGTCTAATGACTCTTACAGCACATTTTGTTGCTAAATTACTTAATCCTTGCTTAGTGCCACAGTTTCCATTCTATCTGGTTAGAGCTCTGAGGGTGGTACAAGGTAAGTGGTTGAAATTTTATTAGAGATTTACATACATGTTGGAAAATTTGCCCCATAAAATGAGAAAGTTGAACCAAGATAAATCAAGGGAAAAAACCACCAATTTTTTTCTGGTGTACCAGTTCCAAATTATGCGGAAAGGAAAACATAATAGTTTAAAAAGAACTAAGTGGGCACGGGTTCCCATCCTGGTCCTTGGAGTAAGCACGACTAATACAAAGTAGATTTATCCTAGCTCCAAAAATAGTGGACTAAATTTTTCTGGGGTCCAAGTAAGAAGCAGTAACAAAGAAGGTAGACATACAGACAGGTAAACAGACAGACAGGGTCAGTTTATGATACCTACCTGAAAACAACAATATCTTTCTGAAAACAGCTCAAGTATGGAGTTTCCTTGACACCTGCAAGAAGTAAGACACCAAGGGGTTTTACCATATGCACACTTGGTCAAATTCCGGAACCCCACCTCCACTGGTCTTAGGGTCTGTGTTACTCCAGATCCATCCAAGAATATGCCGATTTTCTGTGGAAAAAGGCCACAGAAACAAATTAGAAATAAAACATTGTCATTTATGAGAACTACAGTATAGGAGGTAAGCAAAATGCTTATGAGAGAGGACTTAAGTACCAGCACCCCAGGCTTTTAAATTAAAATTATAGGCTCTCCATTATATACATGAATATACCAAAGATCCACTCCAAAACTTGCCTAATGGTAAGTAGAGAAGGAAGGACTTCATTAAACCAGTATGGAAGATTAGACATTTGATGCTTAGCAGGTAAGGAAAATGTGGACCTTATCGTAAATTAGCAAACTCCAAAAAGGTTATTGGAAAGGTATACAGATAATATACATGAGAAAGAGGGTACTGATAACATATATTAGAAAATAAGTCACATTTACATTTGAAAACAAAAGGAATAAAACTGTTTAGAAGAACAATATAATATTGAATATCTATAAAGGTATTATGATGTTTGTCCGAGGGAGTTAACCATTAAGAAAATATGAAGAAAAAGATGAAGCATCTTTTCTATTAGTTGACTTTTTATCTTAATACATGACTTAGAGTTATTTTTATTGTGGAAATGCTAATTTCCTCCTTATAGTCTAGTAAGATAAGGACTGAGAATTACCGTTGGATTTAGCAATATGGAGATCATTAGGGATCTCTGCAGGAAGAGTTTTGGTGGAGTGATGTTGAAAATTTTATTGTCATGGGTTCAAAATAGAATTGGAGGATATCAGACAGAATATACGTCAAGAAAAGGAGTATTAAAAGAGAATAATAGAATGATAAAATAATTTTTAAGAAATAACAGGGGCCAGCCCTGTGGCTTAGTGGTTAAGTGCGTGCTCCGCTGCTGGCGGCCCGGGTTCGGATCCCAGGCGCGAACCGATGCACTGCTTCTCCGGCCATGCTGAGGCCGCGTCCCACATACAGCAACTAGAAGGATGTGCAACTGTCATACAACTATCTACTGGGGCTTTGGGGGGGCGGGGGAGGAGGAGGATTGGCAATAGATGTTAGCTCAGAGCCGGTCTTCCTCAGCGAAAAGAGGAGGATTAGCATGGATGTTAGCTCAGGGCTGATCTTCCTCACAAAAAAAAAAAAATAAATAAATAAATAAATAAATAAATAAATAAATAAATAAATAAATAAAAACAGACTTGTAAGTAGGTAATCCATGAGTCAAAAAATAAATCACAAAGAAAATTGGAAAATATTTCTAAATTTTTTTTCCTCCCAAAGCCCCCGTAGATAGTTGTATGTCATAGATGCACATCCTTCTAGTTGCTGTATGTGGGACGCGGCCTCAGCATGGCCGGAGAAGCGGCGCGTCGGTGCGCGCCTGGGATCCGAACCCCGGGCCGCCAGCAGCAGAGCGCGCGCACTTAACCGCTAAGCCACAGGGCCGGCCCTGGAAGATATTTCTAAATGAATGATTATGAAATATAATATATCAGAATTTGTGGATTGAAGCTATATTGGTGCTTTGAGAAAAATTTATAGCTGTAAATGATTATATTAAAAGAGAAAGATTTAAAATCAGTTATATTCATTTTCTCCTTAATGAAGCTAAAAAAGAGACAAGTAAATTAATCCCAAAGTTACTAGAAGAAAGAGAATAATAAAACAGCAAAAATCAATGAAATAGAAAGCAGACAGGCTAGAGAAAAAAATTAACACAGTCAAAAATTAGTTCTTTGTAAATTAATAAGATTTGATAAATCAATAAAAAGACTGACAAAGAAACAAAGGGAGAAAGTACAATTTATCAATATCAGAAATTTTTTTAAATGGAATAACCTACAGACACCAAGAAGATAATATAGAGTTATGAGTAACTTCATACCAAAATTCAACAATTTGATGAAATGGAAAAATTCCTTGGAAGGAACAAATTACCAAAATGGACATGAGATGACATAGAAAATCTGACTAGCCTTTTACCTATCAAATAAAATTAAGTTGTTATAAAAAATTCTCCCACAAAAGTCTCCAGGTCCAGATGAATTCAATACTATCAAATATTTAAGGAAGAAATAATAGCAATCTCACACAGCTGTTTCAGGAAATAAAGGAGGAAAGAACACCCTCCAACTCCTTTTATGATACCAGTATAACTCTGATAACAAAACCTGACAGATTACAGGAAAAAAAATTCAACCAGTATCCCTTATGAGCATAAATGTAAAAATCTTTAACAAAATATTAACAAATAAAATATATAAAGTCTAACATTATGTTTTATGTGATTGCTTTTTATGACCTAAGAAAACTTTGCCTACCCTTAAATCATGAAGATATTCTCTTCTCAAAACTTTATGATTTAGGGCCGGCCCCGTGGCTTAGCGGTTAAGTGCGAGCGCTCCACTGCTGGTGGCCCAGGTTTGGAACCCCGGGCGCGCACCAACGCACCGCTTCTCCGGCCATGCTGAGGCCCCATCCCACATACAGCAACTAGAAGGATGTGCAGCTATGACATACAACTGTCTACTGGGGCTTTGGGGGAAAAAAATAAATAAATAAAATTAAAAAAAAAAAAACTTTATGATTTAAACTTTCAGTTTAGATCTGTAATTCATCTCAAACTAATTTTTGTGCATGGTGTGAGGTACTGGCCAAGGTTTATTTTTCTTCATAATGATAAATATATACATTACTGGTATGAATGTAAAATGGTAGAGCCACTCTGGAAAATAGTTTGGCAGCTTCTTTCAAAACTAAAAATGATCTTATGGGGCCAGCCCTGTGGCATAGTGGTTAGGTTTGTACACTTGGCTTCGGCAGCCTGGGGTTCATGGGTTTGAATCCTGGGCACGCACCTACACCCTGCTGGTTAAATCATGCTGTGGCAGGTGTCCCACATAAAATAAAGGAAGATGGGCACAGATGTTAGCTCAGGGCCAGTCTTCCTCAGCAAAAAGAGGTGGATTGGCAACAGATGTTAGCTCAGGGCCAATCTTCCTCACCAAAAATAAATAAATAAAATTTTAATAAAATAAAAATGAACTTACTATATGACCCAGTAATTGTATCCTTGGGCATTTATCCCAGAGAAATGTTGTACACTAATGTTCATAGCAGCTTTATTTGAAATAACCCAAACCTGGAAACTACCCAAATTCCTTAAATGGGTGAATGGTTAAACTGTGGTACAACCATACCGTGGAATACTACCTAACAATACAAAGGAAGGAACTGTTGATATGTGCAACAACTTAGATGAACCTCGAGGAAATTATGCTGAGTGAAAAAAGCCAATCTCAAAAGGATGCATATTGCATGATTTCATTTATGTAACATTTGTGAAATGCATAATTATAGAGATGGAGAATAGATTAGTGGTTGCCAGGGGTTTAGAAATGGGGATGGGAGAGAAAATGGGTATGGCTATCATGGGGTGGCATGTGGGGGTTTGTGGTGATGGTACAGTTGAATATTTGATTGTGGTGATGATTACGCACATCAACACGTGATGCAATTGCATGGAGCTACACACACGTGCACACACACACACAAATGAGTGCATGCATAAGTGGTGAAGTCTGAGTAAGTTCTATGAATTGCACCAAGGTCAATTTTCTGGTTTTGATATTGTACTATAGTTCTGTAAGGTGTTACTATTGGGAGAGGCTAGAGGGAGGTTGTGCTGGGGACTTCCTTATACATTTCTTTACAACCTCATGTTAATCTATTATTTCAAAATAAAAAGTTAAAATTTTGTTGTAATTGGTAAATTTTACTATATGTAAATTATGTTTCAATTAAAAAACCCATGGGGCAAGTCAATGATTGAATAAATTAATAAATAGGGGAGATAAATCTCTTGTGCAGAATTATTCCAAATAAATTATGTAGATACTCTACCCTAGAGGAGAGTGTACTAGTTTCTTAGTGCTGCCATAACAAATTGCCACAAATTGGGTGGCTTAAAACAACTGAAATTTATTTTCTTATAATTTTGGAAGGTAGAATCCAAAATCAAAGTACCTACAGGGCCATGATCTCTCCAAAACCTCTAGGAAAGAATCCTTCCTTGCCTCTTCTAGCTTCTGGTTGTTGTTGGCAATCTTTAATATTCCCTGGCTTGTAGATTCACCATTTCAATCTCTACCTCTGTCTTCACGTGGGCTTCTCTTCTCTGTGTGTGTCTGTGTATCTGTTTTCTCTTCTTATAAGGACACTAGTCATTGGGTTGGGGCTTACACTAATCCAATATGATCTCGTCTTAACTAATTGCATCTGCAAAGACCCTATTTCCAAATAAGATCATAATCAGAGGTTCCAGGTGGACATGAATTTTTGGAGGGACAATATTCAACCCTATACAGAGAAGGAACATAACTCCCCATTTCTTAAGCGAGGGCTGCACACAGTGACTTCCTTCCCAAAAGTACAAAATGGAAAAGGGGGAAAAAGGAATGACTTTAGAGTGGAGAAATCTGACAAACCCTGCCTTAGCCAGGTAGTAAAGGTCAACATCAACAGTGATAAGTAGGGCGGGCCCGTGGCTTTGCGGTTAAGTGCACGAGCTCCGCCACTGGCAGCCCCGGTTCCGATCCGGGGTGCGCACCCACGCACCGCTTCTCCGGCCATGCTGAGCCCGCATCCTACATACAGCAACTAGAAGGATGTGCAACTATGACATACAACTATCTACTGGGGTTTTGGGGGAAAAAAAGGAGGAGGATTGGCAATAGATGTTCGCTCAGAGCCGGTCTTCTCAGCAAAAAGAGGAGGATTAGCATGGATGTTACTCAGGGCTGATCTTCCTCACAAAAGAAAAAAAAAAGGGATAAGCATGTTGATAGTAGGTCGCTTGATATAAGGTGATGAAAATGGCGTTTTATCTCTGTGACCTTCCTCCCAAAAACCCATAATCCTAGTCTAATCATGAGGAATACATCAGGCAAAGTTCAGTAGAGAGGCATCCTACAAAATACGTGACCAGTACTCCTCAAAACTGTCAAGGTCATCAAAAATAAAAACGTCTGAGAAATTTGTCACAGCCAGCAGAAACCTAAGGAAAACTGACAACTAAATGTAATGTAGTATCCTGGGTGGGATTCTGCAACAGAAAAAGGATATTAGGTAAAAACAAAGGACATCTGAATAACTGTAGACTTCAGTTAATAATAATGTAAAAATATTAGTTCATTAATTGCAACAAACATATTATACTAATGTGAGATGTTAATAATAGGGGAAAAATTAAATTTAAAAAATTATCGACTTGACACCAAAAGCACAGCCCAAAAAAGGAAAAACCGATAAGTTAGATCTCATCAGAATTAAAAACTTGCTCTGTGAAAGACTCTATTAGGGCCATCCCGGTGGCGTAGTGGTTAAGTTCACAAGTTCTGCTTCGGCGGTGCGGGGTTTGCCAGTTCGGATCCTGGGCGTGGACCTATTCACTGCTCGTCAAGCCATGCTGAGGCGGCGGTCCCATATAGAAAGAGCTGCAACCCTACAGCTGTGATATACAACTGTGTACTGGGGCTTTGGGGAGAAAAAGAAAAAAAAAAGAAAAAGAGGAAGATTGGCAACAGATGTTAGCACAGGGCCAATCTTCCTCAAAAAAAAAAAAAGATTCTATTAAAAAGTTGAAAAGATAAATTATAGACTGGGAGAAAATATTTGCAAATCACATATCTGACAAAGAACTTGTATCTAGAAAATATAACTCTCAAGACTCAAATTTTTAAAAATCCAATAAGAAAATAGGGGAATTTAAAATTAATTTTAAAAAATGGGTCAGAGAATTCACAGTAGACAATTTTTTGAATATAATGATTATGAAAATATGTCAAAACTTGTGTGATATAGCTAAAACTGTGCTTTAAGGGAAGTTGTAGCATTAAATGTATATATCAAAGAAGATGAAAGACTGAGAATCAATGATCTCAAAAAGTTAGAAGAACAGCAAACTAAGCCCAAAGAAAGTAGAAAGAAGTTAATGAGTTGACATTTGACCACCATTTTGCTGCTGATAAGGGAATCACTTAATTGACCAGGAACTTAGGACAGTCCCCTACCCTTTATTCTCTAAAACAATGCAAAAAATTTTAGGTACAGTATTTACTCTAGACAAATATTTGAGCAATTTTTGTACCTGGGCAGTTTCCTTTTATGAAATATGATTACTGTGTACCAACTTGTTTAGGCCGTCTTGGGACGGATGCTATGATCAATAACTGCTTTATACAATTTATAACCTTCCTTCATCTAAGAAAGCCCTCCCAATATGATTGATATGAAAAATGACAGTATCTTCTCAGTATAAAAACATTTGGGATGGGGCCGTCCCCGTGGCTTAATGGTTAAGTGCACGCACTGTGCTACTAGCGGCCCAGGTTCGGATCCCGGGCACGCACCAACTCACCACTTGTCAGGGCATGCTGAGGCGGCATCCACATACAGCAACTAGAGTGATGTGCAGCTATGACATACAACTATCTACTGGAGCTTTGAGGAGAAAAAGGGAAAAAAAGGAGGAGGATTGGCAATAGATGTTAGCTGAGGGCTGGTCTTCCTCAGCAAGAAGAGGAGGATTGGCATGGATGTTAACTCAAGACTGATCTTCATAAAAAAAAAAAAAAAAAAATTTGGGATATAATGTGTGATGTTGAATGAAAATGAGTCAAAATATTTGAAATTGTAATTTTCTTGGATGTGTTGTAAAACATAGTCACAAAAACAGAGTGAATGCTTAGAATTGCAACCGTCTCCAGGTTCTAATATTTTTCTAGGTCTTCTTTCTGCTTTTTTTTTTCACTGCTGTATCTCCAGTGCTTAGAATGGGGTCTAAGAAGAGTAGATCTTAAAAGTTCTCATCACAAGAAAAAAAAAATTTATAACTATGTATGGTGATCATTTCACAATATATACAAATATTCAATCATTATATTGTACACCTGAAACTGATTTAATGTTATGTTAAATTAATAAATAAATAAAAAAGGATCTATAGCAAATAGCAAAGTTTAATAAATATTTGTTGAATAAATGAGTGAATTTACAGCATTAACTATTATGTGGGTTTGGTTATATTCTCCCTGTACATTTTGGAGTAGAACATTTGGGTTTTTGTTTTATCGCCTACTTCTTTTCTTAGCCCCCTGCTCTTTCTCCCGATACACTGAAACAAGATAAATGAAACTGGCGTACTTTCAGTTAAAATCCGTAACAACAGATCTCTTTTGTGCTTGTCCTCTGCAGTTGGTGCCTGTGTCGCAACACCTGATCACACTCCACCAGAACATTTGCCCGCTTCCTTCACTGCTTGGTTTAGAACCACTGTGAGTCACTTGTAAAAACAAATGCCATTTACGCTGCCAACCTTTTCCATTTGATTTTTTTCTCTCAGGGCCTCCACTTGGTTCCGTTCAGGAGACCCCTAGTTCATCAAGGGTATCTGTGTATATCTAAATTACCATTGTACATTGACTTCCATCTTTAACCACATGTAGTTGAGGAATGTGTCTGAGCATCCGTTCCCTTGTCCTTGAATATGTGGTAATGAGTAGAAGACTTCCCACACTGTCCAAAACAGGAGAGTGGTGAGCCCGGGGAAACAGTGGACCACTGGGGGGAGGTGTGACCCTCCAAGTGAGCTTAATGCTGGCTTCTGTGGCTTTGCCCAAAGCAGACTGTCTAGTTTGTAGTTCAAAAGTCCGGGTTCCAGGATTCTAGCCTTCCCTAAAGGTAATAAGACAAATTGAGCTATTTTCATATTTCAAATTATTACTTTTACTGGTAATTATTTATTCCCATAGATGCTACTCTTATTCTGCCCAAATAGAGATATTTATTATTTTTGTCTGATCATATATGCTCTAAAAAAACATTTCAGTAATAGAGAGAAGGTGAAAATTCCCTTGTAATTTTACTTCCTAGAGATAACCACTACTTTTTGGTATATATTTATCTTTCCACATTTTATTTATGTTTGTATATGATATAAATAGAATCACCTTAACTTGTAAAATAATTTGCCTTTTTACCTTAATAAATAATGGAATTTTTTCTCATGCCTCATCTTTTTTGTTTTTTATGGCTGCATAAATACTCCAGTATATGGATACATCAGGACATATGTAAGCAACGTTCTATTAATGGACATTTAGACTTAAAAATTTTTTTTAGCTATTACCAACAATACTGCAATGAATATCTTTGTGTGGTTGTCTGAATAATGCCTTAGCGTAAGTTCCTAGGAATGGATCAAAGGGTATTCACAGTTTATATTTCCATGCACATGACTGACATTTATTGCCTATATTCTATGAGCTAGAAAAAAACATATTAGATGATTATCTTATTAAATCCTCACAGCAACCTTTTGAAATAGCTTCAAATATTGCATACAAGGAAATCGAGATCCAAAAGATTGCAAAGTAACTTGCCCAAGGACACAAATGTGAAGCTGGGATTTTAATTTGTGAATTTTCTAAATCTAGCGAACCTGGGTTTGGTCCTTTTATCTGATTGCATTTCAGAAGGCCATAGCAAACTACTCTCCCTGCGAACTTTATATAGAGTGTTCGTTTATCCACAACTTCATCAGTCCCAAACATTTTTCAATCTTTGCTATTACTTGAGACTGAGAATATGTGCCTTCTGTATTGTGGGTTTCCTGGCTTGCATAGGACATCCAAGATTACACAAATAGCTCATTACATTCTAGTATCTTTATGATTCAATTTTTAATGTTTATATCATTAATGCATTTTATTTTTTTATTATTATTATTTTTTTTTTGGTGAGGAAGATCAGCCCTGAGCTAACATCCATGCCAATCCTCCTCTTTTTGCTGAGGAAGACAAGCCCTGAGCTAACATCTATTGCCAATCCTCCTTTTTTTCCCTTTTTCTCCCCAAAGCCCCAGTAGATAGTTGTATGTCATAGCTGCACATCCTTCTAGTTGGTGTATGTGGGACACGGCCCCAGCATGGCCGGAGAAGCGGTGAGTTGGTGCACGCCCGGGATCTGAACCGAGGCTGCCAGTAGTGGAGCGCGCGCACTCAACCGCCAAGCCACGGGGCCAGCCCCACAATTATTATTTCTGTTTCCTAAATTCTTCACTTATCCACTCATCTGAAATGCAAACTTTGGGTATATATTTGTAACCTACTAGAAAATTTTTTTGTATGTTTGTGGCATGTATTTTTTAATGCAAATAGAATAATAAATCATAACATGATTTTGTGGCTTGCTTTTTTACTTAATGTAATAGGGTTCTAAAATAAAATAAACTCTTAATCAATTATGCAATTTTCTCATATTAATAGTATTTCTGGACTCTCTACCTTGTAAAATTGATTTAGTTTACAACTGCATAGCTACAGCAGATATTCACTAATGTATATGTATATATACACTAATGACTAGGTAGGAGGAACTGTTGATTTTCCACTCATACCCAATTGGCTTAACCTCTTCCAGAGGACATTTTCTTCTTAGCAGGATGTCAGTCTTGATTGATCTAAACCAGTTATGCTTATCTCATTTGTTTGGCCAAATTGTTAGTTTAACCAAGGGCTTATGTCAATTCTGGATAATACGTGAAGAGAAATCTGCTGAAAGGCTTCTGAGATTTTCTGGTTTTTCAGTTGTCTTCGTGTAAAGCCATTAATTGCAACAGCTCTCTTGGGACCCAGAGTAACCATAGCAACACCAGTGATCAGAGTTTTGGTCTCTGAATATCATTCCTCATTAACAGTAACTAAGGCTATGGGGCCGGCCGGTGGCACAAGCGGTTAAGGGCGCACGCTTTGCTTCAGTGGCGAGGGGTTCACGGGTTCGGATCCGGACTCGCACCGACGCACCACTTGGTAGGCTATACTGTGGTGGCGTCCCGTATAAAGTAGAGGAAGATGGGCATGGATGTTAGCTCAGGGCCAATCTTCCTCAAGAAAAAAGGGGAGGATTGGCATTGGATGTTAGCTCAGGGCTAGTCCTCCTCACAAAAAAAAAGAAGAGTAATTAAGGCTCCTTGGAGAAATGGCTAATTTTAGGGGAATGTGTAAAATGGGCCAGAACAGCCAGCTGTACCAAAAAAATGAACTATATGACCAATGTTCTACCAACAAAAGTACATAAAGCGCTAACATGCAGGAGCTTCCACCATGCTAAGATGGGACAACTTGAACACTGAAAAAAGAATGACTATAATTGATGGGCTGAACTAGTGTAAAAGTGTGCAAAAATTAGTTACATGACTTCAGTAGGATTTTTTTTAATACCTAAACCAATCAGATTTATTTTATATTTAGCTCCTTTTGGCTAAAATAATTATGACTTTCTTAAAAGTGTTTGCAATTTTTTTATTCTAGAACAATAACACAGAACTTAGTTGTTGATTCTTGAAGATATTCAGATTGGCCTAGGTTTGTTTCAACATGAGGATGCCTGGTTTAGCATCTGTGGGTTTCCTGAAGGAAACATAGCCATGTACTTATTGTGACCTTGATTACTCGATTATAAAAGGATACAACTCAGCCAGATGGAAGAGATACATGGGCCAAGATATGTGGGAAAGGGGTGCGGAGCTTCCATGCTCTTTCCAGGAACACCATTCTACCAGCACCTCCACATGTTCACCAGCCCGGAAGCTCCTCCAGTAGGACTTTTTGTCCTAAAAAATGAATTCAAATTTTATTCAGTAGGCCTCTGATTCTCTGACTTTACTGTGCTTAAGCATTATCTAGGGTACTTGTTAAAACTGCGTATTCTAGGGCCAGGGATCCTGATTCTGTACATTTGTGATGATTCCCCAGAATCTGCATCTTTTATAAACTCCCAAGTACATTTCGATTAGAATGGTATACTAGAGAAAAACTATAGGCTAGGCAAATGTGAGCCATTAAAAGGTTTTGATGGGCCGGCCCCGTGGCTTAGCAGTTAAGTGCGAGCGCTCCACTGCTGGCGGCTGGGGTTCGGATCCCAGGCGCACTCCGACGCGCTGCTTCTCCAGCCATGCTGAGGCCGAGTCCCACATACAGCAACTAGAAGGATGTGCAGCTATGACATACAACTATCTACTGGGGCTTTGGGGAAAAAAAAAAATAAAAATAAAAAGTTTTGAGGAGTAACATGCTTAGATTTGCATTTTAGATTACTCTCCCTACATTATGGGGGAAGGAATTGCAAGGGGGCAACACCAGAAATAGATTTTAATAATTAGATCTACCAGTTGGGTCTAGATCAGGATCCATTGGAAAACAGTGTAGCACAACATCTGGGGCTTTGGAATCAGGCAATTAAGCGTTTGAATCTAGATTTTACTGGTGTGAACCAGTACCACCTTTGACTTGTCAGTTAAGCTCTTGGCTTCTTTTTCCTTATATAAAAATGGTTATGATAATATCTCCCTCATATGAATATTCAGGGAAGTATGAAGAGGCTCATTACACACTAGTTGCTCAATACCAGTAACTAATATGGGAAGCTGTTGTTGGTTTGGAATACATTAAAGAGGTAGACTTGACTTGTAAATATTTGGATATGGTAGGTGAAAGAAAGGAAATATCCTAGGATAACCACCAGGCTTCCAGCTATGATAATAGAGTGGATTATAGTGCCATGAATTAGCACAAAAATACTGAAAGAGTGGGGGAAGAAGATAATGG
Source organism: Diceros bicornis minor (assembly GCF_020826845.1). Classification (NCBI taxonomy): domain Eukaryota; kingdom Metazoa; phylum Chordata; class Mammalia; order Perissodactyla; family Rhinocerotidae; genus Diceros; species Diceros bicornis. Next base: position 53,688,969 of record NC_080756.1, on the reverse strand, counting down.
GTTTGATTTTGGACATTTTAGGTTTGAGATGCCAATGAAATTCCCATGAGAATTGTGGTTACCATTTACTGAGTGCCTGTCTGGAAAGTCTTTTATGTTCATTGGCACCAATCCTCACAACAAAGAAAATTATTACTCATGTTTATTTACAGATGAGGAAACTGAGTCTCAGAATCAGGTTAGCGTGAATGGAGATACCAAGTAGGCAGATATGTCTGGGGTCTGGGCACTGCAGACTCTTAAACTGCAGATATAGAGTGGAGAACAATTAGCCTAGAGGTATAGAGGTGCTAGTGGAAAATAAGGGCAAAGCATGAAGGCTGAGAATAGAACAGGTCTGATGACAGAGTCCTGGGGAACACCACTGTTCAGTTAGCAGGGGAAGAGAAGCCCACAAAAAGTCTGCAAGGTAAAGGTGAGAGAGGCATTCATATACCTAGAGGATAGAGGATGGTATTAAACAAGGGTGGAGTACAATTAGAAATAAATATATACTAAAAATGGAGGTGTTGTCAACATTCTGAAATGGAGAGAAATTAGAAGTTTAGCTAAGATTATGGGTTCTGGAGTCAGCTCTTCTTAGAAGTGTGGGACGTTGAGACGCTATTACTCATGCTCTAACCCTCATCACCTATAATATCTCATTTTATGGAAATTAAATGAGAATGCATTTAAACTACTTTAAATCACAATACTGGGCGCATAGTTACTATAAATGTCCTTTTAGAGTCAAGATAATATCTAAGGTCAAAAGATTTAACCATTAGTTATCTCCAAGAAGACAGGCACCATATCTACTTTGCTCACCTCAACACCTAGCAAAATATCTGATACCTAGTAAGTATTAACAAATATTTGTTGAATGAACTAATGAAGGATGAATTTTGAGGTGATTTTTAATTTTATTTATTTATTTTTCCCCCCAAAGCCGCAGTAGATAGTTGTATGTCATAGCTGCACATCCTTCTGGTTGCTGTATGTGGGACGCAGCTGGCCTGAGAAACGGTGCGATGGTGCGCGCCGGGGATCCGAACCTCGGCCGCCAGCAGCAGAGCACGGGCAATCCGAACCCTGGCCGCCAGCAGCGGAGGAGCACATGCACTTAACCGCTAAGCCACGGGGCCGGCCCTGAGGTGATTTTTAAATTTCAGCTTTATTTGTTACAATGGCTTAAGGACAGAAAATAGATTACAATGGATTGAAGAGGGATGGAGCAATTTCTCAATGAAGAAAGGGGTTCTAGTCAACTCAGACTGTGAAGGGAAGGCAACACAACATTGGATGTTATTCAAACTTTCAGAGCTTCAGTTTCTTTACATATAAATGGTAGTTAACCTCAGAGTATAGCTTAAAGATCACGTGAAATAAAATTTATAAATATTTTCCCATGTAAGAGTGCTTTGTAAATGTAAAGAACTTATTGGTATTTTCTCCAAGTTGAAACTCACTTTATTTTTCACTATTTTGAGAGATGCAAGTGGCATAAGGAAAGACAGTAAAGAGCCATTGATGGAGTTAAGAATAATCATATTTCTCTTACCCTGACAAAGACTGATGTAGCAGACACTTAAACAAGGGCTTTTTCTCCAGAGAGTCTCAATAGATAAAAGGAACCATTTTTATTGACCTGATGAGATAGGAATTGATCAGGGCACCAGCGGGAATGAACAGTTTTTAATGGTTCAGTGGAAAGCGCTGAAGGAATCTACAAAGCCTTACACAGTTTGGGAATGTTAAGTATGATTGCAGGATTAAGTGACTGAGGAAGGATATGAGACTTAGAAATGACATCTGGGATCCAGGGGAGGCTAAGAATTAGGGAAGATTTAGAGTTGCAGAAAGGACAGGAACTGTGTGGTTAATCTGGTGTAATGTGTGTTTACTGCATTGTCTGAGAATGTTCACTTTGACTGTGGAAGAAAAAACAAATGAAAATTATGTAACACATAAGACACATTAACTGTAGACAAGTTAGTAACTGGTAAGACGTGCTAGATTTAGATAAGCAGAGTGCATGTGCACAGAACACACAAAGGGATGCAAGGAACTAGAGGCACCTAATACTCTTACTTAGTCTAACGCTAAGTAAATGTCCTTATGTAGCAGAGGTGCTCAACACCCGTAACTCTTAAGTTGGTCATCCATTGGTGACACCCATTCCAGCCCCACAGGTATTCTGCCAGAGAAGTGAAAATCAAGTCCACAGCTGCTCATCAAGCTGAGATCTACTTTTGTGGCTGGGAGTACTTGCCCTCAGGGTCTCTGATGGAGCAAGCCCATGCAATTGTGTCTAGGTAGTGTGATTGTGTCCAGGTACATTCCTTCTGCGGAACCCTGGCCCCAATTCAATCTCAAGTTCTTATCCTCAGTCCTTGTCCTCATTTTTGTAAGCCCATCATGCATCAGAGACGGGTCATGTTAACATTGCTACCCTTTCTACGTGAATTGCACCCTATCCTAAGTGCATCAGCGTGACTCATCTCATTCCCCATTCTTTGTGCCATGTAAGTTTAATTAATGTAATATGAATCTAGCATCTTAATTTGATCTGTGAGCTTTTCTATTTGGTAGCTTGCTTGGTAGTATACTTGGAGGTATTGCTACCATTGCATTAATTTCCCAGGCGCTTAACCTTTTAAAACTTTCAAGGACACTTTCTTCCGGGACCACAGAGTTTACATCAACCACCCAGAAACCGGGAATGGCTCAAGGAGAGACTCGTCACCAGCTGCTGCTGCTTTTCAATCAGGTTTCACTTCAACCTCACACCAAGGAACCTATTCAAATGCCTACAGCTCGGTATCCTTAGTCGAACTAACTTCCTGTGACAGAAGCTTTTGTCTGCCCCAATTGGCTTCTTTATTTCACAAATTCCCTTTATCTCCTGCTTGAGGCAAGCTCACTTGGCCCCAGGAGGCATGCGATATTTACTAAAGGTCCTCCCCCACTTTCCTGCCTCTGTCTGGCAGTTGTCTGCCTTTACCTTTAGGTTCACAGTCGTGTACCTTCAGGTACAAACTGAAATGAGATGCAAGCTGCAAATCAAGACAGAATTTTAAAAGCCAAAAAACAATAAAGTAACTAAAATATGATATTGGAAGAACCACCTCATTTTGGGAGGAGAATGGAGAAAGCACGATTTTCCAAGGGAAGGGATGTCAAAAGATGGGGAGGCTGGCAGATGAATTTATAATTAATTTCCTTTTTGCCTCATCTCCTTTTATTATACTAGTTTATATTCTTGGTGATCCCGTGACCCGGGGATAAACTGAAAACCTTTACATTGCATTTGCACCTCTCAATTCTTTTCAACTTTTTCCAGCTTTTATGGTGGCCTACATACACAGATAGTAAATTTGGCTCTAATATTTATTAGCTTTAATCTTTTTAGGTATTAACTGTAGGTTTTTTAAGTTTTAAAGAACATATAGACTATACCTTATGTGGTTTTTTTAAAAACACTATTTTCTAATAGAGCTTTAATAAGTTAGCTAGTGACAAGTTCTCATTTAACTGTGAAATCAGCAAGAACAAAATAGTGTGCGATTTCAAGTGTGAATTTAAATTTCAATTCTGTTCTGCTTATAAAAACATTTTTTTCATATTTAAAAAAATGTCTTAATGTTTAAATAATGACAAAGGTTAATAGCAACAATTTGTAGTGGCAAATAACCAAAACAAAAACAACTTAAATAAGTTGTAGTACGTCTGTAATATGTATTATACAGTAATTAAAATGAGTCTGGTCTAAATTTACTGATGTGGAAAGATATCTGATATATTAAGTAGAAAAAGCAAGTTACAGAACAAAGTGTATGATATAACTACATATTTGGATAGAAAAAATGTGTTATAATTCTATTTGCGTATCATGTGTACGCATAAAAACGTCTAGAAAGACATCCAAGTTAACAGCGATGTTAACATTAACTTTTATGTAATGATCTTGTTTTATTATCTTACTAATAGCTTTTTTTTTTTAAGAGAATGACATTGACACTGAGATGTTAGGAAGAACCAAAAAACTTAATCTTTCCTTTGTTCAACTACCTGAATTTCTTCCTATCAGAAATGTTTTGATTGAGAATATTTGAGAAAGAAACCATCTCAACCTTGGCTGATACACATTAAGGAAAATCACTGTTTTTGAATGTAGTTATCAATTTTTAATAGATATATATAATCTCTAACATTATCTCAGATATATCTCTAAATTCTGACATGCAGAGGTTGAAGATGTAATGCTAAATGAAAAAAAGCAAATGTATAGTATAATTCTGCTACATGTCCATTAAAATTCACGTATAAAACCACCCATGTTATATACTAAAGCATCTGTAGGAATATGTACTAAATTGTTAATGTTTATCACTGAGTAGATGTGATTACTAGATTCACTTCATTACATATATCACTACTGCCTAAATTTTTTAATATCAAGTTTTAGTTTTGCAATCAAAAGGTCCCATCTTTAAAAAAAAAAAAGAGGAAAAAAAACAAAAAACCCAAGTCTTTCCTTGGTTCCTTGATGCTTGTCGATTTTACTCTGCTCTGCCTTAGGTTTTTCACCTTTACTCTACTCCTCACCCATTGGGTATAGGAAACAATAGATGAATGGCATTTCCATAAATGACTAAATTCCAAAAGCAAATAAAATGATAATCAGAAATCAATCTTTCTTCTTCTTTTCTTCTTTTTCAATCTTTCCTTTTTCTGCCTTCTCTTACTTGCTCTCTACCTAGCATGATGCCTTAAACATAAGAGATGCTCCTGTCCTTTCTGCCTGTAGATCTTAATTATCACCCCTCCTTGCCTATTCCCACCGTTTTATAGCTGAACTTTATCCAAAGCAAAGACAAAGGTGTGAAAAATTGTTACACGGCTTGGTTCAGTACTGGAGAGCTCAATTTGGTAGACTCCTGGGCTTTATCACTTTATAATAGCTATTTCCCAAATTTCTAGGCTCTGGTTCACCATTTAGCATTTCCACAAATTTGTTATCAATTCATTACATTTATTTGGTTAGAGCCAAGGATTTTGTGAAAATGTTAAAGTGACATATCTTTATTAAAAAAAAGTTCTACTTTTAATCTCTTGTAAGAATTTTTCCTTCTCTCATGCATTTAAAATATTAAGTGAAAAAGCGAGGTGGCAGGAACAATGAGATCCTACGTTTTTTTAAATGTCACGCTCAAATCTGTTTTAATTATGACTAAAAAGTGGTGACTTAGAGAATGAGATTTCATGTAGTTGTTTTGTTCAATCAACAGTTTCCAGGGCCGGCCCCGTGGCTTAGCGGTTGGGTGCTCGCGCTCTGCTACTGGTGGCCCGGGTTCAGATCCCGGGCGCACACCTACACACCGCTTCTCCAGCCATGCTGAGGCCGCGTCCCACATACAGCAACTAGAAGGATGTGCAGCTATGACATACAACAATCTGCTGGGGCTTTGGGGGGGAAAATAATAAATAAGTAAAATCTTTAAAAAAAAAAACAAACAGTTTCCAGTATCTACTCAGTTGAGATACTCAGTGCTTGGCTCAAAACCCAAATATCTGCCAGTTGAAAATACGGTGTTGTCCTTAGGTCTTGGCAGAAATTAATTATGCCTGACTTGCTCTTTTGTCAAATGTGTAGATAATCGGATTGGAAAATATTATAGAGCAACATTGGAAAACTGGGAGAACCGAGGGAAATGACTAGGAAAACTGCTCTGGTTGCTCCCTGCGTCTCTGCTGCTCAGAAAGCTGGAGGTTTCTGTGGAGCAAGAAGGCAGAGTGGTGAACGAGAGGGCTCCCAATCAGATCAACTTGGGGCAAGCCAGGATGGGGAAAGGACAGTAAAAAAAGGATTAATATAGTTCATAGATGCCTGCTTAGCTCCTTCTAAGCTGAAAGCATAGTTTGACCTGGAAAAAAAAAATCTACTTAAAACCAGCCTTAGAATTTACTTATATATTTGTCTCTGAGCCAATTTTTTAACATGTTAACATTAATATGTTTACAGATTCATACATTAAAACACATTAAATTGTACTTTGTAGTTTTACAAATTTAACACTGTCATAAAAAAGCTGGCTTTTTTTTTTTAATGTTTAAAAATAAGCTTATTTCAACATAGTTCTTTCTGGCAGGGTGTAACTGTACAGGAGGGCAGTCACAGAACCTTTCCTATGTGAGTTGCAGGGCGAGACAACTAACATTTTTTCCTCCTTTAGCTCCCTCTGCCTTCCATCATTTGCCTCCCCCCTCACCCTCACGGCCGGCTGCCCTTCATTTATCCTTTTCACAAACCTAAGATCTCTGTTTATCACTTCTCTGCTCCGTATCTTCCAGAAGTGGCACTCTTCTTTAACTGCAAATAACCATAAATTTTATCGTTTCAATAATATTACACCCACAAGGAGGAAATAACTTTGTTCAGGTTTGGTTAATCAGTCACCTAGCATTGTATACTCGGTTACCTTTCCTTTACTCATTTCTAAGATAGCAATCTCCCTAATGCCTAGAAGATTTCAGTTAATTTTGCCCCCGCCTCACAAAAATGTGATTACGACCCATGTTTAGTCAAATTTTTACTCCTTGAACCACTGTGTGAAATCAAGATAGAGACAACTATAGGTAAAATGGATATTTTATTTATTTGTACTTAAACTTATAAACCAACTCGTCAAACTGGTACTGTTATTATCATGATGCAGCAAAAATACAAAACCTCTTTCTACAAGTACTAGAGTAATCACAAATTAGGGGTTGCAGTAAAACAGCAAAAGAGGCAGGGGAAATTAATGAAGTACTTAATAGCTTAACCCTTCACACCTTAACACTGGAGGGTTTTAACAAGTAAAGCCTCCCAATCCTGGAAAATATGAATAATCCTTCATCACACATCTTTGTACTTTTACTTCCTATTCTGGGGTTAGATTCTAGACCCTAAAGATATCTAAACTAGTATTCTATCTAGTTTTCTATAGCTAGAGACATCTTTTCTCATGTTGTCCACAGCAGCCAAGGATACCGAAACCTCTGAAATCCATCATACTCCCCACCACTCCCCAAATTGACACAATAGGCCTAATGAGAAGCAGAATATCAAGACAGATACAGTACGCTAAAAGAAAAATCCTAGAAGTAATACAGCCACTGCCCAAATTGAGATCAAAGAATATACCCATTTTCACACATCTTCAGGCTGTATGTTCATGGAGTAATTTGGGAATAAATCCATGATTTGCTGGGTACTAAAATACTTAGCGGTTTGCTGTGTTACAGTATGGCTTTCCCCAGCAGTTTCCAAGGTGGCCTCCAAACCACTGACAAGAGAATTTTGCTGGAACTGGATCTGAGGCTGCAGGAATTCTTCTCCGCAGCTGTGGAACTGACTGTTCCATGCCTGGTTGTTCCAAGCCTGGTTGTTCCAGGCTTGGGAGCACCAGGTCTGACTGCTCCAGGAATGGTTGCTCCAAGACTGGCTGTTCCAGGTCTGGCTGCTCCAGGTTGGGTTATTCCAGGTCTGGTTGCTCCACATCGGAAGGTTTCCAGCAGTGTTCACCAGGCTTCCCTGGTGATAGGAATAGAGGCCCGGGTACTCTGTAGTTGCTGAGCCCTTCTGAAAAACAATGGTGGGTTAACTGAAAGGGTACAAGGAAAATCAGAATATCTGTGGGTTGTATTCTTCAGCAATGGGCAAAGCTAAAAAGTCATTGAAAGGAAAGAGCAGAAAAATAAGTTTCCTGTTACCTGAGTAACACTGTTGCAAGTCTTTGGCCAGTTGTTTTTCTGCCACCTCTTACATTTCATTCTCTGGTTCTGGAACCAGGTCTTAACCTGCAGGAAAAAGGTGACAGGAAAGCATAAAATACTAGTAATGCAAATGCGCCAGGGATCAAACAATATGGTTAATCTTTTTTTCCTGACAACTACCACCATCTAAAGTTCAGGAACAAAATTTGAATTTCTAGAGTCCTTTAAATCTTGAACAAATATTCCATGAATGAGTTTTCAAGCCCTGCAAGTCACTTGGCTGCTTTTTGTTTGATAAACCTAACCAGTTAAGAGATGATGCTGGGGGGCTGGCCTGGTGTGTTAAGTGCACACGCTCCGCTGTGGCAGCCCGCGGGTTCGCCAGTTCGTTTCCGGGCGCGCACTGATGCACCGCTTGTCAGGCCATGCTGTGACGGCGTCCCATATACAGTGGAGGAAGATGGGCAAGGATGTTAGCCCAGGGCCAGTCTTCCTCAGCAAAAAGAGGAGGATTGGCAGATGTTAGCTCAGGGCTGATCTTCCTCACGAAAAAAAAAAAAAAGATGATGCTGCAAATCTACTAACCAGGAACTTCACATTTAAATGTCTACTCATCTCCCTTTTCATAGGGTTTAACCCATGCAGTTAGTCACAGTTAATGTTTGCAATAAAAAGCCCCCCTCATATAAGCATATTTACATTTAATGTGATAATGGTGGTCTTTTAATTCAGGAATTATGAAATATACTACTAGGACAACTATTTAGAAAATAAGTTATGTTGCAGCACACAGTAAACTAAAATTTCCAGATGGTTTTTAAACTGTAGGTTAGAAAATGAGATCACAGAAGGACCAGAAGAATGTATACGTATTACAAAATCGTGGAGTAGAGGACTTTGTAAGTATGGCACTAGTGATAGAAACCCATAAAATATTTGACTGAATAAAATGGCCAATAAATATATAAAAAATTATTAACCTCATTAGTAATCAAATGCACACAGATAAAAACAAAAGATGCAATTTTTATTTTAATGAGAACCAGTGTTGGTTAGAGACTCTCCTAACCTGGAAGATGGGAGTATGTGCCTCTTTTGATTAAGGAGAAATTAGAAACATTTTTCACAATTTTGGTTTGTTTAACAGGGAAAAGTGGCTAAATAAATTATGGCATATTCACACAATAGAATATTTAATGAAAAATGGTCATGAAACACGTTACAAGAAGATTCCACTGTCATATTAAATTATTTGTAGGGGTGGTGCATAAATACCGAGTACATAGAAGATGTTAGCAATGCGCACCTGCAAATTAGCTTCATTTTTATTTCTTATTACGACGACAGCAACAAAACAACCCTACCTGTTTGTAGCTAAGGTTCAGAAGGTTGGAAAGTTCTTGCATCTGCTGGAAGCTGAGGTATTTCTGTCTCTGAAATCTGTCATTGAGGACACAGAGCTGAGTCTGTGAGAAGACAGTTCTGATCTTCTGTTTCTTGGCCTGGACCTTCTCTTCCTTCTTCACTGTGCTCTTCTCTACAGAAGTGGGCAGTAGTTTCACTCTGGGACTGGTGGAAGAATCAGGGCTGTCCTGAATAAGCAGATCCATGGAGGAAGGAAGAGGAGAGACTGTTGGGAATAAAATGACACTTTTCTCTAAAACATTTCAAATATTAAATTATATTTACACATTTATTGTTTGCAAAGCACTTTTAAAGTCCTCACAATCTTAAAGCTAGGTAGTTGGTAACAATTCTTAAGTGGCCCCGAATGCTTTGCCAATGTTTGTACAATCTAGTAAGTGTACCACCGCCACCATTTTATGTATAATGCACGCGGCTGATATCGTATATTAACCTCTTTGACAACCGCTTTTTACTGTAAACTGATGCTCAGGAGCCCACATCCTGGCTGTTCGTAAAGGTCAAAATGATCACTAGACTCCCACTTGCTGTGTCCCTTAACTTCCTTTTGTAACCTTATTCATCATTCTGCATGATTTTCAAAACTGATGATCAAGATTCTGAGGGCCCTATAAAATCAACAGTTTAGTACCCCATTCTAAATACCAGGACTGGCAGGAATTGTGAATTTCGATAGGCTTCTGTTTCAATCCGGACTTTACCATTTTACTAACTCTGAGGGAGAAATAATTTGAGATAAGGTCACCGAGTTTCTTCATTGATTAAAATGAGGTAACAGATAAACATTGTCTGCTACAGGACCTGGTGTCTATTGACTTTGTAACTGAAAATTAATTTCCTCTGTTACCTAGATTTAATAGGCACTTACATTCTTATTTGCACTCAAGTATTCCCAGTGCTCAACTCCACTTCTACCCTAGTCATGGAATAAATGGACAGGCTTTAAAAGGCCCAAATTCACAATCTCATGCTTCTTGCAAGTAGATCTAAGAAGGAAAGAAAGTCCTCAACTAATGACTAGAGGTGGGGCATGTCCTAAAAATAAACTATCTATGCAAACTTGCATTTGGCTTACTAATAAGGAGGACATGCCCACTTGCTCATTCTCAAACTATTTCGAAATTCTCATAAACCCTGCTGTATATTCAATGTTTAAGAGTATAAAAGGACATTAACACAGAGTTTAGGAAAATGGGGTACCATTAAAATATAACAGTGAAAAATACAGCAGTTATTTTACTTATCCCTTCGCTACAACTTAGCTTTACAGTTGTAACCATAATATAGATTTGACCTATTATTTTTTACTGTATATGTTAAAAATGGCATTCTTAGGTAAAGGTTGGTTTACCTTTTTAATGGCTACTGCCAAACTGATTTCCAAAAAAGTGGTACCACCTTTACAGTATCCTGAGCGTCCCCTACTCCCGCAGTTACCGTTTAGAAGCCCAAGTATTAGAGTATAGGTTTTGAAGCCAAACTGGATTTCAAATCCGAGCTCTAGCCACTCTGTCAGCAGATTAAAGCTTCTGGAATTATCTACCATAAAATGGGGTGGACACTTCCTTTGGATTTAGGGGGCTTGAGCATAGCAGGCACTCACAAACAGAGCTGCCCAATAACACCCACACATCCAAAGGGTGGGAGAAGAGCCAACTGCTACTGTTGTAGAAAGGTAAAACATTTCAACAAGGTGATATTCATATAATTGGCCATGGGATTATACTCCTTGAATAGACAAACCAAAAAGGTGATGCTCATCTCTCCAAGTTGTGATGTTGTGACTTCTGGTTTAGCAGTAATGTTTACTGTTACCGTGTGCCTGACACCAAGATTTATACATCAGCTTATTTATCAGACATGGGTTCCCACAGTGGCTACGTGTGTAAGCTCTCAAATATACTGTACACAGTTGAACTGAGTCCTGTGTCCCTCGCCTCAGTCCACAACTCCTAACTGACATAACTGGGACATAAGTGAAAGGGCACGCGCCACCAAGATAACAGTTGAAAGAGAGGTGTCGAGAGGATTAATAGATAATGACACCTGCTTGTATTAATGGGCTATAATTACTCGAGGGAAATGGATGACCCTTACCAACCCTCCTTCCTTCTTTCTCTTTCCCTTAAGGAAATTAGCCTTTCAAGGATTCAATTTTTTCTTACCAGTCTCCATGTGGGGTGTCTCAGCAGACGACAGTTGCAAAGATGCGTAATTTTCTTCAGGCTCATAAATCTCGGGCATTGGTGACAATTCCCCAGAATTGGATGCTTCAGGGCAAGGCAGGCTTTGGGGAAGAGCTGGATCCACGCTCATGTTGTTGAGTTGAAGGTTGAGGGCAAAAAACCAAAGAGCTAGATTGTAAAAAAGGCCCAGGCTTAATTAAGTATCTAGATAGAAAAGCTTAGAGAAACATGCAGATCTCCAAATGGAAAAGTTATCAGAAAGACAGGATGGAATGAGTCACCTCTGCAGTAGCAGAAGCCATCCAGACCAATCTAGCTAAAGGTAAAAATTTTGGAAGCTCTAGATTTATAAGGAAGGCTCAACCATACTTAGACCCGCCCCTCCTGGCAGCCCCACGCCCACACACACCCTCGAGAATTCTTAGTTAATCCTGTCTGCCAGTCTCACCAAGGCCATTGTAATGCAAAAGGTAGCTGCAGAGTAACCCAGACTGGGTGGGGAACTAGCAAACTGGGGCTACAGAACCTGGAGACAAAATAAACCCAGCAATTCAATACTTGTAGATTCACCATGTTTCCACGTTTTAAAATCAAAGATGCACCTCCAATTCCTGAGGCTACCTCAGGTGATTGGAATTCCCACCAGGATAATTAATTTCTTGATCTGAGAGCCCATAGGGTCTCATTTGGGCTAAGTTATGGCACAAACTTCCACTAGCTCCATTTTCCTCTTTGATTCACCCTAAGGTCACAATAAAACACATATTGTATGTTGATAACGCATCGGTTGACGTTAAAAACAGTCCTTGTTTTCATCTCCCACTTTAGTTCCTTCTGGTTTTTTAGCTTTCAGAAAGACAGGCAAGTTTCTCCACCAGGACTGTTATCTTGTTTTTAAAAAAAGCCAGAGGAAAGGAATTGCGACCTGTGGACCTAAGGCACTGTGGTGCCCTGTAGCAATTATGCATTATACCATTACTATGGAAGATTTTTAATTAGTTTTTTACACATTTACTGGATAGAATCTTGGCTCCACCACATTAATAAGTCTCAGTTTCTTCATCTGTAAGTAGGGATGAAAGTACCTTCTCTGTGTTGTTATAAGAATTAAAGAAAATCAAGTGCTAAGTGCTCATAATATTTGACATGTCAGTGATCTACAAACAGTAGCTGTTAGCAGAAATTCTATCAGGATCTCATGCCCAGGACCTCCAAATTTGAAATTATGTTTTTGTTGTGATTTTTATTTTAATCCAGTGAACATGGTAGAATGAAAACACCAGCGTTTTGTTTTACCAGGGACATCACTAGATGTAAAATAATGGCATTTATTGACCTGTAAATCAACCCAATTGAAAGGAGGGAGGTAAAGAAGAACATCCTCTAGACAAATGATATTGCTGTCACAGACTTGCCAGTGTTCGTGACAGGTTCCTTTTAGAATCAGTGTTTGCCCTCTTATCCCTCCTTCCCAAGCTCTCATCATTCTCTGGCTTTTTTTTGCCCTCTGGCTCTTTCTTTAATTAGCTTTTCCTTCTCTAGCCTGGCAGTCCTGTCATCTCCTTCAACCCCACTCCATCCCTACTCTGTCAATTTTGTTTTTTGGTATGTCTTCCAAAGGAACAGTTTTTAATGTTGGGTTCCAGCACGAAAATATTTATGGACAAAGATAACAGTTCACAGCTTTCAATTTTCCTCCCCATTCCCAAATTCAACACTCAAGAAACCTAAGGTTTTCTTCCTCTTTTCCAATCTCCCACCCCTAAAAGTAAACCCTTAACAAATTCCAAATATATATTTTTCTAAGACGCAACTCTTGACTAATCCTCGCATGCACTGTGCTCCTTGGCTCTCCACCTGGAGCTGCTGGCTTTGTTCCCATGCAAGCTGATTTTTGTTCACAATGAAGAGATGCCAACTTGTGAACATAGGAGGGTTGTTGGGTCCAAACAAGGGGATGAAATTCTATGTAACCTTCACTTTGTCTTCTCAGACCATCATTTTGGAGGGGAAAAGAGTTTGGAATAGAGATGTCAAGAGGAGGGTGGTTGGAAATACAGTCACGCGTTGCTTAAGGACAAGAGATAGCCCTGAGAAATGCGTCGTTAGGCGATTTCATCGTTGTGCGAACATCATAGCGTGTACAAACCTAGATGGTATAGCCTACTACACACCTAGGCTAAAAGGTTCTAATCTTATAGGACCACCGTCCTGTATGCGGTCAGTGGTTGTCTGAAACGTCGTTATGCGGCACGTGACTGTACATTTTGCGTTAGGCAGATAGTCTCTGTCTTATTAGAAATAAAGTACGATTTCTTTAAAAAAGGGAATATGAGGTGATGGGTGTTAACTAAACTTATTGTGGTAAGCATTTTGCAACATAAATATATACATCAAATTATTATTTTGTACACCATGAACTAATACAATGTTATATGTCAATTGCATCTCAATAAATCTGGGGGAAAGAATAAATAAAAAAGGGGAAAACTTGACTTCGTGGCTCAGTTTGGTAAATGAGGGCAGTCAAGGCCACCAAATACCTCACTTTGCCTGCAGCTCTCTAAACTGCAGGTAGGAGAGGCTTTGTTCTTTGCTGACGGGGGTGTTTGCATGAAAAGCTGGGACGAATTCACCCCACCCCCCACCCGTGTCCCATTGTATCTAGGGGAAGAGCCTCCGGAGTGAAAGACCAAAGGGAAGGGGGCTGGTAGCTGGAAGGCAGACTTACTACATTCTTGGCCCAGGAAAGCAATTTGAATAAGGTTGAGAATGCTTCCGAAGCTGTCGGAGACCTTGGGTTTGTGGGGGTGGGCTGTGTGGGTGGAGGAGGGGTGTGTTAGGATGTGCTAGAATTCAGGGCCACAAATGCCAAAGTGATTCGGTGAAATCTTGACTTTAGATTTTGTTTTCCTAAGAGCATCATCTGAGAAGGAGAAGGGGAAAAAAAGCTGAATATTAGAAATGAAAAATAATTTACAGATATGATTTATTCCTCATTTATAGATAAGAAATGCACTTTAGGCCACACGACCTTTTAAGAGAGCAGGCCCTGCTAACTTTCCGTCAGATTTTGCTGAACTGTCTAGGTAAGGAGGCAGTGACAGTCATCACGAGTATTGATATAGACTTCACCGTCCCTCAAGTCTCAGGCATGAGGTATAAACCAAACAGGTGGAATTATCAAATTTATTACTGATTTATCATTGGTGTAATTATTGAATTTATTATTGATTTATCATTGCTTTTACTTCTCACCCCATTGTCCACTTGAGTTTACTTGAGTATATCCTAACGGATAGACGTTCACTTGTTTTCTTTTTATTCAATTCTCATCTAAGTTTCTGCTCCTGTTTCTTCTTTACATTGTTGCACTCTACCTAATAAACCCATTCTATGTGTAACTGCTTCATGTCAATATATGTGCACATATATATGTATATATATTTAGTGATTTAACAAACATTTATTGACCAGAAGATATTTATTTATTTATTGTTTATTCAACTACTGGTTAAGGAGTGTCTGTCATTTGCCTGAGAGAGAAAAATAATTAAACATCATTTCTACTTTTGAGGACCTAACAATTTAATGGAGTAGATCAAAATAGACCAAAAAGACAATGATAGTGTTGTGTGATAAGTATTGAAAACCAAGAAACAAAACCCCCGAGGTATACACTAGATGCTATGGGAGCACAGTCAAGGGTGGGGCAGGGGCCGGGAGTTAGAGAAGACTTTTTTGGAGGATGTTCAGTTGAGCTGAGATGGAAAAATGTTGAGAGAATGGGTAAGGGAATTCCAGAAAAAGAACCATTCAGGCAAAGGCTTTAGAGAAAATGATGGGTCCCACTACCATTGTTTAACATGGCTCAGAGGCAGGGTGCAGTGGAAGGGAATTGTGGGAGACAACCCCAGCAACTAATACATAGTGAGCTCTTGCTCTATGGAAGCTACTGTTTCATCCATTTTGTAGCCACCTTAATTAGCATCTAGCTTGGTGTCTGCTGGGTAGTATATGTTTGGTCATTGTGATTTTAGTAAATAAATACAGATGGAGATGTCAAATAGGTCATTGGAAATTAGGGTCAAGAGACCTAAGAGGTAAAGACGTGACCACTGGTAGTAAAAAAAAATGTTTTGAATTAAATTTCCTCCTCTCATTAGTTTACACTCCCCTGTGTTTCTCCTTCTAACCTGGCGTTTCTCTCTCAGTCTCCTTTCTGGTTCTTCCTCATCCCCTGTGTATCTAAAAGTGAGAGGGTACCAAAGCTTAGTTCTCAAACCTCTTTTCTTTTTTTTTTTTTTTTTTCTTTTTTGTGAGAAGATCAACCCTGTGCTAACATCCACCAATCCTCCTCTTTTTTTGCTGAGGAAGACGGCCCTGGGCTAAAATCTGTGCCCATCTTCCTCCACTTTATATGGGACGCCGCCACAGCGTGGCTTGCCAAGCAGTGCTTCGGTGCGCGCCCGGGATCCGAACCAGCGAACCCCGGGTCGCTGCAGCGGAGCGCGCGCACTTAACCGCTTGCGCCACCGGGCCGGCCCTCAAACCTCTTTTCTATCTGCACTCACTACCTTGGTGATCTCATGCTGTCTCATCTCATCTTATCCTGATCTCATCTATATGCTTTTGACTCTCAAATGTATATGTTTATCCCAGACCTATTCCCCAAACTCAAGTCTCATATATCCAACTGCCAACTTAACAGCTCCACTTGAATTTCTAATAGGCATCACAAAATTCACATTTCCAAAACCAAACTCCCAGTATTCCTCTCTACTCAAGCTCCTCCTATAGTCTTCTCCATCTCAGTGTATGACAATTCCATCTTTCTAGTTGCTCAGGCCAAAATCTTAAAGCCATCTTTGTTGACTATGCCATCACAATATATCTAGAATCGAATTGCTTCTTTAAAAAAATTTTTTTTCCTCCACATGTTTCCTTTTTCCACTATTTGAATGAGTTTTTGATCATCACATGGACTAGGGCTTGGAGAACCAGCAGAATAGCAAGAAATGGTTATTTCTTTTAAAGAAGATGTATTTATTTTATTGTCGCCTGTGTTACAGGTGATCTGGAGGCTTGAAATTGCCTGTGTCCTTTGGCAAAAGAGTAAGTCCCCATTGGCAAGTGTGCCAACACAAGCTGCCCTTGACCCTTTCTAGCTATCTCCAAGGCTACCACCATATCCAAATTACCATCTATCACTTCAATTATCTGATAGCCTCCCAGCTGATCTCCCTGTTTGCACCCTAGACTTCCTACAATTGAGTCTCAACCTATTGGCCAGAATGATTTTTTTTTTTAAGACAAGTCACATCAAGCTATTCCTTTGCTCAAAATCTTCCCTTGGCTTTCTCACATTCAGAGTAACCAGTCAAAACACCAAAGTGCCTAAGCTTGCCCCTGGCCTTGTACTTGACCTCTGTCTTGTCTTCCTGTGTTCTGCTCCACCCCCATGAAGGTAGCCTCCTTGCTGATCCTGGAACAAGCCAGGAAAGCTCCAGAATCAAGGCTTTTGCCCTTACTTTTATCTGTGATTTGTTCTCGCCCCAGAAATCTACCCAGCTTGATCTCTCCCCTCTTTTAAATCTTTAATATTGCCTTCTCAAGGATGTCTCCCCCTTCCTATTCTTCTCCACTTCATTTTTCTTCATAGCGCTTATTACCATCTTGCGTAATATATATTCTGTTTCTATCTGTCTGTTTATCCATCTATCTATCCATCTATCTATCTCTATCTATCATCATCTTCTATCTCCCACTACCACTAAAATATAAGATCTATGAGGGCAATTATTTTAACTTTTGTCTGTTTTGTTTTGTGTAGTGTCCCCAGCCCTATAAGAGTGTGGTCCAAAGGCTAGCATCATCAGCATCACCCGGGAGCTTGTTAGGGACACACATGGATGGGCTTTACCACAGAATTACTGAATAGGAATTTCTGGTGGAGGTGACTAGGAATCTATGTTTAAAAAGTTCTCCGGGCGATTCTCTCACAGGCTATTGTTTGAGAACGACTGTTCTAGAACGGTACCAGGCAAATCAGAGAGGCACCATCATTATTTGTTAATGAAGGGATGGGCTTAAATGAGATCTAGCCCTTTGTAAGCAAATAAAAAGTAGGAGCCATTTCCTTATGTTTAAATATGAAATTAACTTTAATGTGATATATAAAATAACCCTTAAAAAACAACAATGCTCTTTGCCTCAGGTCCCCTAAACAGAATTCGTTGAGCCTGGAGCTCTTCCAAAAGAGTCTACTTTAATTTGCAACAAATAATCAATCTTGGCTCCTCTGGGAAATAGATTACTCTCAAATTACCTGTTGTAAAGACGAACCACACAACCACCAAAACTGCTGGTTTAGAGATTATAAATTGAATAACAAAGCATATTCTCCATTTATTTTGCCTATTACAGCTATAAGAGCACAAACACACTTTTTTTCCCCTAAAAGAACTTTAAACTTACATAGTGGACAATATGATAAACCCTCATAATGTATCTATCATCCGGTTTAAGTAATGGCCAATCTCATTCCATCAATGACCTTACCATGAGCACAAATTTTGAAGTCCGATAAAACATTCACCTAACAGGAAAATATGTGAGACATCATTGACTCCTTTTTCCACCATCCAAACCTTTATATAGTCAATCAATAACTGTGTTGTGATAGTTGTATTTCCTAACACTTGTCCAGTCTGTCCCCCGGATGTTCAACACCACTCCTTTTACCCTTGTGCAGGCATCATCTCTTGCCCAGACCTCTGTAGACCTCCAGTCAACCTTCCAAAGACCGAACCAACTGTGCATGGAGTGATTGACCTTAAATTTAGCCATATTTTCCCTTTGCTCAAGTCTTCTCAAAGTAAGCACACAGTCTGCTCTCTGCCTGCCTCTCAAGCCAATTTCAAGCTTTGGCAAATTGCTCTACCCAAGCAATCCCCTCTGTCCTGAATGCTTTTCTCCTCTTTGCTTGGTTCATTTTTAGTTATCTTCAAGACAAGGGTCAGGTGTCACCATCTATAGTCTCCCTTTTCCCAGTGAATTAGGTGCCCCTCTTCTGTGCCCAGCTCCTCCCACAGCAGTTGTCACTTTGCATTTTATTTTTTTTATTTTTATTTTTTTTGTGAGGGGATCAGCCCTGTGCTAACATCCGCCAATCCGTGCCCATCCTCCTCCACTTTATATGGGACGCCGCCACAGCGTGGCCTGCCAAAGCAGTGCATCGGTGCGCGCCCGGGATCCGAACCAGCGAACCCCGGGCCGCCGCAGCGGAGCGCGCGCACCCAACCGCTTGCGCCACCGGGCCGGCCCCAATCACTTTGCATTTTAGTTATAGCTTTTTTGTGTTTGGATTCCGGGCTGGAATAATAACTCCTTGAGGGCTGGTTTGTTACTGTAACCAAGTGCAATACTTCTCAAAGTATAGTCCCACTTTCCGGCAACATCAGCATCACCTGGGAGCTTGTTTGAAATGCAAATTCTTGGGCTGGGTGTTACCCTAGACCTGCTGAATCAGAATATCTGGGAGTGGGGTCCAGGAATCTGTCTTTTAAGAATCTGATTCTTGTGCACCCTGAGGTTTGAGATGCACAGCTCGGAAATACAGTGCTTGGCAGTAAGGAAAAATCTCAATACATGTTTATTAAATTAATGAATCAGCTCCAGTGGCTAAAACACTGATATTCAGACAACTGGAGACTTACAAGAACTCTCAAAAAAAAAAAACCCAAACCCCACAAAAAAACAAATTTCTCCCTTGTGGTTCAGTTTTGGATTTGTCAGATCTTAACTCTAACCAAAGGCTTTTAATATTTAAGGACTGAATTATTATGTGACCAAATTCTAAGGTCTCCTAGTGGAGCGTTCAGAAGGATAAACCAACAGACTGCATTGTCAGAGTCCTGACACTGAGCAACACTGTCGATGTCAGGGCATTACTCCCTCTTCCCACCCTACCCTCAGGGGATCTTTGACCCAATGTAGAAATGGATTTCTTTTTCACCCATGTTAGGTCCAGCCCCCAGGGAGGGGAAGAACATCTAGGAATGTCTACCAAAGTTTAGCAAAACTATAAAATTGCTCTGGAACAATGTGATGTTATTGGCCCAGAAGAGAATAGCCTTCTCAGTTTCTCGGTAGGTGTCAGAGGATGAGGAAGAACTTAGAAAAGGAGGTCATCGTGGGAGGAGCTGAGTAAGGTGAAGTGATGATGGTGGTGGGGGAGAGAATAACGAGAAAAATCTAGCACCTTAGTTACTCTAATTAGCCGGTAGTGGGATGAAATAAAGCTGTTAACCCTAATAATACTGCGTCTAAATATTGTACTTAAAATATTTCGGGATGCCAGAGTGTTCTAATATAAAGGGATTAGAGGAAGGGGGAGCAGGAGGTTCCTGCCTCCCAGGAGTAAATAAGTTTAAATCACGTAAAAGAAAGAGTTCAAAGCTAAGGCAAACAGCATGATATTGAAAAAGGAATTCAAATTTAAGGAAGCATTTATTGAAGGTATTAGAGTTAGGGCAAGAAGATGAGGAAAGATGGCAAAGCTTTATTTAAAAACAAAATTAAAATTGAGAAATAACGTACATACAGGAAGTGAACAAATCTCAAGTTGTTCAGCTTAATGATTTTTTACTTATGTGCACAACTCAAGTAACGAGCACCTAGATCAAGACAGAAGGCATTCCCAGTGCCCCAGTAGGCAGCTTGCATTTCTGTGACAGGCCCAGGAATCTCCAAATCCAAATCTCTTAGACCTTTGTCAGATTCTTTTGTGTTTTACACATGGAGTCAGACAGCCTGAATCTGAATCCCTTTTCTACCCACTAGTTATGTGACAAGTAGTTTCACATTTTTATGCCTGTTTCTTTCATGTAACTAACTAGTAAATGAGGTAATACACGTGCAAACTGATCAGAAAGGTACGTGGCACATTGTAAGTGCCCAATAAATGTTAGCTATTATTTTCCCTATGTATGCTATATTTTGGAGAATCCATTAATTCGTTGACTCAACAAATATTCATAATCATCTCTGAAGGGTCAGGTGCTGGGAGAAAGAAATGAATTATGCATGCTTTCTATACTAAGGTATTTTATAGTGTAGTATGGGGAAGAAGCCATGTAAACAAATGAGAGCATTAAAGTGTTCCTGGAACTGTGGTATAAATATGTGTGAGATACAACAGGAGTACAAAGGAGGGACTTCTTTCTTGGAGGGAAATGAGTTAGGAATATCATCATAAATAGACAGTACTTGAGTTCAGTCTTGAAAGATGAGCAGACAGTAGGAAAAAATGCAGCAAGCATGAAGAAGCCTGACATCTGCTGGGGACTGTGTATAGTTTGGTGCAGGTATGGGTAGAGATGATGCTGAAACTAGTAGATAGGACCCAGAATTTACAGGTATATGTCATGCTAAAGAGTTTGGATTTTATGCTAAAGTGAGTGGAGCCACTGAAGGGTTTTTAAGTGGGAATGATATAATCAGTCTTATGAGAACACCTAAAGAGGAACTGAGGAAGAGGATGGAGTAGGACCCATTAAAAGACAAGTGCAATAATTCAGAGCAGGAGTTGGCAAACTGGTCGGCTACCTGTTTCATATGGCGCGTGAACTAAGAATGATTTTTACATTTTCCAACGGTTGCAGACCAAAATCAAAAGATTAATATCTTGTGACTTGTGTAAGTACATGAAACTCAAATTTCAGTGTCCTTAAATAAAGTTTTATTGGAACTGATACCGAACCAAGTGGGCTCGTCTCCTGGTGTGTTAAATAAGACTCTATACCAGTGGAAGTTGTCTCACAAAGAAAAGTGTATTTGCAGCAAATAGGAGGCCACGAGGAATCATTTCCAAAGTCATGGTGTCCTGAACAAAGAAAAGCAGGAAATTTTATTTGGTTGGGAAATGAATATTCAAAAGGGGGAGGTGGGTATTTGCTTGCACAGGCTCAGTTGGAGAACGTGCTTCCACACAATGAGGCCTAAGCTCCTCCTGGAGAGATCTTTGCATTAGAGATAAGGCAAAGGTCATGGGTTTAGCTCTCGAGGTGAGGCTTGGTCAGTTCCAGGATGGCTGGTGGTTACATCTCCTTAACACACAAAAGGAAAAGAAACAACTTGGAAGAACAGTTAACTGCTTCCAAACCCACCTGTGAGTTTCTCGAGGCACCTAGTCACTGACAGAACCATAGCCACACTCTTTCAATTATGTATCGTCTATAGCTGCTTTCATGCTACAACAGCAGAGTTGTAGTAGTTGTCACAGAGACCATATGGTTTGCAAATCCTAAAATATTTACTGCTTGGCCCTTTGTAGACAAAGTTTGCTGACTCTGGACATAAAGAGAAGTTATAAGAGTCTCCATGAAAGTGGGAGCTATGCAGAGAGGAGAGGGAGTGAATGAACATGAACTACATTAATAGATACAATTGATAGGGCTTGCCAACTAATTTGATGTATGTAGCAAGAAGAATGGGATCTCTAGGAGACTTTTTCTGGCTAGAGTCTCTGAGTGGATAGACTCAAGTTTGAATTACAAACAGAAATAATTTTGGAGGAAAAGATAATTAAATTTCAGGTGTTTTTAGATTGATGTATCTGAGATAAACCCAGATGTTGTTGAGATAAGGGATGAAACTCTTTAGAGAGGTCTCATCTTATAGTGATTACTGTGTTCTTTGTGTATAGGTGGTGGTTGAAGCTGTGAAATCAACCAGAGTGAACAGGTAGAGCAGGGTTGCAAACTCAAATATCCTAGGGACCAGGCAGACAGGGTGTAAGAAAAAATTTGGTAGAGACATGGATGTAAAAAATAACTCACTTTCCCCTTAATTTTCACATAAGGGTAAAATAAACATTTCAATAGCAAAGATATTTGGCAGGTCTCACTCAGATTGGAGGGGGCCTGGGAGTCCAGGAGACAATAGGGTGTAGTGGGGACTAAGATGATAGCGGGGATGGAGGGTTGGCATGGGCTCAGCAACATGGACTTCCACTCACCAAGACTGACCTAGCTACAGCCACTGCTGAGTGCCCCATCTGCTAGCAGCAGACCAATACTGCATCCCAAATATGGCACCATTCCCCCGGGGTAGATTATGAGCTATCTACCTAGTGGCAGGTTGATTACATCGGACCACTTCCATCTTGGAAGAGGCAGCACTTTGTTCTTACTGGAATAGACACTTACTCTGGATATGGATTTGTCTTCCCTGCATGCAGTGTTTTTGCCAAAACTACCATCTGTGGATTTACAGAATGTGTTATCTGCCAGCAAATGAAGTGCTGCAATGAGCTCACACTTAATGGAATTCACTGGTCTCACAATGTTTCCCATCACCCTAAAGTAGCTGGCTTGATAGAATGGTGGGATGACCTTTGGAAGACTCAGTTACAGTGCCAGCCAGGTGGCAGTCCCTTTTAGGGCTGGGGCAGTGTCCTCTAGGAGGCTGTATATGCTCTATAATTTTATTTATTTATTTATTTATTTTCCCCCAAAGCCCCAGCAGATAGTTGTATGTCATAGTTGCACATCCTTCTGGTTGCTGTATGTGGGACGCAGCCTCAGCACAGCCGGAGAAGCAGTGCGTCGGTGCGTGCCCGGAATCCGAACCCGGGCTGCCAGCAGCAGAGCGCGCGCACTTAACCACCAAGCCACCGGGCCGGCCCTATATATGCTCTAAATTGGCATCCAATACATGATGTTGTTTTTCCTGTGGCCAGGATTTACAAGTCCAAGAATCCAGGCGGTAGAAATGGGAGTGGCATCACCTACTATTATCCCTAGTGATTCCCTGGGAAGATTTTTGCTCCCAGTTCTCATGACCTTATGCTCTGCTGGCCTAGAGGTCATGCCCTGTGATTAAGGTCAATAGAAAACTACAACAAGCCAGTTTAAGTAGGATTACTAGTGGTCTGGACCCTTCAGGCATGAAGGTTTGGGTCAGCCCACCAGGCAAAGAATCACTACCAGCTGAAGTGCTTGCTGAGGGTGAAGGAAATATGTTTTAGTCTCTTTGCAACTAGTCTCTCTAGTCTCTAGCCTCTTGATGGTTACAATACAATATTGTTGTCTATATTCACTATACTGTGCATTAGATCTCTAGGGCTTATTTACTGCTCTTTGCATGCAAAGGGAATATGGAATGGGTAGTGGAAGAAAGGAGGTACACATACCACTTATGACAATGTGACCAGATGCAGAAACAAAGACTATTATTGTTATGAGTGTTTCTTCCCTTTTTTATTACTATATTAGTCTGCTCAGGCTGCCATAACAGAATACCAGAGACTTGGTGGCTTAAACAACAGAAATTCATTTACTCACAGTTCAGGAGGCTGGAAGTCCAAGCTCAAGGTGCTGATAGGGTTGGTTTCTGGTGAAACCTCTCTTCTGGGCTTGCAGATGGCGTGTGTGTCCTCACATGGCCTTTCCTCTGTGTGTGTGCACTCCTGGTGTCTCTTCCTCTTCTTCTTCTTTTTTTTTTTTTAACAGTTTTATTTATTTATTTATTTTTTGTGAGGAAGATCAGCCCTGAACTAACATCCATGCTAATCCTCCTCTTTTTGCTGAGGAAGACCGGCTCTGAGCTAACATCTATTGCCAATCCTCCTCCTTGTTTTTTTTCCCCCAAAGCCCCAGTAGATAGTTGTATGTCATAGTTGCACATCCTTCTAGTTGCTGTATGTGGGACGCAGCCTCAGCATGGCCGGAGAAGCGGTGCGTCGGTGCGCGCCTGGGATCCGAACCCAGGTCGCCAGTAGCGGAGCTCGCGCACTTAACCGCTAAGCCACGGGGCTGGCCCTCTTCCTCTTCTTGTAAGGACATTAGTCCTGTTGGATTAGGGCCCCACTCTTATGACTTCTTTTACCCTTAATTACCTCTTAAAGGCTGTATCTGCAAATATAGTCACATTGGGAGTTAGAGCTTCAACATATGAATTTGAGGAGGACATAATTCAGTCCATAACAGTTACAAATATATGTGTGTAGCAAATATTTTTGTTTACGTCCTTCTCTTATCCCTATATCATCTGACATAAGATGTATTAATAGTAGTTAACTTTATATCACGGTATTTAAGTTACAGGATATCAAGGAGAAGAGTGAACATCACCCAAAGACTTTGCATCATCTTATTGAGAAAGAGCATGCTTTTGGTTGTACACAGGATGGTTGTATTATGTTAGGCAGAAGAATGGCTTTGCTATTTTATTTGGAGATTACATATGGTTTAAGGAGATGCATGTGGGTGCCAAGTTGACAAGGAGTGAGTTATGATGCTTAATTTTATGTGTCAACTTGGCTAATCTATAGTACTCAGTTATTCAATTAAATACTATTCTAGTGTGGCTGTGAAGGTACTTGTAGATGTACTTATCTTCCATTGGTTGACATTAAGTACAAGACATTATCCTTAATAATCTGGGTGGGCCTCATCCAATAAACTGAAAGGCCTTGAGCAAAACAGAGGTTTCCTTGAGGAAGAAGAAATTTCACCTGTGGACTGCAGCTTCAGCTCCTGCCTGAGAATTTTTAGCCAACATGCCTGCCCTAGGGATTTTGGATTTGCCAGTTCCCCAGTTCCCATAATCACATGAGCCAATTCCTTGAAATAAATATCTATATCTACATAACCATATAGATATATATCTCATACTGGTTCTGTTGCTATGGTAGAACGCTGACTGATTCAGCTGTTTTGTATGTTACCAATGAATACTCAAGGAAAGTTAACACCAGGTGTTGAAAGTGGCATTTGATTTATTTGGTTTGTTGAGTTTGGCATTCGTTATTAACAAAATTCTTCTTTTTATTTGGCTTATATCAGTTTTTCTTGATCTTTAAAAAATACATTAAAAACTCACTCCCTTTTGATAATATTTGACCTATATTAGCAAACATATATTGAACAAACAAATATAATAATATTCTAGGTCTATTTTATTTATTTTTTGGTAATTTTGAAAATAAACTCTTTATTTTAGAATAGTTTAAGATTTACAGAAGAATATAGTACACAGAATTCTCACATACTTCATACCTAGTTCCCCTTGTTATTAACATCTTACATTATTACAGTACAGTTGTCACAATTAGTGAACCAATATTGATATATTGTCATTAACTGAAGTCCATACTTTGTTCATATTTTCTCAGTTTTTATCTATTTTCTTTTTTTGATTTTAAAACATTTTTATTATAAAAGTAATACAAATAAAGAAAAACTGAAATATTGAAGACAAAGTCATCCATTTACTGCCCTTCCGTCCTACTACAGCCACAGTTAGTAATTTATTTTGTCATCTTTTTGTTATATGCTTGGTGTGTTATTTACAGCCATGATCATAACCATTCATACACTTTTGTATCTTGCTTTTTTATAACTTAATATAATATTTTCTCATGTTTTTCATTACTAATTTGAAATTTCATTACTAACTAATTACTACTCATTACTAATTTTAATGAATACATCATGAACCATTCATTGGCTATATATATCTGTTTATCGACTATTTTCTTAGACCAGGGGCTGGCAAACAATGGCCCTGCATTTGTAAATAAAGTTTTATTGGAACACAGCCATGCCCATTTGTTTATATATTTTCTATGGTTATTTTCATGCTACAAACAGCAGATTTGAGAAATTGTGACAGAGACCATATGTCCTGCAAAGCCTAAAATATTTACTTTTTGGCCTTTTACAGCAAAAGTTTGTTGACCCCTGCCCTAAACTTTTAAGTGGCTTAAAATTTGGGCTATTCCAAGTAATGCCATTGGAACATCTTTGTGCATATAATTTTTTATACTTTAGGCAACTTATTTGGGAGGCACTGACAAAAGTGGTAGCACTTCTCTGGTCCCTAAATAGTCAAGTTTACACTCTGGAAGAGCATATTTTTAGTTTTTATTTCAAGTCAACCAAAGAGAGATATAACAGTAATTTCAACATGAAAACTAATTGAAAAAAACTTTTACTTTCTACTGGAGATGAAAAAGCAGACTGAAGTAAACTCTCTAGGTGTCACAGTGTATGCAATGCCATTCCAGGCTAGCTGTAGTGACCATAATGTGCAGGGAGTGTGGAGTAAGGCAAAGAGGTGGCAGTCTCCACAACGAGCTAGCCATGGCAGCAAGGAATGATAGGCAGCTAAGAGTGGGGATTGACAGAAGAAACATCTATTCCACCCCTGCAAACACATCCTAGGCATAAACCTGTATACAACTGTAATTAAAGTGTCTCCAATGAGAGAGGTCTAGAGCAACTACTCTCTCTATTTTTGGGGGGAAAGGGTGAGGAAGATTGGCCCTAAGCCAACATCTGTTGCCAATCCTCCTCTTTTTGCTGAGGAAGATTGGCTCTGAGCTAACATCTGTGCCAATCTTTCTCTATTTTTTTGTATGTGGGATGCTGCCACAGCATGGCTTGACGAGTGGTGCATAGGTCCGCACCTGGGGTCTCAACCCACAAACCCTGGGCCACCGAAGCAGAGTGCATGAACCCAACCACTATGCCACCAGGCGGGGCCCCCACTCTATATTTTTGAACAAAAAAAAGTTCTTCTATCTGGGAAAGTTTTATTCTTCAGAAAGAAAACTTATGGAATGGACCAGCTAAGTCAACCCTGACTATCTCTGAGATAAAAGATGAAGCAGTCTGATGGGTCTCAAATCCCAACTTGTATGAATAAACTAAGCATCGGGAAACAGAGGTGTCATCTCCTAAGGGAAATATTCTGTTATGGCTGAGGGAAGCACTGATGTGTGTAGGCACCACGGTCTGTAACCCTTCTCCTTCTTCTCAGTACCGACAAGGCAGATGAGCTGGAGTTCTGGTAAGCCCACACAGATTACTTCATGCCAGTCTTTACTCTCCAAGAGGTCCAGGTAAATCAAGAACACTATGTAAACTGGGGTGGCATCTCCTATATCTAATTCCATCATTTCAAAATACTTAGGGTGAATGCCCATCTAGGCATCCTTGGGGGCCCATGAATGGGCACCGCCACCACTGCCAAAAATGCTCCAGACCACTGCAGCCCAGGGTTGACCTGGAATCACCTTGCTCCTCCACGCCCCACTGCCATGCACTGGTGGTATGCTGCACCCCGAGCGGGAAAGCAGCAGGAGTACGCAGGCATCTGGGTTCTGCTTTCCTGCTGCCTGCTACCTCTATTGTCTCTAGGCAGGAGGGGTCAGATCTCTACAGGCACACCTTGGAGATAGTGCAGGTTCAGTTCCAGACCACTACAATAAGGCGAATATTGCAGTAAGGCAAGTCACCCCAATTTTTTGGTTTCCCATTGCATGTAAAAGTTGTGTTTATACTATACTGTAGTCTATTGTTTGCAGTAGCATTATGTCTAAAAAAATGTACATATCTTAATTAAAAAATACTTTAGTGCTAAAAAATGCTAACCACCATCTGAGCCTTCAGTGAGTCTAATCTTTGTGCTGGTGGAGGGTCTTGCCTCTGTGTTGACAGCTGCTGACTGATCGGGGTGGTGGTTGCTGAAGGTTGGGGTGGCTGTGGCAATTTCTTAAAATAAGACAACAGTGAAGTTTGCCTCATTGATTGACTCTTCCTTTCATGAACGATTTCTCTGTGGCATGGGATGCTGTTTGATAGCATTTTACCCACAGTAGAACTTCTTTCAAAATGGAAGTCAGTCCTCTCCAACCCTGCCTCTGCTTTATCAACTAAGTTTATGTAATAATCTAAATCCTTTGTTGTCATTTCAACAGTCTTCACAGCACCTTCACCAGGAGTAGATTCCATCTCAAGAAACCACTTTCTTTGCTCATTCATAAGAAGCAACTCCTCATCCCTTCAAGTTTTATCATGAGATTGCAGCAATTCAGTCACGTCATCAGGCTCCACTTTTAATTCTATTTCTCTTGCTGTTTCCACCACATTTGCAGTTACTTCCTCTGCTGAAGTCTTGCACCCCTTAAAGTCATCCATGAGGGCTGGAATCAACTTCTTCCAAACTTCTGTTAATGTTGATATTTTGACCTCTTCTCATGAATCACGAATGTTCTTAATGGCATCTAGAATGGTGAATCCTTTCCAGAGGTTTTCAATTTGCCCAGATCCATCAGAGGAATCACTATCAATGGCAGCTATAGCCTTGTGAAATGTATTTCTTAAATAATAAAACTTGAAAGTTGAAATTACTCCTTCATCCATGGGCTGCAGAATGGATCTTATGTTCGCAGGCGTGAAAACGACATTAATCTCGTACATCTCCATCAGAGTTCTTAGGTGACCAGATGCGTTGTCAATGAGCAGTAATATTTTGAAAGCAATCTTTTTTTTTCTGAGCACTGGTCTCAACAGTGGGCTTAAAATATTCAGTAAACCATCTTATAAACAGATGTGCTGGCGTTTAGGCTTTGTTGTTCCATTTATAGAGCACAGGCAGAGTAGATTTAGCATAATTCTTAAGGGCCCCAGGATTTTTGTTATGGTAAATGAGCATTGGCTTCAACTTAAAGTCACCAGCTGCATTAGCCCCTACCAAGAGAATTAGCCTGCCCTTTGAAGCTTTGAAGCCAGGCATTGACTTCTCCTCTCTAGCTGTGAAAGTCCTAGATGGCATCTTCCGCGAATATAAGGCTGTTTCTTCTACAATGAAAATCTGTTGTTTGGTGTAGCCACCTTCATTAATTATCTTAACTGGATCTTCTGGATAACTTTCTGCAGCTTCTACATCAGCACTTGCTGCTTCACCTTGCACTTTTATGTTATGGAGATGGCTTTTTTTCCTGCTAGCTTCAAACTTTTCTTCTGTAACTTCCTCACCTCTCTCAGCCTTCATAGACTTGAAGAGAGTTAGAGGCTTGCTCTGGATTAGGCTTTGGCTTAAGGGAATATTGTGGCTGGTTTGATCTTCTATCCAGACCACTAAAACTTTCTCCATATCAGCAATATGGCTGTTCCACTTTCTTATTTGTGTGTTCACTGGAGTAACACTTTTAATTTCCTTCAAGAACTTTTCCTTTGCCTTCACAACTTCACTAACTCTTTGGTGCAAGAGGCCCAGCTTTTGGCTTATCTCAGCTTTCAACACGCCTTCCTCACTAAGCTTAATCATTTCTCGCTTTTGATTTAAAGTGAGAGACGTGCGACTCTTCCTTTCACTTGAACACTTAGACATCATTGCAGGGTTATTAATTGGCCTAATTTTAATATTATTTATCTTAGAGAATAGGGAGGCCTGAGGAGAGGGAGACAGGGAATGGCTGGTCAGTGGAGCAGTCAGAACATACACATTTATTAATTAAGTTCACTTGATTAATTAAGTACACATCATTAATTAAGTTCATTATTAATTAAGTCTTACATGGGCGCAGTTCATGGCACCCCAAAAAAATGACAATAGTAATATCAAAGATCACTGATAACAAATATAATAATAATGGAAACGTTTGAAATATTGTGAGAGGGCCGGCCCCGTGGCTTGGCGGTTAGGTGCGTGCGCTCTGCTGCTGGCGGCCGGGGTTCGGATCCTGGCACGCACTGACGCACGGCTTCTCTGGCCATGCTGGGGCCGCGTCCCACATACAGTAACTAGAAGGATGTGCAGCTATGACGTACAACTGTCTACTGGGGCTTTGGGGGAAAAAATAAATAAATAAATAAAATTATAAAAAATTATGAAATATTGTGAGAATTACCAAAATGTGACACAGAGACATGAAGTGAGCACATGCTGTTGGAAAAATGGCACCAATAGACTTGTTCAACGCAAGGTTGCCACAAACCCTCAATTTGTAAGAAACCGCAATATCTGTGAAACACAATAAAATGAGGTATGCCTATGTTTTATTTTTCTGGTCCAGAATCCCATCCAGGATTCCACATTACATTTAGTCGTTGTGTCTCCTAAGGCTCCTCTTGGCTGTGACACTTGGTGTATTTTATTTTAAGGACTCCCATTTCACCCATGTCCTCATCTATTCTAGTATTCTCTCTCCATTTCCCCACCCTTTTCCTCCACTTGTATTTATTGCCTACTCCCTAAACACATAATTTGTTTCAAATTCACTGCTTTTAAAGGCGTTATTATCTTTCTTGAAGATCTTTACCCCCATTTGGATGGCGCATCTTCTCCAGAATGTCAAAGGTTGTAGCTAAAAGAGATGAAGAGCCTTTGCTCATAGTAGATACCTAAAATTTTTAGGATTCTGTTTTCCTCTTGCAAAATTCCCTCAGATTAATCCCATTCTTCCTCCCTCACTCCTACAAATCACAGGTGGTGTGGTATGGTTTGGGGGAACCTGGAAAGGCAGGTGTTAGCTTTGAGGTTAGTCGGAGAATTCCAGATCTACCATTATTCCAGCTATTTGGATCTTGAGCGAGTTAATTTAACTGGCCTGATTTTCTAGTTTCATTATCTGTAAAACAGCTGTAGGAAAGGCAAAAGTTTGCCTCTACTCTTTCAAGGTCTCTGACTGGGCCTAAGAATTAAGTTGACATAAAACGAATTAACAAGGGAAAAGCATTTTATTTTATTTACTATTTTTACACATGGGATTCTAAACAGGAAAATAAAGACCCAAAAAGCAATTAGGATATAAGTGCTTATATACAAGGTTGAAAGAGTAGTAATTTTGTAAAAGTAACTAAGATGTATGGGGAGACTTAAGAAGATAAGGGTTATTTTAACAAGGTTTACTTACACAGATTCCCCATCGCTGTGATGAGACTATTCCTTTCCTTCTGGTACAGGGAGAGCATCTTTTACATGGGAGTTTTATCTCCAACTTTCAGGAAGAAAAGGGGAGGTCACAGCACCTTTCTTGCATCTGCTGTTTTTTAAGTGCCTTTAGTTCAAAATAATCCTTATGCACAAGTAGCATCTTTTAGAGTGGCATATTCTGCTGCCCTTCACAGTGACATTACTACCCCACAGGGTTGATGATGAGATAATGTATGTAAAACTCCTAATGCAGTAAGATTTATTTAGCAGGTTTAGCTTTTTTCCTCTCTTATTATTACTCAACATGTGTAGATCCCTTCTTTGAACAACTTTTGTCACTTTTCTAAATAATCTTCCTCCAGATATATTTAAAATAAAAGTTATCCATGGTGCCAAGTGAAATCCCAAATCCTCAAACATCCTGAGTTCTAATCCTTCTGTATTCATATGAAATGTTACTGAGAATTGTAAGATATTTGAGGGATTGATTTTTTTTCTGATCTAATGTCCATATTAATAAATCCATTTTACTTAGGAAAGATATTTAACTATATCTTAATTTTCTTCTGGTAAAATGTTAGCGGGAGTAAAAATACATACCCACAAAATATACTTTGCCATCTAAAAAAATCTTTAAAACATAGCGTCTATTGAATCATCATAGGAAATATATTAACCCTCCAAACATTAATCTGAGATAGGAAGAGAAAATGGAAACAAAAAAAGTGAATTGATTCAGGCTATGTTAAATATGAGGAATAATCTTAGATCTCCATATTTTTTCTAGTATACATTCAAATATTTTGTGTGTGTGTGTGTGAGGAAGATCAGCCCTGAGCTAACATCCATGCCAATCCTACTCTTTTTGCTGAGGAAGACTGGCCCTGGGCTAACATCCATGCCCATCTTCCTCCACTTTATATGGGATGCCTCCACAGCATGGCCTGACAAGTGGTGCGTTGGTGCGCAACCAGGATCCGAACCCGGGCCGCCAGCAGCGGAGCGCGCGCACTTAATGCTGCGCCACGGGACGAGCCCAACAAATTTTAAAAATCATTTTTACTGCTTAATTTTCTGTGGTGACCACTTTTTTTTGTTCTACAATAATTTTTATTAATGTGAAAAATATTCATAATCCATTTTGAAGTTAAAAAATAAAATACAAAACAATATGTACAGTAAGAACCCATTTTTAATAAACAACACAATATAAAAGCATATATATGCATGGAAAAATGAATGAACAACATAAGCAAAGGTCATCTCTCAGCCTGGGATTATGGGTGATTTTTATTTTGACTTACATGCATGGGTAAGTTTTTATATTGGTTTTATTAAAAAAAAATACACCTAATGATTATTGTGGTAAAATTGTAATAAACATTTAAAAAGAATTTAGGTCACTGAACAGTAATTGTTTAGTGTAACGTTTAAGGGAAGACAATTTTAAATTTCCCAGTTTACTTTGAAATTTCCACACCAATATGTTTTATTTTGTAGCAACATACTTGTTGCAATGTTTCACTTTACTCATATTGCTGGGACTATGGTAATACAGCAGAGTAAAGACCATTTTCTCCTTAGTTCTCATAAAGCAATTTGGGATAGATATTTGGCTATTAAGTTTCTTCTTCTTCTTCTTTTTTTTTTTTTATGAGGAAGATCAGCCCTGAGCTCACATCCATGCCAATCCTCCTCTTTTTGCTGAGGAAGACTGGCCCTGAGCTAACATCCGTGCCCATCTTCCTCCACTTTGTGTGGGACACCGCCACAGCATGGCCCAACAAGTGGTGTGTCGGTGCGCGCCTGGGATCCGAACCCGGGCCACCAGCAGTGGAGCGCGCGCACTTAACCGCTAGGCCACGGGGCTGGCCCCTATTAATTTCCTTCTAAAAGAAAACTTTTATTATGAAATAATTGAACAGGGCCGGCCCCCTGGCGTAGCGGTTAAGTGCGCGCACTCCGCTGCTGGCGGCCTAGGTTCGGATCCCAGGCGCCCACCGAGGCACCGCTTCTCCAGCCACACCGAGGCCACATCCCACATATAGCAACTAGAAGGATGTGCAACTATGACATACAACTATCTACTGGGGCTTTGGGGAGAAAAAAGGAGGAGGATTGGCAATAGATGTTAGCTCAGAGCCGGTCTTCCTCAGCAAGAAGAGGAGGATTAGCATGGATGTTAGCTCAGGGCTGATCTTCCTCACAAAAAAAAAAAAAAATGAATTAAACATATACAAAAGTAGAGAGAATAGTATAATGAACTCTTACATCCACCCCCATCTTACACAATTGTCAGTAAATCTTATTTCCTCTATCTATTTACCCCCAACCCTATATCACTTATCTTTCTTTTTTTTTTTTTTAAAGATTTTATTTTATTTTTTCCCCCCAAAGCCCCAGTGGATAGTTGTATGTCGTAGCTGCACATCCTTCTAGTTGCTCTATGTGGGACGCGGCCTCAGGATGAACGGAGAAGTGGTGCCTCGATGCGCACCCGGGATCCGAACCCGGGCCACCAGCATCGCAGCGCGCGCACTTAACCACCAAGCCACAGGGCCGGCCCCACTTATCTTTCAACATAGATTGCTAATATAATTATGGCATCTGATTATGACCAAAATGCAGGGGTAAATAATAATGGCCTAGAACGATTTGAAAATTAAGAAACTGGCCAAATGTTTGACATTAAATACTCCCCCATAGACTTTTCAATCATGAAAACTTCACGATAGCAAGATTTTTGTCTACTTTGCTCATTTAGCACTTAGAATCATGCCTGTTATGTAGGAAGATGCTTAATAAATATTTTAATAAATGATAAATTAAGAAAAATTTTTTAATGCAGTTTCATGACGAGGAGCCACAGACTATATAATATTGCAAACTGAAAGAAATTTTCTTATTATACTACTATAAAACCAAACTATACTATAAAGAAAATATTTTTCTGCTGTAAAATGCTGTCACATCATCCAAAAGGAACTGGATATTAGATTCCACTAAATATAAAAGGTTAACCTTTCATCATAACGTCTAACGTGAAGTAGAAATTTGGCGTTAGCATTCCTTTTGCAGGCAGCACATTCATATTCAACATGTATTGAGTGTCTAAATTTTACTGCATAGGTACTGTGCTGGGCATGTTCACATGTACTCCTTTTTATGAGGCATAGGGCATAGCAGTTAAGATAATTTTTCTCAAAATACGGTACGTGGGGCACTTACATAGAATTAACTATGATTTTGGGGCTGGCCCAGTGGCGTAGTGGTTCAGTTTGTGTGCTCCACTTCAGTGGCCCGGGGTTTGCGGGTTCGGATCCCAGGCATGAACCTACGCATAAATCATCAAGCCATGCTGTGGCGGTGTCCCGTATACAAAGTAGAGGAAGACTGGTACAGACATTAGCTCAGGGCCACTCTTCCTCAAGCAAAAAGAAGATTGGCAACAGATGTTAGCTCAGGGCCAAAAAAAAAAGAATTAACTAAGATTCTAAAAAAAGTTAAAATTTTAAATTCTAAAAAAAGTAATAGTGTAATATACCCCAAACCATCGAATGGTACACTTTATTTATTTATTTATTTATTTATTTTTTTCCCCCAAAGCCCCAGTAGATAGTTGTATGTCATAGCTGCACATCCTTCTTAGTTGCTGTATGTGGGACGCGGCCTCAGCATGGCCAGAGAAGCGGTGCGTCGGTGCACGCCTGGGATCCAAACCCGGGCCGCCAGCAGCAGAGCGCGCACACTTAACCGCTAAGCCACAGGGCCGGCCCAGAATTGTACACTTTAAATTGGTAAATTGTATGTACATGAATTATATCTCAATAAAGCTGTTAAAAAATTAGATTTTAGATTCCATCGTCTGACTCCACACTCTGTAAATTAGAATTTTGGAGAAAGAGGAGGTGGTGATTAGAAATTTGTAAATATAACAAAAATCTCAGGTTATTTTTTTGCCCATGACATTTTGAGTTCAATTGGAAGAGTTTCTGGCTCTGGAGCTAGATAGAGAGGTGTTCAAATGCTGCCAGTTGATGTAGGGCCTCAGTTTCTTTATCTGTCAGATGTTAATAGCTGTAGTAGTTACCTCATAGGGTTCTTGTAAGAATAACAAGAGATAAAGTGTGTAAGATGGTAGCATAATGCCAGGCATGTGGGAAGTGCTCAATAATGTTAGCTATTATTTACTACTGGAGGGGAGGGAAAACAATGTTCCTTCTAGCCTTATGAGCTCTTAGCAGAGACCCCTGTGATAAAAGACAGATTAAAAAAAAGAAAAGCAAACTAAAGTTTATTAACATGTATACCTCGTGTATACATTGGTGATACCCTGGGAAAAATGAGTAACTCAAAGAGGTGGTTTTAGAATCCAGGATTAAATGCCATTTTAACAGGGAAAGGGGAGGGAGGATTTAGGCCTCTTAGAGGAGAGTAAATGATTTTTAGGAAAGATGGATGGGCCCTTAGAAGAACAGATGGGAGGTATGATAGCTTGTGATAAAGTTTGTCTGGGTGTGCTGTCCACTTCTAATCTCCTCTCCTGTGATGAGAGTCAATCTTCCCTGGTTGATGAAACTCCCCAGGAAGGGGATTTATGACACTTGTGTTCCTTTGGGAGGATCTGTCTTTAGGCAGATAAAGACAGTTCAGAGAAAGTCTCTCCCACAATTGTTTTTCAAGTTCCTACAGCTCAAAATAATCAATGTATCAAAGCAGTCTTGAACTCCTACAATCATATTGTGAGGTGGTATATTCTGCTACTTTTCGCTACTCATCATTATTATGATCATCATTCCTGCTCCTGACTTCTGTCTTTTTGGGGAGCCTTAATCATATGATTGGACTATTGTAACAGCCTCCTAAGTTATTTCCTGTCTTCCACTCCTCTCTCTCTCAAATTCATCCTCTATTTGGATGTTAGAGTAATAGATCTAAAACGTATATCTAACCATATCATGCTCTGACTTAAAATTTTAAGTGTCTGCCACCCATTACGTATAGGATCAAATTTAAACACTTTAACAGGCCATAAAAGAACCTCTGAGATTTGTCCCCAGCCCACCTAAGTGTCACTGACTAAAATGTATAATTTCCATTATTGACTTCTCCTTGGAAACTACGTCCTTGACGTTTCACCCTGGGTGTGTAATAGGCACCTCTAGATGAGTAAGTCTAAAACAGACTCTTGCTTTCTGCGTGTTTCCTCTCTTCCCCCTCAAAAACCACTCTTCCATTGCCTGGTGTTCTATCTACTTACACAAGTCTAAACCCTCACTTCCAATCTTTACTTTCTCTTCTACATTCAGTCCATCATCACATTCTCTTTCATTCCTTGAACATACCAAGCTCTCTCCCACTACAGATGTTTCCTTTGTCTAGAAATTCTTCCCCAAGATATTCAAATGCCTGTCTCCTTGTGATTCTATTCCTAGTACAAACCACCCCCTCAGGAAGGCTGTATTTTGCCATACTATTTAATGTTGTCCCCTCCATGTGCATCCTCCCAAAACTCTTTACCACATTCCCTGTATTATTTTTATTCATAGCACTTATTGCTAGCTGGAATTACCTTGTTCATGGTCTACTTGTTTATTATTTCTCTCACCACTATATGGAAAACTTTGTCTGTGTTTCACAACCCTGTATCCCCCGAACCTAGAATAATGCTAGGTCCATGGTAGGAGCTCAGTGAATTTTTGGTGCATGAATCTGCCTATAGATTTACAGTAATGGGAGTGCATAAAATCAACAAAGTTGTGAGCAGAGGGAGCCCAGGGAGGGGCTTTGGGTCAAGTCTTGAAAAATCCTAACATATAATTGTGGGAAGGAGGATTTGACTTCAGAGGAGATAAGAAGGTGGTATGTAATTAGAAGAGAAACACAGGAGCGTGTCTTGTAAGCTGGAAGAGGAGAGTATTTTAGATTTTTTTTAAAATTTATTTTATTTTATTTTATTTTGTAAGGGAGATCAGCCCTGAGCTAACATCCATGCCAATCCTCCTCTTTTTGCTGAGGAAGACTGACTGTGGGCTGACATCCATGCCCATTTTCCTCCACTTTATATGGGACGCCGCCACAGCATCTGACATGCGGTGCGTCGGTGCCCGCCTGGGATCCAAACCAGGGTCGCCAGCAGCAGAGCACATGCACTTAACCACTACCCGACAGGGCTGCCCCAGGAGAGTATTTTAAAAAGGGAGTGTACACTGTGTCAAATGCTGCTTAAGGGTCAAGGGCCCTGAGAACTAAAAATGCCCTTTGACATATGAAGATCACAGCTGCTTCTATAGACTTTTTCCAGGGGAGTGATAAGAACCCGAAGGCAGATTGCGAAGCATCATACGATAAACAGAAGATGAGAAGATGGAAAGGGCACCAGCAAGTGCATTTCCCTTGAGGCCAAAGAGAAAAAGTAGGACAGGGGCTGGCCCAGTGGCTTAGCGGTTAAGTGCGTGCGTCCCACATACAGCAACTAGAAGGATGTGCAACTATGATATACAACTATCTACTGGGGCTTTGGGGAAAAAAAGGGGGAGGACTGGCAATAGATGTTAGCTCAGAGCCGGTCTTCTTCAGCAAAAAGAGGAGGATTAGCATGGATGTTAGCTCAGGGCTGATCTTCCTCACAAAAAAAAAAAAAAGAAAAAGAAAAAGTAGGACAAAGGTGAAAAATGAATAATAAAACTTTGGTAACAAGAGGGAGCCTCCCTCCCCTTTATGGTAGATGGGTCCCTGTTGGGTCACTTCAGCGGTCTGCACAGCTGTATTTTCACGCAAGCTTGGGATCAACCACTGTTTGTCCAGGTTTCCTCCCCAGCCCTCCCACTTCTCCATTTGCCCACACTTTCCCGCATTTCTTATCATTCTTGTCAATATATATCCTGTTGCTCTCTCCTGTCTCTGTATGCATTTTTGTTATTGAAAACTCTTCTTCTGGAACCAGCTTCTGATCTGAAGCTAAGTAGCAAGATTAACACAATCAAGGACCACGGTAGGTGTGAGATTTGGAGCAAGCCCTGGGAAGAGGAGTGGTGTGAACAAGACGCCTACTTTGAGTAGAAGGACTGGAAAGTCTTATCTGATTGGGAGACAGGTCCATAAATTCTGCCAGCACTTGTACCTGCCTGGCTCAACCTGCCTGGTGTGTCTAAAATGGATCCACGACGTCTCCAGAAGTGGTTTACTTACTGGACCCTGCCTCACTCCCAGAACACTTTGTTCTCTTATGGTCAAATTCTCCCTGTCTCCAGGTGTTTTCTTTTTAAGCATTCAGCTGTGCCTCTCAGAGTTATAATCACCTATAAGGAAGTAAGAAACATGAAAAAGTAAACCACAGAATTCCAGGTCCGTCTACCTCGTGCTCATTGAACAACCAGGAGCCCTTCTTACCTTACCACCTACCAAAGCCCTGCTCCTACATACCTACTGCTGCTTCAGGGAGATCCTCCATTGCCCTAAAACACAAGGAGTATGGCCTCCAGTATGGGACTTGCTAAATCCTTCCAATACAAGACTTTGGGTGAGCACAAATACTTCTTGGAAATTCTTACTTCTGCAGCCCATCAGGACAGAAAGAAAGAAGTTTCCAGAGTGGAGGTGTGAGGGTGAATGTGGGTGAGTGTGGGTGGACGGGTGGGGCTAAGGGTAGGAGGCTGAGGGGGAGAGAATATCATGTGATGAAAATTAAGTAGAAGATACAAGGACTTTCTCTATATTTGTTCTTACAACTCCAAGTAAATTTATGATTATCTCAAAAAGAAAAAAGAGAGGTTTAATTAAAAAAAAGAAAAGTCAGACATGGTGCTTAAGTCACACAGATAGGTATGACTTAGCCATGGTATAAAGAAAAGAGAAGGGCAGGAAAATGTTGTATTATCTTATTAAAGCAATGAGAATTTTAAAAATCCATAAAAAAAGTCTATACCTTTATATTCCTGTGTCTACCAAAGAGAATCTCAGATGAACCAGATATTAAAAAAAAAAAGTAGTAGGAGAAAATATGGGAGAGGGTAGAAGTGAAAGATTGGTAAGTTTGACTATAAAAATTTAATATACTTTTTTGTGTGTGGGTGTGAAGAAGATCAGCCCTGAGCTAACATCTGCCAATCCTCCTCTTTTTTTGCTGAGGAAGACTGGCCCTGGGCTAACATCTGTGCCCATCTTCCTCCACTTTATATGGGACACCAGCACAGCATGGCTTGACCAGTGGTGCGTCAGTGTGCGCCCAGGATGGGAACTGGCGAACCCTGGGCTGCCGCAGCAGAGCATGCGCACTTAACTGCTTGCGTCACTGGGCCGGCCCCTAATATACTTTCTCACAGGAAAAAAATTCCATTATCAAAGTAAAAAGACAAATGGAGAAAAAAAAAAAAGGGAGAATATTTGCAAAATAGCTAATATTAAAGGGTTTAGTTCATTCCTATACAGTGATGTCTTAAAACTTATAAGGAAAGTATCAACAAACTAAGCTTAAGTTCACAGAAAAAGAAATACCAATGAGTTATGAACAGGAAAAGACATTATCATTTACAATTAAAGAACAAGAAATTAAGTTAATAATGAAAGACCATTTATCACCCATCAGATTGGCAAAAACGAAAACATTTGAAAATACAAGCTGTGAGCAGGAATTGGTAGTGAAACAGGTATTTAATATAATGCGAATGGAAATGTAAATTGATACAACTTCTTTAGGGGGCGATTTAGCCTTGTCTATTTTTTTTTTTAAAGATTTTATTTATTTGGGCCGGCCCCATGGCTTAGCGGTTAAGTGCGCGAGCTCCGCTGCTGGCAGCCCGGGTTCGGATCCTGGACGCACCACTTCTCTGGCCATGCTGAGGCCGCGTCCCACATACAGCAACTAGAAGGACGTGCAGCTATGATGTACAACTATCTACTGGGGCTTTGGGGGAAAAAATAAATAAAATTATTTTTAAAAAATGTATAAATGTATCACATAACATGTATTTTGTTGTGTCTGATTGCTGTTTCTCAACATTTTGCTTCAGGATTTATCCCTGCTGTGTGTAAGCTGTAGTTTGTTCATTTGTATCACTGCATCCTATTCCATCATGTGAATATACCGTAGTCTTCTTACGCATTCTACTATTGATGGATTTTGGATTGTTTCTGGCTTAGGGCTATTACTAACGGTGCTGTGACATTCTTGTACATTTTTCCTGGTGTATATAAGTGTTTCTAAGAACATATACTGAGTTGTGGAATTGCTGTTGTACAGGGTATGTGCATTTTTAGCTTTATGAGATACTGCAAAACATTTTTGCAAAATAGTTTTGCTAATTTATATTCCTGTTAATGGTTCGTACGAGGTGGTTACTGTATCCTTGTCTACACTTGGCACTATCAATCTTTTTAATTTTAGCTATTGTTGTGAGTGAGTATATAATGATATTTCATTGTATTTCTAACTGGCATTTCTTTGATGGCCAATAAAGATGAGGATTTACATTTCTTTTGTGAAATGTCTGCTTAGGTCTTTTGCCGATTTTTCTATTGGATTGTTTTTCTTCCTGATTTGTATTAGTTCTTTATATCTTTTAGTAAACAGAAGATCTTAACGTAGTTTAATTTATCATTCTTTCTCCTAATGCTTTTTTTTTTTTAAGATTTTATTTATTTATTTATTTTCCCCCCAAAGCCCCAGTAGATAGTTGTATGTCATAGTTGCACATCCTTCTAGTTGCTGTATGTGGGACGCGGCCTCAGCATGGCTGGAGAAGCAGTGTGTCTGTGCATGCCCAGGATCCGAACCCAGGCCGCAGCCGCGGAGCGCGAGCACTTAACCACTAAGCCACGGGGCCGGCCCATCCTAATGCTTTTTTGAGTCTTGTTTGAGAAATCTTTCTC
Source organism: Diceros bicornis minor (assembly GCF_020826845.1). NCBI lineage: Eukaryota > Metazoa > Chordata > Mammalia > Perissodactyla > Rhinocerotidae > Diceros > Diceros bicornis. The sequence goes on along the minus strand of NC_080756.1, from coordinate 53,648,020 downwards.
TATCCTGAGGTCATTATATTTTCTTATATTGTTTTTTTTCCCCAATTTTTTTTATTGTGGTAAAATAGACATAACATAAAATTTACCATTTAACCATTTTAAATATACCGTTTAGTGGTATTAAATACATTCATAATGTACAACCATCACCACCATCCATCTCCGTACTGCTTTTCATCTTGTAAAACTTAAACATTATACCCATTAAACAATAGTTTATCATTTCCCCCTCTCTCTAGCCCCTGGCAACCACCATTCTACTTTCTGTTTCTATGATTTGACTACTCTAAGTATCTCATATAAGTGTAATCATATAATATTCACCTATTTATAACTGCCTTATTTCACTTAGCATAATGTCCTCAGGGTTTGTCCATGTTGTAGCATATGTCAGAATTTCCTTCCTTTTTAAGGCTGACTAATATTCCATTGTATGTATATATCATATTTTGCTTATCCATTCATCTGTCAATGGATACTTGGGTTGCTTTCATGTTTTAGCTATTTCAATTAATGCTTCTATGAACATGAGTGTACAGATATCTCTTTGAGATCCTTTTTTCTTTTCTTTTTTTTTTGTGAGGAAGATCAGCCCTGAGCTAACATCTGATGCCAATCCTCCTCTTTTTTTGCTGAGAAAGATTGGCCCTGGGCTAACACGCATTCCCATCTTCCTCTACTATATATGGGACACCACCACGGCATGGCTTGATAAGCGGCGCATCGGTGTGCAGCGGGATCTGAACCCACGAACCCTGGGCACCAAAGCGGAGCGCAGGCCCTTAACTGCTGCACCACCAGGCGAGCCTCTGACATCTTTTTTCAATTCTTTTTTTTTTTTTTTTGTGAGGAAGATCAGCCCTGAGTTAACATCCATGCCAGTCCTCTTTTTGCTGAGGAAGACTGGCCCTGAGCTAACATCCATGCCCATCTTCCTCCACTTTATGTGGGACGCTGCCACAGCATGGCCCGACAAGTGGTACATCCGTGCGCGCCCGGGATCTGAACCCGGGCTGCCAGCAGTGGAGTGCGTGCACCCAACCGCCATGCCTCGGGGCTGGCCTCTCCTTTTTTCAATTCTTTTGGATATATACCCCAAAGTGGAATTGCTGGGTCATATGGTAATTTTATTTTTAATTCTTTGAGGAGCTGTCACACTGTTTTCCACAGAGGTTGAATCATTTTACAGTCCCTCCAACAGTGTTGAGGGTTCCAATGTCTCCACATCTTTGCCAACACTTGTTATGTTGGGGTTTTTGGTAGTAGCCATCCTAATGAGTGTGAGGTGGAATCTCATTATAGTTTTGATTTGCATTTCCCTAATGATTAGTGATGTTGAGCATCTTTTGATGTGCTTGTTGGCCATTTGTATATTTTCTCTGGAGAAATGTCTATTAAAGTTTTTTGCCCATTTTTGAATCAGGTTTTGTGTTTTGTTATTGAATTTTAGGAGTTCTGTATATATTCTGGATATTAATCCCTTATCAGATATATGATTTGCAAATATTTTCTCCCATTCTGTAGGTTGCCTTTTTACTCTGTTGATATTGTCCTTTGATGCACAAAATTTTTAATTTTTTTTTTTTTTTTTGGTGAGGAAGACCAGCCCTGAGCTAACATCCATGCTAATCCTCTTCTTTTTTTTTTTGCTGAGGAAGACTGGCTCTGCGCTAACATCTATTGCCAATCCTCCTCCTTTTTTTTTTTTCCCCCCCAAAGCCCCAGTAGATAGTTGTATGTCATAGTTGCACATCTTTCTAGTTGCTGTATGTGGGACGCGGCCTCAGCATGGCTGGAGAAGCGGTGCGTTAGTGCACGCCCGGGATCCGAACCCGGGCCGCCAGCAGCGGAGCACGCGCACTTAACCGCCAAGCCACGGGGCCAGCCCTGCCCTATGTTTTCTTCTAAGAATTTTGTAGTTTTAGTTCTTAATATTTAGGTCTTTGATCCATTTTGAGTTAATTTTTGTGTATGGTGTGAGATAAGGGTCTGACTTCATTTGACTATGTTGCTTTTCAAAAGTTTTATTGTTTTGCTTTTCATATTTTGTTCCATGAAATGTCTGGAATTGACTTTTGTGTATGGTGTGAGGCAGAAGTATGATTTTATTATTTTCCATCTAAAGGATCATATGGGTAAGCAAATGTCCCATCACCTGTTAATGAGACCATTCCTCATCCATTTTTCTTCAGTGCTATCTTTATCATAAATCAAGTCTGTTTGTGGGGTCTATTCAATCTCACTGGTCTACTTTCTACAATGCTACCCTGTCTTAATTTATATAACTATAATAAATACTGATATTTGGTATAATAAGTTCTTATATTTTATTTTTCTTTTTAAAGAGTATCTGGGCTATTTGTGCCTCATGCTATTGACCCAAGTACGTCACATAAATTATGGACTCAGTTTGTTGTGTTCTTTAAAAATACTTTAAAGATTTGTTTCGGAATTACAGTGAATGCATAGAAATTTTGGAATGACTTACATATTTAAAATATTGAATTTTGTAACACAAAAAGATTTTTCTCTCTACTTGTCTTTTTACATTTTTTCTATTAAGATATAACTTTCTCTGTAGAGATCATCTATTTCTAGGTCCTTGATATTGTTTGATGCTATTGTACATCACATTCTTTTATTAAATTTTATATTTCTTACTCTTACTTGTAATTGAAATACAGTAGTTTTTTTTTTCTTTTTTTGCTGAGGAAGATTGGCCCTGAGCTAACATCTGTGCCAATCTTCCTCTATTTTGTATGTGGGTTGCCACCACAACATGACCACCAACGAGTGGTGTAGGTCCACGCCCAGGAAATGAACCTGGGCCACCAAAGTGCAGCGTGCTGAACTTAACCACTAGGCCGGCCCCCAGTAGATTTTTGTATATTGACTTCTGATGTAACAACCTTGATAATTCTTAAATTCTAATAACTTATCTGTAGATTTAAAATGTTTAATGTACATAATTATTATCATGTAAATAATGATATATTTCTTCGTTTCTCAAATTCTTACACCTTGTATTTATCTTTCTTGCATTATTGTACTTTCTAGGATCTCCAGTACAATGTGAAATAGAAGTAGGAATAATGGGCAGCTATGAATTATTCTCAATCTAAAAGTGAAAAGCTCTTAGTGTTTTACCATAAAGTGTGATATTTGCTGTAGACTTTTTGTAGATACTCTTTATCAGAGTAATTTCTCTTCTATTTCTATTTCAGTATTAGTAGTAAAAAATAATGTATGGATGTTTAACTTTTTGTAAAAACATTTTAAAGTTTTCATCGTAAAGCTTTTATGTATCTTTTGTTAGGTTTATTTCTTAAATTATTTATGTATTTATTTTATTGTATTGTAAATGACACTTTCCATTAAATCTTCTAACTAGTTGTTTGTAGACAGGAAATATATTGATTTTTGAATCGTAATTTTATCCTTTTTACTTACTGAGTTTTCTTATTCTTTGTAGTAGTTTTTCTGTTGATTCTTTTGGTTTTCCAGGAAACAATAATCTGAAAATAAGGATAATTTTACTTCCTCCTTTTCATGTGTAGTATTTAAAGGCAAAATAATGGGTGTGAGTATATATTAAGAAGAGAGACAGGGAGGAGCTGAGCTGTGCCAACTGTAGGCTTGGAGGAGAAGAGAAGGGGAAGGATTAAGGAAGACCAAGGAATGGCCAATGAGGTAAGAAATAAATTGGTGAAGAGTGGTGTCCTAGAAGTAAGTGAAGAAACTATGTCAAGAAAGAAGGAATGATCACTTGTTCCAAATGATAATGAGAAATCAAGTAATGTGAGGACTGAGAAGCCAAGAAATCTGCAGTACCTGGAACGGAAAGTGGATGCTTTAAGGAAGGCAGACAGAGGGGCCGGCCCCGTGGCTCAGTGGTTAGGTGCGCGCGCTCCGCTACTGGCAGTCTGTGTTTGGATCCTGGGCGTGCACCGACGCACCGCTTCTCCGGCCATGCTGAGGCCGCGTCCCACATACAGCAACTAGAGGGATGTGCAGCTATGACATGCAACTATCTACTGGGGCTTTGGGGAAGAAAAAAAAAGGAGGAGGATTGGCAATAGATGTTAGCTCAGAGCTGGTCTTCCTCACAAAAAAAAAAAAAAAGGAAGGCAGACAGAATATTCAGGTGCAGATGTAGGTAGGTTGGTCTAATCAGTGCTGGGAGAATGAAGAGTTTTTTCTCTCTTTGCTTTTATTCTATAATGGATATTTAAAAAGGTCATTAGCCAAGAGTGAGAGGAAAGAGAACTTAATGGTTGGAAGAGAGAAAAAAGGGTGAAAATGTCTAGGAGAGTGGAAGAATGAAGGGATTGAGAATATGTAGTAGGTTTGTAGTATAGTAGTGAGGTTGTCACTTGAGGTTTATGATCATAAATTTAAAATGCAACCACCCAGTATGGTTGTGTTTTTCAACTACTCAAGTGGAATGCAAAATGAATGGAGAATTTAAAAAGGGTTGTGGCTTTGCAAGGTGAGTGTGGAAAGAGGCTAATAAGGAAGGAGATGATTGTCACTGTAGTAGATCATGGGATGTAAACTTCTGTCTTAGGGAATGGAAGGTGAGGGAAAGATTGAAGACTTGTTGGAGTGGGAATACTAGAGTTAATGAGCTGAAAAGTTAAGGACTCAAGAGTCCCTTGGATTTGATAATATAGAAGTCATGGATTACCTGTGCCAGAACACTTTCTGTATATAAATGTAGTCAGTGTCAGTTTTCAGTGAATTGGAGTAAATGAGATGTGAGAAAGTAGGAATTGTGAATGTCAACTGGTGGTTCCCAACCTGGTTTCACATCATAATCAACTAGAGAGATTTTTTTTTTTAAGTTCTCAGATGATTTTCATGCAGCCAGACAAGTACCTATTGCCTAATTGTTGGGAACATTTGGTGGAAGATCTTTGACAAATCTTGTGTGATATTGTCAGCGATTATTAAAATTATAATACAGTAAGAAAAACTGGTTTCATGGCCAGCCCTGAGGGCATAGTGGTTAAAGTTGGGCGTTCTCACTGCTTTGGCGGCCTAGGTTCAGTTCCCCGTCAAGGAACCATACCACTCGTCTGTCAGTTGCCATGCTGTGGTGGTGGCTCATATAGAAGAACTAGAAGGATGTACAACTAGAAGATACAACTATGTACTAGGGCTTTGGGGAGGGAAAAAAAAAAAAGATTGGCAACAGATGTTAGCTCAGGGCAGATCTTTCCCTGCAAAAACAAGACGACAACAACAACAAACTGGTTTCATATATTACTAGTTAGGGAATAAATTGTTAAATCCTTTCTATAGAGCTATATAAAAAATAATTTTAAAAATTGTATGCTAACTCAGCAACTTCACATCTAGAGATTTAAATAAATGTAAAAATTATACATTTATAGGTGATATATTATGCAGCCATAAAAATAATGTTTTCAAGCACTATGTGATTTGAAAATGCTCCACATTTGTATTTTATTTAAAACAAAGGAAGCAAATTATACATACAGCATGAATCTAATTTGTTTGAAATATGCGCCAAAATATAGCCTAGAACGAAATGCAACCAAACTTTAATAGCATTATCTCTAGGTGATATGCTTAAAGGTGGGTTTTACTTTCCTTTGGGCTTTTTTTTTTTTCCCAAAAAGCTAGAGTCTTACTTTTATATTTAGAAAACAAAAAGATGAGAAGGAAGAAAAGAGAAATTCCATGTGAGAATGGAAGGAGCTAGCATTGGAGGAGGTCATCAAGAGGGCATGACCACTGGTTGACCCTCGAGCTGGATCTGGGCAATCAGAGGCTTCTCACCCCTCCCGGTCCTTGGAATTTGTGTTCTGCCCACTATTCTCACAGTGGGAGCCATTTTCAAGGACGCAATCTTGAGAGAACAATGCACTGTTGAGATCATCTGGACGGTATGCGTGACTGAACCCTATTAAGGCTTCTACATAAACTTTTAAGATTCTGGCAGGTGGGTGTGGAGAACTCTTCTTGCCACTGCCCAAGACGAGCCTTGTGTGTAAGTTCTCTTGCTTATTAAACCTGCCCCCTACCAATCTGGAGTGGTCTGCCTCTTTCTTCACTCTCTCCTTGCCTTCTGGGCACGGGGACCAATTTCAGATTTCACCCGGGGAAATTCTCAAGGTTAGGAGTCAACAATTAGTGAGCCAGCCAGGAGACCAAAGAAATGGGTCTTGGGAAAAAGGCATTCTCAGGGGGAAATCCTGAGTTGGCTTTCTGCCCCTGTGTGGGGAGGGGTGGCCCATATGTTAGATGATGGTAGACCGCCACATGAGTGTGAGATGCCTATCTCATACCGAGGCCAGTATGAGATGCTGGCCTCTACCGTGGGCAGTTCGCCTGGCCCCCGATGCCCAACTCGAGGCTGAAGCTCAAACTAGAAAGTCAGAAGAAAAGCCGAGGTTAGAGAAAGACGTGTGGTTGTCACTACTCTGCTAGCTTCAGGGCTGGCAGACAAGGTGGGAGAGCAGGATAAGTTGGAGACCTTAGTGTGCTGTTTTGCAAAACTAGGAGGATGCAAGCTGCCACAGATTAAGTTCTGAGCACTTGTGACAAAGCCTGATGGGGACCCTAAGAGGTGGAATCCCTGGGAAAGTTAGAGGAGGGAAGAGGAGGATGTTGTGGTGATTGACAGTGAAACAGATGAAAGGCCTTCTCCCGCCTGACCCCCAATACAAAGGAAAGCAAAAGCACAGCAACGACAACCCCAGCCAGCGGGGCAGCCCCCAGTTCAGGAAATGTTCATGATGAGAGAATATACTCCCACTGAGCTTAATGACTTAACTGCCAAGTTCCAGCAAAAGCCCAGGGAAAGTACCCAGGCGTGGTTAGTGCAGCTATGGGGTATGGGGGAGTGGGGGACAATGCCTGAATGGTATTCGGGGCATTCAAGAAACTCAATCCCTTATAGATTGGATTATTCTAGACTGCAGGGAGGCTCGGCCCAATGGGGGATCTCTCTGAGCATGTGGGACCCTGGAGATCTATAGAGGAAGTGCAACAAATTCTTGATAGCTGGGAACCAGAGTGTTCATCTGTGCCCGTCTTTGAAGGCCCTGCTTGGGCCACAGGAATGACAGCCGAGATACCCCAGTCCACCACAGCACCTGGTATGGGACACGGATATCCATGCTGAGCCCAGTTGTGGGACAAGACACTTATGATGTTGGGCAATCATTGCTGGTCTGGGGGAAACAGACAAATCATGGGAACAGGTACACACTGTCGGAAAGACTCGAGACAGAGGGGGCTCAAAAAGCCAGAAGGCTATCCCAATCTGTAAAGGGTGTAGCAAAAGTAACCCAGAAGCAAATGTGATTGGACGTCATTGCTGCCTGGACCACTGCTGAAAAGAGACTGGCAACCCAATGTTGTGTTGGTCAGCCTGTGGAAAGCCTTAAAACCTGAATAACAGTACAGACCTGCGCCACCTGCCCCTACCATCCCTGATGCCCCGCCTGCTCCTCAGAGATACAGTCCTAATCAGGGTGGGTGCCTGCCACGCCCTGGGTGTAAGATGCAGGCCAAGGTTACCTCCAGGTAAAGGCCATTGGAGGCAATCAGAGGCCTCATGTTGAGCTCACTATTCACTCTTCCTCCAGAAATAAACAAAAGATGGCAGCTCTGGTTGATACTGGAGCTGAATGTACTCTACCACATGGTAACCCTCAGAAGTTTTCTAGCCCCCTCAGTGCCATCGATGGTTACAGAGGGCAAATGATTATGGTCAGGAAGCTCCCTCTGACACTGTAAATTGGGTGTTCTCTCCCACAAGCATATGAGGTTCTTATCTCTCCAATACCAGAGAACATATTGGGCATTGATATCCTACGAGGTCAAACTCTGCAAACCTTTATTGGTGAATTCTGTCTCCGAGTTAGAGTAATCACACCAGTGCTGAGGGGAACGCCAGCTGGGAACTGGTAAGTCTACCACCCCTGTGAAGAGTGGTAACTGTCAAACAGTATAAATTGCCTGGGGGGCATAAGAAAATAGGAGAAACTATCCAAGGACTGCACCAAGTGGGTATTGTATGCTCTGTCCATACTTCTTTCAACAGCCCAGTATAGCTGGTAAAGCCAAATGGCTCACGGCAGATGACTGTGGACTACCGAGAATTGAACAAGGTGGCACCCCCCATCCATGTGGCTGTGCCCAACACTGCCATCATCTTAGATACCTTGGCCGTGGTCCTAGGAGTATATCATGCTGTACTGGACTTAGCAAATGATTTTTCAGTATACCCCTGGCTACTGAGTCACAAGATCAATTTGCCTTCCTGTGGGAGGGGCAACAATGGACCTTTCAAGTGCTTCCCCAAGGCTACCTGCACAGCCCCACAATATGTCATGGGATGGAAGCCTGACATCTGTCCCTGTTCTCCTTCTCCAATCAGTAAAATGGGCCCATTACATTGATGATATAATGTTAACATGTGAAGACTTGCCTCTGCTGCAGGACACTCTGCAGACTTTGCTGGAACATCTGTGAGGGAGAGGATAGGCAGTGAACTCACAGAAAGTTCAAGGCCCAGGCATCACTGTAAAGCTTTGGGAGTCATTTGGTTGGTAAGATGTGCATTGTCCCAGAAGCTGTGATTGATAAGGTGCAAGCCTATCCAACCCCTAAGAACATGAAAGAGGTGAAGCATTTGTGGGGATTTTGAGGTTTTGGAGGACTTTTAATCCCCACCTGGCACAGTGCCTCCATCCCTTACACTGCCTGATAAAGAGAGGGCACATGTGGGACTGGGGATCAGAGCAGCAAGCCGCCTTGAGAAGGCAAAAATACTAGTGAAGCAGATTAAAGCTCTGGGCATCTCCCAAGCAGGGCTACCATTTGAGTTAGATGTGTCTGTGACTCTGGAAGGTATGGGCTGGGCACAGCGACAGAGACAACAGAAATACCCCTGGGATTTTGGTCCCTGCTCTGGAAGGGAGCAGAAACCCAATATACCCCCACAGAGCAACGGCTCCTAGCAGTGTACACAGTGCTCCTCCAGGTAGAGCCTCTCATGAAGCAACAGTATATCACGGTAAGAATTTCCCTTCCTGTCAAGGGGGGGTTAAGAATATGTTCCAGGGCCAGCCCGGTGGCATAGTGATTAAGTTCGCACTATCTGCTTCAGCGCCTGGGCTTCACAGGTCTCGGATCCCAGGCGTGGACCTGCACACCGCTCATCAAGCCCTGCTGTGGCAGGCGTCCCACATATAAAGTGGGGCACGGAGGAAGATGGGCATGGATGTTAGCCCAGGGCCAATCTTCCTCAGCAAAAAGAGGAGGATTGGCAACGGATGTTAGCTCAGGGCTAATCTTCCTCTCCAAAAAAAAAAAGGGAATATGTTCCATCAACGCAGCTCTGCCATGGCTCAAACTCCCATGTTGACTAAGTGGCGTGCCTATTTGCAGCAGAGGGGCACCCTGTCCACCACCCTACTGTCTCTAGAAATCTGGTACTACTATACCCTGTAGAGTGTGTAGATCTTCCAAATGCCCCCCACCCCTGAGGCCTGTAGACAGAGAGTGGGAGAAATTCCCCCTGATGCCTGGTATACAGATGGGTCTAGTTGGGGCAAAGTGTCCACATGGACTGCAGTTGCTATTCAGCCCGATACTGACACCATCTGGATGGAAACAGGAACAAACTGCAGCAGCCAATGGGCTGAACTCAGAGCAGTTTGGCTGGTCATCATCACTCATAAGCCCTGGCCGTTAACCCTTTGCACTGACAGTTCAGCTGTTCTAAAGCGACAATGAGAAGCCAAGGGGTGGATGATCATGAATAAAGCCTTGTGGGGTCAGGATATGTGGAAAGAGATTTGGGTTGGCCTGCAAGAGCCTGAGGCAGTCCTCACTGTCTTCCACATCCTGGCTCATAAGGTGCTGACACCCCCTGGCAAACAGGAAGCTAATGCCCTAACTCAGATCCAAGCCCGAACAACTGACCCTTCCATAGACACAGTAGATTGGGCGCATAGAATGAGAGGCCACCGTAGTGCCTTGGTGGGATGGCCTATTGCCAAGGATGCTGGATTGCCCTTGAAATACTAACTTGGTTAAAGCAGTAACAGCATGTTCTGTGTGTTCTAAACAACACCCAAGGCAACCACCAAAGGAGTCTGGGACCATCCACCAGAGTTCCCAACCAACAAGAAATTGGCAAATTGATTATGCTAGCCCCCTCCCTCTGAGTCAGGGTTCTAAATATGCCTTGGTTTGTGTGGACACTGCATCTTGCCTAAGCCAAACTTTCCCCTGTCACCACGCAAACCAGGCTACCACTGTTAGGGGATTAGAGAAGCTGAGTACCATGTACAGATATCCTCTTCAAATAGACAGTGATGGAGGTCACATTTCAAAGGTCATAATATGCAAGACTGGGCAAAAGAACATGACGTGGAATGGAGGTTCCATCTCCCCTATAACCCCCAAGTAGCAGGGTTGGTGGAAAGGAAAAATGGAATATTAAAGCAGCAGATCACATTACTAACAGGTAAAACCACCTTGGTTGAGTGGACTGAAGTACTGTCCCAGGCTTTAATACATTTGAATGATCAACCAGTAGGGCCTGTTTCCCCGTATGCCAGACTGGGGGCTCCTGCCCTGACTCTCGCCGTGGATCAACGTGCTATGCTGTTGAGAACATCAAACCCTATCAAGCCTGGGAAAGGTGTCATCTACTAGAACTTGCAATCGGACCTACCATGGGGACAGGTGATACTTTGCACCCCTGGGTGAGGGGGAATACTCAACCTCCGCTGGGATCCCATTGTCTTGCTGCAAGCTGGACCTGTTGAAATGCACTATACTTGGAACAGAACATGCACCACTGCAAGAGGGGAGAAAGTGGGGGTCCTGGTCTGGCATATCCTGCCCCAGTTTATCTCCTCACACCTGACAGCGCTGCCTCCCCCCGCCAATATGTGTGGTATGGACAACCAGGTCAAGCTCCTAAAGCTGCCAACCTGCTTCTCCTCGTGAGGCCAGGCGGGCAAGTTGTTTTCCACTGGTATGATCATTTGGCCACCGTCTTTGTTCCCTCCGTTGGCCTGGAGGATGTTACAGCACACATAGAAGCCCTTACTAAATTCACTCAATGAGCCTTAAATGGTAGTCGGCAAAGCCTGTCTTTACTGAACGCTGAAATGTCTCTAATGAGAAAAACTGTCCTCCAGGATAGGACAGCGTTGGACGTTGTTACTGCCTCGCGAGGAGGCACCTGTGCATTATCGGAATGGAATGTTGTGTGTTCCTGCTTGATGAGTCTGCTAATGGATCATCTTTATTAAATCACATGAGGACACAAGTGGATACCCTGAGTGATCCGACACCCAGCCTAGGAGACTTAATAAATCAGTGCTTTGGATCATGGGGCTCTCGGTGGAAAAATGGTTACTTATTTTGGGAATCAGTATCTTAATCTGTGTTTTCTCTTGCATATGCCTATATTGCTGCTGTGGCATCTGCCTCCAGTACAGCCAGAGAGCTGCCAAGTGAGGCACCTCCATGCTGATGAAACCCCTTGCTGACCACTCAGGGCACACTTGGAAGAGGGCGGCATGTGAGATTGTAAGAGCTGATCAAGAGGGGTGGAGTTTTAGAGGAGGTCATCGAGAGGAAGTGACTGCCAGTTGACCCTTGAGCTGGACCCAGGCACACCAGAGGTGTCTCACCCTCTCCCCTGTCCTTAGAATGTATGTTCTGCCCACCATTCCCACTGAGGGAGCCGTTTTCAAGGACGCAGCCTTGAGAGAACAATGTGTTGTTGAGACCATCTGGATGGTATAAGTGACTGAATCCAGTTACGGCCTCTATATAAACTCTTAAGATTCTAGAGGGCTGGTGCAGAGATCTACTCATCGTGCAGCCGCCCAACACAAGCCTCATATGTAAGTTCCTTGTTTATTAAACCTGCCACCTACCAATCTAGTGGGGTCTGCCTCTTTCTTCAGTCTCTTCTTGCCCTCTGTGTACGGGGTTCAGATTTCATTTGGGAAATTCCTGAGGTTACAAACCATCAGGGTAGTAGGCAAGGCAAAGGAGTTTTTGTTTTTAGGATCAGAGGGATTTGAACATGTTTGTAGACTGAGAGGAAAGAATGAGCAGAACTTTGGTGGACTTTGATTGAAGAAATCTAAGTTGAAGGAGATGAGATGATAAAAGGAGATAAGATGAGATAAACAAGAGAGGGAAGAATAATGTATTCATAACCTTGACATAGCCTTTAATATAAACTACAAAACTGTAACAGCTAGACCTTAAGTTAGCATGAGGGAAGCCATCTTAGGGAAAGGAAGCCATATTGTAACTATGACTCTGACTCACTAGTCTCTGTGAATACATTCTAGCCTGCACGTAGCCTAGATGATTAAGCACCTCTCGCTTTTGCAAAATACATGATCTGCTAGCTCTATGACTCTTGCTTATGTATATCTCCCAGCTGTGATAAGATGATAATTTTGTTCTCTGAGCCACCCAGGGACATGGTGACCTCCAGAAAGAAAAACTCTGTGTTGGTACCCATCACGGATGACAGAAGAAAGAGATAATGTGGCTCCTTGAAGTTTGTCACACTGGGTGATCAACATCCCTAAACCCCCTCCTTCCTTGCCCATTTCCCCTATATAACTGCTTCAAGATTCTGTATGATTTTAAGATGGTTCTTTAGGACACTATTCCACCATCTTCTGATTATGCTAGCTAATCATATAAACTTTCCTTTCTCAACCACTGACTCGTTTGCAATTGATTGGCACCAGACTGCGGCAAGCATAATGAGCCCCTTTTTGCTGAGTTACAAAACCACTATCCTGAAGTATCAAATAATGTGTATAAAAGAAACCCTGACCTCATCTATGACTCTATCTTACCTCTGAGGCATCAACATAGGCAACCAGAAAACTCTATTTTGTCTGTCTTTCTTGTGATTTTTTTTTTTTTTTTTTTGGTGAGGAAGATCAGCCCTGAGCTAACATCCATGCTAATCCTCCTCTTTTTGCTGAGGAAGACCGGCCCTGAGCTAACATCTATTGCCAATCCTCCTCCTTTCATTTCCCTTTTTCTCCCCAAAGCCCCAGTAGATAGTTGTACGTCATAGTTGCACATCCTTCTAGCTGCTGTATGTGGGACGCTGCCTCAGCATGGCCTGACAAGTGGTGCGTCAGTGCTCGCCCAGGATCCGAACCCAGGTCGCCAGTAGCGGAGCGCGCACACTTCATCGCTACTCCTTGGGGCCGGCCCCTCCTCCCAACAGTATTCAACCACCCTGGAAGAGGGGCATTCTGAGACTGACAAAAGGCTCAGATTTTGCCAGGCATGCAAAAAAGGGCAAGACAACTGAGGTAAGATGGTAATTCAGGTTTTAACCACATAATCCAAACTTTAAAGTGAATGGGACCAGCAGTGTACTACAAGATCAGAAGAAAACTGAGTCGTCAAGTCACAAGTTCTCTATCAGGTCGCATCGAAGCTGTTGAAAGATAGTTCTTCCAGACAGCTGGAAGAACAGAAAAAAGTTAGGGAAAGGGATTTGGAGTTTGAAATTTCTGGTGTGAAATACACTAGATAACAAGATCTAGATCTTGGCCATAGGTGGGTGGAGCTCTGTGAGTTTCGGAAAGTTCAAAAAGTATAAAGCTTAAGTGTTAGATGATTTATCCACATGAACTGTGAAAATCACATCAATGCCAAACTCTTTGATGAAATCTGGGGAGTGACTAGAGTAGTGGTAGATAACGATCTGAAGTTTCTTTATCAATCACTTTCCATATTCCCATTTATTCTCCAACTTACTGTCTCTTATTCTCATGTCCATTGGGGTCATCTTCTTGCCTTCACTTCCCTCCATATTCATGGCCCGTCCGTCAAATCCCTCTTGCAAAAAACTAAATAACCTTGCTCTTCTCATTCACTCACACACACACCAGCAAAAATCACACTTCCAGGAGCACAGTCAGGTCTGCAGAGAAAAGGCAGAAGGGGCCATTTAGAGATACACTGACAGATTGCAGGATGCACCAAACCCATTCGATTCTACAGTGGATTTCCCTTTCATTCTCTGAACATTTCCACAGAGGTTAGTAATTTCTTCACTGATTTTTTTTCTTAAACGAAATCAATGAACTTACATTATAAAAACTTCAAATCCATGGTAGGGTAAAAATAAGATGTTTAGAAGCTCCTTGGCACTCCCTTCATCCAGAATTCCACAGAATTCCACAGAATTAACAAACGTTAATATTTTCTTGTTTATTCTTCCAGGACTCGATTTATACATGGGAACAGTGTCATATAAAATGTTTCACAACACACCACGTATTTAATGTATATGTTAACAAAATACTTAACACATTTAACAAAACATATTTAACAAAATATGTTAAATTTGGAAAATAATTTCCACTGAAGCACAAGGGGATCTTCCTCAAAAAATTTTGAAGAGGTAAAGAAGTTATGGAGCTGGAGAAGGTACAAGAAATTTGAAATACTCTCACATTAGAATTTTAACAGAGAACATTAGGAGTATATAAATACTACATATGAAACACAGATTGACATGGCCTAGAACATTTCCCAGGTCACAACTGAAAATACACAGCCTTTGTAGCTGAGAGATGAAAGTACAAATTCAGGCTTGGAAATTTAGGAATTGGTATTTGTTGATGAAACTCAAATTATTTCCCAGCAATTCAGTTTCCTCATTTGTGGTTTAGAGCGATGATCAAGTGAGGTAATATATAAAAATTTGTATATAAATATACATAAGTAACATACAAAAGTTCTATATACAGTCTAGTGCTATTAAAAATGTCGATATTGTTCTTATCTTACTTCCTTCCAATCATGTGAGGTCCTGCCAATAGGTAGAAAGAAAAGCCCACCATCAAATATATTCAGCATCTAAGGAACAAATAAGACAAAATTGTTAATTCTATACTGCAGTCAATAAAAATCAAATGACTGTAGCTGTGTATTTGGTAAAACGACTACATGGTAAACGGTGGCATGTCTGTGTAAGCATATGCATTTTTGTGTGTTGAGCAGAGTGAAAAAGGGCAGTGAATGGTTCTTTGTGCCACTAACTGGAACATGAAAAAGTTTATGGGATATCCACTAGCTATGTGAACACAAACTGTCTCCAAAAGTCAATATATTTTGTTTACTTCCTTACAACTTAGTGTTCTACATATAAAACATTCTTACCTCTTAAGTGTTTTCTTATATTTCCGATTTTTCATTTCTTTATTGTATTTCTTTCTCCTTTTAAAAAACCATTGATCTATCTGCAAAAGAATTGAGGTGGGGGAGGTGATTAATCCGGGAATAAAGATAGTGGTTTATATGACTCATAGTACTACAAAAATAACTCTGTCAATAAAGAAATATGTTGTCACACCTGTTTTTCTGTCATGTTAAATTCAAAGGCGAGTGATAGTCTGTCTCCTATTGTGGGGCATGTGTTCAACTTAAATGTTGCCCAGAGAGTGTCCATGAGGGGTTTGCTCACTAATCTTTCCTCTTCTTCCTCTTGTTCCTCTTCTACTTCCTTTTCTTCTTCTTTCTCTCTCTCTCTCTGTTGTTTCTTTCCCCTTCTTTCATCTTCACTATGATTCCTATTTGATTGGTCTGGATTCTGATCACAAGGCATAGGTAGTTGTTTCTGTATAGCAAGATCTGTAGAATAAAATCAAGCTAAATTTGACTTTCAGATCATAGTTAGCATTCTTCAGCATGAGAATATACTTGATTTCCATAAATTAGCAATGTTGTACACTGGTGGAAAAGCAGAGAAGAAAGAAAAAGTTGTCAGAATCAACGAAGATTTTCATGAAGAGAACCGTTTAAAAATAATTTTCTTTTGGATTTAAATATATACTGAGTAAGGAAAAGAGCTATATATTGAAATTAATACATCTCCTTGTGATGTTAATTAGTGAAAAATAAATTACCTTGAAATGAATGCTATGAGTGACCTTACTTAAAGGGCTATTTAGGCTTTCTATTTCTTCTTGAGAGAGTTTTGGTAAGATATATGTTTTTAGAAATTTATCCATATGTTTCAGTTTTCCCAGCATTGTCCTGGCATATGCTCATGTCCTGGCATAATTATTAATATTGATGATACCACCTTTTACTCTCAAGTACTCTGGTTTAAACTACATATTATATGATCCGTCTACTTATACCATTAAAGAAATCAAATCAGTAACTTAAGAATAACCAAGACACAACAGAAAAAGAATACAATTAGGAACTTAATAGAAAGCAGTAGTAATTAAGACAGTGAGGTAATGTTGTACAGGGGGGCAAATTAGCCACTGGAACTGGAAGGGAGTCTAAAAACAGACCCACGTATATAATAAAAAATTGATATATGATAGAGGAGAATTACAGATCAGTGGAGAAAGTAATGGGCTATTTAATAAATACTGCTAGAAAATGACAAATAAATGTAATCTTTTAGCTCCCTTTTTATGGAGTAATAGTTAAGAACATAATCATAAATCATAGGCTTACCCCTTTTATTTTGATTGGATTTAAGTCATTCCTAAAACTACAGGAGAAAATACATATATTCAGATGAGATTTCTTTTTCTCTTTTCTTTCCTTTTTTTTCTTTTTGAGGAAGATTGGCCCTGAGCTAACATCTGTTGCCAATCTTCCTCTTTTTCTTTTTTTCTCCCCAAAGCCCCCAGTACATAGTTATATATCCTAGTTGTAGGTCCTTCTAGTTTTTCTATGTGGGACACTGCCTCAGCATGGCTTGATGAGCGTTGAGTAGGTCCACGCCCAGGATCTGAATCCGAGAACCCAGGGCTGCCCAAGTGAACGCGAGAACTTAACTGCTGCACCACCAGGCTAGCCCCAGACGACATTTCTTATACCCTGTTTGTGAGAGTCCAAATCAGTAAAAATCTTTTTGAAAGCAAATTTGGAAGTACCTAACAAGGTGGAAAATGTACACAGACTTGGATCTAGCAAATTCAAGACATACTTGTTCATTAGCACAAAGCTGTATGTAAAAGGATATCTATTGCAACATTACAGGAAATGTTCTTTTTTTTAAACTAAGGTTCATCAATGGAAGAATGCTTAAGTATTTTACATCTATTCTATGAAATACTATGCAAATTACAATTTTTTTTTAGTATAACCTCATGTATGTAAAAATTATGTACATAAATGATTGTACAGGTATGGAAGGAGAGTTTGAATGACACTCATATAATTTAATAGTGGTTACAAAGGGAGAATGAAATAAAATGTCCAGTGAATAAGGGGGACTTTTCTATTTTATGCTGTATACTTTCATGTTGTTTGACCCTTGTGCAATAGCAGTGTATGTTTAAATGAATTAGTGGAAACCGTCATATTAATAATTCCACAGAATACCTGCAGACTGAGTAGCATCTGAGCTACTGAGGAAGCCTTTTTCATGCGTCTTTGTGCCCTGGAGATGTTGCAGGTGGTCCATATATTGTTCATCTTGGGCCAAAAATCGTAGTACTGAACCCATGGTCTCTTCAAAACTCATGCCATTGACTCGATTGACGCCATCCTCCAAAGGTGTATTTACATGGCGGTTCACGCCCATCCAGTTATTTTGTGAACTAGATGGGCCTGCATGGCCTAAAAATAAAGAGACCATTAGTAATGAATTTGTAGGATTTGGTTATAGGTAAAAGAACAATTAGGAATGGAATAAAAGATAAGAGGCAATGAATTTGCTTATTATTTGATTTCTACTTAATGCGCTCTTACTCCAACTTTTTGATTTTGTGAAGTCGTCGCCAGCTTCCAGCCCTTGCTGATAGAGGTCCATGATTGTCTTGCTTTGGGTCTTCTCTCCTTTTATCTCTTTTAGAGATGAAAAAATTCTCAGCACCAGATGGTTTTACCTAAGAAAAGTCCTGAAAGAGATAAAAAGTTTATTCTTGTAGGAACACATTCAAAGCTCTTATAAGTAAATGACTGAATTTTCCATTTCCCACAATGTCTCTAATTTGGAAAAAAAACCCATTAAACTTATTGAATTCCCAACTTGAACTTCATTGCTCTGGTTTTGTTCAAAATATAGAAAATAAAATAAGTACTATTTATAATAAAATGTTTCCAAGTAACATGCTTATTGTAAAAATAAATAAAGCACAAAGAATTTTTTTTTATTTCTAAAATTTCAATGATCACTATATAGTACAGGATTGGTTTCAATAACTTTCCTAATTTCAGTGTATCTGAAACTATTGTTTTCCCACATTTTGATGTCTCCAGCTAACAAACATAGTAATATAAAATTTTATCTTCTTTTTTTATGTGTATGTTTATATATATATATGTATATATATAAACATACACATTTTTTTTTTTTTTTTTGGTGAGGAAGATCAGCCCTGAGCTAACATCCATGCCCATCCTCCTGTTTTTGCTGAGGAAGACTGGCCCTGAGCTAACATCTGGCCAATCTTCCTCCACTTTGTGTGGGGTGCCGCCACAGCATGGCCTGACAAGCGGGGCATGGGTGTACGCCCAGGATCTGAACCCCGGCCTCCAGCAGCAGAGTGCCCGCACTTAACCACTACGCTACAGGGCCGGTCCCTAAAATTTTATCTTCTGATAATTCACAATAGAGACAGTAAATATTTCCTTGAAAATCTTTGGGGCCATTATAATTTGGTATTCTAATTTAGCAAATCATAACTTCTACCATCTGATACCTATTTCAGACTTCGTATTCTCTATCCCATGCTTCCAGCCCTCCAAGTTTCCAAGCAACCGTGTATCCGTTCTGGGAGGCACTATTCCAAATCAGACTTGATACTCCTTCAATTTTTGCAATTAATGATCTTGTGACCTTAGGCAATTTACTGTACCTGTGTTTCATCTCCTTGCCTGTAAAATAGGCCCCATATAATTGTGAGGCCCAAGAATGCTAAAAATAGTACCAATGCTAAGAACTCAATAAACATTTGCTTTCATTGTTGAAAGTGATTTACAGGTCCTTACAGTACATGGGTGATACTGATGGGGTATGCATGCTTGGTGGTACTATCATTACCGAGCATCCTGGATCATTTCTGCTCTCAACGTCTTCCATTATCAGCATCCTGGGCTACCCAATCATTCCTCTCTCCTTCTATTCCCCAAACACCACCTTTCATATATGGAAACAATCTCTTCAGTCAGAAATGGAGATGTGGGGCTCCCGCGGCGGCGCTTCCTGGCAGCGAGGGCGCCACGGTGCTGCCCTGGCTGCAGCGCGTCGAGCTCGTGCTCTTCGCGGCCGCCTTCCTGTGCGGGGCCGTGGCGGCCGCGGCGCTGACCCGGACCCAGGGCTCCTTCAGTGGCAGCTGTCCCCTGTATGGTGTGGCCACCAAGAATGGCTCCTCCCTGGCCTTATCCCGACTCTCGGCCGCATCCGTCTGCTACTTTGCGGCTGGGGCCTCTGGCCTCCTGGCCCCCTACTGTCTCCTGCTTCTGCTCTTCTGGGTCTGCAGCAGCTGCATCGAGGACTCCCACAGAGGCCCGACAGGGCTCCGCATTGCACTGGCTGTCTCAGCTGTAGCCATCTTCCTGGTCTTAGTGTCTGCCTGTATCCTTCGATTTGGCACCAGTTCTCTCTGCAAATCCATCATCTCCATGAACGTTACATATAGCTGCTCTGAAGCCCAGAAAATTCCTTGGTCTCCCCCTGGAACCGCTTTGCAGTTTTACTCCAACCTACACAATGCTGAAACCTCTTCTTGGGTGAATCTGGTATTTTGGTGTGGGGCCTTGGTGCTCCAGGTCGCACAGTGTAAGTCTGAAGCCACCCCGTACCGGCATCTGGAGGGGGGGACCCTGAGTGGAGCTCTGAGACAGATGCTCTCGTTGGGCCACGCCTCTCGCGTTCGTGAAGAATAACAAAACAGTGCTTCCTGCAGCCAAAGACTGCGCCCAAGTGCCTGCAATCTCTTGCCCCCACATGGCCCTGTTTATGATGGGAGCCTCAGTTTTCCCTCCAGGAGGGAAACATGATGACAGGCCTCCTCCACCTCTCTTCCTACAGCTGTTTTTGTACCAAAATATAAACTTTCTTCCTTAAAAAAAAAAGAAAGAAAAGAAATGGAGATGTGAAAGGGAAAATTGGGAATAAGATTATGATTAAGGCAAAATAGAATCATTAACAAAATGAGAAAAGCTATCTCTAGAGAGAAAGTTCAAGTTTGGGGATAAGACAAGTTACTAGGCTACAAAGAAATAGATTTTCTGGGGAATCATTCAATAATTTTCCTTGTTATTAAATTTTACATATTGAAATTTCTTACATTCTGGGACCTTCAAATTTTCTTTTCATTTATGCGATAGTCATTTTGGTCCACATACTTTTTAAAATTAGGCATTTGTAGATGTCTCTTACATAAAAAGCTATTTGAACCTAGGAAACAGTGAATCCTGGTTCCCTAGGCCCTGTGCCAGACCTACTGGATCAAATGATCTTATAAAGTCTGCTTCAGAATGAATACTCCATTATTGACCACTTTTACACTTTTTATTTCCTTGAGGAGAAATTGCCAGCAATAACTCAATAGTAGCTTTTGTTCACTTCCCCTTAGACTTGAACTTGTGGTTAGCAGCTGTGGGTTCAGTTGCATGTGCTCAGTTATACATGTAGGGTTACTGATGCTTGTGATGATCCTGCGTTTAGTCCTGCTCCTTGACTCTGGGGTGACAGCAATTATTTCCCGAAAATTTGGAGAGGAAAGTCATCTGACTTTTCAGTAAGGTCAAACAGGATTATTTTCTATTCTTTCTTTTCAAGTTTTTAATACTTAAAACTGATGTTTCTTGATAGGTATATGGATTTTCCTGATATAGATAATAGGAGGACAAGTTTCTTCTGTATACTATTGATGTAATTTCAGACTTATGTCCCAGAGGTGATTTCACTGGCTAATTGAGATGCTAGTCTGTAACAGTCATATGTTACATTTATACTCAGATAAAATTATTATTATTTAAAAAAATTGTCACAGAAAAAACTTTATTTTCTCCAGAAAACTAATATATTCTCTCAAAATACTGATCATGTGTCCCTTTTAACTTTGGCAGTCAAGAAACTCAAATCAATAATTCTGAATCAAATCTTGACTCAATTAGTAACTGACTAAGATCAAATAGCTTGCATTTTTATACTCTATTCCTCTTCATTCATTTAACCTTCTATTCAAGTTGGAATTTTCCTTTCCTTGATTTCACAATTTTTTTTATCATATTATATATTTATTAATTTGCCAGCCCTAGTGATCTGGTGGTTAAGATTAGACACTCTTACTGCCGCAGGCCCAGGTTTGTTTCCAGGTCAGGGAGTCACACTGTTTGTCAGCTGTCATACTGTGGGGGCTGTTGCTGTGATGCTGAAAGCTATGCCACCGGTATTTCACATACCAGCAGGGTCACCCATGATGAACAGGTTTCAGCGGAGCTTCCAGACTAGACAGACTAAGAAGGAGGACCTGGCCACCCAATTCTGAAAAAAGCGGCCATGAACGCTCTGTGAATAGCAGTGGAGCATTGTCTGATAGAGGGCTGGAAGGTGAGAGGATGGTCAAAAAGACCAGACAGGGTTCCGCTCTGCTGTACACAGGGGTGCTAGGAGTCAGAATCGACTCAACAGCACTAACAACAAATTTATTAATTTAAGTGTAGTTTGAACATTTATACATATGCCAGGCAATTCTCTATACAGTTCAAGGTTTAGGTATTTTAGCTAAGAACAATGGTAAGTCTTTGTGAGGTTTTAAGCAGAGCAAGTAACATAAATAAATTTGTATTTAAGAGATTCTAGCTGCCAAGGAAGAATGGTTGAGAAGGGAGCAATAGCTGATAAGGAGGGCATTAGTTAGATAGGTATTAGTTAGAATGGTAATGGACTTGCTCTTTAGGGAGTGGGAAGGTGGCAGAGAAAATGCAGAAGTGAATGGCACTGGGAGACATTGAGGTTCCAACTGAAGATTGGAGGATGGTGGTGAGGGAAAGGGAAATGAAACTAATGACTACCGGGGTTTCTGGCTCTGTCCAGGGGATGATAGTAGTGCCTCCTGAGGACAGCGATTTAGTGGGAGACGATCCTGAATCTGATAGCGGGTAGGATGAACTTACTTCACCTTTGAAGATCACTGAAGCCGTGAAATAAATGAGATCACTAAGTGAGAAGTTGCAAGATGGCAGCTGGGGGCAGAATTTAGCAGAGACATGTTTTCTTTATATCGTGAAGCATTCTTTTTAAAGCAAAATCTTGAATTTATGGCCAACATTTGAAAATCAAGAGATTCAACATTAAAATTCAAATGTCCAGATTTAAAAAAAATCTGAAATTGATGGTTCTTAATTCCCATGTAATCAACAATTGGCTGGATCTGAGGAGTACTTGCCCTCTTTAGATGGAATCTGTTTTCTCTAATTAGCTACAGTCCACACGGCCTGCTTAATTTCACCTGCCAATCACTGGCAGGCAAAAAAAAGAAAATAAAACACACACACACACTGTCTCCATTTTCTGACTGAGAAGATTACATATTCTTTGTATAATAAAACCTCTCTTCCTATTTAACTATTCAACTCTGCTGGGGTTAAACCTATACTCTGTTATCACTGAAATCCATAACTATTAGCAGAAAAAATTTAATTTTCACTGAGGATGCCTGACTACAAGTGACTGCAATGGGGCATACAGACTACTAAAATCATGGGGATTTGTGTTTTGTTTTGTTTTGTTTTCATTCACTTTTCCTCAACAAAATTCCAAAGATCAAGGTTGCTCTACAGAGAGAAAGAACAAAGAAAACAAAACAAAACCAGAAGACTCGAGAACAGGCAAAGGATGTGGATCGGATGTTGGAGAACGGAGACCACCACAGAAAACACAGGCACATAAGTCCCAGGTTGATCCACGGTTCTATCCTAAGGGGAGAAAAAGAGCAGCCCAAACTCACACTGCTAGTAAGATTCATAGTTAGGATTTAAACTCAGATCTGCCAAGCTGAAAAAAACTCACATATTATACTGTGGAATACAATACAGCAGTAAATACCAACGTTTACATAACAATTAAGCCCTTCGCCAACTCTTCCAAAAAACAGAAGAGGAAGGAATATTTCCCAACTCATTCTACAAGGTCAGTATTAATTACCCTACGTTATCAGTCAGTGTTCAACCAGAGAAACAGAACCAGCAGGAGATAAATATTAAGAGATTTATTGCAATGAATTGGCTTACATGATTGTGGGAGCAGTCTAGGCAAGTCCGAAATCCTTAGGGCAGCCGTCAGAAAAGGAAGGCTGGCACCCTTCAGCATGAGAAGCTGCTCTCCACAGGCAGAAGTTGTTCTCCTCATGGAAGCCTCAGCTCTACTCTTAAAGCATTAACTGATTGGATCAGGCTCACTTGGGTTATCTAGGATACTCTCCCTTACTTAAAGTCAACTGATGTGGATTTTAATTACGTCAAAAAAATACCTTAAAAATGCCAGCAGCAGCTACATCAGTGTTTGATTGAATAACTGGGGTCTGTAGTGGAGCCAAGTTGCCACATAAAACTGACCATCCCACCCCGATGCCAAAACCAGACAGAGATATCCCAAGAAAAGAATACTATTATTAATGTCTTTTATGAATACAGAGGCAAAAATCTTCAACAAAGTACTAGCAATCCAAATCTAGCAACGTATAAAAATAATTATACACCATGACCAAGTGGGATTTATCCCAGAAATGTGAGGTTGGTTCAATACATGAAAATCAATCAATTTAATATACCAATAGAATACAGGACAAAAACCAAAGGATCATTTCAATAGAAGCAGAAAAGCTGTTTCTCTAAAAGTGAAACACAGAGTTACCATATGACCCAGCAATTCCTTTCTTAGGTACTATATGCAAGAGAAATGAAAACATATGTCCATACAAAAACTTGTTATGTGAATATTCTTAGCAGCGTTACTCATAATAGCTAAAAAGTGAAAACAACCCAAATGTCCATCAAATGATGACTGAATGAACAAAATATGGTATATGCATTCAATGGAATATTATCTAGCCACAAAAAGGGAATAAAATACTAATTCATGCTCAATGTAGATGAATCTTGAAAATATGCTAAGTGAAAAAAGTCAGACACCAAAGGTCATACACTGTATAATTCCATTTATATGAAATCTCCAGTAATCTATAGAGATGGAAAATAGATTAGTGTTTGTCAGGGACTAGGGTAGGGCAGAATGGGGAGTGTCTGCTGATAGGTTTTTTTTTTAGAGTGGTAAAAATGTACTGGAATTAAATAGTGGTGAAGGTTGTACAACATTTTGACTATACTAAAAAACTACTGAATTTTATACTTTAAAAGAGTGAATTTTATGGTTTGTAAATTATATCTCAATTTTAAAAAGTGTTCACATAAGCCCAGGATTATAGACCACACTATAGTTAAACTGCTTAAGCACATTAAAAAATTACTTAAATTTAAATTCGAGTTTACTAATTCTGTCTTAAAATTTGCAACTTCAGGTTTGTGGGATTCAAATCATGTACTAGTTATATCATTTTCCCCTCTCTATCATTTCCATCCACAATATAAACATACTGTAATTATTACCAGGTTAGGAAAAACAACAACAAAACTCTTGAATCCCACATCCCTTATTGCTACCACCCCATTTCTTTACTCTTTTTTACAGCAAAACTCGTTTAAAGAGTTCTCTATATTTGCTGATGGCATGTTGGTGATTTTTTCCTCCTTATTTTCTCTTAAATTTACTCCAATCAGGCTTTCACATCCAATTTCCACGTACACTCCTCTCATCCAAGTCACAAATTAATGACCTTAACATTGCAAAAATCTAATGATCAATTCCCAATCCCCATCTTACTTGCAGCATCAGGAGTTTTGGAAGTGTCAGGAGCTCTCTCCATCTTGAAAAGCTGTCTTCTCATGGTATCCAGGACAACATCATTTTCTGAGTTTCCTTCTATATCAACGGCTGCTCCTTCAAAGTTTTCTTTGCTTGTTCCTTCTCTTTCCCCCTACCTCTCCCGGACCTCGGACCTACTGAGTCATTCAAGGCTAAATCCCTATATCTCTTGTCTCCTATACATATGTACGTATATATATATATATATGTACATATATATAGCCCTGGCCTTGGTAATCCAATCTCAAGGTTTTTAATACCACCCAAATGGTAATTACTTCCAGATTTTTATATCTAGGCTTGAATATCCAACTCCCTATTCAATATCTCTGCTTGGATGTCTAATAGGTAATTTAAGTCAAACTTAAAATTCCCCAACTCAATCCTGATCCCCTTCACTGCAGCTGACCCACTCTCAGCTCTCTCCATTTTAGTAATGCCAACTCCATTAGTCCAGTTGATTGAATCAAAAACCTTGATGGCATCTTTGAGTCTTCTTTTCTTGTAGTTCAAACTCAATCTGTCAGAAAATCTTTCTTTTCTTTCTTCAAAATATACCCAGCATACTACTATTTCTTATTACCATCATCTCTAAACTAGATATATTTCATAACTCTTTCTGCTTCTGCCTTTTTCTTTCCCAAACCATAGTCTACTTTCAACATAGCAGACAGAGTAGTCCTTTTAAAATGTAAATTAGATAATATCATCCTATGGCTCAAAGACTTGACAATGACTCACAAAATCCTGTAGAATTTGGTTCCTTGCAACCTTTCTGATTTCTACTACTACTTCCCTTCACTCATTTTGCTCCATTGCCTCTGCTCACCTTGCTTTTTTCAGTCAACAAGCCAAGCGTGGTCCCAATTTAGGCCTTTGCATTTGCTATTGTGCTGCCTAGAAAGTTATTTCTCCAGATAAAAGCACAACTTGTTCTCTTACCTTCTTCAAGTTACTCTCCAAACACATTTATCATCGAGGCAGTGACCAGAAACAAGAATTGAGTCAGTATTTGAGAAGAGAATTAGGGTTTTGGGATTAGAGGCTGAGGGTAAATGGAAGCCACTGGGAGTTTTAATCTGGGTTGTGGTCAGGTAGAATTTAAATTGAAAAATTAATTAGAGCTGTTCTAAACTGGAAACCAGTCAGGAGGCTGAAGGCTTTTCCAACTCAGGCTAAGGATTTTGTACTAAATATTTAAGATGATTGAACACCATTGAAGGGTTTTAAGTGATGAGATAAACTGTAGAGTGGAGAATAGATTGGATTAAGGAGGCTTCAAGACCAATTATACCGTGGTAGTGGAGGTTACAGAGATGATGGTGATCAGAACTGAGGTAGATGTCATCCATATCTTGGCAGTCAAGAGGCCACAAAACCGAGCACCCAGTGATAGAGTGGGCAAAGTGTATAAACAGCAGGTTCACAAAAAGAACACATTTCCAATAGTCATATGAAAAATGTTCAATTTAATGAAGATGTAAAGAAACTAAATCTGAAATAATGAGATGTACACTGACAAAAAATATTACTTGCAGTATAATGCAATATTTATAAAAAATATATTTAATTCAATAAATATTCATTGGCTACTTACCATACAGATGGCAAATATGTGTATGGGTAATCTAGACTATGTGCCAAAATGTTAAAATAGGTTTTTTCTGCCAGATAGGAATGGAAGTGATGGCTTTAATTTTTTATTGTTTTGC
This sequence comes from Diceros bicornis minor, assembly GCF_020826845.1. Taxonomy (NCBI): domain Eukaryota; kingdom Metazoa; phylum Chordata; class Mammalia; order Perissodactyla; family Rhinocerotidae; genus Diceros; species Diceros bicornis. The sequence goes on along the minus strand of NC_080756.1, from coordinate 53,621,347 downwards.
TTGTTTCTATTCATTAAATTTTCTGTAATGTACAGGACCACTGGTGTAATAAAATTAAATAGAAAAAATAGACTATGCATTTAAGGCATCCAGCATACCCACTTATCCAATTATTGGAGAATTTTAAGAGAAGGAATGAAGATAATATCAAGGGTTAGATTTTTCCTCAACTAAGTAGTTAGTTTCTAGCAAACAAAGGATATAATTCAGTTTTCTTATGGTATGGAAATAAAATAAATGGTACAGATGGAATGGAAATTCTCTTTATGATTTGATCTCTGACTATCACAGATGCTTATTAAAGTATGTTGATTGGAGATGCAGCCATTGGACAAATTATCTAGTGACTTTCTAGGTAATGTGAGCAACAGACTCCCTCATACCCACCCTAGATATAGCAACAGACCATCTTTGTATCAGTGGTTCTCAACCACTGATGCACTTTAGAATCACCGGAGAAGCCCCCGCCACACCTTAGAACAATTAGTTAGAACCACTGTGGGGGTGGGCTCAGGCAGGCATTAGTAGGTTTTAAAGCACTTCAGGTGATCCCAATATGCAATCAAGAATGAGAACCACAGTTTTTCATTCTCTCACCTTTCTGCTTTGATTAAATCACAGGTGTTAAGAGTGATGATATTAGCACACCCTTCTTGGTAGATATAAATCTGGTACTAATAAAGGATCTATGTCTGTTTGGCATATATAAAAAACAAACAAATGTGAAAATATTTGGTATGCTCTGCCCAAGTAAGTAGACACTGGAAATCAGTGTCATCCTCTTTTTCCTTGAGCAAACAAAAAGAAAAAAAATAGCGTTGGAAGTAGAGCACTTGGTGGAAGAAGTTGCAGAGAATGAAGGATAGTGAGTGCGTCTGTTGTATAGATTATTTGACAATGGAAAGAAAGCTGAAAGATTTATGGTTTGGACATTGGGACAATAAAGTTGATGTGAAATCATTAGACATTTTTTGCTTTCACAAAAGCAGCTTGTTTATGTTATTTGCCTCTACAATGCAATTCTTTTTTAAGAATCTATACTGATATATATTCTGGTGAATTCTTAAAATTCAAGAAAATGGGCCGAATTAGCTATACATCTTTGACAGAAAAAAAGATACAAATTAAATTTAAATTAATTTTTTAAAGTGTTAAATTCATGATAATTTCATACTTCTCCACAATATGAATTAATGCCAAGTAATGAAGACACTAGTTTCTGAGTGCTTGATCTTAGAGATTCTTATTTAGTAAATCTGGGGAAGTGCTTAGAATTCTATATTTTTAAACCTTCCTGCAACAGAGAAAATCATAAAACATCAAGAGAAAGTATTTGACCTAAGATGCTGTGTTTATAAGTTTTTTTTTTTAATTTTTATTTATTTGTTTTTTCCCCCAAAGCTCCAGTAGATAGTTGTATGTCATAGCTGCACATCCTTCTAGTTGCTGTATGTGGGACACGGCCTCAGCATGGCCGGAGAAGCTGTGCGTTGGTGAGCGCCCGGGATCCGAACCTGGGCCGCCAGCAGCAGAGAGTGCGTACTTAACCGCTAAGCCACAGCGCTGGCCCCCAAGATGCTGTGTTTAAATAATTAAGTGCCAATAAGAAGATATTCTTAGGTTTATAACTCAGAAAATTTGACATTCAGGATAAAATAAACGGGAAAAAACAAAATGCTTATTCTATGGATAAGAGGCATTGAAAACGGGAACTATCTGGAAGGACTTGGTTCTGGTGACAGAATTAAGTTCACAGATGCTATTGGTTTGATTCCTCCAGAAGCCCATCCAATCTCACACTATAAAGATATAGGAATTAAATCACATTTACTGTCTCTGAATTCTCCCAGACAACTTGGGTAGCTCCAAACTTTCTCTGATCTCGGGAAAATGATTCAAAGGTAAGTTTGAACTAATTATTATATTAATAATAGCCAACATTTATTGAGTGATTAGTATGCACCAGCAACATAGTTAGAGTTTGGATTTGACAAACTCTTTGTTGACATTATCCTCATTGTGCTGACATTAGCCTCATTTTACACTTGAGTAAACTGGGGCTTAGAAAAGTTGAGTAACTTGCTCAAAGTCACATTGACAGCTGTCCTGGGCTCAGAGCAAGCTGTCTGACCTCAGTGCCTATGCTTTTAAAGACCACATTGTGTTTCCTCTCAGCATGAATAAGAGATATTTCCAGCTTTGGGAAAGGGGGAAGTGGGAAGTTGGATACACATCTGAGACTTCCAGGAAAAAGAAAGACTTTATTTATTGAGAGGAATAAAAATGTGAAGAGCAGTATTACAATTAAACATTAAAGGAATATGACATCAGGACTTTTGTTCAAATGAGAGTTCTTTGAGCCAAAGAGTTCTTTCCTTTTTGTGTGCGTGCTTTTCAGATTTGAACGCTCAAATAGGCGATACTAACTTACACCAAAAAGCAGGCCTGGTTCCCCACACGTTGGTATAATCAATCTTTAAAATATTTGCCAATGTGGGCCGGCCCTGTGGCTTGGTGGTTAAGTGCGCGCGCTGCGATGCTGGCGGCCCGGGTTCGGATCCCGGGTGCGCATCGAGGCACCACTTCTCTGTCCATCCTGAGGCCAAGTCCCACATGCAGCAACCGGAAGGGTGTGCAGCTATGACATACAACTATCTACTGGGGCTTTGGGGGCAATAAATAAAATCTTTAAAAAAAAAAAAATATTTGCCAATGTGATAGAAGAAAAATTATATCACATTGTTTGAGTCATTGTGTATTAAATTAATTTCGGTTTGTCATTTTAGAGGGTAAGTAGTATTTTCATCATGAACCAGCTTAGTGATGGAGGTTATACAAACCTCAGCTGAGAAAGCATGGCGGTGGGAGGAGATGAAGAGGGTGAGCTGACAACAAATTTTGACTTTGGTCAAGGAAAGTTGATTGAAATCTTGATAAGGTTTTAAACCATATTTCAGCAACGTACGCGGTTTATAACAAGAGCGATATAAAAAAGGGAGAGAAGCGCTCGGGTTGAGGCGTGTGGTTGTTCCTATGCGGGGTGGGTGAGGCTGGCGCGGCGAGGTTGGCTGGAGCTGCTGAAAGCCTGAAGAAAAGGAGTAGTTGTTCCTTATCGGTCACCGCCGCAGGGAGGTAAGGTGAGAGAATTTTCCCTTGAGGGGCATTTTGTGTCACCACAGGGAAGGGGGTGACGTCGACAGGCGTCACGACGACGCAAAAGCGGCCCAGAGCTGCAGCCAGGAGCGCGCCTGGGAGAAGGGCGCCCTGGACGGGGCGTGGTGATGCTCCCCATGCCAAGCGGGAACTCGGTGTAATTTTCAGGGTAGTAAAGTGTCCCTGTGTTTTACTTCCAGATTGTCAGATTTTTGAGTTTTATCACAAGCGGGGATGAATTCAGGCTGGAGGCCTCTTAGTTCTCGAGCTGATTTCCAAATTTTTGTGTAAATAATGTGGATGAGTCTGTGACAGTATGACTGCCCTTTTCTTTACCTTTTAAAAACGTGGTTGTTCCTAAAATTCAGTGTTAACCAGCCTTAGTGACCTACGATTGTATATGTCCATGGCCAATCGTATTGAAGTCCTTACAATAAAGAATACCATTCATTTTTTGACCAAAATCGACTCTGTGGCTTCTTAGAAATAGTTTCCCCCTCCCCAACCTATGAGAACTCAAATGGTAATGTTCTGAATTGTCATCCCAGGACTAGATAAATTTTTTTTTTGTATTTTCTGTTATCTACTTCAATTACCAAATAATTTCAGGCCCTTCTTCAGACCTTCCTGAGTATATGGTGGCAGTAATTGACTGCAATAGTGGTAGTTTCAGACTTATTAGGATGCTGTAGAAATCTTATCTGGGAGTCCATCACAGTGATTTTTTTCCCCCAAATTCTCTCCTGTTAGATAACAAAGAATGAAGTAAAATGAACTTTACCAACTTTGGCATTTTGTGTTTTGTGATTTAGGTCTAAAAGAGTACTTTTCCCCTTGCTGGTCTTAGAGTAATTGAGAGAAATGTGTGCTGCAGTCTTCCTGATTCTTAAGACTCATGTGTCCACTTGCTCAAGGCCCAAAATCAGTCAAGTAACTAACAGTTATATGTACATAGATATAAGTGGGCCATCAGTTTCCTCTAATGAGCTTTTTCTACTGTCTTATCCATTTATAGCCCTGATTTTCTTTTTTCAGTGTTCATAGCCATCCCTTTAGATTTGGGGGGAATTGATATTTGGAAAAGGGGTGAATGTATTGGACTACAGATTTAACTATAACTGGTAAAAAGAAAAACTGTAAAAACAACTTTGGGTGATATTGCTAAATAGAATTTTTTTGGTTGTAGTTTGAGAAATCCAGTCCAACGAATGGCATTTATTAATACGTAATTGATTTTTTCATATTTTATTAATTAGACATATACCAATCGGTTCTTCTGGTCAACACAATGTTACCCACAGAGTGATATAATTTACCTCCAAACAAATAAACTTTATTTCATGTATACCACCACAAAAAGGGGGAAGAGAAGAAAGCAAAGACAATTAGAAATTTAGAAACTATAATACGGTAATGTCAACCAAAATATTCCACATTGATCAATTTTACCTACATTGGCACCAATGTCATCTGCTATAATCTTTCCAAAGTGAGTCTGAAAATTTCTAGCGTAAACTTTGATTTGGTAACAAGCATGAGTTTTCAAGTCAGGCAAGAGTACAGCCAGGGGCCAGCCCCGTGGCATAGCAGTTAAGTGCGCACGCTCTGCTGCTGGCAGCCCGGGTTCAGATCCCGAGCGCGCACCAGCGCACTGCTTGTCAGGCCATGCTGTGGGGTGTCCCACGTAAAATGGAGGAAGATAGGCACGGATGTTAGCCCAGGGCCGGTTTTCCTCAGCAAAAAGAGGAGGATTGGCATGGATATTAGCTCAGGGCTGATCTTCCTCACCAAAAAAAAAAAAGTGTACAGCCAATTCAGGTGGGTCTTTGCAGTGATGTCTTAGTAAGCAAAACATGCTTACCCAGGATGGGGCCGTGTACACCACAGAAGATATGAAACATCTGTTTGTATCTCGTTTCACGTATGTCAATATTTGGAAAATAGAAGGAAAGGGACACGTCTCTGTAGAAAAACACTTTAGAAGAAGCTACCTACTCTGTGGCAAAACTGCTGAAAGAGCAGACTTGCCGAACAGGCCATTAGATCTCCCAAGTGTATTTTCTTCCAATGCTCCTAAAGGTGCTGTGAGCCAGAGCACATCAGTGTGTCAGGGGGCAGTCCTGAGAAGGCCCATCAGGCCCACTCTGGTGGACAGTGTGGCGAATGTGGGCTTTCACTTGCTTTTGCTGGAAGGAGCCAGACAGCTTTGGCACCTGATGCTCTGGTCTCACAGAAAACTATGTGTGATATTGTGATTTATAATAAGAAATATATATTTGGTCTTCGTTCCATTCCTGGCCCAGAGCTCCTAAAACCTGTGGAATTTCCTAAGTGATGAGAGCTTTAAAGGTATCTTTTGTTATGTTAATGAGGTGACTAGCAACATCCCTAGTAACCTGAGGATGAGTTGGTTGCTAGGGGAACCAACCAGTGATTAGAGGGTTGGAACTTTTACTTCCAACCCCTGATCAATAACCTTTGGAGAGGGGAGAGGGGCTGGAGATTGAGTTCAATCACCAACGGCCAATGATTTGATCAATCATGCCTATGTAATGAAGCCTCCATAAAAACCCAAAAGGACAGAGTTCAGAGAGCGTCCAAGTTGGTGAACCAGAACGTATCCATGTGGCACCATGCTGGGCCATGAACAAAGGACAGAAACTCCTTTGTTTAGAACTTTGCCTACGTATCTCTTCACCTGGCTGTTGATTCACATCCTTTAATATCCTTTGTAATAAACCAGTAATCTAGTAAGTAAACTGGCTTCCTGAGTTCTGGGAGCTGCTCTAGCAAATTAATTGAGCCCAAGGAGGGGGTTGTGGGAACCTCTGATTTGTAGCCAGTGGGTCAGAAACACAGGTAACAACCTGACTTGTGATTGCCATCTGAAGCTGGGGACAGTCTTGTGGGACTGAGCCCTTATCCTGTGGAATCTGATGCTATCTCTGGATAGTTAGTGTCAGAATTGAGTTGAATTGTAGGATACCCAGCTGGTCTCAGAAAATTGTTTGGTGGGGGGAAGAAAACCCACACATCAGAATTGATGTCAGAATCGTACTGTGTATGCATTTTTAGTGTTTAATGTTAATTCTATCTACTCATTTCCACATATGAAATTAGAGAGAATTCAAACTTCTGGAATGTGTGGCAGATTTTGTGAGAACATTTCAGGTGGCAAGTTTAAAGTTATAACCCTAAATACATTGTAATCAGATGCAAATTCGACTTTTCTATTTGTTTTGGAGTTTTATCAGAGGCCCCAAAAACTCTGAACAGGAGGGGCTAGATGATCTATGTAAGACATGCTAAGAGATTATGAAACAAGTTTTGCTGTTATTAGGTTATCACCCACCTGAAGTATCTAAAAGTGGTGAGGAAATGATCAAGAAAGGTAATAGAACTGATGATGGGCTGTGCTTTCCTTCCCTGTCACACACACCAGCCTCACACTCTGGTAGAAGAAAGGGCTGCCCCTTTGTCTATCCCAGCCAAGTGAAGAGTTTCTCAGAATCCCTCGTGGAGCTTGGCTTTTGTGTTTGGGGCATACAGGGTCTGGCACGTGACTGAAGCATGACAATGTCTTAAGGTGAGAGGCAAACCACACTGTCCGTGGTGGTTAAGTGTGGACAGAAGGTCTTGTTGGTAGTGGCTTCACTAGCAAGCTGATCAGGTGTAGGTAAGCCAGGTGTATAACCATTTGACAGAGGCTGGATTTGATCTGTCATGACAGGGCTGCTGCCTGTGGCTTCCCTGATCATCCATCCTAGCAGCTCCTTTTGAAAGGGACACTGACCACCAGAAGACTGGTGCTGAGGAGGGAACCCCACAGGACAGGTGTAAGAGGTATAGCTCTCATAGAGGAAATTCATGGAAGAAGCACCCATGGGGGAGATATCTTAAAAACCGACAGAAAATGCCATGGGAAAACAATCAGAAGCATGATCTCTGCCATTCCCAGAGGGCACATTTGGTAGAGTTACAGTCATACCAGTAATATAGTACATACCATTTTCTTTAATCTACCTGTCATCTTCCTGGGTCAGATCCTGTCAGGCTGGGGAGGCACAAGCGCACTCATAATTTTTTAATGCATTTCCAGTGACATTTTTGAAATTGCTTTTGATTATAAAGAGAATTTCTCTTCATGGTTGACCAGTCTATTATTTGAAGAACACGTTAAACCCTAGACAAAGAACTCTTTTGACAATTGTAACAAGCCACTGATTTAAATGGCAACTCCTTAAAAGTCCAAACCTTGAGGTTGAACATCCTCAGGAACACAAGTAGACGACATATTCAGGCACCATTCGCTTCTCCAGGCCTGCCCGTATCCTTGCAATCTTGCAGTGTCAGCCATCTATGCTACATAGAAAGGTTAAGGAATTGACTAACTGCACCTATTTTACTCTTTGTTAATTATGCTGATATTTGTCTGTTGACAAACCTGTGCAAACCAATAGAAATTCTGGATTTTCAGGAGTTACTTCAGGGTGGAAAAAAGTGATGAATCATTGCCGTTTTCACTTCAACCTGTGGCCAATGTCTTCCTTTTTTTTTCTTTTTTTTAACCTATGCAGTTATTTTGTTCAAATGATATTTTCAAGCCAAAAAATTATCTCTCCAACCCCCCATGAAAACCTGATAAAAACTGAACTGCTGTGATTGAAGTAGGAAAGCTGGCTAGAGACCCTTCGAACTCCTAGGCATCGTAGGAGCATAGTCAAATCACAGAACTGAGGTTTGCAACAAACTAATGTCTATTTTTTCCAGACTTTGTGTTGAGGGGGAGCATCAGGCAGTCTGGAGCAGTAGCACGAGGGTTCTCTTCTATGAATTTATTTTGAAATATCTATTGTGATCATCCAGGGACTATCCTAGCCCTCTCAGGTACAGACACTGAATAGACCCAATTCTACTTCAGTTCTACTTAATGGTTTGCCGTATCCAAGAACTTACTTAGGATGCGGGCCGTGGAGTTGTCTCTATTCTCATATCTCTTAAAAGAGGGCATTCTCTCCTGGTCCCAAATGTTGGACTTTATCTGAGGCCGAGTCAAGACACAAGATCCCCTTCACTCACTTATACTCTTGATGGGGTTCAGGACATGCTACCCCAAAATATGGCACCTTGGCATATTACATATTTTAGTTTGAGAAAATGACAGAAGCAGGAAGGTCACTCTGACCTCTCCCCTGCTTTTTCCCTGAAACAGACCATAAAACCCTCATGTGAGAAGTGCCCTCCCTATACCCAGAGGAAAGGAACATCCTTATCTCTGAAGACAAAGGGACTCAAGAAGAATCCTAACAAACAGGCCTTGCGAAATTTTCCCCATTGGACTACAATTACCTCATACACTTTAACATATGATATTCTTCCGTGACTGTCCAGTCTTCATCAAAACTAGCATAAAAATGCACGGTTCTGTTTCTTTTGGTCTTCATTTCCTTATGAAGGCTCCCATGTCACATAAAACTTATATTAAATAAATTTGTATGCTTTTCTCCTGTTAAACTGTCTTTGTCAGTTTAATTTTCAGACCCAGCCAAGGACCCTAAGAGAGTTGAGGAAAACTTTTTCTTCCTCTACACTCTGTTACTTAGACCCCAGACTCTTTTCTCCATCTGTCAAAGGGTCTGTGATCTATACACAGTAGAGAAGAGGAGTGGGGCAAAGCTAGTTCTGCTTAGTTGTGTCTCCTTTAAAAATTTTGTCTTAGGGGGCCAGCCTGGTGGCATAGTGGTTGGGTTTGGGTGCTCTGCTTTGGCGGCCCAGGGTTCGCAGGTTCGGATCCTGGCCGTGCTGTGGTGGCGTCCCACATACAAAATAGAGGAAGATGGGCACAGATGTTAGCTCAGGGCTAATCTTCCTCAGCAAAAAGAGGAAGATTGGCAACGGGTGTTAGCTCAGAGCCAGTCTTCCTCACAAAAATAAAATTAAAAAAAAATAGATAAATGAATAAAAACTTTGTCTTAAACCAGCCTGCACATGGTGGACTTGGAAGCCAAGAATTTGGACATTTTTATTCTCTAGTTTTGCTGTGCCTGAACTGGAATAAAGGCCCTTTACAAGTAAATGAATTGGTGCTGAAGGGATGCACAACGGAGGGGACACATTTATTAATTCTTGGCATATTATTCTACCCCAGTGGGGCTAATGACAGGAATTCTCTGGTTTCTGGCTTGGTGTGTGGTGGTTCCACCAATGGAAACAGCAAATCTTGGAGGAGAAACAGGTGGCTGTATGAATTAGTTTCAGACATCATGAGTTTGCAGATACAAATGAAGATATATGACTGGCAGTTGGAGATGCGAGTTTAAAGACCTCAGGAAAGGTTGGAGATAGACAGTAAACTTCCGAGTCATCTGCATGGTACTGAAATGATCAGTTTGGATGAGAAACATCCAAAGAGAGTGCTTAACATCACCAGCCCAGTGCTCAGAAGATGCATCCTCTGGGAATAACAACATTGAACGGGAAAAATCAATCTGACTGTATGAGATAATGACTGGCAATCTTAGCAGGAAAATTTTCTGTGCCGTTGGGGGGAAATGGACAAAGAAATACAAATAACTCTTTTCAGAAGTTTGAATGGAAAGAGGAGGAGAGGGATAGATGAAACTCTTGTTAGAACAGACTTGAGCAAGTTTAAAGGGAAGGAAGGAAAGGGAAGGAGGGAAAGGAAGAAAGAGTCTCAGGACCAGACAGAAGAGAATGAGTTCAGGCTCAGGGGAGTGGTTGGCCTTGAACAGAGGAAGAAAAGGAAAAGGAGTCCCTCAGCCTTTATGTTAGACCCCAGCAGGCAAGGATGCAAGTGGACAAGGTAACTTTATGAGCGGGAGAAGGGGTGAGGAAAGTCACACATAATGGCTTCCGTTTTTCTCAATGAGTTAGGAAATAGGATATCTGCTTATAGAAAGGGGGACAGGGTTCCATGGATGACATGAGGATTAATGAATAATGATAACAGTATTAATTGTTTATTGAATGTTTAGTATTTAATAATATGCTATTAAAATAAGGGTATTAATTTTATTTAATGCTTAGAACAACTCTATGTGATAGAAACAATTACAATCCTCATTTTATATTAATGAGGAAGCTGAACTTTAGAGCAGGTCAGTAGCTTGTCTTAGGTCACAGCTAGTTAAGTGGCAAGGCCTGGAAAGGAAGAAAGGCTGTCTGCCTCCAAATCCAGAAAGTAAGAGGAATGTCATCCAGGAAAACTAGAGATCATCCTTGGGGGATCTGAGAGTCATGATGTGTGGTATTTCTGTTCTGATCTACCTAACTCAGAATAATAACCATCTGTACTTAATACATCAACCATCATTGCATTTCCAGAATGAAAAAGAACAGTACAGATAAGTGATGAGAAGAAGTGTGTCTGAACTTTTCCAGCCAAAATGCAGATAAACAAACCTTCTGAATTCCCTGTGGGGCACATTTATTCAAATGACAAATCTGCTTAACAACAACCTGATTAAGGGGTGGGCACGGAGGGTGGTCCAGAGGTTTTGTACTGAGGTTTTCAGTACATGTTCCTTCTTACAAATGCTCCTTATAGCTGTTCTGTTGGAGAGGAACAGACATGGCATTATCGAAATGGGGCCAGCAAAGACTCTCTGGCAACATGCTCTGCCACCTTCCATCCACAGCCCCGCCCTGCCCCCCACCAGTGGTTCTCAAACTTTAGCATGCATAATAATCCCCAGGTGGCCTTGGTAAAATCCAAATTCCTGGGTCCCACCCCCAGAATTTCTGATTCAGAGTTCAGAGGTGAGGCTCAATAATGTGCATGCCTGGCAGGCTCCCAGGTGATGCCAATGCTGCTTATCCAGGGACCACACTTGAGAATCACTGCTCTAGCTTGCTTCAGCCTGGCACGTGCCCATCTGGAGTTTTACAAAAGGATGGACTCTTGGGTTAGATTGGAAGTCGTGGTGAACAAGCTAATGCCCGAAGGAGAGCTGAGCCTCCAGCTCCCCACAGGGGACCACCCAAAGTTTGCTTCAGAGAATAAAGACAAAAAATTATAACTTTCAGAGCAATAGCAGCTGAAACATAATAGGGATTACACCAATAGCTGAGAACTGCGCTCGTTTGAATTGTAACCAATTAAAAGAGTCAGATTTTTACTATAGTATTCTCTCGCATCAGAGCAGTAATGTCTTAAGAATCATAAAGGGCTGCTGTTTAGGATTTTCCTACAGCACAAGTGTCAGGAAAAGTCAGTGCTTTCTATAAGGCAGTCATAGTACAAAACTGTAGAAGTCTGCCTCTGATGCCTCTGATGGAAATTTTTTTCAAGCATTCTGTCCAGCAACTCTAATTCTGGTAAAAGTTATGTTGTTTAAAAAAAATTCAAATAACGGTGATAATATGTTCTCACATGTACTTGAGAAAATGTACTGGTGTTCTAGATGCTGGCAGTTTCTAAATACGAAATATAAATTCCCAGGGATCTACTTTGTAGATGAGCACACCAAAAATTTTTACATCAAAGACTTTTGAAATATTTTTTTCAGGGAGATTAATATTATTTATTTTCAAAGTATGATGAAGATGACAATAGGATGGTCCTTTCCGAGTAATTGGATTGCAAGTGATTTTAATGTTTTTTTCTGTTTACTTTTTGTATCATTTGAATTCTCCATGATGAAAATGTAACACTTTTAAAGTTAAGAGAAAATACTTTTTTTTTTTTTTGATTTTAAGGCTCATGACTTGTTAGATATTAATGCTACTACTTCTGATAAATATTTACTACAATCTGGAAGGGCATTTTGCACAGAGTATAACCATTGACATATCCTTGGCAGATCTCAATGCAATCAAAGAAACTTTCACCTGATTGTTAAATCACGCCTCACCACACACACACACACACCCTCACACACAGGAACATATATCTGTGTACTACATCTGAGGTCTCAGTGAAGACTACTGCCAAGATTGCTCTGAACCCACATTAATCCAGATTTCAGGACTAAAAATAGCCTAAGAAATATTAAAACAACAACAGCAAACAAGCAAACAAATGACAACAAACTCTTGACCACAAATAACAATTCAAGAGGCCTCTGGCTAAACAGCAGCCAAATGGGGCGGATATTTTTGAGTACTAAGCCCTGAGCTTCATTCTGCATCCAGCGTGTGTTGTAGTAGAGTTTGAAGCTAATTTTCATTCCCAAGCAGCCGATGGGGCAACTGAGATGTGAAGAGCTTGCCGGGAGAGAAAGCAAAACTGTCTCCATCCAGGTCAGTTCAAGATTCTTCAGGACAGATTAAAACTACTAAGTGTTGGCCTTTGTCTTCAAGGCTAACACATGCCCAACTCTATTGATTCTGACCTGAGAGAACTTCTCACTCCTCTGTGCCGCCACCTGGCAGGCACACGTGAGCTAGGATATTTTGTGAGTAAGACAGATGAGCTAGAAGTCTGTTAGAACGTGGTACCCAGAGAGAACTCTGCAAAGATGTCTACTGTTTCCTGAACCCTTAAAACTCTTGTGACTACAGGCTATTTTTTATCCATTCACCAAAAAAGTAGAAAATTTGTTTTTAACCAGGAATTTTTAGCTGTCAACAAGCAGGAAAGGAGTCAGCAGAGAGGCTGAGTTTACACACACACATACACAATGAAAAAGAGGTATTTTCTCAACAGCCACCTCCAGAATGCACATCTTTAGGTGGGTGCTATGGTGATAGAAGAAAAATAAAATAAATGCTATCCCCAGAGGAAAATCACTCCCCCTAGAGACTTTATTGTAGTTCATTCAGCTGATCAAAGCACACTTGTTTGGTTTGGAGGAAAAATATAAGACATTTCTTTAAAAACTCAAGGACACATCAGTCCATAGTGTCAATAAACTCTTTATGACATAAGCGTATTTTCAAATGGTTAGAGAAATGTCCTCACCTGAGAGACACACAGATATACAACTGAAGTATTAGATGCACAGTGTTAGCCACACTTTCTGGTACTGCCTGTCTTGAAAATGTAACATCCACAGCCTACTTATTTAAGAAAATCAGATGGACTTGTGATATTGGGCTCTAATCTGGAGTTAAAAAAAAATCAGATGGCCACTCAAGATGAAAAGCTTCGTGACAAGTAATGTTGTGATCACTACAGTCATGTGCCACATAATGACGTTTTGGTCAATGACAGACTGAATGGTAGTCCCATAAGATTAGTATCATATAGCCTAGATGTGTAGTCGGCTATACCGTCTAGGTTTGTGTAAGTACACTCTATGATGTTCACACGATGATAAAATCACCTAACCACACATTTCTCAGAACGTGTCATCATTTAAGTGACATATGACTGTATTTTACGGATGTGGAAATTGCGTTGATAAGGTCACATAGCTAGTAAGTGGAAGAATTGAACCCAGATCTGTCTGCCTCCTAACCCTTATGCTATACTACCACCTTGCGCCAATCTTCAGAAATATTCTTTGGAAGTTAAGACTAGATCTTCTCTAGCCAAGACATGTGCCTGATGCCAGATAAGATATCAACATTCCAGAAAAAGGCTCCTTCTTTCCCTGGAGTTATCATGACTTCAATCCTCTTTCTCTAAAGAGATTGCAGCAATAGTCAACCAACGGGAAAATAAAAAGTCTGTCTACTCCAATGGTGCTCAAATTTAGCTGCACATTGGTGTCACTGGAAGGAGCTTTAAAAAATATTGACCCCTGTGCTCTACTCTTAGAGATTCTGATTTAATTGATCTGGGGTGTGTCCTGGACATCAGGGTTTCTTAAAGCTTCTCGAGTGAATCCAGTTGTTGAGAGCCACTGGTCTAGTCTGGTACCTTTCAAACTTTTATGAAGCACTTAGAGATCTTGTTAAAATGCAGACTGATTCATAGGTGTTGGGTGGGACCCAAGAGTTTACATTTCTAACAAGGTCCCAGGTGATGCCATTGCTGCTAGTCCACCTTTTTAGTATAATGGAGGCTGTTCAAGGTGACAAAGTCATTTTCCTCTAACCTAACTTGGGGGATGGGCAGGAAGCAGGTTGTAGTGTTAAAAACTCAACTGGAATAAACAAAAGGGGTAGGGAACTCCTGGGGGAAAGGGACTATCAGAGAGGACGGAGGTGAAGAGTGTCAGGAAAGTGATCGGCTGCCTGCCATTAGAGTCGTGAAATTCTGGGGATTTCAAAAGCTGACGTCGGGTCCCATTTCAGGACCCTAAAAAGGGGCAGGCCAGAAAAGCCCCAACAATTCTAGCGACTATTCTCAAATTTGAGGGGAAGATTTTCTATTGGGAGTATATTTGGTAACGAGTGCAGGACATCTCCCTCGGTAGTAGGGTTCACTCTCCTAAGAAACCACAGAGGAACAGAGGGACACAGCAAAAGTGAGGCACAGAAATGGACATGTGTTTGGAGGGGGCATTGGGCCTGTGAGCAAAACACATGCAGGACTGTGCTGGGAAGCTCAGCTATTTTTCAATGTCGTGTACCTGCTCCTAAGAGAGAGGGGAGTAGTCAAGCTCCGTTCAGCCTTGGAGAGCTGGAGGTCAAAGGGGAAGTATAAGGGAAAAGAGGCTTTTACGTATATGATATTGATGCTGAAAAGTGAAGGAAAGTCCCGGAGAAAACGTAATGGTCGATAGCGCCACTATTGCGAATTTCTAAATCTGGCAAGAAGACAGGACTGCATTAGAAGTCATTACTGAATAATTCATTCCTCAAGTCCTTACTGGAAGTCTGTTGTGTGCTTGGCAGTCTTTTAGGTCTTTGAAAGACATTAGTGAACAAAGCCGGCCAGGACCAGAACTGGTAGAGCTTATATTGCAGGGACAAAAGGGAGGTGTTTGCAAGATGGGTGGATTTTCTCCAGGAAATGGGAAGCATAGGATCACCAATTTCTCACCTTGAGAAATTGGTGAGAAATTTCTAAATAATTTTTAAATTCATAGGCAGGATTTTTTTCCTAGAAAACTGGCACCATTTGAATGTGAAACCGTGAAAACGTTTACCTCTCTTTTCTATTTTCCCTGCCTATTTCTTACTTGCAGCTATCACAAGTCTTTGCTGTGATCTGTATGTGTGAAAAACAAACAGAGAGGTGTGTTTTCTTTTAAGACTTGAGCCTTGGGAGGAATTTTGTTTGGGAAATGCTATTTTCAAGACACTGGTGTTTTGATTTAAGCTGCTCCAGTACTTCGGAAAATTTTCCTTCCTCCCTTCCTTCCTTCCTTCCTTCCTTCCTTCCTTCCTTCCTTCCTTCCTTCCTTCCTTCCTTCCTTCCTTCCTTCCTTCCCTCCTCTCTTTCTTCTTATGTAGCTACTAGGGTTGGGTTGGGATTGTGATATTCTATGGAATTGTAAGAAAATGCAACATATCAAAATTTATTTCAATGCGCAACTGATTTGAGGCAACTTGCAAAAATATTGGGTTGTTGCCATGTGTTTAAACATGCTCAAAATTCTCTTATCTTAAAAGAACAATTCTCTCTTATAATTTTATTTATTTATTTTTCCCCCCAAAGCCCCAGTAGATAGTTGCATGTCATAGTTGCACATCCTTCTAGTTGCTGTACGTGGGACACGACCTCAGCATGGCCGGAGAAGCGGTGCGTCGGTGCACGCCCAGGATCCGAACCCGGGCCGCCAGCAGCGGAGCGCGTGCACTCAACCGCCAAGCCACAGGGCCGGCCCCAATTCTTTCTTAAACATGCTTCTAATTCTAAGCCCTGTGCTACTCTCTCCTCAGAACACCCAAAGTTCCTAAAAATGTTATTTACACTTAGTCTCCCTTTTTCATCTTCCATCACATATTCTCAATCAATATTTGTTCAATAAATATAGGCTAAGAGTAAAATAGAAAGGTAAAAACAATACTTAAAAAATTGCTAGAAAGGAAAATATTAATTTGATTAGCATATCAAGAGCAGGCTGAGAACAGATACAAATATTAGGATCAGGAGATATGATTCCATTTAAAAAGATGAGTTAGGGATTTGGGTTGAAAGCCAAGAAATTCATAATCTGAATAAGATCACTTAGAGGGTAATCCTGAGGCTTTGTGAGAATAGGAAGTAGAAGGTGCTGACAAATTAGTCAAAAAAATGGAAAGCATCATTTCACAGTATATGTAAATCAAAACATCATGCTGTAGCCTTAAACTTGTATGGTGATGTCTGTCAGTTATTTCTCAATAAAACGGGAAAAAAGTATGAGAGAGGAGGAGGTGAAAAGAACTGTGGATCTTGATTAATTAGAAAAAAGACTAAAAGAAATAACTGCATGAGAGCTGGTATGATCATTGGTTGTGGTTGGAAAGTGGGATGTGTCAGGTATGGAATTATTTTGGGTAAAGATAAGGCCAAGATTGATCAGAGCTTTAAAGAAAAGTAGTAACACATTTCTGACTAATAAAATAATAAATGAGTATTGAAGGAAATGGGGTTTGGAAATGAGGAGAACAAAAGGAAAAGCAAATTATAATCACCTTTGTTCTACCAGTCAGATACACAAATATTAATTTGGAGGCTTCTCTCTTTTCATTATTTATTTTTTATGAGGAAGATTAGCCCTGAGCTAACATCCGCAGCCCATCCCCCTCTTTTTACTGGGGAAGATTGGCCCTGGGTAACATCTGTGCCCATCTTCCTTTACTTTATGTGGGACGCCTGCCACAGCATGGCTTGATAAGGGGTGTGTAGGTCCGCTCCCGGGATCTGAACCTGCGAACCCCGGGTCACCAAAGTGGAGCATGGGAACTTAACTACTACACCACTGGGGCAGCCCCTCTTTTCATTATTTTTAATATATTATTTATATGTGCAATATAAACAAAATTGTGAAAACCATATATATACTGATTTATATAATGCTTTTTGGGAAAATTTTTAATTTGTTTTTTGGAAATACTAGTGACTGCTTACTTCTTTACCTTCTTAAACCCTCTAGCAATTTTCTCTGACTTTTGTTCGTATATTACGCCAAGAATATTTTCCTGTTATTAAACATTTTTCAAAATATATGAGTTTTAATAGGTACGTAATAATCTACTCTGTGGATCTCCAGCATCATCCATCAATTCCTTAGGATAAGACATTTGTGTTATTTACAATATTTCATTTTTATAAATAATATAATGACCTATCACATATATTATTGTCCATATTATATCAATTTATAGTTCAAATGAGAGGCGTTGTCTTATGGTTTAAACAGTATTCCTGGGCTTAACCATCACCTTCTCATAGACACGGTCCATTTGGCACAGTAGCATACGGTGCCAGCTTGGAAAGCAAGCAAGAACACTCGCACACAGCTCACATCATTGTACATCCTTGCTTCCTGGGCAGAAAGTTGAAACACCAGAAAATCCAGGTATAAACCAGACACCAGGAAACTGCATGTCAACCAGGGTTCCAGTGTGCACAGGCTCTGTGTGTCCTGGCTGCATGACTATGACTGCCTCATGCTTCAAGAAGGTGCAGCCTACTGGGTTATCCTCAGCACTAGAAGTTTTTTGCAGGGTTATGTCGTCCAGATTCTCATTCCTGGCAGTTTGGGTAGTGTGAATTATCATGAACTCTTGCGCAAGCAGTGAGGATCTTGCAGTTCATTTATAGGAAGGATTCGACCAGTCTTGGTAGGGTAGAAATGGGGTCACAGGGCCAGCCCCGTGGTTTAGTGGTTAAATTCACGCATTCCAATTCTGCAACACAGGTTCGATTCCCGGGCGCAGACATACACCACTCATCAGCCATGCTGTGGTGGCAACCCACATACAAAATAGAAGAAGATTGGCACAGATGTCAGCTCAGGGAGAATCCTCCTCAGGGGAAAAAAAAAAAGAAATGGGGACACAATTGTGTGGGATTCCATAGGAAGGAGAGCTTGTCCTGTGAAAGAGTAGGTTAAAAACGTGTAAGAGCTTGACAGTATAAGATGATATTATCACTGGTACTTGTACTGTAATTTGATGAAGGTCATGGGGCAGGGGCATGCAATTTCATGGGCCTATCATTTTTTAAGAAGTCCTAATCCAGTTTTCATATTTGATGTGGCTCTCAAAGTCATTAGTGCAAAAGTTAAGGCTTGGGGCCAATTAACATTTGTATTATTAGAGATTTTAGCTATTTTGCTCTTTAAGAGCCTTTTGTTCTTCTCAAATGTGTCTGTACATCAAGTATAAAAATGATAGTGCAAAAAAAATTGTACACTAAAATTTACTGAGCTGTATTACTCTGAGACATTTTCTTCTGCCCTAGGTATGAAAATAGAGAGTCTCCAGTGAGACATTTTTAAGCTGTTTCTTTTTGAGTATAATTAGATCTTCTGCAAGAGAAGACTTTTGTACATTCACATAAGAAACACTTATTTACCAGATGGTATGAGTGGATCCATTTGGGTTTTTAAATTGAATGAAATTCATTGAAAACTGTGGGAAAGGACCTACAGGGTTGGCCTCATTGCCATAGCTACTTCACCAGGTTCCTACAGTGTGACTTTAACAAATAAGGCACCCAATTTATGTAAAATTTTGGGCAAGCCTGATTTATCCACCCTGCTTTACCCACATACACACAGTACACATATAAAACAGGCAGCAGTAATCTGAGGGCTGCAAAATTATTGTATAATATTCCCCATAGATTATATCATTGCAAAGGTCAGTTTGTTTTTTGTCCATTTTTTTCTTAGTTCAGGTTTGATCTAATATATTTTCTCTATCCTGAGGAAAAATATTGGGAAAAATGTTTTTATTTTAATAAGAAAAACCCACTCAATTGGAAGAGAGGCATTAAAGAGTAAAAATGTTGCTGTTTTGGCTACAGATAAGCCAATGTGGTTTCTTTCAGACCACATTATTAATCTCCTTCTTAAAAACTGTAATCTAAATATTTTGGAATTAAGTTTTTATGATATAGGTCCTGATAAATCTTATCAGTATGCATATCACTTATTGTAAAAAGATAATTTTAATCTTTTCCCAACGTCATACCAGAAAAATACAAAAGAAATAGACCATAGAGTATCTTAGAATTTTATACAAGTAATAGGCAATAGCAAAAATGAATGAGTAAAACAAACAGCTACAACCTTTTGAGGGGTTGCTTATATGTCTCATTAAGCTCTATTTTCACAGGCATTACTGTCAATATTTATCTTTAACGATGCATAGATTTACTGTTGATGTCTGCCTTTAATTATTATTTAAATAGAGAATTGCCTCTACTTTTAAAAGCACCAATTAAGGACATTGAAAACTGTGACCAAGTTAATATCAAACAAGCATCAAATACTTTAAAACTTTGAACCAGATTTCAAATAGAATAGTTTTTTTTTTTTAAAGATTTTATTTATTTATTTTTTTCCCCCCAAAGCCCCAGTAAATAGTTGTATGTCATAGCTGCACATCCTTCTAGTTGCTGTATGTGGGACGCGGCCTCAGCATGGCCAGAGAAGCGGTGCGTTGGTGCGTGCCCGGGATCCGAACCCGGGCCGCCAGCATCAGAGCTCGCGCACTTAACCACTAAGCCATGGGGCCGGCCCTGGAACAGTTTTTTTTTTTTTTTAAGAAATTTTTAATTTTATTTGTTTATTTTTTCCCCCAAAGCCCCAGTAGATAATTGTATGCCATAGCTGCACATCCTTCCAGTCGCTGTACATGGGACGGGGCCTCAGCATGGCCGTAGAAGCGGCACGTCAGTGCGCGCCGGGATCCGAACCCGGGCCTCCAGCAGCGGAGCGCGCGCACTTAACCGCTAAGCCACGGGGCCGGCCCTGGAACAGTTTTTACAGGTCCACATGTCCTAACATGCTCTAGGCTCCTGGAGAACAAATTCGTAAAAGAAATTAACACATTTCATTAGCCTTATGATATTTACATCATATTTTGGTAGCACTCACCTTTAAAAATAACCTTCAGAGATTTTTGGCCCATCTCCAGAGGCTTTACTTCACACATAAAATAAGGTAAGGATCTATTAAGTTATAGCTTTAAAAGACTTCAGTCTAATAAATTATATTCTTTGATTTCTGCTCTGTCAACACAAAAGAGCAACACAGAGTCAATATTTTGGAGTTATCTGGCAGAGAGTGTTATAAATGAGTGGAAGTGTAAGATAAGGTTCTGCCAAAATTCAGTCTGTCTAAACATTTAGTTTCCTGTGTGGACCTGATTAGGATCAGTAATTATTTTTTCCCTGCCTCAGGTTTGTCAGTACAGAAGCAACCTATTGTGATTCCCAGGAATGTAACTGATGTATATTAATTTGGTAGAGGCGGATAACACTCTATGTTCTCATTTTACACGTCTAATTACCACCTTTTTTGAAGAAAAACCACTTCTACCTGAGGATGTTGTGTGGTTGTACCCTTTGATCTTTTGATTGTGTGGCTGTACGCTTTGATCTTTTGATCGTCAGATTTGGGAAGAGCCTCTGCTGACCTCACAGGTTGGGAAGCCAGGGTGCTTTGGCCTTGCTCTCAGTCTGCCTGGGGCCTGAGTCCAGCTGCGCCCCTGTGGGGCTGCTCCTCTGTGCTTGCACTCTCCCTCTTCCATTCTAAGGCACAGCTTGTTTCACAGATGGCTCTGACTTTGTCCCCATCTCTCTAGTGGTCCTTTCAGATGTGACTGGTTCTGACTTTGTCATCATCCAGGCTGGGGCTGATCCTCTCACCTGCTCCTCCCCGAGACAGAGCTCCTGACACCCAGTTGATTTTGATGGTAGATTTCCCCCTTTGATTAACAGTCTCTTTTACCTTTCACTAAAAAAGGGACTGGCGGGGCCGGCCCCGTGGCTTAGCGGTTAAGTGCCCGCACTCCGCTACTGGCGGCCGGGGTTCGGATCCCAGGCACACACTGACACGCTGCTTCGTCGGCCATGCTGAGGCAGCATCCCACATACAGCAACTAGAAGTGTGTGTGCAACTATGATATACAACTGTCTACTGGGGCTTTGGGGAGAAAAAGGGAAAAAACGGAGGAGGATGGGCAATAGATGTTAGCTCAGAGCCGGTCTTCCTCAGCAAAGAGGAGGATTGGCGTGGATATTAGCTCAGGGCTGATCTTC
Source organism: Diceros bicornis minor (assembly GCF_020826845.1). Classification (NCBI taxonomy): domain Eukaryota; kingdom Metazoa; phylum Chordata; class Mammalia; order Perissodactyla; family Rhinocerotidae; genus Diceros; species Diceros bicornis. The sequence continues at coordinate 53,600,139 of NC_080756.1, read as the reverse complement.
CTCACAAAAATAAATAAATAAATAAATTTAAAAAAATAAAAAAGGGACTGGGGAGCTATCTCTCCTGTCTTTCCCCACTTTGAAGTCACAGAAGACGTGGTCACAAGCTCAGATCCCAAACTGACCTAACCTCCCTACACCCCACCTGCAAGTCCTCTTCCCTCACGGTGATTTGAAATCTTCGCACAATCTACACTTGGGACCATATTCTCTCAACTACAACCCATGAAGGCCAACCTCACTTACTATTATGTCTCAAGTAGAACAGCTACTTACTAAACACGTTAGCTGTGTTATTTCAACGCCATTTTAATTTATTACCTTAGATATATTTAATATTTAGAATATATATTTTATTTAGTATAAAAATGTTAAAACATAACTTTTCATACACATACACATACAAACACACTTGATCAAAAAATTCTGTATATATTTTGCTTATGCACAAAAGTATCTGGTTTTGTTTATTTTATCTGACCAGGTAAAACTTATAAAAGCAGACTATTTCACGCCTCATATTCTTTTTAATGCAAAATTTCTCAGACATATTGCATTTGAGCACCTGTCACTTTATTGACTCCCTCATGAGGAACCCAGCAAGGAGATAGATTGTGCTCATTCACAGTGACCTGGGAAATAACAAGGCCTACACACTTGAAGTAAGGAGTTAATACATATAGCCTCCTTACTAAGTACAAATTATTGACTGCTGCTGTTTTATCTTTTATAGTCATAAAAATGTCATGTTTTTATTAATTGACATAAATTAAATTTGGGACATGATGATTTGGTATTCTGGTATTTCCCAGAAATACCATTGACAGAAACAGTAGGTAACATATCTGAGAAGCAAACTTGAAGCAAATCAATCTACGTCTTCTCATCAGTTCCAAGCAGCAAGGTTGGATCCCTGCCCAGGCGTCTGTTTTAGTAGAGAGACACCAACAGTGTCAAGAAGAGTTCTGTTCACAGAGGTGCAGCATCTTCCTTTTCCCTCAAGCAATTATCTATAAATCTCCTCAGCATTTAGTACCAAATGCGGAACCACCATTTGCTGATTTCTCAGCTGGAGAACTAAAATTTTCTTTCTCCATACCAATTGTTAAAAAACTATTTGATTTTAGTTTTTTCGTATTGTCAGTTTTGAGCTTCTCAGAACTGTTTCTTTTCCTGTGTTCAGCTTTGAGAATGCAGGCCTTCTTAACAAAAAGCTGTTAGTGAAAAAGAATCTTGGAAATATAAGAAGATGTTCTTCCTCCTCTGAAACTACAAAAAAAGCTGCTACAGTTCTGCACCATAAAACTCTCCTTGCATGAAATGGCCACATTCCTTTCTAAGGCCAATACCTCCTGTTCTGTACTTCCTCTCTAACTTCTCAGGAACATTACTCCGGGAATTCTCATTGTTCTCTGTTGCATCATCAGTATTTCCCTTGGTACTCAGCCTTTCCTGTCAGCGTACAAACATGCTATTAATGCAGAATTCTAGAGCCATCTGGGGGTATCTGACAGTAGGCCATTAAAATCCTTAATCTATTAAATTTTTTCCCCTAGTTCGTTCAAGAAAATGAGAGAACTGAAATTCTTGATGTAACTGTGTTCATATGAGACTCAATCTCAAGATTGGGTCCCGCCCAACACTGACTGCGTTAGCCTCTGCATTTTAACAAATTCCCTAGGTGCTTCATAAAAGTTTGAAAACCACTGACTAGACCAGTGGCTCTCAACAACTGGATTCACTTGCGGAGCCTTAAAAAATCCTGATGTCCAGGGCACACCCCAGATCAATTAAATCAAAATCTCTGGGGGTGGAGCCCAGGTGTCAGTATTTTTTAAAGGTCCTTCCAGTGACAGCAATGTGCAGCTAAATTTGAGAACCATTGGAGTAGACAGACTTTTCCTTTTGCTGTGTGGTTGAGTGTTGGTGCAATCTCTTTAGAGAAAGAGAGGCTTGAAGTCATGATAATCCCAGGAAAAGATAGAGACCTTTGCTGATATCTTACATGGCATCAGCATGGGCTAGCCAAAATCTAGTCCTGACTTCCAGAGACATATTTCTTAAGACTGGCCCAGAGGAGAGCCAATGAGACTCAATCTCAACAATGAGAACCTGAAGAGCCAGACAAAACTTACTTCTATATATTGTCATAAAACCTAAGTATATGACAACAATAAGGAAGATATGTTCAGAGATACAGATGACCAGATGAGAAAAAGAAAAAAAACAACTCAGGGCAGATGGTGGCTAGTGGGGTGGCAGAGGGGAATAAGTACCTATCTCATAGGGTAGCTTGTAACGGTTAAGTGATGACTATTCTGCCTATGTCTATTTCAGTCAACCAAGAAATGGAGTGCCTCTTGGAACCCGCAGGAGTCCAAATGGTTTTTCAATAACCATTCTGGTCACTACGCCTAACTCATCTGAAATACTCAGTTTTAGTGAGTTAGAAAAAACAGAAATCAGGGCTGGCCCCGTGGCTTAGCGGTTAAGTGCGCACACTCCGCTGCTGGCGGCCCGGGTTCGGATCGCGGGCGCTCACCGACGCACCGCTTCTCCAGCCATGCTGAGGCCGCGTCCCACATACAGCAACTAGAAGGATGTGCAACTATGACACACAGCTATCTACTGGGGCTTTGGGGGAAAAAAATATATAAATAAAATTATTAAGAAAAAACAGAAATCAGACTTGAAGAAGGTTGTTAGCTTCTAACCCATTTCTTAGAGCTTGGTCTTGCTTAGAATCCCTGGTCCAGCAGCTCCACCACCCAATCCAGTATCCAATCTAAAACCATGCATTATATTTGTTTGCAAGATCCCTCAAGTCTCTTTTAATCTAGAACAGTCTTTTTTTTTTTTCATGACATTGACATACTAAAGAGGCTGGATCCTTTAGAATGGCTCATATTTTGGATTTTTCTGCTTACTTCCTCCTAATGTCACATAGCTTGTTCCCTATATTTTTCCTATATTTTCTATAAACTGGAAGTTAAATAATCTTGGTAATAATATAAAGTAATATTATGGACACAATATAAAATAATTGATGTCTGTTTTATGTAGCTTCGCATCAGGACAAACATAATTTCTAGTTGTCCCACAATAAATATGGCTAACATTGACCATGGAATTGGTGGGATTACAGCCTGGTCTGGAAGGATGGATTTTTACGTAGTGGAAATGGCTGAAAGAGGAAGGATATTTAAGTGTTTGCAAGAGTGACGGTAATTATGGACCATGGTTAAAGAGGGAAGTGCAGCAAGAAGGTACTAAAGGATAGAGAGAAAGTTGAGAGATCAGAGGATTAGAGATTGTGCAAAGTATGCAAAACTGTTTCTTACACAATGGTCTTGCCCTTTTTTTTTTCCTGAGGAAGATTTGCCCTGAGCTACCATCTGTGCCAATCTTCTTCTTTTTGCTTGAGGAAGATTTGCCCTGAGCTAACATCTGTGCCAATCTTCCTCTATTTTGTATGTGGGTCACCACCACAGCATGGCTGCCAATGAGTGGTGTTAGGTCCACGCCCAGGAACCGAACCCAGGCTGCTGAAGCAGAGCATGCTGAACTTAACCACTAGGCCACAGGGCCAGCCCTTGACCTTTTACAAGTAGCCTGGATAGCAGAGATGAAAGACTGTTGCTAATATTCACCAGTATCAGTGTTTTCTTCTTCTTTGGTGGCACACAGCTATATTACACTTCCCAGATTTACCTGCAATTAAGGATGATTCTGTGACTGAATTCTGGCCAATGAAATGTGAGGGAAGTGATGGGCACTACTGCCAGTTCTGGCTCTAAAAACCTTCCCAGGCACAATCCTTTCTGTCTTTTTCATGTCTAACTATTGAATGGAGAAGACTCTTAAGACCTAGAAAATAGTAGCACACATGATAGAAGAAGCCCAGGTCTTGGTCATGTGGAAAGCCACCTAACCAAGAATGTTCACATTGGATTGTGATATGAGCAAGAAATACTGTACTCTTCTAGGGAATTTGCTGCAAAGAGGAGCAAAGACATAGGGCAGTAGCTGATGGTGAAAGTAGTTTTAAGATAAGGTTTATTTAACAAATGGGACTACACTAGACTAAAGAGCATCTGCAATGCAAAGGAAACCATGAATAAAATGAAAAGACAACCCACCAGCTGGGAGAAAATATTTGCAAATCGTATATCTGACAAGAGGTTAATCTCCAAAATATATAAATAACTCATACAACTCAACAACAAAAAGACAAACAAAAAACAAACAAACAAACAAAAAATGGGCAGAAGATACACACAGACATTTTTCCAAAGAAGATATACAGATGGCCAACAGGTACGTGAAAAGATGTTCAACATCACTAATTATTAGGGAAATGCAAATCAAAACTACAATGAGATATCACCTTTACACCTGTCAGCACGGCTATAATTACCACAACAAAAAATAACAAATGTTGGAGAAGATGTAGAGGAAGGGCATCCTCATACACTGCTGGTGGGAATGCAAACTGGTGCAGCCTCTATGGAAAACAGTATGGAAATTTCTCAAAAAATTAAAAATAGAAATACCATATAATCCAGCTATCCTACTACTGGGTATTTATCCAAAGAACTTGAAATCAACAATTCAAAGAGATTTATGCACCCCTGTGTTCATTGTGCTATATTATTCACAATAGCCAAGACATAGCAGCAACCCAAGTGCCCATCAACAGAGGAATGGATAAAGAAGATGTGGTATATATATACAATGGAATACCACTAAGCCATAAAAAAAGACAAAATCATTCCATTTGCAACAACGTTGGGTGGACCTTGAGGGTATATTATGTTAAGTGAAATAAGCCAGACAGAGAAAGATAAACACTGTATGATTTCACGTGTGTATGGAAGATAAACACATGGATAAAGAGAACAGATTAGTGGTTACCAGAGGGGAAGAGGGTTGGGGGGGGGCATAAGGGGTAAAGGGGCACAAATATAGGGTGAAGGACAAAAATTAGACTATTGGTGGTGAGCATGATGCAGTCTATACAGAAATTGATAAATAATAAGGTACACCTGAAATTACACAATGTTATACTCATTATGACCTCAATAAAGTAATAAAAAAAAAGGGAGGTTTATTTAGAACGGGAGAAATAAGAACAATTTTGATGCTCGTGGATGTAATACACAGAGAAGAAAAAGCTGAGAAAGAAGGAGAGAGGGTGAATTGCTGGAGCAACATACCTGACTAATTAAGAGCGGATGGGATCTAGGGCACAAATGCTGAGTTTGGCTTTAGTTAGGAGCATAGAGAGGCCGTCTATTAAAATAGGAGAAAAGGCAGAGTATGTGGGTGCAAGCTGGTAAGTCAGAGGGAAAATTTTAATGTGAATTTGATTTACTTCTTAAAATCATTAATATATATCTTAAAAAAAAAAGAGAGATAGAAATGTATGGATGGATACCCATCCCAGTTAGTTCTGAAAAGCCTAACTCCAAGGTCAGAGGTAATTCCATAATATAGAAATACTTTGATTTGTTAAAATACTCACTTTGTAATATTCCTATTACAAATTATGCTGAAATGAAAGTACTTGAAACACAAATCCTTTTGCACATATTTAAGATAGTTTTCTGTGGCGGGCCCCGTGGCTTAGCGGTTAAGTGCGTGCGCTCCAATGCTGGCGGCCAGGGTTCGGATCCCGGGGGCGCACCGATGCACTGCTTCTCTGGCCATGCTGAGGCCGTGTCCCACGTACAGCAACTAGAAGGATGTGCAGCTATGACATACAACTATCTACTGGGGCTTTGGGGGAAATAAATAAATAAATAAATAAAGTAAAAACAAAAACAAACAATTAAAAAAAAGAGATAGTTTTCTGGAAGTAACACCATTTCCTCAAATGGCTTGCATGTTTTACCTTTTTTTTTTTTTTGTGAGGAAGATTAGCCCTGAGCTAACATCTGTCGCCAGTCCTCCTCTTTTTGCTGAGGAAGACTGGCCCTGGGCTAACATCCATGCCCATCTTCCTCTACTTTATGTGGGACGCCGCCACCGCATGGCTTGAAAAGCGGTGCATTGGTGCGCGCCTGGGATCTGAACCCCGGGCTGCCAAAGCAGAGCACACACACTTAACTTCTACGTCACCAGGCTGGCCCCATGCGTATTTTACATTTTGATAGGTACAGTTGTCCTCCAAAATAGTTTTGTTTGAAGAGGACAGTTGCCCAAGGTGTTTGGCTTTGATGGGGTTGGGTTGGGGTATGTTAGGGTAGGTATCAAGATTGATGCGAAAGTAGATATGACTGCAGAATTAGTTGTTGGTATTGGTGGGTGTTGAACATGGGTGGATCAGGATAACTTTCCCATATTAAGGCTTGCAGTATAATTGCTTCTGAGTTCCTTTCTGATGTTTCTCTGTTTTTGTCCTTTGATATTTCTGTTTGCATTAGACATTCAACTGCAAACCCATTAGTATCCTAATGGGTTTATTCCTCTGTATCTAGTCAGTGGTAAATACCACCCACAAAACTTTCAGCTCAAACCTCTGTAGTGATCTACCTCATCATCAAACTCATCATCAAGGAAGATCAATAGGGGTCCTTCCAACATATCTAAAAACTCTCATACTTTCCTGAGTAAAATATTATTTTCTCCCAGCTAGTGATCATAATGGCCGAACCATCCATATTTTTCCCTTTTTCCACTTCTGGGAAATATCCACAATCTATTAAAACAGAGGTTAGTCCAACATATTGCTAAAAGCTTTTGAGGGCCGGCCCTGTGGCTTAGCAGTTAAGTGCGCGCGCTCCGCTACTGGCAGCCGGGTTCGGATCCCGGGCGGGCACCGATGCACCGCTTCTCCGGCCATGCTGAGGCTGTGTCCCACATGCAGCAACTAGAAGGCTGTGCAACTATGACATACAACTATCTACTGGGGCTTTGGGGGAAAAAAAAGGAGGAGGATTGGCAATAGATGATAGCTCAGAGCCGGTCTTCCTCAGCAAAAAAAGAGGAGGATTAGCATGGATGTTAGCTCAAGGCTGATCTTCCTCACACACAAAAATAAATAAATAAATAAATAAATTTATAAAAAAAATAAAAATAAAAATAAAGCTTTTGAGTAATCATAAAAGATTACTGAGGGCAAAGATCTCATATTAGAACACTTATTAAACCACGTAGAAACAGTTGGTACTGGGTAATAAACACTACTTAATAATTTGAGTATAACACTCCTGGACCATGCTTCAAGCCTCTCCCATATTGTTGTACATTTTCCTCCCCAACAACAGCTTCCTCTTTAGTCTTTCTAACCATCATTCTATTCAACTACTTCCATGCTTGACATGTCTACTTAAAGATGGAATCAAATTTGAAATGCTCTGCACCGGATAAAAATCTATTTATGCTCAGAGTGAATGCAATTAAAACAAAGTGCCTTTATAGTGGAGAAACCTGACAAACACTACCTCAGCCAGGTGATCAAGGTCAACATTGACAGTAATGAGTATGTTGATAATATATACCTTTGATACCACGTGATAAAAAGGGCACTTTACCTCTGGTTTTCCTCCCCCAAACCGATAACCCAATTAATTATGAGAAAAACATCAAACAAATCCTGTTAGAGGGACATTCTACAAAATACATGGCCAATATTCCTCCATCAAGTTCATCAAAAACAAGGAAAGTCTGAGAAACTGTCACAGCCCAGAGATATTTAAGGAGACCTGATGATTAAATGGAATGTGGTACCCTGGTTAAATCCTGGAACAGAAAAAGGACATTAGGTAAAAACTAAGGGAATCTGAATAAAGTATGGGCTTTCGTTAATAATAATGTGTCACTATTGGATCATTAGTTGTGACAAATGTACCATCCCACTATAAGTTAATAAATAGGAGAAACTGGGTATGCAGTATATATATATAAGAAACTCTCTGTACTATATTCTCAATTTTTCTGTAAATCTAAAACCATTTTAAAAAATTAAGTTTATTTTTTAAATATTGTAGAAATGAGGAGCTAGATGATCTTACCTTTTTCCAGAGAAAATTTACTTTTGATTCTGGCAGTCAGAGTAGACTATTCCAAAGCACTGGTGTCTAGTCTGTTCTTCTGGTGGAGTCATTTCCTTTCAGCACATCCCATGGTGATCCTAACTGAGTTAGCAGGAAAACAATGTACTAAAATGATATCTAACAGATGTATTTACTTTCCCGAATTCTATGAAGTGCAGTTTTGAGTGTTTCCCTCTTCACTGCTTTCAGGATTATTCATCTTATACTGACAACATAAGTATTTAATCTTATTCCTTCATTTATTGATCTATTCTGGAAAAGACAGATGTGGATTAGTTTGTTCACTGCGTTCCAAATTTGTGACAATTTTGGAACCAGTTGTCATTTGCGGTGCTTCCTTTCAGATAGGAAATGTATAGCAAGGGGAAAAGGAGGGGGAATATTAGAGCTTTGAAGTAATAATTTTAACAAAATAACATTACTTTGTGAGGAATAATATTAAAAATAGTACTGTTTCATTAATTCTAAGATGCACACTTTTTTCACATTTTAGTAACTCAGAAATTGGGATGTGTCTTACAGTCTAAGTGTCATAGTTTATCTGGCAGCTTTTTATTACTTTCTTTGTGGTACATAAAATGAAAATCAATAACATATTAGAGTTGGTGAAATGTTACAGTATTAGCTAACATTGAGTAGTTATTATGTACCTGGCACTATTCTCAACATTTTTTTTCTGTGTATTCTTCTTTAATCTTCACACCAAATCTATGAAGAAGGGACAGATTGGTATCTTATAATAAGAATAGCAGTAAAATAGATATTAGTAGAAAAAAGTTCTCTGAATTTATTATCTGTTTTACTAAATCATTCTGGTGCTGAGGAAGTCAGTTCTCCTTTCTCGGTTAATCTCGTGTGTTTACACAGATTAGTAGTATCTGCTCACCCTACCACACAGAGTCATCAAATTAGGGAGATTAAGAAAAAAAAATTCTTTCTGCAGAGTTCTCCTCTGGGGTAAGCTAGTTATGAAAATTCTGGAAATATGTTCCTTCTTTCTTCTTTTCCCATTTTAGAAACATGCAAACAAATGTAACACAAAAACAAAAACATCAAAATATATTTCTTCAATATTATATGAACTCTATTGCTTCCTTTATATGGAAATATATTCTTTGTATTTGTTCATCATTTAAAAGGAGCAACAACAGCAAACAATCACATAGAGACAGAGATTGGATTGGTGGGTCCCAGAGGGGAAGAGGGGATGGAAGGGGGTGAAAGACTTGATTAGGCACGTGCGTGGTGATGGATTGTAATTAGTCTTTGGGTGGTGAACATGATGTAATCTATATAGAAATTGAAATATAATGATGTACACCTGAAATTTATGTAACGTTATAAACCAATGTTACCACAATAAAAAATAAATAAATAAAAGGACGAAAAAATTACTGAAAATTCTCCTGTATTTATGATACAGGGTATTTTTGTGTGTGTATATTATGATTTACACACACAAAAAACCCCACTGTATTGAGAGAAATAGGAGCAGAGCTTTTACTTGGCAACTTCTGCTTCTTAAGAGGTGACCTGTTCTTCCACATCTGAAAAGTACACCTGAGAAGAAGGATCATGTCTATGTTTGTCAGGAGAGATAGAGAGCTCAGAATCCAAAGTCCGTCAGTCACGTTTCCTTCCAGATAACAATATCTTTATCCAAGACTTCTATAGGAATCTTATCTTTTCTCTCTTGTGGAATCATCTCCTTTCTTCTTGGATCAGCCATTCAGGTTAAAAGGATGCATAGTTTTATCAAGCCTGATGGTTAAGTCACTGATTCTAGTTTAAGAAGCTCTGAGTAGGAAGAAGGAGCAGAGACTGTTGAAAGAAGAAAGAAAGCAAAGGAGAAGTATTACTTTAAAATAGTAAGGCTCCAGGGGCCGGCCCTGTGGCATAGTGGTTAAGTGCGTGCACTCCGATGCTGGTGGCCCAGGTTCAGATCCCGGGTATGCACCAACTTACCGTTTGTCAGGCCATGCTGTGGCGGTGTCCCATATAAAGTAGAGGAAGATAGGCACGGATGTTAGCCCAGGGCCAGTCTTCCTCAGCAAAAAGAGGAGGATTGGCATGGATGTTAGCTCAGGGCTGATCTTCCTCACAAAAAAAATAATAAAATAAAGTAAAATAGTAACACTCCAGAGTGAATTGTCACTGGACTAAATACACTCCTTAGCTGATCCACAATGGACTCCAGGGAAATTCCACTGAAGGTGGGAGATAGAGTAATTAAAACATTTGGCCCTTAGATATGGGGAGGCAGGAGATGATTAACTTTCCAAGGATACATAGCATTTCTTGGGATATTAGTCTTGCCTTTTTATCAGATTACAGGGTCCTATTTAGTTATTGCCCAGTCAACATTAGCCACTATGCATACAACGGAAGCAGTGAAAATGTACCCAGTCTAATGTACCGAGTATTCAGGATATGCCTGTGTCTCCTAGAAGGTAATTCTTAAAGAAGATTGAAAACAGGTGAAGTTGATCTTTGTTTTCCTTTTCTAATATGTCTGGTTCCAATTAACCTCCCAGAAAACCTCTAGACCCTTGTACTTCTGCTCATCAGAACCATTAAGACATCATTAATTAATCCTCATTAAGGTGTGAAATAATAGATGCTGTTACATACCCACAGGTATATGCCTATCAGACTAATGATGCGTTATTATAAAATTTCATTTTTATTAAGAAAAACCTGTATATACATGCATATTTTTTTGGGTGGCAGAGATCTGTAAGTCCTGGTACCCTTTGTGAAGCACAACACATTAATTTATTTAATGCAACCACGTAAATGAAGAACAGATTTACTAGCTGAAAAATATTACTATATTTGAACATAGCTGCTTATAAAAACATGGAAATATTTTTATCAATGTGAGACATGAGTTTTGCTCTTGGCTTCCTTGACACTTGGTTTTTCTCCTACTTCTCTGACATTTCTTCTTTGTCTCCTTTGCAGCCTCATCTTCTGCAGTGTAACTCAGAAAGTCTTCATCTCCTTTAATCCTTTAACCTAATACATTCCAAGCTGGAATTTTAAAAATTTAACATTGAACTTTTTCTTCTTCTCACTGTTTACTCTAGTATATAGCATATACACCACCAACCCATCTTTGTGTTCTCTGTTGTGAAAGACAACTCCTGCCATCTGGTCATGCATTCAGAAAGTTGGACGCTGTCCTAGAAACCTCACTCACTCTCTCCAACCTCCAGTTCCAATCTATCACTAAGTCATGTGGACTTAACCTCAAAAACATCTCGTGAATTTTTCCACATCTCTCCATCTCCACCCCATCGCTGGTCTAAGCTACCATTAGTTCTTTTGAGGAATGCCCTAAAATCCTCCTAATTGATCTACTCACATCACCTCTTGCCCCTCTCCAACAAATTCTCTCCTTTTAACCCAGAAATAATTGAAAATATAATCTGATCTAGTCGCCACATTGCTTTTGCATTAAAACATTTTACGTTTACTTGTATTTAAATTAGTATTCAATTTGTTGTGGTTGTAAGTTTTTAAAACTTAGTTTCCTTAAAACTTTAATCTCAATTTACAAGTCATCTTATATATTTATAATTCTAATACTTTCTGTGATAAAATTTAAAACACTCACTTTCACTTGCTCTTTGAGTAATGCTTAATTAGCTTTTTTTAAATTTTTATTTTTGGGGGGTGAGGTGCCCTCACGTTAATTGCCCCATCCGAGTCCCTGTCTTTTCTCTGCCTGCTGGATAGCCAGTAACGCCCACTCCGTAACTACCCAAAATGTCTAGACATTGCCACATGTCCCCTGGGGAAAAAACTGCCCCTGGTTGAGAACCACTGCTCTAGTGGTATTAAATATCACTTTCCTGGCTCACGCTGCACCTGAATCTCTGTCTGGAATGCTGATTTCCCTCAACAGTCCCCTCTACTCCCTTTCATCCGGATCAACCAGACTTTTAACACTATAAACTGCTTCTCTATTTGGTCCTAGGATTAGAAAAGGTGAATACGTTTTTCAGCTGGTGGAAGGTGGCAGTTGAAGAATAGACAAACTCTTTTAATTTCTGAGAAGGAGGATTCTTGGCAGAACCTAATAATCTCAGGAACAGATGAGATGAGATCTTGTGGTGTCAGCTCGTCACTAGCGTAGATAAGATAGCGCCCGCCTACCCCATCTTCTGATTTTCAAACACTCGTTTTAGAAGTTGGCCCAGGGAGTGAGTCTGTATAGCATGATTTTTAACAGTCAGATCTGGTTTTAGTTTCTCTACTTCCTAGCTATGTGACTTAAAACAAATGTTAGGTTTTTCTTAGATTTAATTTCCTCATGTGTATAATGGGCATCATAATATTGACTACACAAAGTGTCACATATGAAAACGTCATCTAATTTTTAAAAAACTTTTCTGGACTCACCAGTAGAAAATGTTCAACATCAAATGACTCTTCTACTTAAAAAAAAATAAAAAAGCCCTGTTTCCAGACAGTTAGTGCCGGAGAACTATGACCACCACCCACGACTATAACTTTGTTCTTAACTTTTATCCACAGCGTGTGTGTGTGTGTGTGTGTGTGTGTGTGTGTGTGTTGGGTGAAAATGTTTCTATAGTCAGATCACATACTGCTGTTCTGTTAACAAAGAATGAAGTGACGAGATGGTTCATGCAAAAGAAAAGAAAACAAAAGCTGAATGTGTCCTTTAGATGAACATATCTTGAATTTTTACCCAGCTCAAACACAGGTGTTTTGATCAGAAGGTGATTTTCCTCCTCTTAGAGCAGATATTTTAATTGTCTTGTGCACAATTTAGCCCTCATCCCAAGGACGGTTTGCAGCACTGGTGGAGGCAGTGGTGGGAACATTTCTCTTTAATAAAAAATCATATTTTCACTTGGCCATTTGGGCCTCTCTGCTGACTCATTTCCTGCCTTGTGGACAAGCTCCCTGGTAAACATCACGTTTCTCTTGGATAGGAGTGAAAGATGGTGTCTAGTCATAGATGTCACAGGCATGAAGAAGGCTTCACTTTTAAGTTCTCTCTGGGTGCGGACCCTGAAAACTAAATAAAATCCCTGCTTCTCTGCTATGTGCACAACTTACCCTAGCTTTCCTATGCCTGGGAGCTGGATCTACCTGGATTTGAAATTCCTACCAGGTTAGACGCATTAGAGTCAGAAACTTTGCTGGTTTCAATCACGAAGGTCCCCTTGCATTCTCTTTTAAGTCTATCAGAAGAATCTGGAACTGAGGTGCATTTAGCGCTGGTCCTCTAGCAAGTCGTACATGTCACAAAGGCTCCATCTACTGCCAGGAAGAGGAACAGCACGTCATCCTTCACAGTTTAGACCAATGTCAGCGGCGATTGGGAACTATCTACCTCCTTCTGTGGCTGTTCGATCAGCATCCTCCCGGAGTGAGGACTGAGTGAGTACCATTTGCGGCTCAGTGTTTGTTTATATTTTAAGTTTGTGGCTGCTGTTATATTAATAATACTCCAATCTATTTTTTTTCATTTGTGAAAAGGTTTTACTTAGAGTCAATTAAAAATACACATGTAACTTCAGATTTTTTCCTTCTTCAGACATTATTTGTATGGTATGGTTACCTAGGAATTTTTTCATTTTTATATAAGTTTTCAAAGTTATCTGGGTAAGGATTTACATAATATTCTCATACTTTTTTCATCTTGATTGAGATATAATTGACAGATAACATTGTGTAAGTTTAAGGTGTACAATGTGATGATGTGATACATGTATATATTGCAAAAGGTTTACCACAATAAAGTTAGTTACATCCTTCACCTCACATAATTACCATTTTGTTGTTCTTGTTGTTATGGTGAGAGCATTAAAGCTCTACTCTGTCAGCAACTTTCAAGTATACAACGTAGTATTATTAATTGTAGTCGCCATGCTGTACACTAGATCCCCAGAACTTATTCATCTTATAACTGAGTTTGTTCCCTTTGAACAACATCTCCCTATTTCTCCCACCCCTCAAGTCCCTGGCAACCACCATTCTACCCTCTGTTTCTGTGAATTTGACGTCTTTAAGTTTCCACGTATAAGTGAGATCATACAATATTTATCCTTCTCTGTCTCAATTATTTCACTTAGCGTAATGCCCTCAAGTTCCATCCATGTTGTTGCAAATGGCAGGATATCCTTCTCTTTTAATGGCTGAATAATATTCCATTGTGTGTATATGTATATATATACACCACATTTTCTTTATCCATTCATCTGTCAGTGGACACTTAGGTTGTTTCCACGTCTTGGCTATTGTGAATAATGCTACAATGAACATAGAGGTGCAGATATCTCTTCAAGATAGTGGTTTTATTTCCTTTGGATATATACCTAGAAGTGGGATTGATGGATCATATGGTAGTTCCATTTTTAATTTTTCGAGGAACCTGCATACTGGTTTCCATAGTGGCTGCACCAATTTACATTCCCACCAACAGTGCACAAGGGCTCTCTTTCCTCCAAATCCTCACCAGCATTTGTTACAGCTTGTCTTTTTGATAGCAGTCATTCTAACAGGTGTGAGGTTCTCTTATTATATTTTTAAAGTTTGTAAATAGAAATGTCATGTGTTTTCAGTCCTAAAATCAGAATTTGTGCCTTATCTTTTTTTATATATATAATTAATAGTCTTTCTGCAGTTTTATCAATTTTATTAGTCCTTTTGGAGAAACAGTTTTTTACTCTTTCTTTTTTTTTTTTTTTGTGAGGAAGATCAGCCCTGTGCTAACATCTGCCAATCCTCCTCTTTTTTTTGCTGAGGAAGACTGGCCCTGGGCTAACTCTGTGCCCATCTTCCTCTACTTTATATGGGATGCCGCCACAGCATGGCTTGTCAGTTGGTGCGTCGGTGCACGCCCGGGATCCGAACTGGCGAACACCGGGCCACCGACGCGGAGCGCACGCACTTAACCGCTTGCACCACTGGGCTGGCCCCTGTTTGTTTTCTTTATTGGGTTGGCTTGCCATATCATTAATTTTCTTTTTTTAATTTTTTTAAATTTTATGTTTGTAGTTAAAATATATATAACAAAATTTACCATCTTAACTATTTTTTTAAATGTTCAGTTTAGTAATGTTAGGTATAGTCACACTGTTGTGACTCCAATCTATTTTTAATTCTAATATCAAAGTAGGCAACTAGGATATATTCTCTTTGGTTCAATGCCGTCTTGGCAGTGGTCCTCACTAAGTCATCAGAATCATTGCAAAAGTGTAAGTTCATTTATGGACACTGGTAAATCACATTTATATCACTGTCACACTCCTCCTGTCTCAATCACATGGAATGTGCTGGGTTTGTTTCCATTTTTTTTTTTTTTAATAAAGATTTAATTTATTTATTTATTTTCCCCCCAAAGCCCCAGTAGATAGTTGTATGTCATAGCTGCACATCCTTCTAGTTGCTGTATGTGGGACACAGCCCCAGCATGGCTGGAGAAGCGGTGCATTGGTGCGCGCCCGGGATCTGAACCCCGGCCACCAGCAGCGGAGCGCGCGCACTTAACTGCTAAGCCACGGGGCCGGCCCACTATTGTTTTTTTTTATTGTAGTAAGAACACTCCATTGTTTTTAAATATACTCTCAGGGGGAGAAAAACATGTCCTCTATTAGGCTCGGTATTTCATAGGAGTGGTAGCATTTAAATCTATCAACATATAATCAAATGCTGTTAACATAAAGTTTGCATTCCCCTTTAAGTAAATGTATTTCATTTTATTGTAGAAAATTTGAAAAATATAAAAAGAATGAAGAAAGTAAAAGTAAATAAATAATAAAATAATAATTCAATCACGTGAATTGAGTTACCATGAATGTTTTCTTTCCCTCTAGCCTTTTAAAATTTTCTCTCCTGGGCCAGCCCCGTGGCTTAGTGGTTAAGTGCGCGTGCTCCGCTACTGGTGGCCCGGGTTCGAATTCCGGGCGCACACCGACACACCGCTTCTCTGGCCATGCTGAGGCCATGTCCCACATACAGCAACTAGAAGGATGTGCAACTATGACATACAACTATCTACTGGGGCTTTGGGGAAAAGAAAGGAGGAGGATTGGCAATAGATGTTAGCTCAGAGCCGGTCTTCCTCAGCAAAAAGAGGAGGATTAGCATGGATGTTAGCTCAGGGCTGATCTTCCTTACCAAAAAAAAAAAAAAAAATCAAAGTACATGAAAACACTACTTCAAAAAGATATATACACTCCTATGTTCATATCAGCATTGTTCACAATAGCCAAGATTTGGAGGCAACCTAAGTGCCCATCAATAGATGAATGGATAAAGAATATGAAATATACACATACACTGGAATACTACTCAGCCATAAAAAAAGATGAAATCTTGCTATTTTCAACAACATGGATGGATCTTGAGGGTATTATGCTAAGTGAAATAAGTCAGGCAGACAAAGACAAATACCGTATGATTTCACTTATATGTGAAGATAAACAACCAAGCAAACACAGATACAGAGAACAGATTGATGGTTACCAGCAGGGAAGGAGGTTGGGGAGAAGGCAAAAGGGGTAAAGGGGACAATTGTACGGTGGACTGGACTTTTGGCGGGGACCATGATGTAGTCTCTACTGAAGGTGAAATATAATGATGTATACCTGAAATTTATACAATGTTATAAATCAATGTTCCCTCAATAAAAAAGAAAAAAAAAAGCTCATATTTGGATCTTGGGAACAGGTGGGCTGTCTGTCTGCAGTGAGGCAGAAGTGAGCCACCACGTCCCTGCCCCATGCCTCTCTGTGCCCCTGGATGCTCTTAGCTGAATGTCCCAAGGGGCCGAAAGCATTTACTTTGAAAAAATTAGCATTCAAAGCAGGCCCAAGCCACCTGGATACCACAGCTGGGAATAATGGAATAGGACCGTGGTTCTATTTTGTTGGCTTTTGCAAGGGAGGCCATGATTAAGAGGGACAGCTTGGGGGCATTTGTATTTTACTGCTAGAGATGAAATTCTTGGACCCACAGATGTAAAAAAAATTTGTGAATAAAAAAGAAAAAAAAATTTTCCCTCAATGTATGTAAATGATGTTTGCATGGCCACACACATTTTAGAGGCATCATGGGAACCTTAGAGAAATAGCTGAGATTCTGTCAGGTGCATCTGAAGCATCTCCTCTATACCAGCAGTTTCCAAACTTCAGGAAAATCAAAATCAGAATCACTTGGAAGGCTTGTTAAAACACAAATTGCTGGGCTCCACCCCTCAGAGTTCTGATTTAGTAGGCCTGGGGTGGGGCCCGAGAATTTGCATGTCCGACAAGCTCCCAAGTGTCTCACGCTGCTGGTCCAGGGACCACCATCAGAACCATTGATCTGCACCATTCATCTCTAGCCAAAAAGGGTGTGTTCCAGAGTCAGGCAGAATTATGCAGTTGTCCTCATGGTTTAGTAGAACAGTGTATTTTGCATTCAGACCAGTACCCAGTGTCTTTCCCATTACTAAATCAGGGAATTTTCTCAGGAAACTAGATGAGGAGCTTTCAGTAGGGAACGAAGTTCTTCAAAGACTTTTTCTTCTTCTCTCATTCAGACCTTAGATTGAAGGTATTACAAAGTTTTTCTTCTCCGTTGAAAATAGCTCCTTGTCATCAAACCACTGGGATAGTCTCGCTATTAAATGATCTTAGGGGATTTGTGTTGTAGTAATTCCTTAGACAGAAGCTACCAGCCACCAGGCACTTTTCACCAGCCTATGTGAAAATACCTCATCAGTATTTCTACTTGTTATTGGGGGATGGGGACGGTTTTAGGGGGGTGGGGAGGATTGGAGCCAAGCAACTCTTAACAGAATTTGAGGAGCTGACCAGAATGTTTAAGAAAAGATCCCTATATGGCAGACCTTTAAGATCTTTCACTAGATTTGTCTCATTGTAGCCAAGTGCTGTGTCTTTTTCAGAACTTGCAAATGCAGGAAAACCTCTGTGTTCACTAGAATGTGGGGAGTGGGAGCAGTTTTGTTTTCTGTTGTATCGTTCTAGAACAATGCCTGGCACATGATAAGTGCTTAATAAATATTTGTTAAGTGAATAATTAAAACCTAAATTTTTTAAACAGTAAAAATTTACGTTAGCATAGTCCCAGCTATCAGTGTGTTCCATTTTAACTCTCAATTGCTGTTGCTCCAGAGCTTATAATTCTATGGATTTCAAACTGCAGACAAACAAAGCATGACCCACTCTCCCTAAACAATCAGCTTACCCATTTATTTAACTCCTACTGGGCGTGTTATGTGGAGAAGCAGGCTCAAAAACCATGTGTATTACCAGAGGGCATGTTATTAGGCCTATTCCCATGTTACATGGTCTTCTCTTAGAAAGAAAAGGAAGGAAAACATACTCAAAAATTTCTATGTCTACCCACTAACCCGACACTCTTACTAGATTCGTACTGAGTAGACTAATTCTCTGAATCAATGTGTTTCTGAGAAAATTCAGAAAATTGAGTATTAGCATTTGGCAAGATTTTCCTTTGATGCTGAAGAGGTTCAGAGACACCTTTTCTTTGTATTAGCCATCAGTGTTTTAAAAATTATTTGCTTTTTCATTTATTTATTGCTTATAAGACTCTCACTAGCCAGAGAAACACAAAACCTTCTATTTCTGTTTCACACGTAGATGAATGTTATCCTTAAATATCTGCATAGGTGGACACAGAGATGCCACACGTCAAGAATCTCAGCATCCTAGAGCTGAGCCCTTGAATTGAGCCATCTCCAAATTCATGATATTGCATGATCCTTCTAGCTCTGTCACCCTATCAAACTCACTCTATCTTGAGTTCCTTATCACCTTCATGTCTTACAGACTGTAAGATCCTCCTAGTCTCTCTTATTTCCTTAACCAGTCTGCATCCCAGAGTTGACCCTCTGAACCTTTTACCAGTAGCATTACTTATTTTGCATCTCTGTCTTTCCATCCCACCTGCCTAACAAATCTTAAACCCTGGACAAATGAATACTACAATCCAAAGTTTCACAACTACTCTTGTTTAGTTTAGAACTGTTAGAGAAAATCATGTCACACTGAAGAATTACTTTTCTATCAGTTCATGGCTTTCAACTTCATCTAGATTCTCAGTCCCTCTCTAGTCCTACACTGTCCAATATGATAGTCACTAGCCGCATATGGCTACTGAGCACTTGAAATGTGCCTTGTCCAAATTAAAATATACTGTAAGGACTTCTGGCCAAGATAGAGTAACAGGGACCAGACTTATCCTCCTACCTGAAACAATGAAAAAATAGTACAAAAGACATGGAATAATGGTTTTCAACACACTGGGTATCAGGCAATGAAGGACAGTGATCTCTGACACATGGGAAACAAATGAGGCAGGCCCTAAATTGTCCCAGTCTATGGCCTGAGCAGAATTTCCAAGCCACAGCACAGAGCAGAGAAACCTAGCTGAGCCCAGCAGCCTTGCTGAGATGAGATGCCAGAGCGGAGGGAGCTACACAGACAGAAAGAACTCTGGAAGTCTGCACAGGGTCCCCCTTGAGTCTTCAGCTGTGTGGTCGGTTCATGTGTGTGAGGAAAACTACCAAAGGCAGGAGGGAGGACCACCCTAACTAAGCATAAGAGAGAACAGTGCACAGTGCTCACACAGGCCGGGAATAGTGCCTGTCGACCAGCTGGGACGAAAAACCACATACCTCATTAGGCAGAGGACTCAGAAGGGCTTTGTTTCAGTTGTGGGGAATAATTAGCTCTAGACTAAAAGCTGCTCTGATCCTACCTAGAAAAGCCTAAAGGATCAAACTGTTTCCAAGAAACTTAACTGTGTCCTAGAACAAAGCTCAAAAATATTCATAGGAATACAAAAATATCCCGTACTCAACAAAGTAAAATACACAATACCTGGCATCCAACCAAAAATTACCAGACATGCAATGAAGAAGGAAAATAAGACCCACAATGAGGAGAAAAAAATCAGTTAATCACAACCAACATAAAATGACACAGTTGATAGCAGACAAGGACTTTAAAATAATTACCATAATTCCATGTTATTATATTCCATATGTGCAAGAAGCTAGAGAAAAGATTGAGCATGTTAAGTAGCAACATGGAAGTCATATGGAAATGAAAACTACTGGGCCAGCCTGGTGGCGTAGATGTTGAGTTCACATACTCTGCTTTGGTGGCCTGGGGTTCGCTGGTGTGATCCTGGGCACGGACCTACTCACCGCTCATCAAGCCATGCTGTGGCAGTGTCCCACGTAAAAGAGCTACAACTCTACAACTATGATACACAACTATGTACTGGGGCTTTGGGGAGAAAAAAAGAAAATGAGGAAGATTGGCAAGAGATGTTAGTGCAGGGCCAATCTTCCTCAAAAAAAAAAAAAGGAAATGAAAACTACAATGTCTGAAATGAAAAATACACTAGATGGAGTTAAAAGCAGATTAGACATTGCAGAAGAAATGATTAGTGAACTCAAAGACATAGCAGTAGAAACTATCCAAAATGAAACACCAAGATGTGCTGTAAGTGTAAAATATACACCAGATTCCAAAGACTTAGTAGAAAAAAATATAGAAAATAATAATTTTTATATTGATTACTTGTTGCAATGATAATATTTTTGATATATAGGGTTAAATATAGTATATTAATTCTTAAAAATCTATTCCCTTTACTTTTTTACTGTGTCTACTAGAAAATGTAGAACTACGTATGTGGCTCACATTATATTTCCATTAGACAGCGCTGCTAGTCAGTCCTTCAATTACCCCTTTTCTATTTGGAGTCAAACAGCCTTGCTCCCCTCCACACATTGAGTAGCTCTGTGAACTTAGGCAATCACTTATCCTGCTTCCTCACACGTAAAATGGGAATAATGAGTTCCTCCTGCATTGGGTTGTTGTGAGGAGTAAATGGGATAATGTGTTTACAGTACTTAGCATAGTGCTTTGCACATAGTAACATCCAGTAAATATTAGCAATCATTATTATTGTTTTATTATTCACTAATTCTCACGTCAACCGTAGAATCTTGTCTCCCTCACTCTAAGCAGATGGGCTTTCTTCCTACTTCATTGAGAAACTGAGGCCATTATGTGATTTCACGTAAGGTATTTTCCTCCCATTCATAGTGCTATCTCTGCTCCCATGCAGCCCACCTCCTGCTCTCAGCTCTCCAGGCTGAGGCACTCTACCTCCCCTTTCTCCTCCTCCTTTGGGGCCAACCATTCACCAGAGCCCTGACATTCCTCCTCCACTTGGTCCAAAGACTTGCTGCTTCCTCTTTCTAGTAACATGTTCAAGTTCTTCCTATCAAGAACAACACCAGGACTAAAACCCAAAACTTGGCAAATATCTTACATTCTCTTCCCGCTCAAAATTCTCAAAGGTAATGTCTATCTTTTCTGCTTCAATTTTTCTACAACTCCATAGAAACTGCTCAATTTTACATCACCAATGATTGTCTTCATATTATGAAATCCAGTGGATAGTTTTCAGTCCTTATCTTAAAGGGCCTTTCTGTTGACTGTGATACTGTTGATCAGGAACCATGTGAGCTAGATGCCAAGGAGTCCACATCCTTAGCCTATTGTGGGGTATAGGTGAGGTATTAATGGGTGCATAGTTTCCCTTCTGGACCCCTTATTCACTTTAGGAGTACCTCCCTTCTAGTGCAGGAATGGCAAAACCAGAGAATTAAAATGTTTGGATTCTTGTCATCTGTGTTTATTGCACAGCCCTGGTACGAGAAAGAAGAGATTTGAAAGATATAAATAGGCAACACAAGCTTACTCTTACCCCTCGTCCACAACCAGATGCCCCTTTGAGATGTGGAGGAGGGAGTGGGGGTAGGAAGCTAGAGATTTTGATGTGAGTGTGAGGTACTTTATAGCCTGCCCCCGTCTGAGGCCGGTTCCAGGTGTGGGAGTATAAAAGAATGCTGTTTTAACGGGAATCTGAGACTAGAGAGGAACCATGCCCGTTTTCAAAGTAAGTTCCCCAAATATGGCAAGGACCACAGAGAATTCCCACATGGACTCATAGCCAGATGCTGCTAATTAGAACCAAGACGATGCGGTCTCTGGTATGAGAAGACTGGAGACACTCCTCTGGGCTTGTCTTTGGTTCTGGAGTGACTGGAATGACATTTAAAAGTTTTGGTGATCCCCAGAGTAAAAGAGTGAGCCAGAGGTCTGGAAAGGAGCCTGTGACCTGGATGAGTGGAAACTGCAGCAGAAGAAGCATGCTCAGTCCCAGCAGGAGATAAATGAGCACACTGCTGTATCTTAGCAGAATGTCGATGTGGAGTGGAACCCACCCAGAGACAAAAGAGGATGAGTTAAACCTGGAACTATCATGGGATCAAAGTAGTTCAAGTTCAGGAAGTAGACACACCTCCCCATGAACATCATGGCATTCTTTTCAGCCCCTAAAGCTAATGGAAACGGAAGAGGAGAAAATTTGAACCTTGATCTACCTGGAACGGATTAGATTCAGTTTGCTCTCTCGGAGGGAATGGTTTCTCAAATAAGAAATGAAATTCTGCTACAGAAAAGGAAATTTATAAAGATATATTCTTGGGCTCTTAATGTTTTGGCTTATGAAACTAATTTTTATAAAATTCCTGCTCTTATAAGGCTTGCATTCTAGTAATACAACACTTGTAATCTACCCTAAACAATTTCAGCATAGACACAGTGATATGTTGTATGTACTAGTTAGTTTAAACTTTAGGGGTAGTTAGCTGCCTTAATCCAGTATCCATACTCCAAAGACAGTCAGGATTATTGTAAGAAAGGCCACACTCTAGAAGCACCTACGAAAAAATGCTTCTGTTACATATATCTTGATTAAAACCTGAGACTTTGTGAATTTGCAGAGTGAATATAAGTTGGTTTTTATTAGTGAAATTAGAGATGTTAATTAGCATGATAGATTTTAGAAATAGACTGTTGAAAATAAAGCTATTTAAGATAGGCACTTTGGCAAAAATATTTTAGAGACACTCTTCTTGCATCAAGAGGGAATAAGAATTTAGCAATGCCTGAAGGCTTTATTATAATCAATGGCTGAGTGCTAACTTTTCCTATTTGACAGAATTTTTAGTTGCCTCTGGAATGCTGTCACATCTGCCTGGCATGAACCTTTCATGAAAGGTATTGATCAGGGGACCTAAAAAGACAGAAAGCTGAAATTTCACAGAGCTTAGAGAGCAGTTTGTATGAAACATTTTGTGTATCCTTGTTAACGAATAAATGTCAAATGTCTGAGTGTGTGACTCAGTATTTGGTCTGAAGCTTACTTTCCTTATAACCTGGTAGTGAGGATGCGATAAGCTAACTGTCAAAGTTTTTCATGGTTATTTATTTTTAAGTTTTAAAAATATTTATTTAATCATTAAATTTAATATTTTTGATGTTTATTTGAGCATTATTTTCTTCTTGAATCTTGGGCACACAGAATTGGATCAGTCTTAATCCTTGGTTTGTGACAATTAGAGTCATGTCATCATTCGTCCATGAATGACCTACTTTTATTTATTTAATCAGATATGCCATTAATTAGTTGTAAAACTTAAATAAGCACCTATGAAACCAGCATTCAAAACAAATGCCATGGGGTCGGCCGGGTGGCCCAAGCGGTTAAGTGTGTGCGCTCCGCTGCAGCGATCCGGGTTTCGCCGGTTCAGATCCCGGGTGCAAACCGACCCACCACTTGTCAGGCCATGCTGTGCCGACGTCCCATATAAAGTGGAGGGAGATGGGCATGGATATTAGCCCAGGGCCAGTCTTCCTCAGCAAAAAAGAGGAGGATTGGCAGATGTTAGCACAGGGCTGATCTCCTCACAAAATAAACAAACAAACAAAACACAAATGCCAGGACCTTGACAATAATCTACATTTCTCCTAGTTTTCTCAACAGCAGCATTATTGACATCTTGGGCTGGATGGTTCTTTGCTGAGGGGCTGTCCTGTGCATCATAGGATGTTTGGCAGCATCCTTGACTGCTGCCCAGTAGATGCTGGTCGCACCCCTCTTTCAGTCGTGACAGGCAAAAATGTCTCCAGACATTGCTAAGTGTCCCTTGGGAAACAAAATTGCCCCTAGTTGAGAACTACTGAATTATTCATATTGTTCCCTCCCCCAGTATTAGTTTTCTATTGCTGCTATAACAAATCACCACAAATTTAGTGGCTTGAAACAACAGAAATTTATTATCTTGTAGTTCTGTAGGTCAGAAGTCCAACACAGATCTTGCTGGCTAAACTCAAAGTATTGGCAGGGCTGTGTTCCCTTCTGGCACTCCCAGGGAAGAATCCATTTCTTTGCCTTTTCTAGCAGCTACCAGCATTCCTTGGCTCTTGGCCCCTTTCCTCCATCTTCAAAGCCAGCAGCAGTGGGTTGAGTCCTTCTCACATTCTGACCTTCCCTAGTCACATCTCCCTCTGACTCACTCTTCTTTTCTGCTTCCTTCTTCCACTTTTAAATACCTTCTGATTACTTTAGGCCCACCCAGACAATCCAGAATAATCTTAAAAACAGCTGACTAGCAACCTTAATTCCATCTAGTAACTAGTAACCTTAATTCCCCTTTGCCACATAACCCAATTTATTCACAGGTTCCAGGGATTAGTATGTGGACGTTTCTGGAGGGCCATCATTCTGCCTACCACCCCACCATTCCATCCCCCCGCCTCCCTCTACCCAAGGTAATAGCCATCTTAAATTCTTTGTTCATGATTATCCTGCTTTCCTTTTGAGATATGTTCATGCCCTCTATATGTATCACTGAAAAATATGTATTTTTAAGTTTTATTGTTTTGTAAATTTCCACAGGATACTGAAGTATATATGTAGTCTTTTGAACCTTACTTTTTTCACTTAATAGTTTTTGGCTAAGATTCATCCACAGTATTACATTTGACTGCAGTTCATTTATTTTTATTTCTGTGTAATATTCAATTGGCTGAATCCATTACAACTTATTAATCAACTCTCTTGTCGATGGGCTTGTTTCCAGTTTTTGCCATTGTGAACAAGAGTGCTATGAACACCCTGGCATGTCCTCTGTTGCACACCAGCAAGATTTTTCCTTGGATATGAACCTAGGAGTGTAATATCCAGGTCATGAGTTTGTGAACGTTTAAGTTACTTTCCAAAATGGTTGCATCAGCTTATTATCTGTTCACAGTATATAAGAAACACTATGGACCCACATCCTCTTCATTCAGGGCATAAAACGGTATCTCATTCTGGTCTTGATTTGTATTTGTCTGATCATTGGTTATGTTGCTTCCAAATCAGATTTCATTTAAACAAAGGGCTCCTTGGCTTAAAAGCACAGATTTGAGAAAATCCTGTCTAGATGAAAAAAGAAATGGACTGGGGCCGGCCCCGTGGTGTAGTGGTTAAGTGCGCATGCTCCGCTGTTGGCGGCCCGGCTTCGGATCCTGGTTGCGCACCGACGCACTGCTTGTCAGGCCATGCTGTGGTGGCGTCCCACATAAAGTGGAGGAAGATGGGCACAGATGTTAGCTCAGGGCCAGTCTTCCTCAGCAAAAAGAGGAGGATTGGCATGGATGTTAGCTCAGGGCTGATCTTCCTCACACACACACAAAAGAAATGGACTAAAATATAAAATTTTGGCAGGATCTGTGGAGGGGTAGAGAATGGCTTGTGCTACATTTCTATGAGCCTGAAGTAGCTCTTGAGAGTCTCTGAATTTATCTTAGTTTCACAGCCTTGCCAGGTTTGGGTTTTGCTCACAAAGAAGTTTAAAACTGTGACATTGTAAGAGTGAATGCCTCATCTGTCCTTGCAGGAGAGTATGGGTAAAAGTGTGCGAGGACGTGGGCAGGACTTGAACAGGGAGTGGTTCCCAAGTGTGTTTGCCTCTTCTGTTCCCAAAGATTAGGAACCTTGAAGTTTAGGCTGTAATGAACTGCCATTTAAACTAGTTAAAAGTTAGTTGTACAAGATTTAACGTGATCTTTCAATGATAGACAGAGCATCCAAAGAGAGAAACATCCATTAAAGTAAAAAGAAACCTTAATGCCATCAATGGAGGTGTATTTAAAAATTAGAACCTCACAAGGGCCTCCCCACCTGATAGGCCTGGTGGATTGATGGCCCTGCAAGTCTGTCAGTACATGTGCTTCTGAATGAACAGTGGGAAAAATCTTCCTTAGTGACACAGATAGTCTAGCTGATCCTCTAAAAAATGTGCTGATAGATGCCACAGTGGGAAATAATGTCCCTTTCCTCATTTTGTGTATCTTCGTATGCTATGGCCTGCAAACCTCTATGAAGAGCTTCTCATCTTGTATATAATAGTGTTGAAATTTTTCTGTAGTTCTAAAATGCAATTTTTTTTTCCTGAAGGGTCATAGGATATTTTTGCTTCTGTTTGAAGCATCGTTTGAGCAGGATCATAGCACTTTTTAAACAGGCCTGGTCTTTCATATTTTTCACACAAAAACATGGTGTGGTATTTTAAAAGTTTAGAAAATGTCCTTTGTTCTCCAGATAACCTAAAACCTATCAGTGTTCCAAAGGCCAAAGCACTTGAATGTATCATATCACACCATGTGTCTCAAGCTCTGACTCAGTGGTCACTGGTCTATGACTTCTCAAGCTTCTGCCTCATGACCATCTTCCAAGCCTAAAACATCTACTTTCATAAGGTGTAGCCAGTGGAGAATAAAATAGTCATCACAGCTTAAGTGTATTGGGTGAGCTGGACTTGGTAGGGTACAAGCAAGAAACAAATTTATTCTTTCTCAATAATTATCCCTTTAATATTCTCTGTTCAATAGTTCTTTTCTGCCCTTAAATGAAACTGTTGGAAGATCCCAGAGCTTGTCTAGACTCTCTCAATTATTAATGGATTACTTACTTATTTAAATATTTAAATATTGATCTAGACAAAACTTTACTTTTACTTTCTTAAAAGTTTCTCCATTCTCCCTACAGCTCAGAGAGGTTAGGGTGCAGTGTGGATTAGAGAGAAAGAACAAAGTCCTACATTACTGAGATGTTTGAATCTGACATCTGAACCCATTGGGAATGGCAGATGTTTGAATGTTTCACCTGCGATATTTTTGTTAGTTCCGCAGAGATCCCCCTTTAGGAACCTCCTATATGCATTTCCATGAAAAGGGCCTTGCCTCTTGTGGCTGATCACTTAGGACTCATGTCTCAACCAACGGCTGCCAGTTATCCACCCCGTGTGGTCTCTATCCATTGAGTTCACCTTGGCCTGGCAGGTGTTTCTCTGGGATGGAGTCCCTTTCAAGGTGACTCAAGTCCAAGGCTCTTCTTAGGGAGCCATATCTGCTCAGCAGGGAACTAACACATGTGTCCTCAGAACTCTGGAAGTATATGCAGTTGCCAATAGAACCTTCTCTCTTTGTTTGGCCACACTGGGCCATTTCAAACAGTCTCTCATGCTATCAGTCAGGGTCCTGACAGGAAAACAGAAACCACACTAGGTATTTCAAACATAGAAAATTTACAAAGGAGATTTGTTAGGAAACTATTTGAAGAGCTCATGGAGCAAAATGGGGAACAGAGGGTAACCCAAAGTTTCGTGTTTACAGGCAGTTGTTCCTCACCCAGGGCCGGAAGATCCTGAGCACAGGAACACACTCGCTGCCAAGAGGGGTCAAGGCTGCTGTTGCCAGAACCCCTCATTTCTGCTGCTGAAACTGCTAAAGGTTTAGCCTGCAGCCGCCCATTGTTGCAGATGTTTCCAGACACAGATAGAACAATGGCTTCTCTCCTTCTCCTCCCTTCCAGTCTCCCCCAGGGCTTCCCTCATTGGTCAAACACAACTAGAAGCCAGCTGCCCAGGGATTCCAGGAAATGCAGTTTATAGGGGTCCCACCCTCTGCAAAACAGAGTAGAGCACCAAAGATCCATTCCACTGAAGAATGGAAGTAGAGCTGAGAGCACGGGAAAATAATTGGACCACTTACCTTTAGACTTTTGTTTTTAGGGAAATGAGACAGGCACCCATCCCCCAAACGCTGGAGAACATGTGTTAATTCTCTGAGTGGTTGTCTGACGCATCCACTCACTTGGCTTGAGCTGGGCAGTAAGTAGCAAAGCACAACAACAAACATAAGTGGCGCTGAAAGGTTCAAAATACTGAATAACTTTTTTTAATCTCATAGTTATCCTGTAACAATTGTGTTGGTGTTTGCACTGATGGTGCAAAGGCAATGGTGGTAAGACTGCTGGTGCTTTAGCATGAATCAAGTTGTGGCACC
This sequence comes from Diceros bicornis minor, assembly GCF_020826845.1. Lineage (NCBI taxonomy): Eukaryota > Metazoa > Chordata > Mammalia > Perissodactyla > Rhinocerotidae > Diceros > Diceros bicornis. The sequence continues at coordinate 53,571,815 of NC_080756.1, read as the reverse complement.
AAACTGGACTACTAGCTACTGTAGTCTTCACCACCACGCACTCCCAGTGAAAATAAATGCCATTCCGCTTAAGAATGCCTTTGATAGAGTAGTAAACAGAAGGATGTGTAAAGCATTTGACTCCCTGCTGCTCCAGCCCTGGCCCTGGTTTAGCTTCTGCCATCTGCTGCCTCATGGTCCAGGCCCAGACTCTGGACCCAGATGGTTAGGGAACAGCATGTTTGTGAGGGTAAGGCAACTGAAGACCTCTTATACCTGCTATAAAATCAATAATGCTTGGTGCCAGCCCTGGTGGTCTAGTGGTTGAGTTCGGTGCGCTCCACTTCTGCAGCCTGGGTTTGGATCCCGGGCACAGACCTGCACCACTCGTCTGTCAGTGGCCATGCTGTGACGGCGGCTCACGTACAAAACAAGGAAGATTGGCAACAGATGTTAGCTCAGGATGAATCTTCCTCAGCAAAAAAAGAGGAAGACTGGCAATAGATGTTAGCTCAGGGCGAATAGTCCTCAGCAAAATAAAATAAAATAAAATAAAGATGAAATAAAAATAAAATCAGCAATGCCTTAAGGATTGTGTCTTAATGAGGATCTAATTATGGAGAGGGAGGGTCCCTCAGAGCTTCTGGTATATGATAACATGCAGAAAATAATTTTCAACCTAGAATTCCCAAGCATACTATAGAGTGAGCACCCAAGCATACTATAGAGTGAGCATAAAATAAAGGCATTTCAGAGAGGCAGGCTTCCTTTCACAGGGAGCTGCAGAGGACATGGTCATCAAAATAGGGAGGGAAACATGAGACCAGGAAAAGGGACATTCACCACATCCCCCAGGATGATGGGGCAGGTGGCTCCCAGGATGACAAGTGTACGCAGGCAGAGAGGGCAAAAATCCTCATGGGTGAGCGGAGGCTTCAAGGAGGAATGTAGGTAACTGGTAAAGGATTTAGAATGAATTACTGACTAGCATAGGGAAAGCTAAGTGTGTGGGAAAAATATTAATTCCTGAGAAGATAAAAAGTTATGCAGAAAAGGAAAATAATCATCATTTGCTACGTCTCAGTTTTAATAACATTCGTAGTCATAATAATCAGAGTGGGAATGTAATGTATAATGCTTCATGCTGAGAAAGCAAGAAGTAGCAAGACGAGTGAATCAAACATAAAAGCAATCAGCTAACTGAATATTGTGGGATGTTAACAAACTCTGTTATCCGGGACATATTGCTTTCACTAGAGCTATTTCCACCTGCTTCTCTTAGTAGGGTGGTTCCCTTCTACCAGCCCTAAGAGCACCCAGCCACCTGAGGTGCAGCTGCTCGATGGGGAATCTTGCTGCCTGAGGGCTTGCTACCACTGGTTGTTCCACACTGTAAAGTTATTTTACATATTCAGCCTATGGAATAGGCAATTTTTCTATTCATATTTGAAAACTCCATCTGTTGGCCCACTCTGAAAAACAAAAGAAAGGAAATTAGTGTTTGGACCTGAAATTGAGCCTTTATATATAATGTCATTTACAGAGAAATATTTTGGGGCTGGCCCCATGGCTTAGCGGTTAAGTGCGCATGCTCCGCTACTGGCGGCCCGGGTTCGGATCCCGGGCGCGCACTGACGCACCACTTCTCAGGCCATGCTGAGGCGGCGTCCCACATACAGCAACTAAAAGGATGTGCAACTATGACATACAACTATCTACTGGGGCTTTGGGGGGGGAAAAAAAGGAGGAGGATTGGCAATAGATGTTAGCTCAGAGCTGGTCTTCCTCAGCAAAAAGAGGAGGATTGGCATGGATGTTAGCTCAGGGCTGATCTTCCTCAAAAAAAAAAAAAAAAGAAATACAACCAAATGAAAAAAAAATTAAAAAAAAAAGAGAGAAATATTTTGTTTCAAGGAAGCTAAAAATAACTCATTTCTGTCCTAAACTCTTTCACTAAATTCAATCTGAGCCCTGATGGAGTCACGTAACCTCTTGGTATTATGTTCTAATCTGTTAAATGAGAATAATAATTCCTGTCCTAGTTACAGTACACCGCTATTATGAAATTCAAACGTGCTGATGTTTATGAAAGTGTTTGGAAAAGTGTAAAAACCTTGAGTGCAAACAAGGATGCTAGTCCAGGGCTCCCCTCCAGGAATAAACTGGATATGAGACCTCAGAAAGATTGTCTTCACTTCCTTCTCTATCCCTTCTCAATACAAACATGACACACACACTCAAAGAAAAATTTAAAAATTTGGCTTCTTACCTGACCTCCAGCATACACATCCTTTAACAAACAGGTTCTCTTAGTTCTTCAACCTTGAATGAGGAGGAAGATAGATATTATTGAGAATATTTCCTCCAAAAAAACCAAATTTATAATCTCAGTGATCTTCACACATTAAAATATCAGGAGGAAGACACCAGAGAAGGTTATCACGTTGGAGTTTTGTTTAGAAAAGAGAATATCAGTCCCCTCCAGGCCTCTCTGTGAGCTGATCTACAATTCTCACTTGTCCAATCACTAACCTGATAGGCATGATCAAAATCGGCTCTGATATTGTGATATTTTAGTTTTCAGGTTTATTAACATTTCTATTTTCTGAGCTGTCTTGATCTTTAGCTGAAGCATCTTGTAGAGAATCCCGTTTCTCTCTTACTTTCCATCATCTCTTCTCTCTCTTATTGGATTATCTGCCTAGGTTGACAAGGCCCGTAATTTTCTCCACAGCAGACATGAAGTTATTTATGCTGTGTGTTGGTGATTCCAAGGAGGAAGCAGCAGAAATTGAGGAATATTAAGTTAAACAGAATATTTGGCTCAATTTATTATTTTACTTAATATTCCTCAATGTCTACTGCTAAGGAACATTAAGCTAAAGAGAATCCTTTCAGAGGCACTTTCCACTCTTTTACACCAAATAAGATATTTGACAGGGGTCCACACAGAACAGGATAAGAGGTTCCTCAGCAAGTAAGAAGCCAAAGCAAGACAAACAAGCAAATAAACAAAAACTAATAAAACCCTCTAACTTGGTCCCAACATTCATTCTCTGAAAATTCAGGAAGGCAGATAGTTGATTAAATGACTGATCTGGGGGCATCTGGCGTTCTCAAGCTATCAACTCTAATAGACTGTGCTGTCCCTTTGGTCACTGCGCATACTGTGGAAACCAGTTAAAAATCCCTAGTCTAATATGTTCAGAATGTTCTAGTTGCTTCTAGAAAAGGCAAGCTTAATGCTCATTGATCAGGTAAAAATGGATCTCTGATGCCTCTTCTGGTAAACTAATTCTAGCCACTATATATCTTGATGATTCCAGACCCTTCTCCTAAAGCTTTTTCCTGAGTAACTATCTGCCTTACAATTTTCTGAACTCACCCCTTTCATCATCAGAAAAATTAAAACTGTGCTATCATATTAGGAAGTCATTGTTAATTTACTAACCCTCACTGAGGTTGTAAATGAAAAATAATAGATAATAGTTGATACCACTTCTTTAGACTAGTGGTGTCTTTTTAAAGAATTTTAAAAGCAAATAGTAGCCTATGGAATCCTATATAGAGCTTATATCTACTTGGCGGAGCCGGTTCCCTCTCTGACCTCATCTCCTATTTCCTTCCCCCTCTCTCACTTTATTCCAGCCACACTGCCCTCTTTGCTCTTTCTCATACTCTCCTGGCACACTCCCACCTCAGGGCCTCGGCACATACCGTTCCCTCAAATATCAGCACAGTTCCCACCCACACCTTCTTCAGACCTCTACTGGAATGTTGCCTGAGGCCTTCCCTAACCTTGCTCTATCTAGAACCACATACAACAAGCTTCTCAACAATCCATATCTACCCTCCCTACTTTATTTTGTTTGTTGCATTTCTCATATACTGTATATTTTACTTACTATGTTTATCATCCCTCCCACGGATAGAACATAAGCTCTATCAGGACAGAGCTTTCTGTTTGTATTTTCCTATTTTTTTCCACTGCTGTCTCCCCGGTACCTAAAATCCTCTGCTCAAGGTAATTTAATGAATTAGGGAACACACAGGTATGTAAATTAATATTTATATTATATATTTAAATCTGATGGGGGTTGCAGGGCAGATGTTCTTGAAGCCTCTACATTCCCTGCCTTGGCACTGATCACATCAGTTCCTCAGTGGAAAAATGTTTTAAAGATATTTAGGTGGTGGAGCAACTGTATATCCTTCTGCTACTTGTGAATTTTTGATGGACATAATACCATCACACCAATGAAGAACGGTTATTGCCAGTCCCTTCTGCTAGCCAAGAGGCAGCAGAGTGTTGCAGTTAAAAGACAGACTCTAGAACCAGACTGTTGGAGTCTGAATCCCATCTCTGCCACGTACTGACTGTGTGACCTTGAGCAAGTCACTCTAACTCTTTGTGCCTTAGGCTTCTCGTCTGTAAAATGGAGCTGGTGAGTTAATAGTGTAAACCATTCAGAACAGTGCTGGCTCACGATAAATACTAGGTGTTTGGGTATTTGATATGTAATAGGAAACATGACCTTGTGAGAGTGATCACATCACACAACTACAGAATTCTTTTAAGAAATGACTCTTCTGGGGGCTGGGCTGGTGGCGGAAGTGGTTAAGTGAGCATGTTCCGCTGCGGCGGCCCAGGGTTCGCTGGTTCGGATTCCGGGTGTGCACCAGTGCACTGCTTGTTGAGCCATGCTGTGGCAGCGTCCCATATAAAGTAGAGGAAGATGGGCGTGGATGTTAGCCCAGGGCCAGTCTTCCTCAGCAAAAAAACAAAAAAGAGGAGGATTGGTAGATGTTAGCTCAGGGCTGATCTTCCTCACAAAAGAAAAAATAAAGAAATGACTCTTCTGATTTTCTTCTATTACTAATTCATTTTGATTACCAGATATTAGTAGAGGAAGGAAAATAACCAAGTGTTTACCAGATGCTAAGCAAAGTTCAAGTGTTTTACATCTACTGGCTCATTTGGTACAGATACAGAGAGGCTAAGAAACTTCCCTAAAGTCACACAGCTGGTAATGGCAGAGTTAGTAATGGAATATTTAGTCTGGATCCAGAACACACTCTTCGCAGTTATATCATGCTGTCTCTTATGTGCCAAAGGTTTAACAAAAAGGTGTGGATAAAATAAAATTCAAAACAGGAAAAAATTTTACTACCATAATTTGCTTTGAAACTGTGAAAGATACCATTGTTCAGTTTTAACAGCATAATACTTGGTATGATTCTTAAAACAATAGGATCCCCAGTGGCAGACATTGAGAGCATTAGCATGAACTGTCAGAAGGAAGCATGGGGCCGGCCTGGTGGCACAGTGGTTTAAGTTCCCACGTTCCGCTTCGGTGGCCAGGGGTTCGCAGGTTCGGATCCTGGGCGTGGACCTACTCAGCACTCATTGAGCCATGCTAAGGTGGCATCCCACATAGAAGAGCTACAACTCTACAACTATGATACATAACTATGTACTGGGGCCTTGAGGAGAAAAAGGAAAAACGAGGAAGACTGGCAACAGATGTTAGCACAGGGCCAATCTTCCTCAAAAAAATAAAAAAAGTAAGCAGAAGTATCCAGAGAGGCAATTTGGTGGGAGGTAGATCTAGAACTACTCCATTTTCGTAATAGTAATACCACCTATAATATGATCATTTGCATTTACATTTTACAGTCCTGAAGGAAATTACATTTTCAAAGCGCTTTACCAGAATTCTATTTGTCAGATCCCTCCCGCCTCTCCTCCCTCAGGTGATGTAAGGCATTTCACTATTCTTCAGCGTCTCAGTCAGCTAAGGACAGTTTGGAACAGGAAAGCCATAAAAATATTGGCTAAAAACTTAAATAAGTCTTCTAGTCTAGTTAGAATTTTACATACCTTGACTTTTGAACATTTCCACCATCATAGACTTTTATTGCTGATAAGGCAAGGTTGATGAGACGGTGTACTGAACAGGAACACAGGGAGACAGAAATTATTTTTCCTAATTACGTTCTAGGAGTAATGACGCATTCTCCCCAATAGGTGGCAGAAGACCCAGTTCTCATCTCATTTCTTTCCCTTTGCCCCACAGTGTGTTCCCACTGGAGGCCCCTACACTCTAGTATAAAATGGTGTCAGAAGCCATCTTTTAAAGAGTCCTTCAGATTTTTTTGAATTACTGTCAAGACAGCAACTCAGCGGGATCCCTTCCAGCCCCAACCTTTTTTGCTCTAGGCCAGTCAAAATGTGGTCCACCGACCAGCAGATTAACGTCACCTGGGAGTGGACTCAGTGTCAGACCTACTGAACCGGAATCTGCATTTTAATAAGATCCTCAGAAGATTTTTATTTATGTATTAATTTTAATTTTATTTATTTATTTTTTCCCCCAAAGCCCCAGTAGATAGTTGTATGTCACAGACTGCACATCCTTCTAGTTGCTGTATGTGGGACGCAGCCTCAGGATGGCCGGAGAAGAGGTGCGTCGGTGCGTGCTCGGGATCCGAACCCGGGCCACCAGCAGCGGAGCGCGCGCACTTAACCACTAAGCCACGGGGCCGGCCCCTCCTCAGATGATTTGAGTGCACATTAAAATTTGAGAAGCACTTAAGCATTCAAGGCAGGCGTTTGTCTTACCTAAATCTTGCTGTGGATGTTTTCAAATTGGGCTCCAGAGAAACTTGCAAATCAAAGTTAGGTTAGAACTCTGCTGTGGCTCCAGGGAGGTCTCTCCCTCTGCATTCTTAAGGGTGAACAGGAAGACAAAGCTTGATTTTTCCAAATTGTCAGATAAGGCCCAGGATTTAGAGAAGCCAGACACAGAACTTTTTTTTTCCCCAGTTATTTTATTGAGGTCACATTGGTTTATAACATTGTGTAATTTCAGGTGTGCATTATTGTATATCAGTTTCTGTATAGACTGTATGGTGCTCACCGCCAACAGTATAATTTTTATCCATGACCATATGTACGTTCCTCTTTGCCGCTTTTGCCCACCCCTAACCGCTTCCCCTGTGATAGCCACCAATCTGTTCTCTTTATGCATGTGTTTGAGACACAGAACTCTGGATGTGAAGGCAAGTGGCTAGCAGACTCGAGCTCTTTGTACTGGTTGTCACTTAGCACAGGGTAGTTCAAGTTCAGAGTATTGTGTCAGATAATCCAGCCACCGTACTCAAAGCCGTATCATGGAAATGGGCCACTGATGGAAAATAAAAGGAATCAAACTACCTAATCTTCCTTCTGTGACTTCGGAAGAAGGATTCATTCCTGTGCGAGGCCATCAGTGCTCAAATTCTGGATTCCATCCTCTTGTTTTTTGTTTTTTTAAGGTTTCTGAAATCATACTCTGTTTTCCCCAGATCAGTGAATTAATCAGGACATAAACATGTGATAATTCCTATTCCTCTGCTATTTAGGGGATTTTTATTTCTCTGCTACCATAAACTCACAACAAATAAGTGAAAGCAACTATGGAGAATATAAGAGCTTAACAGTGTATCAGTATCCCTCAGTGTCCCTATCCCTTCCTCACCAACATAAACATGCCTTTTTTTTTACCCTTATCTCTCCTAAATTTGATCCTCAGTGATTATCTATTCACTTTCTAATCATAATATTAAATGTGTAAAAATAGAGTACTGGGCAAATTAGGTTCAATCACCAGGCAACATGGAGTAAAAAATTCTGGAGTTAAGGACACTGGAAAATATGGTCGACACTATTGACATTTTGATGGGATAACTCTTTGCTTCAGGGGACTGTTCTGTGCAGTGCGGATGTTTAGCAGCATCCCTGGCCTCTAACCACTAGATGTCAGTAGCACTCCCCTAGTTTCAACATCCAAAACATGCTTCCAGACGTTGCCCAATATCCCGGGGTGGTGGGGGTGGGGTGGAGTGGGGGGAGGCATTGCCCCTAGCTAAAAACTACCTCGTGTCACACCATCTGTCTGAGCTTAGTATATACTGCTCTCAACATCATATTGATTCTACCTTCTCAGTTTGAGAGGTATTGGGAGTAAAAAGAGTTTAGAGATTATAAAAAGAGTGTTCAGGGATAGAGATATATGAACCGCACACAAGGTTTTCCCTAGAATCACTTTTTTTCCTTTCTTGAGAAGGAAATATGGATGTGAAACTTCAGGTAGGAATGTCTTTACAGATACTGACAGAGAAGGGCAGTGGTGCCCAACCTTGGCTGTATGTTAGAATCAGCTGGAGGATAAATAAGTAAATAGATATAGATAGGTAGATAGATGGATTTATTATTATAATATAAATATATAAAATATATAATATAATATATATTATATCTACCTCAATCCTGACCAGGGAATTCAGATTTAACAGTCTGGAGATGGGACCAGAATAGGTATTGTTTAATAATTTTACTTATTTATTTATTTTTTCCTCCAAAGCCCCAGTAGATAGTTGTATGTCATAGCTGCACATCCTTCTAGTTGCTGTATGTAGGACGCGGCCTAAGCATGGCCGGAGAAGTAGTGTGTTGGTGCGCGCCCGGGATCCGAACCCGGGCTGCCAGCAGCGGAGCGTGCACACTTAACCGCTAAGCCACGGGGCTGGCCCAGAATAGGTATTGTTTAAAAGTGCCTCAGATGAGTCTAATCGCAAACTCTGTGGAGAATGATCTACGGTTGTGAAGAAGCACTGTAGCAAACAATAATTAAACTTAATACATTTTTTCATGGATAAAACTTTTGGGGCAAAGAATGATTTTCCAACAGATTCAAATGTCTGAAACATGATGCATCTTGTCTGAATACAGACAAAATTTTGAGTTTAGATTCCTTTCTAAGGAAGAAATCTTCAAAATTTGAGAAAGATATTAATCATTAAAATCAAACAGTTCCCAAATTGTATTTGAGGTAGCTTAAAAAAAGATATATATTTACAATAATTCAGTTTAAATAGAGAATTTATTTTTACCTTGAAAAAGAGAAAAAAGCAAATACACTGACTGTGATGGCACTATTTCTAGTAACTGTGCTTGAACATTAAATTCAGGACCAATGTTCCTTGTCGGAGGGGTGAAAAGGGAAACAGAGTGACTTATTCATTATGTTGTTCTGTAAGAGAACTTAATAGTTCCTCAAGAGAATTAAACTTTGTCAGAATTAAACTTTGTCCAGGTAGCAAATTAAAACAGGAATTTATTACTTAGAAATTTGTACATGGATCACTAAATAATTTAATTTTCATAACATTGTCATTTCTTATAACATTCTTAATAAAAATTGAAGATGATATTAAAATATAGCTCAGTATATAGTTCTGTCCTCTTTCACACAGTGTTGTCCAGAAGGCACTATTTAAACACAAAGATAAACTTGGAATACCTTAGCAGTGGTATTATCTTTCTTCAATGATCTTTATTCAATGTTCTGAGAAACAGTGAGATCTAGTGCTGTCTGACGAGAGACTTGGAGTGCCACTGTTTTGTGTTTCTTTTTTTTTTGTGCTGAGAAAGATTTTCCCTGAGCTAACATCCAATTCCAATCACCCTCTTTTTTTTTGCTTGAAGAAGATTAGCCCTGAACTAACATCCGTGACAGTTTTCCTTTCTTTTGTATGTGGGACACTGCCATAGCATGGCTGGTGAATGGAGTAAGTCTGTGCCTGGGATCCGAACCCCAGGAGCCCAGGCCGCCGAAGTGGAGCATATGGAACTTGAACCACTCAGGCACGGGGCCAGGCCCATGTTTCATGTTTCCAAATGTAGAACGTCTGAAAATTTCCTAAGCTTCCTTAGAGTAATTGTTAATTTTTAAATTTTCTCTTATTAAATTCTTAAAGATATGCTAAATGAACTAAGAAGGAGACTTTTTTCACTCACAGAAATTGGGAGATGAAGATAGAACTTCAATGGTTCAAAAGTAGAACACCAAGCAAGAGGAAAACAATTCCAGAGTTCACTGTCCTGAGCACTGAGGAGCTAAAGGCATCAAGTTCTGTAGTTTGGGTAACTCCTCTTGAGACTACTCAAACATTCTTTAATATGTTTGTGGTGGCTGGCCTGGTGGCGTAGCGGTTAAGTTTGAGTGCTCTGCTTTGGCAGCCCGGGGTTCGCAGGTTCAGATCCCGGGCGTGGACCCATGCACCGCTTGTCAAGCCATGCTGTGGCAGCATCCCATATAAAGTAAAGGAGGATGGGCACGGATGTTAGCCCAGGGCCGATCTTTCTCAGCAAAAAAGAGGACGATTGGCAACAGATGTTAGCTCAGGGCTAATCTTCCTCACACACACACACAAAAATATGTTTGTGACAGAGACTAATAGTTGCTTCTCAAATAAGTTCTCTGTCTTTCTTAGTAAAAGACCCTAAGACTCTAATTTTTAGCTCGGCATATTGCTGCTTGGCTAAATGTGTACATTTCCAAGCCATTTTTGTAATTAGATATGGCCACAGGATTAAGTTCTAGCCAAAGACGGACAAGGAGATGTGTTGTATAAGGCTCTCCAAAAGGGTCCTTAAAAGGAAGGGATTGATGGATGGATGAATGGATAAGCAAAACGTGTTATATACATACCATAGAATATTATTCAGCCTTACAAAGGAAGGAAATTCTGGTACATACTACAACATAGATGAGCCTTGAAGACATTATGCTAAGTGAAATAAGCAAACACAAAAGGACAAATATTGTGTGGTTACACTTAGATGAGGCAGCTAGAACAGTTAAATTCATAGAGGTAGAAGTAAAATGGTGGTTAGCAGGGTGTGTGGGAGGGGGAATGAGAAATGATTATTTAATGGCTACAGAATTTCAGTTGGGGAAGATGAAAAAGTTCTGGAGATGGAGCGTGGTGATGGCTGCACCACAATGTGAATGTATTTAATGCCACTGAACTGTATAATTAAAGATAATTAAAATGATAAAATTTTTGGTGTGTATATTTGACCACAATTGAAAAAATAAAAGGAGGGGCTGGCCCTGTGGTGTAGTAGTTAAGTGCACTGGCTCCGCTGCTGGCGGCCGGGGTTCAGATCCCGGGTGCACACCTACGCACCACTTGTCAGGCCATGCTGTGGCAGCATCTCACATAAAGTGGAGGAAGATTGGCACAGATGTTAGCTCAGGGCCAGTCTTCCTCAGCAAAAAGGGGAAGATTGGCGTGGATGTTAGCTCAGGGCTGGTCTTCCTCACAAAAAAAAAATAAATAAATAAAAAATAATAAAAGGAATGGGTTGGATTTTTGACAAAGGTGCAAAATTCAGTGGAGGAAAGATGGACCTTTCAACAAATGCTGCTAGAACAATTGGACATGTATAGGCAAAAACATGAACTTGACCTAAGTTTCATACTTTATACAAAAATGAGCTCAAAATGGATTATGGACTTAAATTTAAAACACAAAACTTAAAAACATAGGAGAAATCTTCAGGATCTAGATCTAGGCAAAGAGTTCTTAGAGTTGACACCAAAATATGATCCATATAAGGAAAAATTGAGAAATTGAACTTTACTAAAATTAAGAACTTTTGCTCCATGAAAAACCTTGTTAATAGTATGAAAAGAGGGACCAGCCTGGTGGCATAGTGGTTAAGTTCCTGAGCTCCACTACGGCAGCACAGGGTTCGCCAGTTTGGATCCTGGGTGTGGACCTACTCACTGCTCATCAAGCCATGCTGAGGTGGCGTCTCACATAGAAGGACCTACAACTAGGATATACAACTGTGTATTGGGGCTTTGGGGACAAAAAAGAAAAAGGGGAAGATAGGTGACAGATGTTAGCTCAGCTCAAATCTTCCTCAAAAATGAAAGGCGGGGGGCTGGCCCTGTGGCATAGTGGTTAAGTGCACGCACTCCGCTGCTGGAGGCCTGGGTTCGGATCCCGGGCATGCGCTGATGCACCGCTTGTCAGGCCATGCTGTGGCAGTGTCCCACGTAAAGTGGAGGAAGATGGGCACAGATGTTAGCTCAGGGCCAGTCTTCTTCAGCAAAAAGAGGAAGATTGGCATGGATGTTAGCTCAGGGCTGATCTTCCTCACACAAAAAAAAAAACAGGATGAAAAGATAAGCCACAGAGTGGGGGAAAATATTTGCAAACCACGTATCCCAAAAAGGACTAGTATCTAGAAGATATAAAGACCTCTTAAAATTCCATAGTAAAAAGAACAAACAACCCAATTAGAAAATGAGCAAACACAGAGACAGCAAAAAAAAAAAAACATGAAAAAATGTTCAACATTATTAAGCACTGGGGAAATGCAAGTTAAAACCACAATGAGATATCACTGCACACCTATCACAATGGCTAAAATAATGAAAATAATGAAAATACGAAGTGTTGGAGGATGTGCAGAAGCTGGATCCCTCACAGTCCCTCACATTGCTGGAATGTAGAATGGGATAGCCACTCTGGAAAAGAGTAGAGCAGTTTCTCTAAAATATTAACATGCAACTACCATATGACTCAGCCACTGTATTCCTGGATATTTACCTCAGAGACATAAAAACTTAGTCTGCACACAAACCGTTACACGAATGTTTATAGCAGCTTTATTCATAATAGCCCCAAACTGGAAACCGAAAACAACCTTCAACAGTGAATGGTTAAACACACTGGTACAAGGACACCATGGAACACTGCTCAGCAGTAAAAAGGAATGAACTGTTGATATGTACACACAACATCCTGGATGAGTCTGCAGAGAATTATGCTGAGTGAAAAAAGCCAGTCCCCAAAGGTTAAATACTGTATGATTCATTTATATAACTTCATTTATAAAATTATAGAAATGGAGAAGAGATTAGTGGTTGCCAGGGTTAAGAAGAGAGTGGGGCAGGATGGAGGTCAGTCTGGTTATAAAAGGGTGACGTGAAGGATCTTTACGTTGATGGAGACAAATCTTGACGGTATCAGTGTCAATATCTTGGTTGTCGTATTGTCCTTGAGTTTTAGAAGATATTAGCACTGGGGAAAACTGTGCAATGGGTACATAGGATCTCTCTGTATTATTTCTTACAACTGCACGTGAATCTACAACTACCTCAAAGTAGAAAATTTAATCGAAAAGAAAAAAGCAGGGCCGGCCCTGTGCCTTAGCGGTTGAGTGCGGGCGCTCCAATGCTGGCGGCCCGGGTTTGGAACCCCGGGCGCGCACCGTCGCACTGCTTCTCCGGCCATGCTGAGGCCCCGTCCCACATACAGCAACTAGAAGGATGTGCAGCTATGACATACAACTATCTACTGGGGCTTTGACGGGGGGGGGGGGGGGGTGGAATAAATAAAGAAAATTATAAAAAAAAAGAAAAAAGGAAAGGGTTGTGCACCCATTTGCTTTGCTTCCTTCTTCTGATTTGCAGTGGAGTCATGATGGCTGAGACCCTAGCAGCTGTCATAGATCATGAAGTGACCTTGAGGATGAACGTCATATGCTAATTTTTAAACATTTACCAGCACCTCATTATGTCAGGAAAATCAATGCACCAACTTCATTCTTCTCCATTCCTCCCAATCACATACTGGTCCCTCCCTTTAGTCAAACAGGAGGAGGCTCAGGGAAGCTGGTTAACGCATCCATGAAGATTATCTTCCCAGGGCACAAAGCTGGATGAGGAATTCTGTGGAGTAAATCTGGATGGGCAGACAGAAAATATGAGATCTATTTTTCAGATTTTATTAATGAACTTGTATTTGTTAGATAATAAAAACAAGTTGAAGAAGGAAATTCAACTTGAAGATAATTCTGGTGCTTTTTTTATATAAGTCCACCCTACATTGCAACTTAAGCTCTGGAAAATCTGGGTTTGCAGCACCTGTCATTAAAATAAACAGTAAAAATCAGTTGGGAGTTAAAGATGTTGTCACGTCAAAGATGACTTGACAATTTCTCTCTTCTTATTCACGGAAAATAATAGCAAATTTCTCATTAAGATTTGCATTTGAGGGGCTGGCCAGGTGGCATAATGGTTAAGTTCGAGTGCTCCGCTTCAGCTGCCCGGGGTTTGCAGGTTCGGATCCTGGGTGTGGACCTACGAGCCGCTTATCAAGCCATGCTGTGGCGGGCATCCCACATATAAAGTAGAGGAAGATGGGCACGGATGTTAGCTCAGGGCCAATCGTCCTCAACAAAAAGAGGCGGATTGGCAACAGGTGTTAGCTCAGGGCTAATCTTCCTCACCAAAAAAAAAAAAAGAAAAGAAAAGAATAAGAACTAATCTTTCTTTCTCTTTCCCAGTGACTGATGATAATTCTGTGTATAGCAAAATTGGCAAGAGGCTGTCCAAGTTATAAGAGTATCAGGAGTATGCAAGTTTAAGCCGCTTCATCGAAGGAAAGAGGTAGAAGGTACCGCTTTGCAATGAGCAACTAGACTTCCTTTCCTGTTAATCTAATTCCTAGTCAGATATTTTATTTTTTGGCATTGAAATTTTCAAAATCCAGGCTGGTTTATTCTACTTCTATCTTAAAATATCTATTTGAATATATTAAAGAGATGTTTCAAAATTGAAATATCAAACAGTGTCCTAGATTTTATTCTCAAAACTCTCTCCTCCTCCTGCCCTATCATTGCTCAAGCCTAAAACTTGAGACTCATTTTTTTTAAAAGATCTATTTATTTAATGTGTGTGTGCGCGGGCACGAGGAAGATCAACCCTGAGTAACATCCATGCCAATCCTCCTCTTTTTGCTGAGGGAAGACTGGCCCTGAGCTAACATCCGTGCCCATCTTCCTCCACTTTATATGGGACGCCGCCACAGCATGGCCTGACAAGCGGTGTGTTGGTGCGCGCCCGGGATCCGAACCCGGGCCTCCAACAGCAGGGCTGCCAACAGCAGAGGGCCTGCACTTAACCGCTATGCCAGGGGGCTAGCCCGAGACTCATTCTTAACAGTTCCTCTTTACTCATCATCCTCACCACCTCATCCAGTTCATTATCAAGTGTAACAGTAAATAACACTCCACTACTCATAGAGTTCTGAATTAACCAGGAAATAAATATACACAGGATTCAGAGAAGAATAAAATTGTTAGCTTGGTTGATGGTAAAACTGAATAGTGAAATATGGCTTAGGGTAGGGTCTAAATGCTGCTCCCAAGTCTACGCTTGGTCTCCTCCTGGGGAGAGTAGGTCAGCCATGTCCAGGATTGGGGACTGCCCACAGTCTAGTGCAGAGAGCCAGAGAGAGGCAAGCCACACCTGAGCAATGCCTCTGTGGCCTTAATCCTCTCCAGGAAAGAAGTGTGGACCCAAAGGATATTAGACTCGCTATTTTAAGAACAAAATAATTCACTGTCCACTCACAGGGAGAAACTCACAGGGAGAGGTGAAGAGATGGTAAAAGCTTCTTGCTCAATATTACCACAAGGCGCTAGAGGGAAAAGGCTGTGGCAAGAATAGAGGGAGGAAAGCATGGTTTGCTCTTTATTTTTTGTTCTTGTTTCACATTTGCTTTAACAATGGCTATGATAGAATCTAATTAGCACAGGCCGTCTTTATTACCAAACCAGTCCGTTAAATCACACTAACTATGTCAGAAAAACTAACTTTTCTATTCATACAACCATAATACTATGCATTTTGGAAAACGAGAAAACAAAAACACTGAGAAATTCTAAATGTATGTTTCAGGATGCTTTTAGAGAAGTCAATTTTAAATCATGGAAACTCTGATATCCATTGTTATAAGTCTACAAAAATTTCTCATTAATTTGTAATAACATGTAGCTAAAATTATGTTTCCTAAGAAGCAAGAAATAAGATAGAGGGCGTTGTATTACTTTGGGAAATGTACTTACATTGGTATAATTAACTCTGGTTTGGTAATATAATTAACTTGGTTTAGGAAATATTAAATGGGAACACATATAAAAATTCAGAAATAATTCCATTAATTTTAGTAAACATTATGATCAAAATTTCTCCTTTTAATGAAAAATAAAGATATACAGTTGTCCTTTGGTATCTGCAGGAGATTCCAGTACCCTTCATTGATATCAAAATCCCGGGATGCTCAAGTCCCTTATGTAAAATGGGATAGTATTTGCCTATAACCTGTGCACATCCTCCTGTGGACTTTAATTCATCTCTAGATTACTTATAATACCCAATACAATGTAAATGCTATGTAAATAGTTGTTAAGCTGTATTGTTTACAGAATAGTGACAAGAAAAAAGTCTGTACACACTCATTACAGACTCTACCATCTTTCCATCTGCTGTTGCTTGAATCCACATATGTGAAAAGCATAGCTACCGAGGGTCGGCTGAATTTCTGAAAGCTAATCGGTGCAGCAACTAGCACATGATTTTATTTTTTGCTGTTGGAGGCTGAAAATAATCAACATTAGAAAAGATGAAATAAGAAGATTGACAGTAACTGTATAAATATTTCATGTTATGATTGATAAAATAGGTTATGATTAATTTATTGAATAATGCACATTGAATTTAAAAGGAATTATGTAATATTTGTATCGGTGAGTTTTATCCAGTGCACTCTGAAAATGTTGAAAGTACCAGAAAACTTCCCAACACGCTTAAAAGTTTCAGTGTCACTAATCTGTACTGTTTCAGCTATTCAAAGGTGGTTTTTCTTTCCAACCACTGACACATACTAGTGATGATTAGTGAGAATAGCTGAAAAGAATTGCCTGCAATTAAATCCTGAAAAAAGCCACTTTTAATGTTTAATATTTCTCGTCAAATCTCTTTGCCCTTACCAGCCTGTCCCTGTAGGCCCGGAGCCTAGATCAAAGCATTCTTTGACAATAAGTAAGGCACTGAAGAGGTGAAGTCATTACGACTGTCTGTCATCACTCCCATCACTCACACTATACAGCTGACTTCACAGCATCCCTGCCAGAACCAAGATACTCCCTTTCTAAAGCTTAAAAGGAAATTCACGCTTAAAAGGAAATGTACAAGGCAACCCCTGGGAATGTAGATTTCTGGTGACTTGAATAATCATTAAAGGAGGGTTCTCTGAAAATATTTCAAATAGTCCTTTCTCTCAGTGGAGTTTTTACTTCCTAGGGTACAGCGAGTTTCAGGATGGATGAAAGGTATGCTTTTCTTTTGTAATATAGAAGAGCTAATATGGAAAAGAAAATGGAACTTATATGATGGTAAGAAAGAATACATACTTATTGCTGCCACATACCCTTTGGAAAGCCTTGGGTGATACCCAGTTTGAAGATATCCGGGCAAAGGCTATCTTTCAAAGTTATAGCTCCTCCAGGACCCATGAAGTAAATTAATCCCACCAACTTTCTCTTTCTAAAAAGCACAAATGATTTACAGAGCACTGAAGATTATCACAGCACCAACAAATTATCTTCAAATTTTTATGTACACAAGCAAAGCCCCAACATTTTAGCAGTTATCTCAAACAAATTATATTCCCAGAATCTAGAGCATCGTTCAATCCAGGTGTGCATTTTTGTGGCCACTTAAAATTCATAGCAGAATAATTGTTTCTAGAGGAGACATAGAAAAAGTGAAGGAAAAACCACTTTGGTTTCAGTCTCACAATGCTAGGCATGCTGTGTTGTAATCCAGAGTCCAGAGTGAGCATCGAGAGGATAAATATGGTGCTCTCTTAAATATATAAAGTGGGAAAAATCTACCAATGCTTAAAATCTCCTCACTTTCAGTGTCATCTTAAACAGTCCTGCCTTCTTACAAAGTTTTGAAATTGACAATGATGCTGATCATGGTCACTGGGGCTTATGTGAGACTCCAGTTATCTGCATCTCACATCTTTATTTTTTATTGTTATTTTCTTATTGTTGTAAAATATACATAACATAAAATTTACCACTTTAGGGACCGGCCTGGTGGCGCAAGCAGTTAAGTGCACGTGCTCCGCTGTGGCGGCCTGGGGTTCGCAGGCCTGGATCCCGGGCGGGCACCTACGCACCGCTTGTCAAGCCATGCTGTGATGGTGTCCCACATAAAGTAGAGGAAGATGGGCACGGATGTTAGCTCAGGGCTGATCTTCCTCACACACATACAAAAAATTTACCACTTTAACCTTTTTGAAAATTTTAACCTTTTTTTTTTTTTTTTAAATTTTTTGTTTATTGCAGTAACATTGGTTTATAACATTGTAAAAATTTCAGGTGTACATCATTGTACTTCTATTTCTGTGGGCTGCTCCCGGAGGCCATGAAGCTGGCGGCTTGTGAAGGCGGTGTTTTTCCTCTCCAGAAGGGAGTCTCTGCCTCTTCCACCTCAGTTAGGATTGTCCGTTGTTGCAGGAGTTCCTCTTATCCAGTTTTCAGTTCTGTCTCAGGGGTAATTTTTCCACGAGTAGTTGTAAATTGGCTGTGTCCACGGGAGGAGGTGAGTTCCGAGTCTGCTTACACCGCCATCTTGACTCCGCCTCCTAACCATTTTTAAATGTCCGATTCAGTGGCATTAAGTACAATCACAATGTACCACAACCAGCACCACTATTCTTTCCAGAACTTTTTCATCATTCCAAACAGAAACTCTGTATCCATTAAACACTAATTGCCCCTCCTCCCTCCCCCCAGCCCCTGGTAACCATCATTCTACTTTCTGTCTCTATGAATTTGCCTATTCTAGGTAGATTTTTGTCTGGCTTATTTCACTTAGCATAATGTTCTCAAGGTTCATCCATGTTGTAGCATGTGTCAGAATTTCCTTCTTTTTTAAGGCTAAATAAAATTCCATTGTATGCATATACCACATTTTGTTTATCCATTCATCTGTTGATGGACACCTGGGTTGCTTCTGCCTTTTGGCTATTGTGCATAATGCTGCTATGAACATTGAGTACAAGTACTATCTCTTTAAGTCCCTCCATTTGTCTCTTAAAATCTCTCCATTTTCGTTAAGAAAATGTGGTATATATATACAATAGAGTACTACTCAGCCATAAAAAAAGACAAAATCGTCCCATTTGCAACAACATGGATGGGCCTGGAGCGTATTATGTTAAGTGAAATAAGCCAGGAAGAGAAAGACAAACACTGTATGATCTCACTCATATGTGGAATATAAACCAACACATGGACAGAGAAAACTGGACTGTGGTTACCAGGGGCAGTGGGGGTGGGGGGAGGGGGGTGGGGGGTGGGCACAAGAGGTGAAGGGAGTCATATATATGGTGATGAACAAACAAAAATGTACAACCCAAAATTTCACAATGTTAGAAACCATTAAAACATCAATAAAAAAAAAATCTCTCCATTTTTATGACCTTCTTGAACAGGGTGCTTCACAGTTTAAGCAGACAGTTCTCTAAGCCCACTTTATAAATTTGCTTTCTCTCTGTCTTTTGCTCATTTCTATCTCCATCCACACCAAGTTACCAAGAAGATTTCAGCTCTGCGCCCAGTGGGAGCTATTACTGCGTCTTGATTTGCCTTGAGGGGCTGTCTCCTCTCCATCTGGGTCAGCTGAATCGCACTCGGTAGATTCCTGATCTAAAGCCACTGTGCTAAAGTCTAGGGCTCAGGCCCCAGTGAGGAATGTTCCATCCTCCACTATATGCTCCTTCTTCAAACATTGTCTTTCCTCAACTTTTGAATTTCTCAGGCCTCGAGAAACTAGTTTTATTTTATGACAGCATTCTTTCCTATTCTGTGCATCTACTACTCCTTTAAGGCAGCATCCACTGTAATTTTAACCTCCTGAAAGTGGTTATTTTCCTTCTCTATGACTTTTGGAGCTAGCTTTGAAGGCTTTCCTTTTTCTTTTGCTTTCTTGACAAGAAATTTTTCTTTTTCTTCTTGTTCCTTTCTTTCTTTTTCACAAATACTCCTCAAGGTTTCACCTTGTAGAGTCCTCTGTACTGAACGATACAAAGCTGATGAATTCTGGACCTGACAGAGTCATCCATTATTCAAACAAATTCTTTTACCTACTGAGTTTGGATTTCACATAGGAAAATTCCTCCTATATGTTCCACATCTCTTACTGGCCTGGAGATGACTTACTATTGTCCCAACTGATTCCTTTTCAGTGAACAATGTCCCCTCCACCCTGTAATGTCCTTAGAGTCTTTGCTCTATTACGTTCTCAAGCATATTTCCTTAGGGCAGGGAAATACTTGTATATTTACCTATGACACACTCACCTTGTAAACGTGACTAATAAAGCTCAAAGTATTTCATGCTGTCACCCCGGTATTCCCAGCTTGAATCTATCTAAATATTACGCAACCATGTAGCTTACCTGTCCCAGTTCATTAGGACAAAGTCAGTGTTCCACAATTGCTCTTTCTTCTAGTCTCTCTTCCTGAAGCTTTAAGAACACACTTTTAAGTTGTTTTCTGAATCCAGGCTCCCCATGAGGTAATCATTCCAGTCTGCTTCCTGAGCTCTGACCTCTCTTTGTTAGATCTTATTTAAAAGCAACTAATGACAATTATAAATGGCACCTTATATCATATATGACTTCTTTTCCACTTCATTCATCTCTAACCTGGTCTCTCCTGTGTTAATCTTCTATCGGGAAGACAAAAAGTAAGGGTTTTTTTGGGCCGACCCTGTGGCCTAGTGGTTGAGTTCGGCACTCTGCTTTGGTGGCCTGGGTTCGGTTCCCAGGTGCGGACCTACACCACTCGTCAGCAGCCACACTGTGGTGGCAACCCACGTATAAAACAGAGGAAGATTGGCACAGATGTTAGCTCAGGGCCAATCTTCCTCAAGCAAAAAGAGGAAGATTGGCAGCAGATGTTGGCTCAGGGTGACACTTCTTCAGCAAAAAAAAAAGTAAGGGTTTTTAACTGATCCAGTATTCAGATCAAAGGATTGATTCCCAAGAAGAAAGTATTTATGAGATAAGCCTTTTGAATTTTCTTTAACTTTTGGTCTAGTATTTCTTGTATTTTCTTTTCATTTAACCTCAACTCAAGAAAATGACATTTCTTAAATAACAAAGGTCCTTGCTTTCTCTCTCATTCTATTGTTGAATCTCTTTAATTGAAGTCATTCTAGTTCTTTGAAATTTACAATCATGATCAGAGCCAAGCCAACTTGACAAAATGTGATAAAAAGAAGATTCTAGAATCTGGGGAATAAATCTCATGAATCTAAGAGTTTAGCGTCTCTACAGCTTGATCCTTGGTCTTCAACGATGTGTACAACAATACAAAGAAAAACAAAATTGGTAGCAAGGTTAGTGATACATATTAATGGCTACAACCTAAAAATTCACTGGCCAGAACCTCATATATGAGTGTCCTGAACCTCATGTGGAATGTAATTTCTTTTGCAGCTTCATATCTTGTAGTCCTGGCTGAGAAACATAATCAAGGGAGTCATATTTCATCTCCTGTTGCCTTAAAAGCTCTTCTTGGCTCTGGTGAAAGCACTGGCCTCTCCACTTTGGAATCTGAAGTCCTAGAGAAATGATATTCCCCTTTTTTTTTTTTTCGTGAGGGAGATCAACCCTGAGCTAACATCCATGCTAATCCTCCTCTTTTTGCTGAGGAAGACTGGCTCTGAGCTAACATCTATTGCCAATCCTCCTCCTTTTTATTTTTTCCCCAAAACCCCCAATAGATAGTTGTAGGTCTTAGTTGCACATCCTTCTAGTTGCTGTATGTGGGACTCGGCCTCAGCATGGCGGGAGAAGCAGTGCATCGGTGCGCACCCAGGATCCGAACCCAGGCCGCCAGTAGCGGAGCGCGCACACTAAACCGCTAAGCCACGGGGCCGGCCTATCCCTTTTCTATTTAATGTTTCCTGACTGCAGGGGAAAAAAATCTCTAGGTTTAACTGTTTGAGACCAGATTTCTTTCATCCATTTTGAGGTATTGAATAAACTGGTCTTAACCCACAGTAGAGTCCTTTTCCTTGTTACTTCCAGCTGATACTCTGTAAATGAGGAAATTTGAAAATTCCAAATGCCACAGTTTACCTCTGTTAAAGCTTACTTTCAAAACTTTGACCTTTGAAAGTTGCATGTGTGCAGACACTAGCTGTAATCACATCCAACACCTTAGTCTCCCCACATGTTATTTGGTCCTCAACTATTCCTGCACATGTTCTAATAGTTTCATAGCCAACCCGTCAAGCGTTGGGGTTTGAGAGTGTACAGGAGGCAAAAGTTTATCTCTACTCATCTTAGGCTTTCAGCTGGGGCTCTTTAACAAAAAGATGGATTAACAAGAGAAAAATAATCAGTTTACTAATGTGTGCAACACACATCACGTGGAAGAAACCTCAATGAAAAGTAACTCAAAGTGGCGGCTTGGGACTCTGGCTTATATAGCATCCTCAACAGAAAACAATAAATTTGTAGAGAAATGACAGGACAAAGAAAAGTGTTTTTAGGCTTCCAAGGGCTGCAAACTGCAGGAAGGTAAGTGTATGGGAGGAGACTAATGGAGTAAGGTTTGCTTGCAGGATCCTCTGGCGCCATCTCTGGGCTGATAAGATTCTGTCTCCAGTAAAAGATAATTGATATCTTGCCTATAAGCAGAAAGGGGGGAGAGTAGAGGCAGCTTTTCCTGCGTTTTCTGCTTCTTAATTGCCTTCAGCTCAAAATAATTTTTATATCAAAGAAGCATATTTTGGGGTGACATATTTTGGTTTCTTTCAGAGCAAGAAGGCCTGCCTTATTTCCTTTGAGGACAAAGGGAGATAGACCTGTGAAAAGAAATAAATACCACCCAAACAAGAACAAGCAAATGATGGGCCGGCCCCGTGGCTTAGCGGTTAAGTGTGCGCGCTCTGCTGCTGGTGGCCCGGGTTCGGATCCGAGGTGCGCACTGACGCACCGCTTCTCTGGCCATGCTGAGGCCGTGTCCCACATACAGCAACTGGAAGGATGTGCAGCTATGACATACAACTATCTACTGGGGCTTTGGGGGAAAATAAATAAATAAATAAAATCTTTAAAAAAAAAAAAAAAAAGAACAAGCAAATGCTATTTATTCAGGGGGAAGGCGTTAGGAATGCCTGTATTGGAGGCTGTTGATGCGGGAACATGGAGGCAGGCTAACTAGAAGTGAGGCTTCCTATTTGATTGGTTACAGGAGCATGTTTAGCTTTCTCCACTTGGTCCTAAGTTGGAATCAGGGGCCAAAATTAGGTAAGCTGTCAGTTATTGATCAATTCCTGGCTGTTTTGGCCAGTTGCTACAGAGGTTGTGGTTTGGCTTCCTGGACTGGTTGCTGGTATGGTTTATGGTTTGACTTCCTGGGCTGGTTGTTGTAGGTTGTGAGTCAGAGTGTAAGTAAGCATAGGTGAGGCCATCTTGTTATGCTAAATGGCCCCAGCCCCTCCTCTGTGTCACTACACACTGCTCTGCATGTACTCTAAAAAATTCACATGCTCTCCTGATTTATGGCCTCCATTTATGTGTGTACCCCCGATAGCTTAATAAATCAAAAGTTTGTTCTATGAGTTTCTCTCCAGGAACGGGCTGACCACAGGTGGGAAACACACCTACAAGGTATCCATCACAGCCGACAGAAGAATGGAACAATAAAAGACCCTGAGTCTATCACGCCTGAAGAAAACCCCCTCTCCTTACTGCCTATTTTCCCTATATAACTGCTCAAAATTCTGTAATTTTTAAACATTTTTTTTTCTTTTTTGGTGAGGAAGATGAGCCCTGAGCTAATATCTGTTGCCAATCCTCCTCTTTTTGCTGAGGAAGATTGGCGCCAAGCTAACATCTGTACCCATCTTCCTCCATTTTATGTGGGATGCCTGCCACAGCATGGCTTGATAAGCAGTGCATAGGTCCTCGCCTGGGATCTGAACCTGCAAACCCCAGGCCACCAAAGTGGAGTGCAAGAACTTAACCACTATACCACTGGGCCGGCCCCTAAAGATGGTTTTTTTAAGACATTAGTCTGCCATCTTTTTGGTTTTCCTGGCTAGTTGAATAAAACTTCCTTCTCGATCCCGAACTCATTGCCATTAATTGGCTCAGATTGTGGTGGGCAGAGCAAGCTCATTGCTCGGTATCAAGAGTTCTATTTTTATATATGGTCTGGTCATTGTCCATTTGTCTATTCAGTCCCTCAGCTTTATGTGTATTTATGACCTTCAAGGATACATTCTGTGCAATTATAAAACATGGACCAATGGAGGTTGGACACTAGCGTCTTGTATCCTAGAAACTACTCATTCTATTCAATGGGAAGAAAATGCAATGTTTTTTGTTTGTTTGTTTGTTTTAGTCAATACTTCTTTGAAAAGGTGAAGCATTAGTAGAAGAAGACAGTATTAATGGGCTGAGTCAGGAATGTGGAGAGGGGAGTTTAAGCCACTATCAGCTCTTGTCTGGAGCCTTGTATACTTTCTTATCTGATTTCTCTGCTTCTACTCTTCCCCTCCCAAAATCCATTCTCACACGGCTGCCAGAAGAATCTTTAAAAATTTAAATCAGATCTTGTTCTTGCACTGCTTTCAACCCTTCGGCTCTACCTAATGAAGTCTGAACCCGCCTATCCAGTCTCCTGTTTTTCACGGTTACCTCTCTTCCTCTCTTGAGTTATGCTCCTGCTCCCACTTTTTTTTTGTGCCTCAAGAGTTTGTGTTCACTCTTCCTGGAAAACTCTTCCAGGTTCAGTTAATGGTTGATGCGTTTGCCTTCAGGACGTAGCTCAAATAGCACAGCTGGTGCTGGCGACCCTCCCTGGATCGGTTAGCCTGTTTCTTTCATGGCGTGCACTCCATTCGCAAAGCATCTTTTTAATATTTTTAAAATCTTCCCCTTACAGTCCCCCAAATTGAATGTAAGCTCAAAAGCAACAGGTATCTTGCCTTTTTATTCAGTTTTACTCCCAGGGCAAGGACTAGTATCAACACAGAGTAGACACTCAATTAGCATTTCTTGAATAAATAATTGAATTGAATTTAAAGGAAAATTAGAAGAAACATCATCTTGGCCAAGAAGTATATACCACATGAGAATAGGTATCCAGAGCATTAGGGGACATAGCACTATGTAGGATTTGGAATTTGAGGTGAGCACACCCAATTCTGTGTGTGTATGTGTGTCGGTGTTTTTGTTTTGTTTATTTAAAATCTTCACAATGAATTTTTGTGGAGATATTCTATTATTTCATCAACCTAAATTTTCAATGCTATTTATTTATTTATTTATTTTAGTCCTAGTAAATTAGGAAAAAGAGTGGAGGACGTGAGGGCTAGACAGAGTCTGGAAATCCACAGAAATTACTTTTTTGCGTATGGAGTTTCTCAAAGTTCTGTTCAATGTCTTCTTGTATTTGGAGATAAGAAAAGGAGGGCAGGTGTCAGCCAATACTGGTGGAATTTTCTGTAAAACGTCATTGTGATTATCTTGTGTTGAGTAAAGGTAAAATATGAGTCACACTAAATGAATAAATATATTTGGTGTAGACATTGAGTATATTTTTGTTTGTATTCAGTAAATTTGAACAACTTCGTATTTGTCAGCATCACCGGCCAGTGTAGCCAATAGATGTGTCCTTAGCCAAGATGAGTAAACAATAATGAAGGCTCTATTTTTCTCAATTAAATTTGGGAAGAGATCAACCAACAAAAGAAAAGTTTCAGATGTCAAACCTTGAGGGTTTAAAAGACTGTTTAGCAGTACTGTGGTTAACACTATAAGGAGACTGACCTCTGGTCATTAGGGGTCCCCACAGTTACATCACCTTGTTTGGATGACATTCAGATACAACTCTGCTCTTCCAACAGTCAAGCACTCTTTCCCTCCATCCAACAGGAGTCTTGATGGGAGACGGGCAATCAAATCACAAGTCAATGGGGCCGGCCGGTGGCGCAAGTGGTTAATGAGTGTGCTCCGCTGTGGCGGCCCCGGGTTTGCAGGTTTGGATCGCAGGTGTGCACCGGTGCACCGCTTGTCAAGCCATACTGTGGCGGCATCCCATATAAAGTAGAGGAAGGTGGGCACAGATGTTAGCCCAGAGCCAATCTTCCTCAGCAAAAAGAGGAGGATTGGCAACAGATGTTAGCTCAGGGCTGATCCTCCTCACAAACATAAATAAATAAATAAATGATAGTTATTATAAAAAAAAAAAATCACAAGACAAGATGGTCATCATCACCTCATTTGTTACCAGTGTAGGGGAGGAAAAACTTGCTTCAACCTTCTTAGGTTCTGTGGCTGGCCTAAGAGTTAAACTGACGTATGACAGATTAACAGAAGAAAAGCATACAAATTTAATATTTTTATATGTACACAGAAGTCTTCAGAAGGAAAATGAAGACCCAAAGAAGCTGTTAGGCCCAAAAGCTCATATGTCTCTTTACACAAAGAATAAGTCGTGGGAATGTGACAGGACAAAGGCCCTTGGGCTGGGGGCAGGAAATTGTGGGACAGCGACTAGAAATATTTGGAGGAAATTAATGAAATAAGGATTATTCTAGGGGCCGGGCCGGTGGTGCAAGTGGTTAAGTGCTCGCGCTCTGCTGCGGCGGCCAGTGGTTTGCTTGTTCGGATCCCGGGTGGATACCGACGCACTGCTTGGCAAGCCATGCTGTGGTGGCATCCCATATAAAGTGGAGGAAGATGGGCATGGATGTTAGCCCAGGGCCAGTCTTCCTCAGCAAAAAAAGGAGGAGGATTGTCAGATGTTAGCACAGGGCTGATCTCCTCACACACACAAAAAAAGGATTATTTTAGTAGGTTTGTTTGTACAGGTCTATTTTAGCATCAACTCCCAGCCTCTGGATATAAGAATGTTCTCTTCCTGGTACAGACCAGGTACATTTCTCATGGGAAATTTTATGACCTGCTTTATCTGCTCTTTCTCAAGTGCCTTCAGCTCAAAATAATCAACATGTTAAAGCAGCATATTTTGGAATGGCATAGTCTGAGCCCCTTCAGCAGCCACATCCAGCCCAGAGTGGACACCATCACTACAGAAGTAGGAAAATTAGTCTGATATTTGTGTGCAAGATTTAATGAAGAGAGAAATAAAGTTGAGGCACCCATGAGTAGGCTATTGCATGAGTTTGTTCATTAAGTAATAAAGACCTGCACAAAGTTATAACTAAATTTTTAATGTTAATGTTAAATTAATGTATAAATTCGGTTTGTTTGTTTTTTTTTTTTTTTTTTGGTGAGGAAGATTCGCCCTGAGCTAACATCTGTGCCAGTCTTCCACTATTTTGTACGTGGGATGCTGCCACAGCATGGCTTGATGAGTAGTGGTGTGTATGTCCATGCTGGGGATCTGAACCCACAAACCCCAGGCCGCTGAAGTGGAGCAAGAGAACTTAACCACTACGCCACTGGGCCGGCCCCTAAATTCTTAATGTTGTGGTAAAATCAGTTTCTTCCAAGACTTCACTAACTTTTATCACAGTGTGTGTTTAATATAAATATATTATTTTATCTAATAATATAGCTCATTATACAAGTGATGTTTTGCCATTAATAGCTTATTCATACATAGTTGGTAAGCTGATCTCTACAGAAATATTGCATAAATATATTTTAATTAGTTAATTATCTTTTTCTACCACCCACTTGCCCATCTACCTCAGATACATATACATATTTTTTAAATTTTTGCTTCTTCTTTTGTTGAGATATAATTGACATATAACATTGTATTAGTTTTTGGTTGTGCAACATAATGATTTGTTATATGTATATGTTGTGAAATGATTACCACAATGAGTTTAGTTAACATCCATCATCACACATAGTTACAGATTTTTTTTCCTTATGATGAGAACTTTTAAGATTTACTCTCTCAGCAACTTTCAAATATACAGTACAGTATTGTTAACTAGAGTCACCATGCTGTACATCACATCCCTGGGACTCCTTTATTTTATAACTGGAAGTTTGTGTCTTTTGACCACCTTCACCCATTTCACCCCCACTCCCCACCCCCACCTCTGGCAACCTCCAGTTTGTTCTCTATGAGTCTGGTTTATTTAAATTCCACATATAAGTGAGATCATACAGTATTTGTCTTTGTCTGACTTATTTCACTTAGCATAATGCCCTCAAGGTCCATCCACGTTGTTGCAAAAGACAAGATTTCCTTCTTCTGTATGGCTGAATAATATTCCATTGTGTATATATGTATACATACACCACATTTTCTTTATCCATTCATCCATTGATGGACACAGGTTGTTTCCATGTCTTAGGTATTGTAAATAATGCTGCAATGAACACATATCTTTTCAAATTAGTGTTTTTATTTCCTTTGGATATATACCCAGAAGTGGAATTGCTAAATCATATGGTAGTTCTATTTTTAATTTTTTGAGGAACCTCCATACTATTTTCCATAATAGCTATACAAATCTACATTCCCATTAGGTGTACAAGGGTTCTCTTTTCTCCACAACCTTGCTGACACTTGTTTTATCTTGTCCTTTTGACGACAGTCGTTGTAACAGGTATGAGGCGACATCTCATTGTGGTTTTGATTTGCATTTCCCTGATGATAAGTGATACTGAGCAACTTTTCATGTACCTGTTGACCATTGCATGTCTTCTTTGGAAAAATGTATATTCAATTCCTCTGCCCATTTTTTAATCTGATTATTTTTTTTCTATAGAGTTGTATGAGTTCTTTATATACTTTGGATATTAACCCCTTATCAGATATACGATTTGCAAATATTTTCTCTTATTCGGAGAATTGCTACAATGTTGTGATTCATAAGAAATATATTTATATTCATAAGAAATATATATTCAGATAACCAAAATATATTTCTCATACATATTTGGTCTTTTTCCATGGTTCTGGGTCACAGCTTCCCAAACTCTTGAAATTTCTCAAGCAATAAGAGCAATGGGAACGGGGCTGGCCCCGTGGCTTAGTGGTTAAGTGCACAGACTCCGCTACTGGCAGCCCGGGTGCGGATCCCGGGCAAGCACCGACGCACCGCTTCTCCGGCCATGCTGAGGCCGCGTCCCACATGCAGCAACTAGAAGGATGTGCAACTACAACATACAACTATCTACTGGGGCTTTGGGGGAAAAAGGAGGAGGATTGGCAATAGACGTTAGCTCAGGGCCCATCTTAGCAAAAAGAGGAGGATTAGCACGGATGTTAGCTCAGGGCTGATCTTCCTCACACACACCCAAAAAAAAAAGAGCAATGGGAGCATCTTTTTTCTTTTTCTTCCCCTTTTTTTTTTTGAGGAAGATTAGCTCTGAGCTAACATCTGTTGGCAATCCTCCTCTTTTTGCTGAGGAAGACCGGCCCTGGGCTAACATCTGTGCCCATCTTTCTCCACTTTATATGGGATGCCACCTCAGCATGGCTTGACAAGCCGTGTATAGGTCTGTGCTTGGGATCCAAACCCACGAACCCCGGGTGGCCGAAGTGGAGCACCTGAACTTAACCGCTATGCCACTGGGCCAGCCCCTCTTTTTTCAATAATCTTTGATCTCTTGTCTTCAGTTCCTGAAATCACTTTGGAGCCATAAAAATGAAGTGGGTGTCTTGTTATTCATAACAAGCTCCTTTCCGCTACAACCAGGTTTGTGTTCATGAGGTGACTTTTGGAAATCCCCTAAAGATGGGGGGTGGTGCTCATCGCTAGCGGAACCAACCATGTGATTAGAGGGTTGGAACTTTCAGCCCTACCCCCTGACCTGGGGAGGGGAGAGGGTCTGGAGATTGAATCAGTTACCAGCAACCAATGATTTACTCAATCATGACTGTGTAATGAAGCCTCCATAAAAACCCAAAAGGACAGGGCTGGGAGAGCTTCTGGGTTGGTGAACACATGGAGATGGGGGAGAGTGGCAAGCCTGGAGAGGGCATGAAGGCTCCACACCCTTTCCCCATACCTTGCCCTATGCATCTCTTCCATCTGGCTGTTCCTGAGTTCTATCCTTTTACAATGAACCAGTGATCTAGTAAGTAAAATGTTTCTCTAAGTTCTGTGAGCCACTCTAACAAATTATTTGAACTCAAGGAAGGGGTTGTTGGGACCTTCGATCTAGAGCCAGAAGCACAGATGATAACCTGGGCTTGTGACTGGCATCTGAGTTGGGAGGGAGAGGAGGACAGTGCAATCTCATGCGAGTAGGCCCTTAACTTGTGGAATCTGATACGCTTTCTAGGTAGATAGTATCAGAATTGAGTTGAACTGTAGGACACTGTGCTGGTGTCTGGAGAATTGCTTGGTGATGATGTGAAGAAATCCCCTACCCCCACACATGTGAATTGGGCTCAGAATCCTTTGGTTGCCTTTTCATTTTGTTGATGGTTTCCTTTGTTCTACAGAAGCTTTTTAGTTTCGTGTAGTGTCACCGGTTTTTGGTTTTTTGTTTTGTTTTGTTTTGCTTTTGTTGCCTTTGCTTTTGGTGTCAAATCCAAAAACTCATTGTCAAGACCAATGTCAAGGAGCTTATCCCTGATGTTTTTTCTAGGAGTTTTATGGTTTCAGGGCTTACATTCAAGTCTTTAATCCATTTTAAGTTGATTTTTGTGATTGGTGAAAGATAGTGGTCCATCAAATATATTTTTAAAAACACAATTTCCTGCTGTATAAAAAAAGCAGCATTGATAAACACTTACTCTTTGAGATAGGCTGATCAAATGTCACCAAATCAGTTCAAGAGTAATAGCAAAGTTAATTTTGTAATCATATTTAATTCTTAGTTGTAATGCAGCTTTTAAAACAAAGTCAAACAAAAATTTAGTAACAAATTGTATTTTTAAAAATCCTAGAGGAGATATTTCTTGGTCATAAGCTGCTTCTGCCTAATAGTTTTTCATTAAATAAGAACTATTGGGCCGGCCCCGTGGCTTAGCAGTTAAGTAGGAGTGCCCCGCTACTGGCGGCCCGGGTTCGGATCCCCGGCGCGCACCGACGCACCGCTTCTCCGGCCATGCTGAGGCTGCGTCCCACATACAGCAACTAGAAGGATGTGCAACTATGACGTACAACTATCTACAGGGGGCTTTGGGGAAAAAAAAAAGGAGGAGGATTGGCAAAATCCGGTTAGCTCAGAGCCGGTCTTCCTCAGCAAAAAGAGGAGGATTAGCACGATGTTAGCTCAGGGCTGATCTTCCTCACAAAAAAAAATAAAATAAAAAAAAGGACTATGAATTAACATAACTTTCTACACATGTCAAATTATACCAAAATATTTGTTTGGGTATAGTATGTGCCAATATGTAAATAAATATTTTGCTATAACACATAATAAAATATAAATATTTATTTTTATATAATATATACCAAAATATAAATAAAAATATTTTGACATGGTCTACATAGTCACAATGTGTTAGAGGGTATGTGTTGATCTCTGTAGTGCTAAGACAGTGGCAAACCAGTGCTTCTAAAGAGGAGAGAACTGATATTTTTCAAGACTTACTGTTCTCAAGTGCTTTGCATATGTTATGTCATATATGTTATGTCATATATTATGTCATATATTAGGTCCACCTTATTCTAGGCTCATTCTTTGGGATGGGATGCTAAGTTCTGAAGGAAAGTTACACGTATATTTAATGAGGCTTTAAACAATAGTAGAAAATTGTCAAGATTATTTTTGCCAAAGATGTGGAGATGCTCCATATTTAACCCCCAATAAATGATGAGGACCTGGAGTTAAAGTTTTTGTCTGTAAAATAGTTTTTATGGGCATAAAGCAGGGAGTGGAAAACTCAGGCTCATGGGCCAAATTCAACCAGCCACCTGCTTTTGTAAATAAAATTGTAGTAGAACACCACGCTCCTGGGCTGGCCCGGTGGCGCAAGTAGTTAACTGTGCGAGCTCAGCTTAAGCAGCCCAGGGTTCGCAGGTTGGGAACCCCGGGCGGGCACCGACCCACCGCTTGTTAAGCCATGCCGTGGCAGCATCCCATATAAAGTGGAGGAAGATAGGCAAGGATGTTAGCTCAGGGCCACTCTTCCTCAGGAAAAAAATAAAAAGAGGAGGATTGGCATCAGATGTTAGCTCAGGGCTGATCTTCCTCACCAAAAAAAAAAAAAAAAAAGAACGCCATGCTCCTTCATTTACATATTGTCTAAGGTTGCTTTCCTGCTGCAATAACAGTTGAGTAGTTGCAACAGATACTATACGGCCTGCAAACTCTAAGATATGTACCTTCTGGCACGTTACAGAAAAAGTTTGCTGGTTCCCATTTAGAGTGAAATGACTTAGGGGTTAGTAAATATACCAGTAAATGAATTCAGCTTTGGAAAATCAATGGGTATCACTGATAAACCTAATTGAAACACTGAGCCTTATAACTTTATATGAAGGGTCAATTTTTTTTCTTCTTCTATGTTTATTCTGAAAGGTGGGAGCTGTTGCCTAGCCCTCTGGAGTTCATTTCAGTCCAGCTGCTACTTTATTTCTACTGTGGAGCAATCTTGGACTGAGAGGCAGAAGACTCGCCCTACAATGGGAGCTCATCTGATAGTGATCACCACTTAAGGATGAGCAGGTCCTTTCTGATAGGCAAGGTGGTCAGCAAGCCTTCATTCCTCTCTTAGCTGAGTTTTTTTATTGCCCTGAAATTTGGAGATTGAGAGAAAAGACTTCTGGTTAAAAAAAAAAAAAAGAAATAAAAAAAGGAAAGTAGGAAGGGAGGAAGAAAGACCTTCCTAATCTAGCACATTCAATAGCTATTTTAAGAAAACAAACTCTGGAACAAAATTCAGCAAAATAAAATAGTGAATTGGAGAGATGAATGGAAAATGAGAATAATTGTTATCTAAGAAAGTCATGCTAATTAGATATATTAGACTTTTATAATGCCTCTTTCACGTCTTACCTTCTTTTCAATATTTTCTCTTTTTATCTCTCTGTATTTGATTTTGAATAGTTTCCTCTGTCCTTTCAATTCACAAATCCTTTCTTCAGCTGTCTCTATTCTGCTATTAAGCCCCCACATTGGGTTCTGATTTCAGTTATTGTATTTTTGAAATCTAGAATTTCTTTTTGTTTCTCCTTCAAATACGCTGTGTCAAATTTTATAGTGGTCAATTCTATGCGCAAGCTTCTATTTTATCTCCTCAAACATAGGAAGCATAGTTGTTTGATAATCTGTTTCAAATGATACTCATGGGCATATTTATCTTTTATTGTGTGCTGGACATTATATCTGAAAAATTATTTATAAAAATAATTGGAGGCCTAAGGTACTGTTTTCTTCCAGAGAATATTTTCATTTGCTTCTGCCTCATGCCTTGGCACAAGAGGTCCAGTGTTATATTAATGCAATTTCAGGGTTTGAAATGTCTATACCATCCAGATGATTCAAAACCAGATTGAATTTATGTGAGGTCTGATTTACTGCCTATTCACACTAACTTGTTTCTGGGCCCTGGACTCTAACTTTATCCCCCAACCCCCACCCTACAAAGTTGTCAAAGTGCTGTTCATTCTGTCTCTCCCACTATATGGTAAACTTAAATTGTTTCTTTCACTTTCTTATACCACACCCAGTACAGAGTCTAAACACTCAATAAACTGCATAAACGTGTAGTGAATACATGAACAAATGCATGAATATTGTGGAAAAGGAGGTAAGCACACACAAGACACCAGTGTCTCATGTAGGTTCATGTACGTTCAAAATAATCAAAAAGCTAAGTCAAAAATATCTGTTGTTGTTTGTATAACATTACTTGTCTTTCTAAAATTCAATTCTAGATCTCTTCCTTTCCTATAACACAGTATAATAAACTAGTTAAGAGTACTGGCCATAGAGTGAGTTAGATCTCTGTCATTTATGAGTCGTGTGACCTTTGACAACCTTCTTACCTTCCTAAGTTTGTTTCCTCATTTGTAAATTGGGGATAGCAACAATAGCTTCCTCACAGAAATGTTGTAAGATTTAGGTAAAATAACTTATGTAAGCTCATGGCACAATACTTGGCACATAGTAGACATTCAATAAATAATTGCAACTATGATTATTATTATTATAAACATCTTACTTTTAAAATGACTTGTATAGGGCTGGCCCCGTGGCTTAGCGGTTAAGTGCACATGCTCCGCTGCCGGTGGCCCGGGTTTGGATCCCAGGTGTGCACCGATGCACTGCTTCTCTGGCCATGCTGGGGCCGCGTCCCACATACAGCAACTAGAAGGATGTGCAGCTGTGACATACAACTATCTACTGGGGCTTTGGGGGAAAAATTAAAAATTAAAAAAAAAAAATTTTAAATGACTTGTATAGTGACAGATAAAAACTAGATTATTGATGGTGAGCATGATGTAGTCTATACAGAAACTGACAAACAATAATGTACAC